>NC_058376.1:76664573-77282073 GCF_018350175.1 Felis catus
TACTATAGATTCTGGCTAGGAATTGAAGATCCTGATAACCCTACCAAGTGATCTCGACCATCCCCTGGTTTCTTTCTCTGTTTCTTTGCCCACAATTGAAGCTTGATACATGGTATGTATTACAAATTCGGAACATCCTTCTAGTTTGAGTACATTCTGGGTTCTATCAAACACACCTGGTTTTTCTTAGGTTTGATTATGGTAACTGTCATTTATTGAATATTTTCTATGAAAAAGGCACTATAAAATTTTGAAGTAGATTATATCATTATCCCCATTTTATAGATAGGGAAATTAAGTTTCAGAGCTGGTATGTACTTTGACCAAGCCACACAGCTAGGAAGAGTCAAAAACCCATTTCTAACCACCATCATCTGCTGCTGTTAAGCCCCACAGTGCATGGCCTGAAAACATCCAAATTTACTCTCTCAAAAGTAGTTGCATTTTGCTCCAGCAGCCTCTGCTTCATCGCCAAGTCCCATGCCTAAAAACTGACACAAATTCCTGGTTACCCAAGGATTACCTTGGAGATCAGCATCATGAGATTGTTGTCCTTCTCAACTCTATTTTTTTGTTTTGTTTTTTGTTTCGTTTGTTTTGCTATTAAAGTAAGCCTCCATGACAGCTCCTACTTTCACATTCTGGGACTCAGTACCTATGTAAATAACACTTTAGACAACCTAGGCTCCCATGTCCTTGACCCCAAACTACAGTCCTCTTTCTCTGTAGCCCACTTCAATCAATTACCCCTTGGGCTTACGTCCTTTACTATATCTAAGGTATCCTCCTTTTTTAAAATTTATTTTTAAGAGACAGAGAAGGGGAAGGGGCAGAGAGAGAGAGGGAAAGAGAGAGAATCTCAAGCAGGCTACCCACTGTCAGTGTGGAGCCCGTCAGGGGCTCAAACCCAGACTGCGAGATCATGACCTGGGCAGAAATCAAGAGTCACTTGCTTAACCATCTGAGCCACCCAGGTGCCCCTAAGCTATCCTCCTTCTGACCAAAACAGTTCATCCTTTACACTCCTTCATTTTCTGACCCTGACTCTATGATCCTCATAGTCTCTTGGAGCACTCTTCCCTCTTCTCACAGACTCACTTTCCTGCGCCAGGCTCATCCCAAGATCTCAGGCTGCCCTCACCTCAAGCCCTTTCTTTCCTTCCAGTCCTTTGACACTGCTGCACATGAGTACCTACACCTCCAACCAGCCCCGTCTTCTGCTTCCACATGTGGGCCACTGATGCAGCCGCCACAAACCAAGAGGCCATGAAGACTGACACCATCATGAGCGTGTAGAACTCAGTCACAGCTGCTGCTCAGTCTACACTGCTCAGTGATTCCTAGTCAGTCCCTCCATACTGTCTCAGGCATGTTTCCAGACCCTCACATTTTCCATAAGCTTCTAAATCCCACTCTCTGGTGTAGACTAGATCTTACATCTTATTTCACATGCTCAAGCTTCCAACCTTGCTTCCTCATTCTCAGCACAGAGAATCAGTTCCCTTCTATTACACGGAAGGAAGAGATTACAGAAACCCTATCCACTTCACACCTCTAGATCTAGGTTATCTGTCCACACTTTCCTCCTGCCATCGTGTCATACGTGGCCACGTATGAATAGGTCATGTAGAATAGGCTATTCTACGATGTGATCTATAAGGCCAACTCCTTCCCTAGGTACACCTGTTACACAAATAGCACATGTGTGACCATGTCTCTGGTTCCTGTCTTCCTCAGGAACTTTATCAGTAGTCAATTTCTCTCCATGTTCTTCAAGCTCTTCTCTATAATTTATCATTCCCATCAGGTTTTAAACATGCTCAAAGATCCCTGAACCCTTTCATATGACTGCAATTACATGGAATTAAATCCTATGTACAGTGAAGGGCTTGGAACAGAATGTGGTGGAAAGGGTTTGTAATTGGGTTTCAGTGGGTCTACGGGTGATGCATTAACTGATTTAGATTGTACATATCAATTTTTAAAAGTTTCTATAATTATAATATAATACCTTTATAGGTAAAGTGTTATTTTGTAAAAGTACGATTTTTCCTAACTGGAACAATGTGTTGGTTTTTATATCCAGCCAGTCTAGGTGAAAGAGTGCCAAGTCTGTGAGTACAGCAAAGTCTAGGCTGTCTTGCCAGCTCTGAGCGCCCTCTGCTGGCGAAAATGGGTACAACAGTCAAAGAAACCATTCAGTTTGGTGACCGTTAAAAAACACTTCGTATTTATCACAATGCAGTTTATGTTTTCTTTCATTTCCAATATTGTGTAAGGGCTAGTTAACATGTTACAAGTGGGACTCTTGCTGACTCCATTTGATCTCTGTATAATAATTCTGTGATGCCTAAAACAGCAGCCATTAGCCACAGGTGACTCCTGGGCACTTTAAATATATGTCGTTTGAAATGACAGGCCTTGTAAGTGTAAAATACATACCATAGTTCAAGAGTTATTACAGGAAAAATTATTTAAAACATCTAATTAAAAATTATATTGATTGCATGTTGAAACGATAATATTTTGGATATAATGGGTTAAAATATCTTACAAAAACTGATTTCACTTCTTCATTTTTCACCTTTTTATATATGGTTACTAGAAATTTTAAAATTATGTATTTGGTTTGCATTGCATTTCTACTTTACAACATGCCATAGATGCTTCATTCCAAAGTTAAAGTACCATGCATAAACATCAAAGTAGGTCCCTAAAACATGGTTCGTGACTCATGAAATCCTCACACATATATACTGAGGGCATAAAAAGACTTGGAAAATAAAGATGGGAAAACGGGTTGCTGAGTTTTCTATCAATTTTGGAGAGAGCTATTGGTGTGTTAAGTACTGAGGACCGCCAGCCAGCTCTCCTCCCTCAGACAGGGGAGACAGTGGGACGTACTGATGCCCCATTTCAAGCCTATCGAGAGGCGTCAATGGCACCACTGAGAGCTTACCTAGATGCTGGCCACGGGCTGGCAAGGGAAGCAGAGTAAGAAGTCTGTGATTAGGAAAGCAGCCACACTTCCAGACTTGGTCAGAGTTAAAAGTGCCTCTTTCCCCAGGTCAGGTGTGGATGAGTGTGTCACAGCCAGAGTGTGTGATTTAAACCTCTCCAAGAGGGCCTCAGGGCAGTGAGAGAGTTGGAGGTGGGCTTCTGAATGGGAATTCAATTTGAGTGGAGGGCAGTGATGGGGTGAAGGAAGAGGGGAGCACACATGCTGTGTGACCCTCACTCCCCTTCAGAGAGGGCCCGACTCGCTGCCTTGGCAAAAACTGCAAAAAGATCTGAGGCTTCTTTCACACGTGTCTGAACCTGAGCTGTGTGGCACTCATTTGAAGTATTAATTTCTGCAAACATAATCTATAAACAACTGGTAAGTCAAAAACACACCACCTGTTTGCAGGTGGCCTCTCTGATCCTTAATGCTAGAACCTTCCTAACATTAGCACATTCATTCGATCTTGAGTAAAACACTTGCTGAAATAACTTTCTAGACCCCAAATGGAGCTGCTCCTGCCTGGGGTGCCACATCAGCAAACCAAGATGTAGAGGACTTTCACGTCCCTGTACATGCTCCACTTGACCAGAAACACAGTATATCCACTCAGCCAATCCCCAAACGCCGAGCCAACTATGCACACACGCTATACTCATTTACTTGTTCTTTCTCACCACAAATAATGTCGACTATGTGGCCCCAGCCAGTCAGGTATTTCCTATTTTTCGTTTCCTTGTTCTTTATTCTTAATCCTATAAAGCTCCCTGCCTTCCTCCCCATTTTGTACTTTTCCAAAAGAAGGCTCTCTGCTTCATGAAGTGTTCAGGTTTGTACTACCTGAACTGTCTTCATTGTTTTTTAAACACTTTGCATAGTAGATGGGGATCCAAGATGTCAAGGTTAAAGAAGGCTTTAGGAACCCTCTTTTCTTGCCATCCATTAATTTATTCAATGTAAAAATGTCTACATTCGGGGCACCTGGGTGGCTCAGTCAGTTGAGGATCCGACTATGGCTCAGGTCATGATCTCACACTCCGTGGGTTCGAGCCCTGCGTCAGGCTCTGTGCTGACAGCTCAGAGCCTGGAGCCTACTTCCGATTCTGTGTCTCCCTCTCTCTCTGCCCCTCTCCAACTTGTGCGCTGCCTCTCTCTGTCTCAAAAATAATAAAAAAAATTTTTTTTAATTAAAAAAAAAAGTCTATATTCAACTCCTATTATGTGTCAGGCACTATGCTAGTCAGTAACAATATGATACAGTCTTAGCCAAGGCTGAATTCGGTGGGAAATCACCATTTCCCAGTGCAGCCAACTCCACTTTGAGAAAATTCTCGTATTAGAAACATTTTGTGTCTATGCATAGAATTATAGAAGAGCCTAATGTTTGGAGAAGGTGGGTTTCGAGTTGTTGGCGCCCCGTGTGGTGAATAACTTGCTAACACTCCCTGAGGTAGTCCAGCCTAGATAGCTTCGGCTGGTAGAAAAGTTCATTTGTCTACTTTGTGTAAATCATCCTGGTGACATCAAGTGTTGACATTTACAAAGCGCTTCTCTTTTTTCTCTGGCAATGTTTTTTATTACAGTTTGCCTTTCCTGATTTTTATCACTTTTTTTTCTTTATTTTTTCTTTATTTTTATTCTTTTGGTCACTATTTCCATGGAACATTTTTCTCATCCTTCTACTTTCAATCTTTCTGTATCATAGGTTTTAAGTAATTCTCTTTAAAAGCGTATCGTTGAGGGGGCACCTGGGTTTGTTGATCATCCGACTTCAGCTCAGGTCATCTCATGGTTTGTGAGTTCAAGCCCCACATCTGGCTCTGTGCTGACAGCTCAGAACCTGAAGCCTGTTTTGGATTCTGTGTCTCCCTCTCTCTCTGTCCCTCCCTTGCTCACACTCTGTCTCTCTCTCTCAAAAATAAATAAAAACATTAAAATGAGTGTGAACATTACTACCAACCTTATAGAAATAAAAAGGAGCATTATAGAATACCATGAACTACATGAAAAAATTAGGTAGCCTAAATGAAAAGAACAAATTCTTGGAAACACACAAATTACCTAATCAAGAAGAAATTGATCATCTCAACAGACCTATAAGTAAAGACTGATTCAGTAAATAGACTCCCCAAAAAGAAAAGCCCAGGACCAGATGGCATCACTATTAAATTCTACCAAATATTTAAAGAATGAACACTAATTGTTCTCAACTTTTCCAAAAAACAAAAGAGGAGGTAACAATTTCTAACTCCTTATATGAAGCAGTTTACTCTGATACCAAAGCTAGATAAAGATATCACAAGAAAATAAAATTACAGACCAATATTCCTTATGAATATAGATGTAAAAGTCATCAATCAACAAAATGCTAGAAAAAAGAACCCCCCCCCCAAAAAAAAGAAAAAAAGAAAAAAGAACCCAGCAGCATGTTATAAGGATTGTACCATAACCAAATGGAACTTATCCCAGGAATGTAAGGATAGTTCAGCTTAAGAAAATCAATCAGTGTTATATGCCACATTAATAAAGGAAACACAAATAAGCAGATACCCACCTACACCCGCACACAATCATCTCAACTGACAAAGAAAAGGTATCTGACAAAGTCCAATACCCTTTTATGATAAACACTAAAAACTGTAGGAATATAAAAGAATTTCCATGACAGGATAAAAGGTATTTATAAAAATCCAATAGCAAACATATACTCAATGGTAAAAGACTGAACGCTTTTCACCTAAGATAAAAATAAAACAAGAATTCCCACTTTCACTGCTGTCATTCAACATTGTGCTATTAGTTCTAGCCAGAGCAATTAGACATGAAAAGAAATAAAAAGAACCTAAGTTGGAACAAAGTAAAACTATCTTTGTTTTCTTATGACATGATCCAATGTATCAAAAATCCCAGAGAATCCACAAGACAACTACTAGAGTTTAAAAATGAAGTCAGAAAAATTGCAGATCAACACATGAAAATCAACTGTGTTTCTATACACCAGCAAAAAAAAAAAAAAAAAAAAAAAAAAAAAAAAAAAAAAAAAAAAAAAATCTGCCCCCCCACCACCAAGCCTCTGTCTTAATTGACCTAAATACACCAATTAGAAGATAGATATGGCAGAATGAATTTAAAAATATCCAACTATATACTTTCTACAGGAGATTCACTTCAAATGTAATGGAATAGGTAGGTTGAAATTTAAAAAACCTAAAAAAGACATATTGTGTAAACATTTATCAAAGAGGCACAAGTGGCTATATCAACATCACAGAAAGTGTATTTCAAAGCAAAGAAAATTACCAGAGACAGAGAAGGGCATTATATAATGATAAAATGGTCACTCCATGAAGAAGACACAGCAATCCTAAATGTGTATGCATCAAACAAGACCGCAAAACACATGAAGCAACAATATTAATAGAACTGAAATGAAAAACAGACAAATTACAATTATAGTTGGAGACATTACACCCCTCTTTTGACAAATGGTAAAACAACTAGACAGAAAATCAGTCTAGATGTAGAACTTAACACCATTAACCAACAGGATCTAATCAACATTTGTAGGTCTCCACTCAAAATCAAAATACACATTCTTTTCATGGAACATATACTCAGAAAATATCCAGGGACCTAAAACAAACCTCAACAAATTTAACAGAAATGAAATCACACACTGTGTGTCCTCTAACCACAAGAGAACCAAACTAGAAATGAAACAAATATACAAGGAAAATCTCCAAAAACATGGACAAAAATCAGACATAACATTTCTAAATAATGCATGCATCAAGGAACAAGTCTCCAGGGAGGTTTTTTTAAAATACATTGAACAAAACAAAGTGAAAACACAACATATAATAATTTGTGGCAGAGCTAAAACAATGCAATTTAACAAAATAGAATTTATATCACTAAATGTTTTACTTAGGAATACTTTTTTTTAGGAATGAAATAGAGCTACAAACCCAGCAATCATCAATGAGACAAGGGAATACAACAAAAATTCTACACACATGAATTTCAGTATCTTGGATAAAATGGCCAATTCCTTAAAAAACACTAACTCAATAGGAAATGCATAATTTGAATAGGCCTGTAACTATTAATGGAACTGAATTTTTAATTTAAAATTGCCTCTCAAAAAGGATACATCCAGGCACACATGGTTTTTTCTACTGGAGAGTTTTTTATAAAACTTTTATTAAAAAGAGTAGCAATTCTATACAATCTTATTGAGAAAACAGAAAAGAAAAAGACCTGTATGTTTAGCAATGCACTAATATAAAATCCGATCAAAGACAGTATAGTTACAGATCAATATTCCTCACAATAAATGCAAAACTCCTTTAAAAATATTAGCAATTCATCAATATACAAAAAAGGATTATACAAATCAATGTATTTCCATATACTAGCAAGGAATATGTAGAAACAAAAATATCAATAATTGCACAAAAATAAATACTTTGGAGTAAATCTAACAAAACATACACACAGCACATATGGTGAAATTCTGGTTAAAGAAATCAAAGATTTAAATAACTGGAGAGACATACTTGTAGTCTTTTTTTGAAAGACTCAACACAGTAAAGATGTCATTTCTCCCCAGAAGTTTCATGCAATTCCTTTCAAAATCCCAGCAATATTTCTCATAGATATAAACAAGACTATTCTAAAATTTATATGCTAAGACAAAAGAACTAGAATAGCTAAAAGAATTTGGAAAAATAGGGTGCAAAAAATCAGTCTACCCAATTTCAAGGCTTACTGTGTAGCTACAGTTATCAACACTTGGAATACTAGCAGAGGGAGGGGCACAGATCAATGAACAGAATAGAGAACTCCAAAATAGACATACACAAAATATACTCAACTGATTATTGAAAAAATTGTAAAAGCAACTCAATGGAGGATAGATGGCCTCCAGCAAACGGTGCTGGAGCAGTTGGATATCTACACAAAAATAAGTAATAAACCTTGACCTAAACTTCACACTTTATGTAAAAAGTAACTAAAGGGTCACCTGGGTGGCTCAAGTTGGTTGAGCATCCGAATCTAGCACTGGTCATGATCTGGCTTGTGAGTTCGAGCCCCACATCAGGCTCGCTGCTGTCAGCCTGTCAACACAGAACCCTCTTTGGATCCTCTGCCCTCCCCCCCTCTGCCCTTTCCCCACTTGTGCACTGTCTCTCAAAATATAAATAAAACATTTAAAAAAACTAACTCAAAAATAAGTAAAGGACTCTAATGTAAAACTTAAAACTATGAAACAGAAATATACATACATATGCATACACACACACACATCAGAAAATCTTGAGGATGAGACAAAGAGTTGTAAAGACATGACCCCAAAGCATGATCCATAAAAGGAAAAATGTATATACACCACTTGGTACTCACCTCTCCAGACCAGAGAAGTTCATTGTCATTTATACATACACTGTTTAGAGCTACTGTCAGCTATACCTGCAGACACACATACTCACATACAAACACATGCTTCTAGTTCTGTGTGAGAGCCTGAGGCTGGGTGAAGGGTATGAGGGCAGAGGTTGGCAGGTGAGTTGAAGAGGCTTCCCGAGGTCAGGCAGGCAGTGACTGCACTGCTCATGAGGGCCCAGATTAGGTCAGTAATGACACCAGATAATTAAGTGTGGCAGGTGTAATTAAGGGTATGTCATGATTAACATGACCAAAACCAAATCTGTGTAGTTAAGTTCAGGAATTGGTAACAAAAGTGTGTTTTGAGAGTATGAAAAGCAAGTTATGACAATGGGATGTACAAAAGCTCACAAGAACATCCAAAGACTATTTGGTAAAGGAGGCTCATGAAGCTTGGGAGTAATAAAAATAGAGATAGACAGATTTTGGTTAGCAGTAGGAGAGTACAACCAAGAACACATGATCAGCAAAAGGGCATAAACTTTCAAATTGCAAGTTTTGGGGATCTAATATACAGCATGATGACTATGATTAATAATAATATACTGTATATTTGCAATTTGCTGAGCATTTTCAAGCATTGTCTCTCTCTCTCTCTCTCTCTCTCTCTCTCTCTCTCTCTCTCTCTCACACACACACACACACACACACACACACACAAAAGCTAACTGTGGGAGATGACAGCTGTGTTAGTTTCATTGTGGTAATCACTTCACAAGGTATACATATCAAAACATCACATTGTTCACAGTACAAATTTTGTCAAAAATAAACAAAAAAATTTAAAAAGAACACATGATCAGGATATAAGGCCTTTCAGCTGAGTGTCTAGAAGTCTTTGTGACTTTCCAGGCCCCCAGTACTATGAGGCTACTCGTTTTCTGGGGCATCTTAAAAGAACCTAGCAGCCACTGACAGCAGGAATTCCAGAATGCTAGACCCAAAGGAGCAATTAGAGATCACCAACTCTCATTGTAATGTGCTTATTAGTGTATGTAACAGAACAGAGTTACAGAGACTACGTGGTGACCCAAGGCCCTGAAGCAAGTTCAAAGCCAGGACTAGCACCCAGGTCTCTTTTTCCTGTTTATTGTACACTATGTTGGAGGTTTTGTTTAAGCACGTAACCCAAATATAATGGGGAGCTAATAAAGTTTTCAAACCCCTGCCCCTGCCCTGTGACTTGTAGTAATCCAAAGCTTTCTTAAAGGTTTCACCCAATTTCCAAGGTGTAGGAGGTGAACGTTCTCCTGGCTGCCTTTAAAGGGCTTTGTAGTGTGCTGCACCCTACCACACTACATGGCCACAGCTTAACACTCACTCAGCCACAGTACACAAAATCCACCCAATCATACCAGGTACCTCCTACCACAAATTAAAGGGGGCTACTTTAATCACATATTTAATTTTTTTTAATTGGCCTCTAGATATGTCAACTTTTTTCACTGTCAACTTTGATTAATTCTTCAGAAAAGGAAGGCTGAAATCAACCAACTTTCTTTAACCACACCTGCACATCACTGGTGTTCCTTATGCATATGGTAGTGATATGCAGCACAGATATATTACAGAGAGCATGTAGATTTCCTGTATTTGCCAAAGAAGAAACTAAGGCCTAGGGAATGCATTTCAGGGAAGCTAGATACCTCTTTACAAATCCTTTAGTAGTCATGAAAAATAGTATCTTATTTTTAAGTTACCTCCTAATTTCTGCAGCATCGGTTTCCATGGCATGTATATTCCATGGCATGGTTTACTCTATCGAACCAAAGAAGAAACAAACCTTATAAAGATAAAATGTTAAATGGTAGTTGTTACTAAATCTGTTTTCTCAAAATCCATGGAATACCAGGTATAGTGCAGACAAGAGCTGTTGCATTCATGGAGTCTTGCAGCATTCAGATTATTATGTGAACACCCACTTACCTGTTTTTCTCCCAGAGACATCAAACTAAGCCACCAACCACCACACACAGAACAAAGCCACTTCTCTAACCAAATTTAGATGTGGGAGTATTTGTTGAGGCCTTCAATGTACTACGTATCAGTATGAGACTTGGGAGCATTTGTTGACAGTTTTGATGTACTGGATATCATCATCAGTGCTATTCAGGGCTATAGTGGATGGAACTGGAATAACGGAAGACCCTGTTCTTAAACAAAGATATATTAGGGTTACTTCGTAAAGAAAAAAAAAAATACTCCTTACCCCAAAACTCCCAAGTCCTTGATTGCAGTAAAGAAAACATGAGACCATTGACTTAACAAATGGATGATTTTATTAAGAGAGGAGGACAAGATTGGTGTTTGCCTCATACATCCAGGAAAACAAGCACACAGACATATACATACTTTGGTTTAAAAATTATTCATAATATTAATGTTAAACCTGATATTTAAAGAATCAAATGGGACAGAAGTATAGAAAATAAACCATAAAAACACAAGCTTGCATAGATGAATTAATGTAGATGTACAACTGGCATTTAAGGGAGGCCTGAGCACTGGAGAGTGCTGAATGACATTACCACCTCAACCTCCCAAGACACTTCAAAGTCACCAGCACCATGTTTCTCATTGTCCTCAATGAGGTCATGAGCAGGAGCAACTTGTGCTGTATGAAGGTGAACTGAAATAGACTGTTTCCATCAGCCTAGTCCAGATGGGTATGTACATACCCACCCAGTACTCAACACCAGTCACCTTTAAGGCATCCACAGAGTGTCCCTCACAGTTTCATTTAATCTCTAAATAGGCATGTGGTTTGAGGTGGCCTCTTTGCTTTCTGTCCTCAGACAACTATTTTCCATTAAGGTTCTGCTCATTTCCATGAAGTAGCTATTTCAAAACTGCCTTTCCTTCTGGGCGTGGCTACAAATTGGTAAGCACTTGGGTTAAGATCTCACTCAGTTTTTAAACATATCTACATTCCAGATGCCAAAGGGCTTACCAAAAACTCTGAGACTGTCTGGGCATTGTGCAGTATCTCCCTCGGGAAAGCACTTTTCCAAATTATATGACAAATGACAGCACCACCTCTAATTTCCTGAGCAACTTGATTTATATGAGCATACTCTTGTACTTTATAATTCAGCACCTTTTCAAAATATAATATTGTGCTGGGATGGATTCTTTTTAAGGGAAACCCCATTACAGAGAATTCTCATTGTGGAACACCATTTTTATATGCTATCTTCCCACTCTATCTCCTCATTATTTATAACACTTCATGAAATAAATAGTGGGATGCCTTTAAGAGGCAGGTGAAAAATATAGTTATTTCTGAAAAAAGGGGATTTGGCTTTCGGTTTATAGCAAGAGCTCAAGTTATAGCCTACGGTGATTTCAAGGGCTAATTTAATCAGAAATTTAAAAAAAAATTCTGACATCAAAAACCCTCTCACTAAATTTAATAGCTAGAAACTATTTTACCAATTATGATCTGAAATTTAGTGCAACAAAAACATACCCTAAGTATGCAATGTGTAATAGTATATTTCTTAACTGTCTTTTTACTGCTCTTAATCCTTGCTTTTTGGTAAAGGACATGTCACTCAAAAACCCTGTCTTTCAATTCTATTCTTTGTATGTGAACCTCAACAATGAACAATGGAGCACTAGCTAAGATGCACAATTAATTCCGTCCTTATCTGAAATGTGGAAACCAGCACAGTGCTGGCTCACTAGGCTATGAAGTTATTCAAAAAGAAAAAAATATTTTCTAGCTTGCTGAGAACACACCACAGCATATTAAATGTATTGGGAATATGTTCCTAGGCAGTATTCACAAATATATAAGGGAAGAAGATGGTTTTCAGGACTAGATATTTCCACAAATCAACATGATTGCTTAGATGATTCTGTTAGTCTATGGCATCAAATACAACTTTATAAAAACACTCTGGTGTCTTCCTTACCATAGTAAAAGTTTTCCTGGTTAATTTTCTCCTAAAAGTAATAAAATAGAAACACTCTTCACATCAACAGTTCTCTCATTTCAACTAAATGTCTCTGTTTTGTTTGGTTTTCTCCCTTTTTTTGTCAATGGTATTAAAAACACAAGAGTGTTGGGTTTAATTTTCACAAAACAATAATAAGTGACTTGACTACATAATACAACCTTTGGAAATATCTTCTATGTAGTCACTATAGAAAAGACAGTCAACTCTCAGTTACTCAGGAAGTGATAACCTGAAGAATCTGGCCAAGAAATTCTCACTCTCCTTCCACCAGCCTTTTTGGTCATGCCACTGCTCATTCACAGATTGAGAGGCAACTCAATGAAGTGATAGATCTATCAGTGAATACATCAGCCATAGCTCAGTGGGAGGAAGTCCAAAGTTTCTGACAGCAAGGATGTTTTGGGATCACCTGTGAATTTTATATCTCAGTGGAGAGTTGATAGTCATTCACATATAGGAAATACAGTACACTGACCTCAGTCAGAATCAAACTAATTTAAGGCAATACAGCTCCCCAAGACATTGCTGGCAAAAAGTGCAAGTCTCATCAGAAAAGTGACTCTTTAAGACCTGAAATCTGCCAGTTTGCCCCTTCCTTTTTGACTTCTCTGGAATTAAATTTCAGCATTTCTAACCACAATTAAAGGGCAGGAGCAACAACAGCCTGGACTCTTCCCTTTCATAATCCTAAGTGTCATCAGGGACAAAGGAGATTCTCTGAAGAGGAATTTGGATGACACCTTGCCCCATACAGCACTATCAGGACAGTCTCCAGTTTGTTCCTTGCTGATCATATTACCTGTTATAAGCTAAGGAGAAAAACAGGATTCTATCAACGGTAAGACAAGCAGCTATGGCTTTAAGAGGCACCGGCACCACCAGATAGGAGGCGAAAATGGGAGGGACCACTTTATCTAGTCGCTTCTCGGACTATGAGCAGTAAGTAAAGGACAAAGTACTTTGAAAATCTGTTTTTTCCTTTTGGCTGAAAAAACAGGTTTTGGTTATTTTATGATTGTTTCTAAAAAGCCGGTGTTCTAAGAATATGGCACAATATATCCAGTGAAATCTAACTGAACCGTGTTCCCTTTCACATTAACATTCCCTACACAAATACTGTTTTCCCAAGAGGGAAAAAAAAGTCTTTCAGTGCAAGTTCTATTCTGTTCTCAGTCCCTCAGAAAGCTGATCACACAAGGGTCTCATTCTTTTATTTACAGGGAAGATCTTACAGCCAGTCACCATAATTATCTTTCAAGAAAATCATCACTGAATAAATGAATAATCTTGATATTCCCCAAAGTGATTTTTATACAAGGCAACACTCGTTAAAAATCAAGGCCCTAAAACGTTAACCACTGATGTGGTAAACTGAATGCACCATATTATATAGCAGGTGTTCCCAAAGAACAATTTGGCACAAGACAAAAACTAGAGAATATTTTGACAGTATTGAAGAAAAATAATTCTCCGTTAAAGTTAATTATTTTTATACTGAAAAGTCCTGACATGGATGGAAAAGTGTGGACAAGGTTAGCAATGAATTTATTCATCATCCAGTTCAGCTGCAGACCACAGAAGAGAAGAAAAGGGGAAAATGAGTCCGGTTCACAATTTTCTAGAGTTCAGTGGACCACAAGGCCCAAGGTCACACACCTTGGCATATGCTGATCTACATCCAAGTGGCCATTGAAAATCTGAAAAGGTTTTCCTCCTGGGAAACATCTATCCATATCATTCTTTTCTAATTTAGATGTTTCTCTATGATCAAAACCTGTAAGTCTTTTTGGTCGTCCATTAGTCTATTGCTGCTTGTTGTAAAGTCACTTGAGAAAAAGTAGCTCAAAGTTATGCAAAGTCTCTTTCTAAAAATCTCAATGTTCTTTTAAAGCATTGTAGCAACTGTCCAGTCCCCCATAAAGTAATCATGTCTAACAATGGTTTCACACTACAGACTTTTTCAGCTCTGAACATTTAATCTGACCCTTACCTGACCTTGCTTCCAGGCAATGAGTTACAAAAAGCTAGTTGGGGGCAGAAGGTATACACATTCAGTAGCCTTATGATAAGGCTCCATACTGTGCTCATTCAGCAGTACTAGTGTTAATGGCACCTCCAGAGAAAGGTATAGAAACAAAGATTTTCCAAGGCCAGAGCATTAGTTTACATCATAACATTAGAGCATAATACATTGTGGGCCTAAAAATTCAATTGTCTGTCTTCCAGCAGTAGAAAGAGGAACAAAAGAAATGTTTCCACATTTTTATAAAAATAACAACATGAAAAGCAGAGAACACAGTGAGGAATGTTTGGCAGTTCCTTTAAATAGAGTTGTTAGTTAACTTCTATAGTCTTAAAAATAATAATTATCATCTTTGAATGACAGTAAGAGAATTAAACCAATAAAAGGAACGGAATTACTCTGATACTCTTTAAAAAGTGTTTGCTTTACAAAAAAAAATAAAATTAAAATATTTTAAAATTCTTAATTTTTAAAAACCTAGAAAAAAAAGGAACACATTTTCAATACAGATGTTGAATTGGGTGTCACAGGGATCTATGACCTCTGGCCACTCACTAAGACAGCTAAAACACTAATATCCAGGGGTTAAATGGCCTGACATTTTTTGAATGAAAATGTCTCCAGACAGCATTTTACAATAATAAATATGATTGGATAAAGTACATGAGAGGTAAGATAAATGCAGAATTTTTAAAGTAAAACTGGTCATTGTATGAGATAAAAAAATAAACATTTATGAAATAAAAATAATTTGTTTAACTATCAAATAAAAATACATTGTGTTTTTTTTTTTAAGTTACCAGAAAAAACTTTTTAAAACATGAAGCAAAATCACAGGGCAGACAAAGAAAAATACAGCATTACTTCAAGCCAACAAGGCCTCAGCTTTGGATACTGAAACCGCCCTCTAGAATTTGGCTAAGGCTCAGTCCTCCATTTTGTCTGCCCTTGCCTATGTCAATGAAGATTCTGCCTCATTAATTTCATCATGGTCACTCAAAGTCCTGTTTTTTTCTCTTTCCCCATTTCTCGAAAATGACTACATCTCTTAGGGTTTGTTTCTTCCTAGATCATCATTTTCCTAAAAGTTGGCTCTTTTACCCAAGTTTCTACAATCAAAAACTTTATGAACTAATAAAGATCTTTCTCAAAACAGAAGGACCCAAATCCACTCTGAGAAACTATCCTAAACAGCTTCCTAAATTCTGCCTGACTTGAAAGACTATCTGGAAAGATAAGGCAAAAAAGGCAGTTCCAAGTGGGAAAAGAATGGATTAACAGCCTTTCCTCTAGTGACCTAGGTATCTCTTTCCTAAGCAAACACCATACTTGAATGTCAAAACGTCAGATTCATACATTGAAAAATAACACAAAGTCAAGCTGAAAGGAAATTATTTATATATGTCACATGATTGCCATTTATGTGAACTAACTAGAATGGGAAAATAAGTATTTCCACAAGGTTAGAAGCTAGACAGACTAGATTTCTTAAAGAGGGCTTTAAAGGTCCTATACAATGGAATCTGATGCCATGTATCACTGACAAATGCGTCGAACCAAATACCTGAATAAAGAACCATTTTATCTACTTCAACTTCATGTCGAATTAATCTGATTATTGACAGATACACAAAATATTTTTTGAGTGGCTGCCAACAAAACCTGCTGTTTTTTAAGCAGGAGGAAAACTTCAATCTGTGTCCAGAGAGAAAGATGGCATCATCGCTCATATGAATGAACATCTTACCAACTCCAGCCACTGCCCTTGGCTCTCTACGTACAATGTAAAACAAGAGAAGGGATACAAAAGTTTTTCACTTTTTCATGTTCAATGGACTTTGCATAGCCCTGAGTTAAAATTTCATAGAATTAAACTTTTGCCAATAAATACTAATAAATAGCCCAATACCCCGAGGCCTCAGAAAGCCTTGCTATAGAAAGCAACAGCAGAGAGAGTGTCTGGGAATGCCATCTGAGCCAATTCTCCCAAGAGGGCTTAGAAGGATATGGCAAACCGCTAGAGTCCTGGTGGCCAAAATAACATGTTTCAACTGTTCCAGATTTGTTTGTTTTTTTAACACTTTATGGTTCTGATTTTTAATATTTCCCTGGAGAATACAAAAACCAAAAGATTCTTTCTTCAATATAGCATACACTAATGCACGAAAAAAGCTATTTGTTATATTCTTTTATTCTGCATTGCACCCAAACATTGTGTTTTACTCTGATCATTATCTCCACAAAATTCTAATTGCTAGCTAAATAAAGCCTAGTCTCTAGATACCAGTACTCCATACCTAACAAAAATGGCATTTTACAGAGCTTTTAGATACTATATCCCACGAAGCATTTGCAGCATAGAGGTGGCCAACATTCAGAAGCTAGATTTTCTTATACTGCCCAAGTGATCAGGAATAACCAAAACATTCTGAATGAATTAAGATTATTTATGGTCTGAAAAACACTTGAAGGTAAATCCCAGGAATACAAACAGAGGAAGGAAGAAAAAAATTAGCGTGGAATGCATTCTGTATCATCCAGTAATATTTGCTACAGTGAGTCCGTTTTCAAGGCAGATTCCTAGGTTTTTACTGCTTATAATGGAAACCTTGGAAAGAAGAAAAAGAGAAGAAAACCATTAAGAAAAAACCTTTAAAACTGTTTTCTCCCTGCTCAGGCAAAATAATTTATCTTTATTTCTATGCATTTCAAATGGTTCATGTTTTCTTTGTTCCTGATTATAAAATATATACAGAATCAATGTGTTATTTTCAATTATGTATCAAATGTATGTCAAAGACAGGAAGGCATCCCCTAAGAAGTAATGCATGTATATAAACTGAGAAAAAAAATCATGAGCTACTTTCAGTTAATCCAGTGATGATAAAAAAGCCAACAACTGACAGAAATTGTAGTGTACAGGGTTGTTTTGATAACGTCCAAACAATTCCATCTTTTTAAAAAAAAGTATTTATTTATCTTGAGAGAGAAAGTACAAGCAAGGAGGGGCAGAGAGAGAGGAAGAGGGAGAGAATCCCAAGCAGGCTCCCCGCTGTCAGTGCAAAGCCTGACACTGAGCTTGATCTCACAAACCGTGAAATCGTGACCTGACCTGAAACCAAGAGTCAGATGCTTAAATGACTGAGCCACCCAGGCGCCCCCAATTCCATCTTTCAAATACTGTCTTTTGTGTTACTATCAACTCTGGATGCCAGAGTGGAAAGGGATGGGGTAAGGAGAGCTGTTTAAAAAATAACAAAACTTTTTAAAAAATTAAAGATTTGGTCCAAAAAAATAAATAAAATAAAGATTTGGTCTAACTTAGACCTTATATTCTTTCTTCATTTCCTTTGTCTCCATTTTCTTTTGTGTGACAGAAGTTTTCTGTGATGTATATGTGTGTACTTTATTTTTTAAATTTTATTTCTCTTTTTTAAGTTTTTATTTTAATTCCAGTTAGTTAACATACAGTATAATATTAGCTTCAGGTATACAATACAGTGATTCAACATTTCCCTACATCTCCAGGGCTCATCACAAGTGCACTCCTTAATCGCCATCATCTATTTAACCCACCCCCGTCATCTCCCTTCTGGTAACCATCAGTGCGTTCTCTATAGTTACCAGTCTGTTTTCTTGGCTTGTCTGTCTGTTTCTCGCTCTCTTTTCTTTTGCCCTTGCTCATTTGTTTTGTTTACAGGCACCCTTTAACAACATGATGAAAGCTATAAATTCTCTCTGGAGGAAAATGCACATACATTGACAATCTTGTACTCACTTTAAGGTGTTATGTTTTCTGTTTTACCTTTTTGGTTTTTTAACAAATGAAGAATACTATAATGAGCTTCGAAAAAGGAAGGATAATTTATTTTACCACTCCAGTGACATATAAGACACAATTTGATTTTTCCACCATAGCATAAGCATTATAAAAAAAAAAAAATCCTAACCTTGACCACATCTATTTTTCGTACCTTTATGAGAGGATTCTGATTTTGAGAAATGACGTGTGGAATTATGCTGGTTTGTAACATGAGTGTAATCCAAATCCTCAGCTTCTGTCATGGTAGGCGGTGGTGGCCTGAAGGGAAGTCAGAATTTAAAGAGACAGTCTAAGTCGTGATGACTACAGAGCCACCTCCCAATGGACTGCAGGATGAAAACTTTTTTTTTTTTTTTTTTTGGTAGAAATGCAAAGCCACACGGTAGCAGAATTCTCATCTTAGTTCCTGGCCTGTTGCATAACCTTGGGAGTAAATTATTTTAGCTTACTGTAACCTTTGCTTTGATGCACATAACTCAATAAAAACAAATATTTACTGAACACCTAATATGTGTGGGGCACTGTGCTAAGGGCTAGGGAAGCAAAGATTATTGAGATGTGTGACTGCTGCTGTTAATGAGAAATTTACTTTGTTTTGGCAAGCTTTATGAAGAAAAAGAGGACGAAAGGAAAGAACAGAAGGGAAGTAATAAAGAAAGTTAAGGAAAGAAGAAAAAAAGGGAGGACAGGTGTCACGTAAGGAGAGAGGAGAGGGAAGTAGGAGTGGGCAAGGAGAGGACAAGGGTCAGCATATAAAATTTAGAGCAAAGTTCCTAATTCCACTAGGTGGCAAAGCAGAGCTTACAAAAGGAAAGGACAGTCACACATTGGCAATTTTTCATGTCAAAAGAAGACAAAATATAAAAAAACAAACATTGGGAAATTTTTCCTACTCTAAAATTTTTATTATTCTAAAACTATGTTACATAGATTTTTTGCAAAAATTTGACATTGATGAAGAACAAAATCTCTCCTTTTTGTGGTTGTTGCTTCTCAAAGGTACACTTAAATGTTATGTTAAAGCATGGAACCAGATAGGAAACATAATGTGTCAAATATCTAACCATGTTGTACGATGCTTTTTGTAGCTGGAAGGCATAAGTATACTGCAGTTCAGAAAGTTATGGTAACCTTGGTACAAAAGTCTCTTTCATAGAAGAATATAGACACGTGATTTCAAATTTCTCACTCTGTCCCTAAGCAATAGATCTCTCCTTCGGTATTCAGTGTCTGCAACAGGTCACCACAGGATACAAACTTGTGTATATACTGAGGACTGTGGTATGGGTTCTACTCAGATGATGTCAATTAACTTTCAGGACAAGCTGCATGGTAACTGTCATACACATATTTTAGAGTTAAATTAGGTGAGATGAAGTAAGCACACACCGTTGTTAAGTGGCAGGGCTGGGACTCAAACTCACCCGGACTTCAAAATTTGTGCTGTTTAATATGCTATGGTCTGCTACATAGATGTGTATTTTTATCAGCAGTAGTATCTGCATCCAAGACTATACACACATATGCATATGTGTGTACATGTGTGTGTGGATATATATATATATATCCATATATATACACACATATATGTGTGTATATATATATGTGTGTATATATATGCACATATACGTGTGTATATATACATTTATGTACATATATACACGTATACATATACACAGATGCACATATATGTACACATATACACACATACATATGTATATATATACATATATATAGTCTGTATATTATACTTTTAAATGGTATTTGGCTTATATTTTAATACTTTCATGCATTTGTTATACACATATAATTAATGTAAGCATAACAAATGATATGGTATTTTTCATTTTTCTTATTTTTCACTTTGAACTATGTGTTTAACAAATATTAAATATTAAATAGTGTTTTTCTTTTGTTATCGACTGACATAACATTTACCTTAAAAAGCAGTGTTACGAGTTGGCAGAAGAGTTGAGACAAACCATCTGAACTAGAATTAAGAAACTCAACTTCAAAAAACAGGTGGTTAAAGAAGTAACTTAGACCCAAGAAAAAGGGATTGGGAATCAGGGAGCAGAGCCTCATCTCTACATTTTTGCAAACTCTTATATCAAACGATCAAAACCCAGAAAAACAAAAGCCAAATGGGACTCCTAAAAATAAACAAACAAACAATATTACTACCTCATGATCAATTCCTCATCAAGGAAAAGGATGTCAACATGTGCAACACTGCACAGAACTCCCACACATCCACTAGGGTAAAACAAGTCAATCTAGAATGCCCTCAGTTCTCTTTGCATGCTGTTCTCCTTAGTTTCTGATTATACAGAGGACAAATCTTGGCTTATGGCGTTCAGTGATCCCTATCAAACAGATTCACTGCACTGGAGATAGTTGTTTTAAAGTGAAGGGTATTCACATCCAAAATTAGAAAAATCCTGTTAACCAACAGTTTGTTTTATAGTTTTGGATGTATTGGGAATACCTGTTTCCTGTTGTTCTCATGAAATGACTTACATGTTTAAGTTAGCAATACAGGCAAAATACCTTTCAGAATTTACTCAGAAGTCATTGAAGAGGCCCTCCTAGATACCCAGACTAGGCTGTCTCCTTCTTTTCTTATAATACCATGCACTTTTCATCCAAAGCATTCAACATAATGGTTATTTGTATAATTGCTTAGATGATAAATTTCATGAGAACAGGAAGCAGTTCTTTCTTGGTAACTGCTGCTTACTCTAAGATAAAGTTTTCTCTTTTCTAAGAGAAAAATGTAAATAAAACACCAGGTAGTAGTATCAGTATAAAATACTATACTTAAAAGATTTTGGAACTTGGTTGAAACTTTTTCCAGTTACAAAGAGCTGATGTTAATTCAGATTGCCAGCTGATACTCCATTTCCTTAGATAGAGTAATGGACAAAGAAACTGATTCTTGACCATGAATGTTATAAGCTCCTCCCAATAACTTGTCTTCCCTCTACTACTATTATCACTACAATGAAGTAAACTTCTAGACCTAGGAAGCTCCATGTTTTTCAATCCCTGAAACCATCTCTTTCTGTACAAATAGCTAACTAAATCTACTATAAATGTGAAGGAGAAAAAAAAAGGGGGAAAAATGTGAAAGAGGAAACCATAGACTCTAATCAGAAAGCATATATTCCAGTATTAGTTGTATAAGGCAGCTATAATACTAGGCTTAATTTCTAACTATGAAAATAGAGATTTCGTAAAATTCTAATTTTTTTTGTTACCTGTATCTATATCTGTATCTACACAAAAAAATCTTTCTGTAACTGATACTTAAAGACAAATGTTTCTCTCCAGTCAGTTCTACCAGTCATAGGTGACTTTCATTCATTTATAATAGCCATTTTTAATACAGGATCATTTGATTATTCATTCTTTCAATATGCCAAATATTTTTAAAAGTACGTATTACATTTCAAAAACTTGTTTTCAACTTTAATACATCTTTTTAAATAGCCATTACAAATTGTTCTATCATATCTGATATGAAAATTATTAGTGTTCTAAAGAGCCCACAAGTTTTGAAGATTGCAGAGTAAGCCTAAAGATTTTAATTCAGCTGACTAAAGAAAACATAATAAACCACACCTATTAACCTACTGAGAACAGATGAGTTACTCCTTTTTTAACTTGGATATTGCAGGGATGAAAATAAAAGTACATAATTATAAAGTATGCCATAAAGAAACCTCTGGCATGTGCTTAACTAAAAGATACAAGAAGAACCAAGTTTATACAATTGACAGAATATACTAGTGTTGCCCTAAGAGCTTTACAAACCTGATGTAGTTTTCCGAAGGATATTTACTTTCTGAAAGCCCGTGAGTTTAAAAATAGACTATGGCTTTTTAAAGACACTAAATATATTCACTTTAAGAAAACAAGTCTAGCAGCTTAAGTGTGGGCAATGAGTGGCAACAACATTATATGTTTTTCAGTGTGATAAAATTTATGTTTTAGAATTAAAACAGATATTAATAATTAGGATGAAAATTCAAGGTTTTAACAGAGTTTTCAAAGTGTTAGACTCAGTGTTACTTTTGTCTTTTTGTATATAATATTCTCTCTTTCTAGTCCAATTATGTTGTTTTGTTTTGAAAAGCAACAAAAATCAATAAAGGACCAAAAAAAAAAAAAAGGTTGCTTTCTGCTTCCCCAGAGACTTAAATGTTGTCTACACTTAGGTAGAAAGATAGCAACTGGTCCATTAACTGAAACCCAAGGCTGTTTGAGAGAAGTCAGAAAGCACATGAACCACAGCCACAGCTACTTGATCTAGTGGGATTTAGAATAGACTGCCATGACTCAAACTAAGTGTTTGCCAAGGCTTTGAGACTCATGCAGAAATGAATTTAAGCATGTGTAAATATCATGCACATACCAATGTGACCATAAAACTTAGTAAAACTTTAAAACCTGGGATTTTACTGGGAAAAACATCAATCTCATCCCTTCTTAGCCAAGGGCATCAGTTCAGTGAATCCAAAGACAGGAACTGGTCCTACCAAAAAACATATCATTCTTTATAAACCCTAGTTTCCAGTAAAATGATCATTTTCCTGATTTGACTTGTTCAACCCAATTTAAGAACAAACTGAGGGTTACTGGAGGGGTTGTGGGGGGGATGGGCTAAATGGGTAAGGGGCACCTAGGAATCTACTCCTGAAATCATTGTTGCACTATATACTAACTAATTTGGATGTAAATTTTAACAAATAAAAAATAAAATTGAAAAGAAAAAAAAAGAATGCAAACAAAATTTGAGAATACTCCCACAAGACTTGATACCATCTCACAGCTGCCGATTTCTGGATCTCCTCTCCAGAGAATACTCTTCTCAGACAATCCACAACTCCTTACTCACCCCAAAGTCAAGTTCCTCACTCCCCTCTTCAAGTGTCATCTTACCTTGCTGGCCTGTCATTCTTAGAACGGTGAGGGTCATCACTTTCTTTTGACTTTGAGTGTGCCGATTTAGTTGTTTTTGGCTATGGACAGAAAAAGAAGGAAAAAAAATGAAAGAAAAGCAAAGCACACATATAGAAAACAAAAGTAAGATTATTAGGTTTAGAAAATATCTAAATCATGCCAAACTCTAGTATAATTTCAAGTTACTTACATTCAGTTGAACAACATGAAATATTTTTACATATGGCCACTCAGAGATTAAAAAAAAATTACAGTCACAAAAGTATGCTGGAAGCTGTCAATGCAGCCAGATGAATGGGCAACATACACATGAACATGCTCCTCCACAGGAATACACCTGGACACCCATTATTAACATAATAGCTGCACAGCAGCTGACCAGAACTTCCAGTCTGTGGAATGTTGGTCTGTGCCCTTAAACCTATTTCTGAAAATCTGACTCGGGGATGGTGATTTTCAAGCTAGGAAACTAAGGAACATTCAGTCCAACCTTTCTAAGAGAAGAACTCTACCAGCACCAATTATAGAATCTAGAAATCAGACTCTAATTTGCTAGAACACTTGCTAGACATGCGACCTTTCCCCTTTTACCTGCCTGATGTGCAATCCTCAAAAATACCTACTCCTTCATAGCGTAACAAAGAATCTGAGTAACTTCTGGGCAATTATTTGTAGCTTAAATTTGTATAAGCAGAAGCATTTGGGAGCCCTTCTTTTAAAATAAAATACATCAGGAAAAATCCTGAATTACTAGGAGGGTGAAAGAAGGAGATACCTATAAATAATTAACATGGAAAAAATACTTTCATTTGTTTTTCGACCGACAACTGAATAACTGAGCAATAGGAAATAGCAGAGCAATACGATTATCATGGTTTCTATTCTATGTCTTCTTTTTCCTCCTAATCAATGCTGAGACTCAGACCGAACCAGAGATCCAAGGCAGGAATTTGTTTGAGAGAGAAGAGAAAGAGAGAACAGCGCTAAACATCAACTATGCGTGGGTACACACCCTAGCTGCGACCTCCCAGGCCTAGTACAAACTCCCTCTGAAAAGCCTCTACTATAGGAATTCTTGACCCCAGCAACTCCTCTGTTCTTCTACTATGCCTTCTTCAGCCAATTCAACCCTGTATTTGTTAGGTCTAGTTTGTCTTCCTCCTACGTTATATATTATTATGAGGAAAATACATCTTTTTCTTTCCCTGCAAGTCCACAGTGGTGCAGTGCACACAGTAACTAATGAGTGCAGTCTGTTAAACTGAACTTGCACCCACCTCGTACAAAAATTAGACTATAGAAGAATAAACTGTGGTCAGTAAACATTTTGTCTAGTGTTCCTGATTAATGAGTGGAAGACAACAGTCCCAGCTCATGCTAGGCAGTTCCTATACTCTGACAGGAGATGGCTGCTGGTGGTATGTGTCAGCCTGCCACGGATCTAGTTATGTCAGAGGAAAGAGAAACAGTGGGTACATGATCATGGACGGACAGAGAGAAAGTAGAGAGAGAGAGAAAAGGCCACTGGGGAAACATGAAAGCATGTGAAAATACTACATTCTCCTGTAACATAATAATATTTACCTATTTTACTAATATGTAAAACTTAGATTACTCATGACCAGTGGCATGTGCAACTTAATTGGTATTAAAATGAATGGAATGAGTTTTTCAATCTTAGCGGTTACTTTCTCATGGTTACTTTGAAGAATTATGATTTTTTGTAATGAAATAACATTTACGAGTCAGATTTGCACATGCAATACAAGTAATTTGTGTATGCCAAATACACTGGTAGAACTTACCCTAAAAGCAGAGTCCCCTTTATAATTAATTAATAAATAAAATAAGATAAGATAAAAACAATAAACAGAACTTACCTTCCAATCAGAGTCATGCTTTCTTTTGTCCAAAGATGATTTCTCCCTCTCCTTGGCTTTCTTGTAAGCTTTCTTTTCTTCAGCCATGAGGAGTCTAGCAATTTCCTAAACAAAATCCAGTCAGTACCACTGATTGCAGAGCTATGGGCAGAAAATTACTGGGCTACTTCTGACGAGTATTAGTTCAAAAACTTATTAACTAATAAGAACTCACCTCATCCTGGGCTACTTGAGCTGCTCTCATGTCTACCTGGGTAGCCTATGGTACAAAAAAATACAAAAAAAAAAAAAAAAAAGGGTAATTTAATTAGAATCTGTGTTGTCCATTTTTAAAAATCTTACATAGAAATACACGAGTATTTCAAACCAGCTGTAAGTAACATCCTTGAAGTTTAACTGGTATACTTTCACCAGCCACCAGCCAGAGCAGGACTGTTTTATCATGTTCCACAGCAGACAGGGATATGGAATTATGATGGTAATGCTTACTCAGTAACTAAAACTGGACACTCTATACCCGTTATCTTGCTTTTCCACCCATACTCAACTCATAGAGGATCACAATGCCTATCACATAATCTCAAATTTTATTCAAGAAAACTTAGTGATTATCACCTAAACTTTTGCATGAAAATTTGCTCACCAAAATTTCTTCTTCTTGCAGTTTTCTGGCAATTTCAGCATCATACCACTCCTGATCCCTGTGAGCCACTCGTGACGGGGTAGAGACAGCCTCTTTCATTCCTCTTGGCTTCATTCCTAGAAAACTCAATATAATAAGGCGACTGCATTTGCTTTCTGAAAAGTTGCAAAGTTTAAGAAGTTATTTTTTGTATCTAATATCGACAATATTGGCACCACTACAGAATTCAGAGTGCACCAGAAATAATTTTTTCCCAGAGGCACAGAAGTCGTAGTGCAGATTATGCACACATTTAAACAGTTACCCACACAAAAGTGCCCAGGAAAAACTCCCCTTTCACATACTTTCTTCAACAGCAGGAAATCATACAGTGAACTGTGAGGCTTTTGCAAAATAGCAAGTGAAAAAAAAAAAAAAAGGTTAAGATACTAAAATAAAAAAAAAAATCAAGAAAGTTACAGAGTCAGAGTTATAAAGAGGCTGTCAAGACTGGAGGAAGTAAGAGTCTTCCTTCTATTTAACTCAGCCTTGGGTACTTTACTTCAGAAACAGCATCACCTCAGAGTTACATGACAGTCCCTGTTAGCCAACCAGTGGCCCTACTGTGGCTTCTGCTCTGACGGTGAACAAACCCACCTGCTCTGGATCTTACCTGTAGTTTCCATCAGCTCAATGCTGTTGCTAAATTTTAGGGAAGATGTAACGTAAGGGAAATACCAGAGAACATAATGACCTTAGATGTCTACTCCTCTGAGGAAAAAGGAACATGGGGTATGGGTGGGGAATTTTTCCCCTACTTTGAAGTTTTATAAGCAGCACATATTCTTTTTATAACTTTTAGTCAAGTGGTAATTGCTGATGTTTATTTCAACACTGCAGATATTCCCCTCTGTGTATCCTTTATAAATTATAATTATTGGGGCACGTGGGTGGCTCAGTCAGTTAAGCATCCGACTTCAGCTCAGGTCATGATCTCACGGCTCATGAGTTTAAGCCCCGTGTTGGCTCTGTGCTGACAGCTCAGAGACTGGAGCCTGCTTAGGATTCTGTGTCTCCGTCTCTCTCTGCCCCTCCTCTGCTCATGCTCTGTCTGTCTCTCAAAAATAAATAAACATTAAAAATAAATAAATAAATTATAATTATTCAACAATGTGAATGTATTATAGTGAGAAGTAATATTTTTAATGCCACAAACAAGAGTGACCATCTGGAATAGTGACTTTCAGTAAATGGATTATTGAAGGTAAAAAGAAAATTTACTCCTAATTACCTATTGCTTTGCATCAGTGATTCTCAGCCCTACTTATATATTAAAACCACTTGAGGTGCTTTACATAAACATACAAATCTTTGACTCAAACCTGAAGGACTAATTTAAATAACCTGAATGAGATCTGGCCTTTGGTAGTTCGGGTTGATTGTTTTAAATCTTAACAGTTGATTCTTACTTGAAAATGGCATTGAAGCTACTAGTTTACTGTATTATGTCCATCAAAATAACTATACATTAAAATAATTTTTATCAAAATACTTCAATACACTTGATTCACTTGCTTTAAACAAAAAAGAAAAAGAATACAACTAAATTATGGGCACATGAAGCAATTTAAATTATCTGGTGAAGCCTTTGTAGAGCTTTGAACTTAGCTCTGTGGTAAATCCAAAAGCCATGGACTCATCTCTCTTTCCCACAAACATAGACTATTAAACCTGGCTCTCTCAGCTTCAGGCCTTTAGCATCTGTGTACCTAGAATACCAAATCCACTTCAACTTCCCATCATCTCTAGAACTACTGAATCTTATATTGCTGGGCTGGGCAGGGCTAGCTTTAGTCAGATTTCTGAGTGGTTTGTGACAGTCAGGAAACAGAGGGATACTCATAAGAGTGGATCATATTTAAATGAAATATAAACCTCCCTAAGTTATGATTAGTTTGTTCATAACTAGAAAACAGTATTCCAGGGAAAAGACACGAAATTAGGGAAGCTGACATTGGACAAAGTTGGTGGAAAAGAGGTTGTGATACCATACTCCTACCTACAGAAAAAGGACACTTCAACAAATGCTCAACACCCTGTTGAGTCTGACAGGGAAGATCACACTTATGCCTTACTCCTTCCATTTTGCCACCAGTGAAAGAAACAACAGAGTGGGATGTGTTCAGATTTGAACATACTAAACCTTCTCCCTTCTTATGCCTCCGCCTGTGCACCAAATTCACTGAGAAAATATTTTAATATATATCAAAGACATTTGGAGGACATTCAAATGAAATAGTCAAATAAACAGACTTATTTGATTTGACAGAGTGATAAGATTGTCACCTCCAGTCAGTTTAAAAGAGAATGACACAGGGGCACCTGGGTGGCTCGGTCAGTTAAGCGTCCGACTTCAGCTCAGGTCATGAGCTCACAGTCCATGAGTTCGAGCCCCACGTCGGGCTCTGTGCTGACAGCTCAGAGCCTGGAGCCTGCTTCAGATTCTGTGTCTCCCTCTCTCTCTGCCCCTCCCCTGCTCATGCTCTGTCTCTGTCTCAAAAATAAACAAAAACATTAAAAAAATTTTTTAAGAGAATAACACATAGATCAATGGAATAAAATAGAGCCCAGGAATAAATCTGTGCATATATGTTCAATTAATCTATGACAAAGAAGCCAAGAATATATAGTGGGGAAAAGACAGTCTCTTCAGAAATGGTTGGAAAACTAGACAGCTACATGCAAAAGAAAGAAACTAAACCATTTTCATATACCATATATGAAAATTAACTCAAATGGATTATAGACTTGAACATAAGACCTGAAACCATAAAACTCCTAGAAGAAAACATAAGCTCTTAGAAATGTTGTTTTTTTTTTTTGATTTGACATAAAAGTAAAGGTGACAAAAGCAAAAATAAACAAGTGGGACTACATCAAACTAAAATGCTTCTGCACAGCAAAGGAAACCATTAACAAAATGAAAAAGTAACCTACGGAATGGGAGAAAATATTTGCAAATCTGATATGAGGTGACTACCCAAAATACATAAAAAACTCATACAACATAACAGCAAAATACAATCTGATTTAAAAATGGGCAGAGTGGGGCACCTGGGTGGCTCAGTTGGTTAAATGTCTGACTTCGGCTCAGGTCATGATCTCACTGTTCGTGAGTTTGAGCCCCGCGTCAGGCTCTGTGCTGACAGTTCAGAGCCTGGAGCCTGCTTCGAATTCTGTGTCTCCCTCTCCCTCTGTCCTTTTCCCACTCATACTGTCTCTCTCTGCTTCTCAAAAAACAAATGCTAAAAAAAAATTTTTTTTAAATAAAAAAAAATAAATAAAAATGGGCAGAGTGCCTGGGTGGCTCAGTTAGTTAAACGTCTGACTTTGGTTCAGGTCATATCTCATGGTTTGTGAGTTCGAGACCCGCATCGGGCTCACTGCTCTCAGCACAGAGCCCACTTTGGATCCTCCTTCCCCCGTTTCTCTGCCCCTCCGCCACTCATTCTCTCATTCTCTCCCTCACTCTCAAAAATAAATAAACTTTAAAAAAATGGGCAGAGGAACTGAATACACATTTTTCTAAAGAAGACATACAAATGGCTAACAGGTACCTGAAAAGGTGTTCAACATCACTAATCATGAGAAAAATGCAAATCAAAACCACAACAAAATATCACTTCACACCTGTTAGAATGACTATTATCAAAAAGACAAGAAATAATAACTGTTGGTGAGGATGTGGAGCAAAGGGAATGAACCCTCATGCACTGTTAGTGAGAACATAAACTAGAAACAGCCACTATGGAAAACAGTATTGAGGTTCCTCAAAAAATAAAAAAATAAGACTACCATGTGACCCAGCAATTCCACTTTTGGGTATTTATCTGAAAGAAGCAAAAAGCACTAACTCAAGAAGATATCTGCATCCCCATGTTCACTGCAGCATTATTTACAGAAGCTAAGACATGGAAACGACCTAAGTGTCATTCAACATACGAATGGATAGAGAAAACTGTGGTGTATATACAATTAATATTATCCAGCCATAAAAAATAAGGACATCTTGCCATCTGCAACAACCTGGACAGACCTTGATGGCATTATGCTAAGTGAAATGAGTCAGAGAAAGACAAATACCATATGATCTCAATTATATAGAGAATCACTAAAAAAAAAAAAAAAAAAAAGCGCTCACAGATACAGAGAACTGACTGGGAGTTGCCAGAGGCAGAGGGTAAGGAGTGAGTAAAATGGGTGAAAGGGATCAAAAGGTACACACTTCCAGTTATAAAATAAATAAGCCTGATGACTAGAGTAATATTGTATTACATATCTGAAAGTTGCTAAGAGAGTACATCTTAAAAGTTCTCATCATAAGAAAAAAAAAAAAACCTTGTGCCTATATATGGTGATGAACGTTAACTAGACTTATTGTGAACATTTTGTAATATACACAAATATGGAATCATTACGTTGTACACCTTCAACTAATATAATGTTATACATTAACTATATCTCAATATAAATGAATGAATGAATAAATGGTTAACTAATAAGTATCTGAAATAATATCTCTCTAAGTCCCAAATATCTAGTGGGTAAAGAGTTTATTTGAACTACTGATATATCACTGTAATTCACATGTCTCATAAGCAGAAAATCTCCACCATAAAATACTAGATTTCTGGACTGGCAGGACTGCCCACTAAATAGTAGTATGCTGTGTACCAGAGGTAAAAAGAGCTTATGTGAGTATTTAAGAAGGAACTTCAGATACTACAATGTAAGGCTGTACATTTCATTATAGAAAACAGAGATGCCTTAAAATTTTTTTTAAATGCAGTTAGTTGAAAGAAATTGAAGGAATGGCTGCTCTCATCTTGGTAGCCTCAACAATCCAAACACCAGTTTTCAAAAGATCAGGTGAGCCATACTTAACAGTTTCACATTCAATTCTTAATCTAATCCTTGTCTCCTGTTCATCATTCTCCAGTTTAAGGACACAAGGACCTCCGCCAACAAACACAAATACAGCTTACCTTTAAATTCTCACAGAATAAAACTGTTAAAAGTTTGCTTTTAAACTGTAGAAAAATTAATATGCTGTTATGATTTAATAGCTCATTAGAGAAGTTACCCTCAAAGATGTTACAGTTTTACTGTCCTTTTGAAAGTTAACCAATCTTATATTTAATTTTAACAATTGTATTTTGCATTCCTTTTTCAACTAACTATAAAAAAGCCTGCCCTCAAATTCTCTCATTAGCTCTTTGTCACTCTGCTAGTTTCTTAATTAATAAGTTAAATAAAATTTTGGCCTATGCCAACAACATTAAGAACTATGCTTTTACAAAAACAAGAATAGACACCAGTATTTAGTAATTGCATTTTAATGTAACCTTCTATTCGTGGGGTCACAAAATCAAATGCCTGCAGTAGCTAGGAAGATAGAATTTCTAACGTTGAATATCAAGACCAGCAGCTCTGTTGTAGCCATTTGAGTACCTGCCTAGCCACCTTTTTTTTAAACCATTGTGTTGGGTCCTTGGGCGAGTTTACCCACAATTCCAGTAATAGAGTTGTGAGTTAGTATTTAATTTCATATTAGTTTTACCCTTCCTAAGCCTTTTTAAGAAAACCTCAAGAATAACTAAAAGCCGTAAAGATGAACCGGTCCTCAGAGCACTCTTAAAAGATCAGAATCACAGAATCAGAAATGCAGAGGTGGGGGCAACTCTCTCCCATATTAGGACTCCAAGTCTTTCTACATCTGGATATAGTATAACTTACTATAGACAGATGATATCAGTTCTCCTCTACTCCTCCAGAGCTCTTTGTTCAAAATATACCTAATTTATGACTTTACTTTCACTCCATCTTTTTGGCTTGACTTATTAAAACCCTCTGAGGCTCAGATCCAAGCATATATCCCCAAACATAAAGCCTGAGGTGAGAATATTTCCAGTAGGTACTTAATACGGTTGCTGAACTGAATTTTCATTTTCTTTATGACCAAGTCTTTTAATAACTTAAATGACTAACATGATAGGAAGAGATAACACAATAGGAGAAACAAACTAAATCAACCCGAATCTGCAACCTAACCAGTTTCCAGACCCAAAAGTAGAGGTTGGCTGGGCAACAGTTAGGAAGAAAATAAGTAGAGATGCCTTGTTGGTACTCTCCAATAACCCTTGCATTGCTGCAAAACTTCAATAAGAGTCCAATAGAACCAGGGAGAGGACTATGGTCTAATTATGACTTAAAGTGGTAGAACCACAAGGAAAACATCACCACACAGCAGTTTCCAGATAAGAAGAGAGAGAACCATTACTGGGTCAATGAAGGACTTCAGAGGTAAACTTCAGACATGCCAGGACATTCACCTTATTCCTAAACAAATGCCAAGAACTTACCGGATACCGGCATTTCAGAACACCAACTGTAGCATTAGAGTCGTTGATGGTTAGAGCCTAGAAAGTAACTTAAGGAAATAATCTTCAAACTTTAAGTGCAGAAAAATTACCTCAGGTCTAAAATGAGTCCAAACTGCCAGGAGAAACTACAGAAATTATAATACGTGTGAGATCCAGAAAGCTGCTTCTTTAGGAAGCAGCCCAGCTGATTCTGACAAAAACAGACCAAGGCCCACAATTTGAAATGTGCTGTTATAAGAGAATGCCTATCTGATCTCTCACTTTACACATGGCAAAGATGAGACCAAGAGAAGCTAGTAATTCCAGCCTTGATTTTCTAGTTAGGCAAATAATACGAAGACAGTGTCACAAGATCTGACTTACACCCAGAAATTCAGGAGCTATGATTTGGTATCTGATTCTCTGGTATATGGTCTTGACAAATGAAGAACTGTGTCTGGGATGGGCACATCCACTGCAATCTGGGGCTGGAAGAACTTTGTAAGGAATTGGTGAATTTTCTCTTGGAAGGTAGTAGTAGAAATGTACAAATATGTTTCTTCTTCCTATATACTTGGTATTAAGTAGATACCTTTTATAATATTTGGCTCCAGGATTTATTTCAAAGCCATGAGTACAAACTACAGAGAAAGAATACGTTGCTGAAGATGCTTATTAAATACATTTGCTTGTATGTATATACATGATACCAGGATTTTCAACATGACTGTCCTTTATTACCTGTGTCATGGAGTTGGAGCCATTTCTCACTCTCTGAGAAGGGAGGAGTCCTGGGCCTGTGTTTCCTTTCTCTGTGCTCACCTTGCCCACGGTCCCTCCCATACACAGCTTCCTTGTAATGAAGCCCCGATTTCTGTGAAGACTTGGGTGAAAGTCGGTCTTGGTGTCTGGACTTTTTTTCCCAATTCTGAGTTCGATGGCTACTGTTAGCTTCCCAGTCATCAAATCCAGTACTCAAAAACACCTCACCACTGATCTTGGGAAGTGGAGGTCTCCGAAGTCTCTCATGATCAGACCGCTTCCTTTCACGCTGCTCAGAGTCAATTTGGGGACTGCCCCTCACTTTGCTTGAGCTACAGGATGACAGAAGTTTCCCTGATGAACAGTAATCTTCTAGCTCTTCCAAGTTCTCCATTGGACGTTTGGGTTTCTCTTTCCTTTGCTTCACAGTGTTTCCATCACTTTGGAGTCTACAAGACCTTGAGACTCCAGAACCCAATTCCCTTGCCCTCCTTGACTGTGGCTGGTCTGAGTGGAAGTGGAGGGATGTGAAAAATAGAAATGTAGGTTAACTTAATGAGCATATGAACTCACCATACAGGAAAGGCAGGGCCCATATTTTAAAATGCTGAAGACTAGTTTTTCAACAAACTGCAAAGAGGGGATGGGCATTTATTGGATTGGCCCAGGCATAGATGAAGGATTCTGGGTACATGGTCAAAAATTTAAAAGACTAAAATTATGTGAAATAACTTAAATCTGAAAGAAGAGCTTGATTATGATTATGGAGACTTAATACAGTACTTTAATATTTGCCAATAACAAAAGCCATGGCCATTAAATGTTAAATTCTATTTATAAAACCAATTTGGAAGTATTATGGGGGGAAAGCAGGGGTTGAGGGAGTCTCATAAAACAGAAAACAACCAAGCTTTGTGATAATTAAGGTTTACAGGAAGAGGCTTTCAAATATTCTTATTGGAAATGATAATAAATCTCTATCAGAATGTTGCTAGTTTCCATTAGAGTCTGAGAAATGACCCAGTTTTTAGTATTCCCCTACTCTCTCTCCTTAGGTGGCCAAAACAAGTATTCCCAGCCATGCAGTTCAATGTGGAAGAAGATGGGGTAGAGAATTTTAAGTGAGTAAATGACCCTGTTATCTTTGGGTAACTCTGCTCCCAAACTTAAATTTTATAGAGGAAAAAATTAAAAATGGATACCATAACAGAATACAGGAAAAGGAGTCCCTTCCATCCCTACATTCACTTCAAAAAATATGATATTGTATTCTTTCTATAAAAAGACAATATGTGCTAAATATACAAATCCCTGATGTAACACAGGAATTTCAGTAACAAATTTCAGTAACAGCACATAGAGGTGTGCTTTTGTCCAGTCTCATTCGGGCACAAGCCTATTGTGAAAATGAAGGAAGGGAATTACTATGCACTTTGCAGGGCATATTTAACATTGTCTAAGACCCTTAGTACATGTTGTAATAAAAATAAATCACGGGGCACCTGGGTGGCTTAGTTGATTACAGCATCCAAACTCTTGATTTCTGCTCAGGTCACAATCTCACAGTTTGTGCGTTCGAGCCCTGCACTGAGCTCTGCACTGACAGTGCGGAGACTGCTTGGGATATTCTCTCTCTCTCTCTCTCTCTCTCTCTCTCTCTCTCTCTCCCTCCCTCCCTCCCCCCTTTCCCTCTTGGGCTTGCTCTCTCTCTCTCTCCCCCACTCTGTGCACTTTCTCTCTCTCTCAAAATAAATGAACTTAAAAAAAAAAAAAAACAAAAAAAAAAAAAACAGAAGAAAAGAAACCCCAGTTCCAAGAAAACTACTAAATTATCTAAGATTTGTTCCCTGCTGAAATTACTCACTTGCTGAATTGCATCTGAAACAGCTACCCCAATTTGATGGGATGTAGAGGAAATAAAGGACTATACATTTTCTTAGTTTTTAGGGTTTTTCTTTCATTTTGTTTTTGTTGTCTTAGCTTTGTTATTGTTAATCTAATAAAGGAACTGAGAAAGGGGAAATTTGTGCTAAATGTATCACTGACGTCATAACGCTTCTCAAAACCTTCAAATTGTTTCCTCTTGAGCTTTCCAGAAGAAAAGGAAATTTGCTTCAAAGATGATATCCAAATTAAAATCAGTCTTCTAAAATCATCTGAAGAATTTTTGATTAAGTTTATTTTTTGCATAAAAGCAAAACTGAAACAGAACAATTACTCTCTATGGTAAAAAAAGTATCTATAATTTTAGCAAACTATCATTTTAAGTGTGTCTTGACAACTGAGAATCAATTGACTACTGCTATGAATTATTAATATAAATTGACTAGCTACTTAAATGATAACCATATCCAGGGAACAATGGTTCAGTGTTAATACCAATATTCCCACAAAGGGCTGCATGAATGAAGTCTGCCTTCTAGCTCCCAAAAAACAAGGGTTCTGTTTTTGACATGGATATGTGAGGCTATGATTGTTCTTTTGGTGGTGGTTTTAATCCTTTCTGAAAAGTTAACTGATAATCAGTTTTACTTTAGTTGAATGTGTTTCAAGAGTTAGAACAGAGCTGTCACTATATTTTCACAGAGTTGATAGGAAAAAATATCTATTGTCTACTTCACTTGTGTTACCTTCAAACCTGGGAAAGAAAAAAGACTGGGGTGGGGACTGGGACTTGTGTTTTTCTTGTGACCAAGTTATTTGGCAAATATAATTAAGTTCCTTAGAGCCAACACGTATGCATTTATATATACACATACATATGTATATGTATATACACACACACTTTATTTGTGTGCTTCCATGTTTGTCTTTCAAAATAAGATGATTTTTGTTTAGAAATGGAAGATACTGTCATACACACATAACACTGATACATGTATGAACAACAGTACTTTGGAGTTTAAGTCCTCACCAAAATTACATTATTTGATCTTCTCAACACCCATGTGAAGGATGTATTTTTAAACTCTCCATCTTACAGATGAGAGAAAGGCTTAATGTGATTATAGTAGATAACTTCTCAACATTACAAATGCTCTAAGGAAGGAATGAAACTTGAACCAATGTCTTATGACTCCAAAGACCATGACTTAAAAGAGACTAATATGCCTGTAATACAGGTCAGTGGCTTTGAAAGAAAAACATGGATTCACAAATGAGTAAGACATGCCATTTTAGTTGATATAAATCTGACAGATGTTTTAGATAATTTCAGATTTGTAGAAAATCTATAAGTGATCATTTTTAAGATTTACACTGAAGCAAAATAAAAGCTGAAAAGAGGACCACTTCCATAATGATCTATTATAATTATTATATAAGTATGGCAAAAATCAAAGTAAACATAAAGATAGAGAAGTACAATTAAAGAATATCCCTATGTGTTGGGAAAAGACAACTGCAAAGAACCTAAGAATTACTTTGAGCATATGAGCCGAATTATGATGGGGTTTCTGTGGAACTCAACTCGGTCTAACTCAAAGGCAAATGAATGAAGATCACACATGTTCAGCAACATATAAACTCTCAACAACACAACTGAAAAGGAATTCCAATATTCACATACATATGCTCAGGAGGTGAAGACTTCATGATTTTAGTAAATGTTCCTGAAAAACCACTGAATTCTTAACATAGGTAGTCCCCTGCCCTCAAGAATGATAGCACTCTGATCAAAACAACCAGATTTGAGTCCCAATTCAAATTAGTGTAAAGTTTTAACAGAGGGAGGCTAAAATTAATACTTTAGTATACTTAATTACTTGCCATCCTAATGCTTTTCCAGACTTAATAGTTTTATTTTAAATAGTGACTTTTATTTGCAGTGAACATGATTCCAGAGAAGAATTAAAAATAAAAACAAATAAAAAACACAAGAGCACATTTCTAAGGTTATAACTGAATATGAAGAATAAACTCTTCACATTCTGGTTTCCAGAACAAAACTATAAGGCAATACTGTTTGTTTGTTTTTTAATTATGTGATACATGATTTCATTAGAAAAACAAGCACAATGAAAATGGTTATCAAGAAAGAGCTGAGCACTTTACTTATGGAAGGAGAGCACATCAAGCAATAGAGAGAGAATCAACCTGCCTACGAACTATGCCACAGAGCTGAGCTCTACTGGTAACAAATGTAGAACAATGTGGCTGGGCAAGATTGTACTCAACGGTAATAATCCTAACATCTGCATATGCATTCCTTTCATTCCACTCATCAAACACAAACACCTACTTACCTTTTACAATGAAATCACAGAGAAGTAATTGATAATTAGTTCACAAGAGACTTTAGTAACATGGACCTTAATGTCTTTACTTTCTAGAATCTGCTTTAGGTTTTCCTTGCTTGTTATCCTAAGTGTGGTCTCCCAGCTGAACTGCAATCAATACGGACGCTAGGATTAGAGGAAATGTCTTTCCTTTGACAGATCTTTAAAAAGGATGGGGCAATACTTGCAAATACTCATTTCCCAACACACTAGTAAGAGAAAGAATCACCAGCACCACAACCGCCACCACAAAGCACCAGCACCACACTGCAAAAGCAGGCACTAGAGAAGAGAAATTCTGAAGGGGCTTTTCACCCTCAGGATTTTTTTCTTTATGGTAATCAAACAGCAAGAAAGCAAAATAGCAAGGACAAATAATGAACATGGAATCTTAAATTTTAATTTTGTCATCAACATACATACTCAGTGGCCTATGTTTAAAACACAAGAGCTTTGTTACCCAACTGATGTGTTGTGTACCATCTTCATTATTCATGGCACTCTGCTGCCTCGGACACTGTGCCCAGATTTCCTTGAGAAAGATCAAGCCCAGAGCCTCACCCCCATTTTCCACACCCCAATTTATGTGCTTAGAATGTAGTACAGTATTCCAAGTGGCTGCAGCACAAAAGAATGCATGCCAAATCTTACAAAATGCCAGTTGTTTTAACAGCCATGAAAATGGCTCTGGTCATCCAACTAAAGAACAGACGAATTCAGATTCACATAGAATTTGGCCATAAATCCATATGGACCCTGAGGTCACTTTACAGACAAATTTAAAGGAGTGTCCTATGGTTGAGTCTAAGGATAGAGTAAGTCATAATGTAGTCATTGTTACCTCCATTTTCATAGTAGTAATTATCTCCATAAGCACTGGATCCAGAGGACTCTGGAAAGTGTTTCTTTCGCTTTTTCTCTTCTTGTAACTCCTTTTCTTGCAAAAGGCGAGCTATGTCCTGCAAATAAAGAGAGAATGCTAATAAATATTACCAGAGAACAAACAAACCTTTTACAATGAAACAAACTCCATCCAGTGGCCCTAAAGTCAATGGTTTGACACTCCACTGCCAATCTCTTATGGACTCAATCCATAGCTTTCCAGACTTCATGGCATTAAGTTCATGCTATTCAAATACTCAGTGGAGTAGCACATGATCCAGATGAACAAGAAAGACTTTTTGGTTAATTGAAATTTAAACCTAACTCAATCTGGGACATACAAACCTAGTATTCCTAAAGCTGATTAAACAACAGAATTTTTTAAATTCTTATTTGTGGGCCCTTTTTCCAAGACGATAATTCACTAAGCCTGGATGGAAAAGAGTGCAGTAATCTATAAAACATTAAAATTGTATATACAATTTAATTTTGAAACTTTGAAAAAAATTATTTGGCTGATTTAGCTTTGCATTAGAGCACCACTGAAAAAGACAAAATGGTCTTCCTCCTATCTCCCCCTTGCTTCTTCGCCAGGCAAGTTTTTACAGTTACTGAGTGATGAATAACATTCTGACCCTGCCCCCCCAGCCTATGATGGCAAAGGTATATGCAAATAACTAAAATACAATTAAATCATGAATGCCTCAATAAAAGAGTAAAAATGTCAATGTGAGTATAAAAGAGGCAAATCTTATTTCTGCTTACATGAATTAGTACAAGTCTTTGCATTTGGAATTACTGTTTCATAAAACATAATTTGAGAAAACAAACCTAAAAGAACTCATAAGCCCTTCTGAAGTCATTTTCAATTATTTTTTAATTAATCATATTAAGTAGGCTTACTTTGGGTTAATGTGTAAAAAAAAAAAAACTAAACTAAAAACAAAAACAAAAAAAAAAAAAAAACCCCTCCATAATTAGAAGACCTTCTGGTAAATACATTCATTTGAATGAAAATTCACCATTATATTTCATCTTTCCCTTTTCTGTCATTCAAGCTCACCCACCTTTTGAAAATTTGAAACAATGAGCATAAGACAGAACACAGTTAAAGATCTCTATGCTAGAAAAAAGTAATTTTAATAAAAACATGTATTTACTGATTGCCTTCAAGGAACCAAACATTCTCCTAGAGTCCTCTGTAGAAAAACAGGATATATGATCAATATCTTCAAAGCCTTACCTATTAACTTTTAGAAGCAAAACCATTAGCACGATTTAAGACCCTTTGAAAGGGGAGTGCTCTAAGAGAGGCATTATCACAAACCAGGTGCAATGGGGCCCAAAGGAGCCTAGCACATCTTCCCCAAGCACATGACAAATTACTAAACTATTGTGTTGAATTCCTTATGCTATTTTTTTTATTTATATGATTTTATATCAGGGTTACTTCTCCCTGAAAGTTTCCACTTCTATTCCTCAATGGTGGGAAATGAGGAAATTTCAAAATGAGGAAATCTTCAGCACAAAATCAAGGAAATCTAAAAATGTGACTGTCAAATGACTATCAGAAAGGAAAAAAAAAAAAGAAGGAAAGACATTCCATTAGATTGCTACACTTCTTTATCAACCAGTAATTAACATCTAATTCAGTAGGGAACTCTCAAGAGGTATCATCTCCAGAGGGGTATAAGACCAGAAAACAACATACCAGTTCTATGGATGCAAAAAACATCAATATAACTAAGATAAGAAGAAAGAAGAATTTTCTCAACCAGGCACCTTCCACTCCCTCCCCCTTTCTGGCCATACATGTATAATCTTATTTTTAAAGTGCCAAAACATGGGAAATTTTTTTAGTGGCTAAAATGTACTGCTATTTGAGCTATGCTCTAAATATTACCAACTTATATAAATACTTTTTTAGAACATGAAATTCTAATCACTTTCACACTAAATTAATTTTTAATGTAAACTGGTTACTAAGTTTATCCCTTAACAGTTCATATTATAAATGGCTTCAAACTGTTGGATTAGTGCCACAGACTTTTCATAAAATGGTCATGCTAATGTTTACTTAAGCAAAAAAAAAAAAAAAAAAAAAAAGGTTTGCCCTAAAATAGTTGCACATTCACATATATTTGGACCTAGGTTCAGAGACACACATATACCTATAGATATTCACACACATACACATACACACACGCTTAAGAATTTCATTTAAAAATAAGCCAACTAAACACACATTCCTTAGCCTTATTAAATAACACTGACAAATGTTTATGCTATGACTAAAGAAAATGATCCCAATGGAATTAGTCCACTTTAATTACTTACAAACTCACACAGTCCAGTATTCCCAAAGGCTACAACCCTTTCTTCAACAGAAGCTTAGAGAGAAATGCAACTACTATATAGTCACACTATGTAAAACAAGTTTTTTTTTTAAAAAGGAAGAAAGGAATGAAGGGAGGGAAGGAGGAGGGAGGACAGAAGAATAAAAGAAAAAAGAGAAAGAGAAAGAGGAAGGGAGGGAAGAGGACTGGGGAGAGGAGGAAGGGGAAAGCTACAATGCTGGTAAGACTATCTCTCTCCTTCTGTAAACTTTTTTTTGTTGTTGGTTTAACTTTTCTACATCTGTCTCCCTGAATGGAAATGCTACTTTCCTTACATCTGTGCTCTGTTAAAAAGCACAATAAAATTATATCATAACAAAGTCAGAAATGCTAATTAACCCACACAGAGTTGTGTAACTCTACTCTTCATGTACAATGTTGTTCAGGAAAAATACTCTGTCCCAATAGGAAAGAGGCCCTGGATTCTATATCTGGTTGTTTGGGGAGTCAGAAACAACCAAAGAACTGACCCCAAAAATCTCTTAAAGAGATTTGGGTGAAAATCCAGAGAGGAATTTTCCACAGCCCTGCTGTCCAATAAGAACATACTAGCTAAGCAGACTCCATAAGAAAATAGAAGAGCACAGAGAGAGAGAAGGGAAAAAAAAAAAAAAAAAAAGAATTAGGTCAGTTCATGAGTAACAGGCAATGATGTTTTTTTCAAAAGTTGGCCAGAAAAATTCCCACTATTATCTCATCTCAGTGTCCTCTGTGAGGCACCGTGGACTAAAATAAACAAATATGTATTATCATACATTCTTCAATGACAAACTTTACTAATGCAAATTTTGTGCATTTAATATTAATACCATACCAGTCAGCTGAGAGCCCTATCTTCAGATAAGAAAACATCTCCACACGGTAGGCATATTCTGATCTAAAGCATCAGCTGAAAAGTCAAAGAGTCTGAATGGAGCTTTTAAGGCTAGTCTCACTAAATCTCCACAGCTGCACTTCTCATTCAGTCTCTGACAGCACTGGGGAATGGGACCATTTCTGTAGGTCAAACAACAGAGGAGGGCAAGGTAGCTGGGAGATGTGTAAAAGCAAGAAAACTCTTGGCTCAGATCACACCAGACTGGAATACACTTGAGCCTGTTTATTTTTCCCCTTTTCTAATTTAGCACACATCTCTTTCTGTATAGAAATCAGAGCTGTTATAAGGGGCAGAATGGTGGGGAAACACTAGGCAAGAAAGCAAAAAGAAAAGAAATTGACTTAGTATGTAAGAAGCTAAGTTAATATGCACCAAAGGCATTAAACCTCACAACAGCCCTCTAGTGTATGTGCAATTATCATGACTTCTCCATTTCGGAACCTAAGGTTCTACCTGGGTAAGTAAAATGCTGAAAGCCACAGCTAGACATTAAAGAGCTAAGATTCAAACTCAGAGCAGCCTAACTCGAAAATCTCCATGTTTTCTGTTGTGTCACAGGACATCCGTGTCAGAAGCAGTCAGTCAGGGAACCTGAACTGTACAGATATTTCTCGGTCATCTTATTATAGCTGGAGACCAGTCACTGACTTCCTCAAGTCTTAATTTCTTCATCTGAAGAACAGACTCAATCACTACACTGCTTACTTTATACAGTATTACCACGAGACTATTTATTGTGATTGCTGTTTAGATTCTACACGCCTAAATAAAGTGCTTTGGTTTCTCTTTCTATCCTGTTTTTCTTGAATGGGGGGGGGGGGGAATCACAGGACACCAGTAGCATTTATAAGAAGCCAACTTCATTACTCTGTTATTTTTTAAAATAGAAGCTTTCCTGTTCAGAAAATATAATCACTTCTTTCAGTTCCCAATTTCATCCCCAAAGCTAAGTCTTGACTACACAGAGTAACACATCCTGCAGGAAGAAAGAGTTCCTGTGTTGATAACAGGAAGGATAAAAAGCAAATCCTAATGCTTACTTGCAGTTCTGATTATCACATGATCATGGTTTGTTTCTTAAAGAAACAGCTAAATACACACATAGCAGATGTCTCCCGCTCACCTGGCACTGAACAAGGAGTCTTAGAGGGACAAGGATGGCTCAGTGGGAGCAGCAGTATATGCAGGCTGCTTGACTGATGGTCCTCATCCCATCTATTTAACAGGGTGATTCCGTGTGCTGGTTTACCCAAGGCAGGCCCAGCTTATATAATTATTAATAGTCCCCCCTTGAACCTAGAAGAATATGTGAGTATACATACAATAAATCATAGGGCCATCCTCCTATTAAAACTCTAAATCATTTTCTTCAGTCTGTGGCCAAGAACAGCACAGCTGGTTTGAAAGAAGAAAAGAATCAATACATGCTGAAAAGGAATTGTTTGTAAGAAAGGCTAAAAGTGTAAAACAAAGGAAATAGTTAAATGCAAATTCAAGTCTCCTTACCAAAAAACACTGCTGCTACTTGTAGTCATTTTCAACTTTAAAAACAATACAATTTAAAAATATATACAGAATTAAACTGATTAGTTCCTTGAGGCAGCGCATCACAGGAGAATGAAGCCGTGAACAGCAAAGAGTGAGAGCACTGGTGGCCCCTGGCCTCTCACGATTGACACGCCCTGACTTGTGTTTAGACCACACACAGGTCTGCTCTCCCTCTCTCAAGACTGCACAAATAACCCACAAACAAACACCCTGTATGGTTTGAATAGTGCCCCCCAAAAAGTAATTTCTACTAAGAACCTCAGAATATGACCTTATTCAAAAATAGGGTCTTTACAGATGTAATTAGTTAAGAGAAAATCATACTAGATGAGGGTGGGTCCCCAATCCAATGACTGGTTTCCTTTTAAGAAAACAAGAGGACACAAAGACACGGGAAGAAGGCCATCTGACCACAGAGTCAGAGACTGAAGTGATCCAGTGACACTCTAAGAAATGCCAATGATTGTCAGGAGCCAGCAGAAGCTAGGGAGAGGCAAAGAAGCATCTTTCCCAATAGGCAGCAGGGACCCACCAAAACCTTGATTTTGGATTCCTGGCCTCCAGAACTGTGAGAGACTCTATTTTCTGCTGTTTTAACCACTTCAAGTCTGTGGTAATTGTTAAAGCAGCCCAAGGAAACTAATTCACCTCTTACGTTGAATTAGCATCATCTTTAAGAAGAGTTCACTTAGGTTATCGAGGGGCAATAAACAGTGGTCCATGGAGGGCAACACTTGGACTGTGCACCACCAAAGAGGAGAGTTCTGCTGCCCATCCGGCAACCCTGCATTGAGTCCATGAATACAGAAGGCAGCCCTTCCTCAGGGCTGGGGTGGAGGGGCATTATCTTAGTTGTACCTCATCTTTCTTCTCCTGAATGCGTCGTCTCTCGGCCTCAATAGCCAGCTTCTCCTGGATTTCCTGAGCAATTTCACAGTCTTGTTGTTCACTTAAAAAACAAAGGTGAAAGTAGTATGAATAAATAATAAATAAATTTTCTTAAAAATACAATTTACTGAATATATGAACCCGTGCAAATCTTTATCTCACTTAATCCTCACAATAATGATGCAAAGAGGTGGATATTGTCACACGTTACAGATAAAAAAGCTGGGGTCCAGAGTAGTGACAGCATTTCCCTAAGAGCACAGAGAACACAAGTGGCAGAACCAGAATCTGATCCTCAGACACTACAATGGAAAGTCCCAGGCCTTTTCTAAATTCTCTTATCACCTCACCATACTGGGGCCACTCTACAGACAGGCATGCTTTCTCAAGATCTTACAAAGGAAACGTAAATTATCAGATTAATGTCCACAGATATACAAATCACTAGATGTCACTCTGGTCTCCTAGAAGTGATGGTATGACTTTAAAATGATTTTTATAAGTGTTTAAATTAGATGTATTTTTCAGTTTCACTAATACTTAAAATACCGTGCAGCTTCAGTTCCCAGTAGACACCTCTCTGGCTGGTGCCAGTTTTCTTAAAACTCAGATCCCTGAGAAACGCGAATGCTGCAATACTGCTGCTACCATAGTTTGCCTTGTTTTGGCATTCATGTACTGAACAGGGACTTAAATTTAACACCTGCTATAGTACAGACACCGTGCTCAGACACTGAGGATACAAACATGAGTAAATCTTCACTTTGCAGTCAAGGCTCACAATCCTTTTTGGAAGAAGAACCAAGAGGATGATTTTGGTGGGCAAAATAGATCACCTCTAAAACAGCAATGCAAACAAAAAAGAAGAACTGGATATCTCAGAGATGGGTACAAGTGCATGTCTTCTAGATTCAGGTCAAGAAAAGTCAATAGGCAGCTTCAAACTCCAGAACCTGATACCTCTGGAAAGCCAAACTTCACACACAACTGTTAGCTAGGAAGGATGACCATAAACATGCTTAGGGTTTACGACTTAAGAAGAGGTTGGAATGAAATTACAGTTGTGACTTACAGAGGGAGTTTTCTTGCTAAACAAACATTCTCATTCTCCCTCTCATTCTCTCTCTACCGAGTGAACTTAAAACTCTCAATGAATCTCATTCTTGGTTGGCTATTCCATGTTTAACAAACGGCATTTTGTAAACTGGAAAGTGCTGGGGAGGGCAATAATCTGAACTGTGATTAAGGAATTAAAGCCCATACTCTCTCTTCCAACAAAACTGAGAGGCAGAAATTATCCTCATTTGTATACAGAAACGGTCACTTCCAACATGCTTGGAGACATGCAGGTACAGGTGGACAGAGACGCGGCCGTGTACGCACGTGTTATGCTGATACAAAACAGAAAGGAAGGAAGAGGAAGTAAGAGAGCACAGGTAAGGGATGGCAAGACTCTCCTAGAATCAGTAGGAAAAACACTGGACAAGGTAGCTGCAGACCTGATTTCTGGTCCTGCCACTGAGAGTCAGTGAGCCATGCCCTCTCTTGTCAATTTATCAGCTATAAAAGTATTTGGACTTAATGACTTAATCTTATAGGTCTAATATTTTAGAACTCTTAACCACTCAAACCAAAGAATTGAAAAGAAACAAAATCTACTCAAAACAATTTTTATTTATATATCCTCTTTTCATTCACTTACTTCTAATAATTAAGAATCATACACAAAATCATGTTCCTAGTTTTCAAAGACTTCTCTAGTTGGATCTCTCAAACTCAGGTAAAATCTGTACAGGAGTTAGCAAATATTAATTACATGCAAGATAATAATAGATGGGAAAAAGAAGAAGCCCAGCAGAGAAGGCAAATCCAAATGAAATGTTAAAGGTTACAAGTGACACAGATGTCCTCCCTAGTACAGAAAATAAAGAAGTGAGGTTTAAGCTGAGGATAATCACTTCCAATCATATTTCCATGAAGGACAAGATCGAGTTCACGCAGACAATTACACAAAATCCCGAGGAAGCAAAATCACATGAGAAAGGGGTAGTCAACAATGGGCAAGCCTGATAGTGGACGGGGGCCCCAGGATGCAGAGTGAGTAAGAGCTTCCAGTTCATTAATATTCACAGCATTTCATCCAGCCAGTGAGGTGCAACTGTCAAAACTGCTAGCGTGTGACAATCAGAACAACTTCCTTTCTAACCACTTATTTCAGCTAGGAGTACCTCCAAAAGCCTGAAGTCCCAGGCAGAAATAGAATATCTGGCTCTCCTCTAATTTAAGACCTATAATCCATTACTCTCTGAATCCTCATTTATATTTAGAGTTTTATCTCAATAATCTCTGAATAATCTCATTATACTATCATTACCCTAATTCAGGGTCTTAAACTTCTGCACCAGCCTCAGAACTGCCCTTGATAGCAAAGCACTGTGAATAATGTAAAAGGCAATGATTTAGAACTCTAGAATACTCTAGCTCTGGCTCTTATCTTTTTGTTTTGTTTTCTGGGGGTGTTTTGTTTTGTTTATTTATTTTGAGAGAGACAGAGAGAACAGAGGAGGGACAGAGAGAGGGGGGGAAAGAGAGAATCCCAAGCAGGCTCCACACTGTCAGTGCAGAGGCTGATGTGGGGCTCGAATTTACAAACCTGTGAGATCATGACCTACCTGAAATGAAATCAAGAGCTGGAGGGTTGAGCCACCCAAGCGCCCCTCTGGCTCTCATCTTAACTCTGGTTATGACCCCAAACCTCCACACCTCTCAAATCTCTCTCTTCTTATTCCATGAGCATTACCCTCCAATCAAGCCTTGTCATCTCTTAATTTGACCACTTCAAAGCTGTCTTCAATCTTGTCCCCTACAATCCTTTATCTACCCATCCCCCAGAGTAGATCCCAAAATGAAAATCTAAAACTCTTCCAATGGTTCTCTGTTGTTTATAATATAACATCTACAAAATCTAAATTCCTAAAAGCATAACTTTTGGTCCAGTTTTTGACTACTTTTCTGGCCTCATGCCCTAACCCATGCCCTTAATCACACACTACACTCCCGCAATACTGAACATCTTGTAGCTACCATGAGATTCCAGGTTCTTTAACCTCTTCCCTTCCCTATTACTCCCTCTGGCTAGAATGGTTTCCTTCAGCTAGCACTATGAACTTCTAATTTAACCATCAAGGCTCAGATTAAATACATCACCTGTGTTAGAATGGTTTTCCCAGTCTCTCCTTTCTTCATTGGCATTAAATGTATTATTTAATTCTCTGTGGCTTACACCAGTCTCTGTAGATTTCAAAAGCCTCAGAGTTTTTTTCTGAGGCTCTTAAAGGCAACAGCTATATTTTGTTCCTATCTGTGGTCTCCAGCGCCTTTCATGGTGACAGGTATAGCAAGAGTCAGTAAGAGTGTTTATTTACAAAATAAGGAAGCTGAACAAAAGGATGACTAAAGTTCTCTCTACAAATAATAAACCAGAAAGGCAAACCCTTCCTCAAAGACAGCAAAAATGATAGGCTTTCCTGTTTATTTGAACATGAACTACAGTAAACTGTGGGGGCCCTTTACTTCTCCCTCTACCCTTTCCCCTCAAAACAATACCTTGTGGTTAAATCCACCATTTAGATATAGGGGATTACACAGAGATTTAGATACAGGGGTCACTCTCAAATAAGAAATGCACCCTCTGAGCTTTTAAAACAGTGGGAAAAAGTAAGTCATTGTGCTGGAAGAGACCTTGGATATGATCTTTCCATTTACCGAACTATTACAGGAGGAGACTGAGGAAAGAATGTCTGTCAGATGCTGAAGTTATAAAGAGAACTGAGTGTGTATTTCAGAGCTTTCCAGAAGATCCTGCCTCTCCCTGAAAAGCAAAAGAGGTTCAAGGAAAATAAAAGCAGCAAACATCAACCACGCAAGAGTAAAGGAATCCAATACAACTCATAAAGTTCTTTGATATCCAGTATTTCACTGGATCCCCCAACCAACCTATGAGGCAAAAGGAACAGAGATTATTTTCCACGTGCTATAGGGAAGGAATACAGACTCAGAGAGGTGGATCGAAATGCTCAAAGTCCAACAGTTAAACGTGCTGAGAGTCATGCCAGAATCCACTTGTCCCCAAACCTATGAAGTATTCCAACAACAACAAAAATTTCAGACCAAAGAAAACTGTGGGCTAGCCACTATAGGATTTGTAATCTAACAGTGACAGGCATGAGAGGGACAGACACACAGTCTTCTTCCCTGCCCTGGTTGCTGGCTCCACAGAGAAAACCAGTCCCAGCATGCCTCCCGCCCACCCCCAAATCCTCACAGGTCTTTGTAGCGCTTCTGGAGCTGAGCCTGAGCTTTCAGATCTTCCTCCTGAAGCTGCTTAGCCACCTGGAGATCATGCTGGACCAAACGGTTCCGCTGAATATTCGAGGCCAAATGATGTTCAACTGGACGGAGAGATTGAAGAGAGGAATCACAATGTTTCGTCTGGTTAATAATACACCTCAGGATAACTTAAGAAGGGTTTTTCCATTAAAAAGAGCTTCACATCCATGACTTCATTTTATGCTTTCAATAATGCTATATAACAGGCAGCAAAGGAATTATTCCTCTTCTCTTTCCATTAAGTAAAATGAGAATCAAAAAGGTTAAGTAACTTGCCCCTGGTCACATGGCAAAACAGCAGCAGTGACAGGATTTCCACACCAATACTCTAAAACCAAGGCCAGGGCTCCTTCTGCTCCACAAGCTGTCACTCTATTTATAAACCTTTTCAATACTTACTTTTTATATTGACACATGAATTAATGATTCCCAAATTACATATTTGCAAATACATACTTCTGTGTAACACACATAACTTAGGTTTAGTTTCCATAATTACCTACATAAATATTGAGAAAAGGCCACAACCTAGATACTTCCAATGTCTGCAGAGATGTTCAGGCCCCTCTTCTAGGAGAAGAACAGATGCCAGATAGTATCTCCCTCCTAACAATACTAAGGCAATGGAAAGGTTCACGCGCCGCTTTTCCTCCCATATACCCAAAGTCTCCTAATCCCTGGCAGCTGTCACATCTTAAAATACCCAGAACTTCATTTTCCACCCAGGTGGCACTTGCCTAGATAAATCCCTCAGGACTGATGGAAAGTAGGCCTGGTGACTCAGTTCTCTCTCCCTGCCTCACCGAAAGAAACCTGCCTCGAGCTACTACTAAAAAAGAAAACAGAAGGAACATAATGAGGGCCATTACTCACTCTCTTGTTCTTGCAGGCTGTGGGCCAGGGTGTGGTCCTCTAAGACAGCAAAATCTCGGCACACTGCAGAGGATGAAGGAGGAAAAGCAGACAAGAAGGTTCAATGGTAGTATTTTAATATGTTAAAAAAAAGAATTTTGTTTACTTCAAAAATCAATTCTACTATTTTAGGATTATCAGCTTTATAACATGCAGTGCAAAATAGTGACTAGTTAATACAAAGTCTTCATTCACAAACATCCACAGTACCTGCTCAGTGCCAAGCACAGGGCATCACAAAGTAATGGTTAGCTCTGGTCTCTGACCTAAGGATATTAACCACAGAATCAGAACCCATAAGTCCAGAAATTTTTTTTTTAATTTATTTATTTATGGGAGAGTGCAAGCAGGGGAGGGGAGGCAGAGGATTCAAAGCAGGCTCTGTGCTGACAGGCTGACGGCATCAAGCCCAATGTGGGGTTCGAACTCATGAACCACAAGATCATGACCTGAGCCAAAGTCAGACATTCAAACAACTGAGCCATCCAGGTGCCCCATAGGTCCAGAAATTCTAATCCACATCTAAAAAGAGAGGGCAAGTATTGTGGCCATAATACAAGAGACAAGAACTTTCTGCATACTGTTAGCTAAGAGAAAGCTGAGTTCTTGCATAGTCAGAGGAGTTAAAAGAAATCTAGCCTTTGCCTCAACCATCTAGGGTTGAGGGAATCCTCTCCCAGAGACTTACATCTATCCTGCTGCCCCTAAGGAAAAACACACCTTTATTAGTCCCTCTGGTAGGAACAGATTTCTATTTCAGGATAATCACTTCTTTAATGGGACCACACCCTCAGACAGGAGTTAGAACTAGCTCCCCTAGGTCTCGCTAAATGTAGAGCTTCCTAAAAAGAATCTGCATACAAAAAGGATATGGGAAGCTTAGAGGATAAAGGAACCTGCCCCTACTGTCACCTGGATTTGAAGATTCAGGCAAGAACATTCTCTGGCCTATCTTTTTAGGAGCAAATGGGAAGAGATGGTCTCCAAGGTCCACCCCAAACTGCAATTTAAACTCCTGTTTCTTAAAACAAACATACACAAAACAATACTCATAAAGAACTCTTATCATGAAATGTGCCTTCTGTTTGTATGAAGGACATGTAATTTAGGTGATATCTTCTTACTCTATTTCAAACATGTAACTCACATGAAAAAGGAAAATTCCCTAAAGCCACAAACTACTACAACATGTAGGACTCATGAAACTGTCCCGTAAAGTTACCAGAGTTTATAGATTTCTTTCTGCAGCTTTGATTTTGCCTATGAAGACATTTAACTGAAATGGAATAAAGAAAACAATCCTTTGCCATTCTTAGCACTTATATATGCTCACATACATATACATTGACATAGCCAGCCTTGTCCCTGAGAAATAACAATAAAAAAGTAGGTAGATCTTAGAGACATTAAGCTTACTCTGAAATGGTTTTACAATTGGGGAATCATTTCTGCCCAAGAACCATTTAAACAACATATGGCCTGCTTACTTCTTGCAACTGCAAAACTTGTAATTCCAGGAGAAAGTCCTGTTCTTTTACATCTGATATATTCTCAGCAAATTCTAACAACTTTGTGGCCCAGGTCCTAGCTACCCTATGTTTCACAGAATGAAAGTGCTTTCAAGATGAGCTAATTAACTCATTCGATTAATAGGTGAGGAAAATGAGGGCCAGACAGAAGAAAAGAGTTATCAAGACTATATACAGTTTGTTGGTGACAAGGCTAGAAGTCAGTATCTGAGCCAGCAAGAGCTCTTTCCTTTCCTGACACCATGACAGCCCTCTGGGATTCCAGGCAAACCAAGAGGTCACAACAGACTGAAAGGAGATACTCTATACTGACTAACATGCACTCCCTAACATGCCTAGTGAATTAATATTAATTGATCAAATGGCTAAGACATGTATGGATTTAGTTCACAGAAAACAAATATTCAGAATGAATTAGACAAAATGAATGTAATCAAATCTTGTGCAGAAGAATGCTATTAGGTTGCTTTATTATTTGAAGCACTTTTATTATACTGCAAAGGCTTATGTCTGTATACTAATGTCCCGTATTAATTTTAGATAAGATTAGATTAATTGTTGAGATTAATATTTTTCAAATCATGGATGTCAACCTATTATTAGGTCATAAAATCAATTTACTAAGTCTAGAAATGAATAGGCTAGAAAACAGAGTAAAACACACAGTCGAGGAAACCATGGAATGGAGAAACTTTTTCAGTTTTACTCACACAAAACTCACACATACGTGTACACACACACACACACACACACACACAGCTGTATATATGTATTAGGTTACACTGTAAAACATACAACACCCTGCAGATTATGGTCAAAAAAACTTAAAGGCCACTTCAATTTATGTTACCAAGGCAGAAAGTTATGCCAAACAATATATTTTATACATGTTTAAGGTCATACTGAATAAAAGATTATAAAATTATTGCAGGTTTCCATGTGGATAACCATGTGAAGAACTGCAATAATTTTATATTTTTGTTTTAGTCAGTGCAACATTAAAACATAATGTTTATGGATGCATACACCTGTAAGAAAAATATGTTTTTAATATACAGCACTGACACAAACTGAATTTAGAACTGAATCGTGCTCATCTACAGAGAGTCAAAGAGCAGGAGTGCCTTCACTATATCAGATGTTCTATTGACTTACAAACAAAACAGAGAAGACTAAAGCAAATAAGGCAAATATTAACATCTATTAAATTTGGGTGGCAGGATCATGGGTTTATGTATTTCTTTTTTTTTTTTACATTTTTTTTAATGTTTATTTATTTTTGAGACAGAAAGAGACAGAGCATGAGCAGGAGAGGGTCAGAGAGAGGGAGACACAGAATCCAAAGCAGGCTCCAGGATCTGAGCTGTCAGCACAGAGCCCGATGCAGGGCTCGAAATCAGGAGCAGTGAGATCATGACCTGAGCCAAAGTCAGACGCTCAACTGACTGAGCCACCCAGGCACCCTGGGTTTTCTGTATTTCTTTTGTTTTTTGTAATTTTTTACACACTGCATTTTAAAATTCTACAACACAAACTTTTTCTTTTTAAATCCACATCTTTAATTCCATCAATAGCATATGCTGCTAAACCACAAACATAAAGACATAGTTGCCGTATCATAGCAGGTGCAAGGAGTTTATGAATTACCGGTTACCATAACAATGACTCTTCTCAATGACTTCTTAGTATTTAACCAGCAACAATGAAGTATCATTGTTATTTGATCCTAAATCTTCTTACAGCGCATATGGGTTAGGGTTTGAGTGAGAAGAGAATCTAGAAGATCTTCAATGACTAAAGGAAGTGCACACATTCATACACAGAATTGTATTGTCAATACACTGAGTTAGCATTTCAGAGTTTACTGAGAACTTCCAAATGCATGATCTCATTTATGCCAAGTATTACGTGTTCACTCCAGTTTCTTCTGCATCCACTCTAGTTCCTTTCTAGATGTGCCTCTGTACACTCTGCATCATGACTGTTAACACAAGCTGGAAAACAACTACACATCCAGCCACCTTTGTAAATCAGTAACCAGACTGGGAATTACAGAAAACATTTCACAGCCAGGCCAAATTCAGAGCCTGGATCTTTGCTCCTTCCCTAATCTACTCTACTTTGAAGTAAACAGTATAAGCAGTATAGAAGGATAAACAGCATCAATTCATCTCACCACCTTTCCCTGCAGGCACACTTAAGCTGTATCATTGGACCCTGAATGCCTACCCTCCCACTTCTCAGACTCTGTCCCTCCCATGTTCACTTTCACTCACTCAAATTTCAAGCTGATCTTGCCATTAGAGCCATTCCATCATTCCTCTCCATTCCCATCCAAACTTCAATGGTCCTGTAAGCCTCCTCCCTCTGACCCCAAACATTTTCCCCAAAATTAAGGCATGGTAGCTAAGTCTGTTTTCAAAACTAATCATGCAACTCTACCTCCTTGCTTTTGAACAGCATCAACAGAAAGAAACACATTTTATCCTTCAACGCAAATAGACAGCTGTCTCCGTGACCAGTTGCAAACTCTTCAGGGCAGGGGCCTTGTGGGACTAATCTCTGTACCTTCCACACAATTCTATATGCACTGGATGTAGCACGTAATGAGACTTCAATAGATATTCATTAATTGAAAAAGAAATGAAGAAACACTGGCCAATAAAGTCAGAAAACAGTGAAAGTTCCATAGCCAAAAGAAGAAAACAATTTTATAAATAGAATTAAGCTCTGTTGTTACAACAGCATTACAGAGACTTGTAAAACTTTCAGATATCATTTTTTTTTAATTTTTTTTTCAACGTTTATTTATTTTTGGGACAGAGAGAGACAGAGCATGAACGGGGGAGGGGCAGAGAGAGAGAGGGAGACACAGAATCGGAAACAGGCTCCAGGCTCTGAGCCATCAGCCCAGAGCCTGACGCGGGGCTCGAACTCCGGGACCGCGAGATCGTGACCTGGCTGAAGTCGGACGCTTAACCGACTGCGCCACCCAGGCGCCCCTTCAGATATCATTTAAATAAAAACTAGAAACCTTCTCCATTCCCACTAAATGAAATAGTTTTAGTGTTTTTTAACCCATATATATACATATAAGTATACAATGATTTAGTTTACATTAAACCAAGCAAATTTCAGAAATAGGAAGTAGGATATATATTTGAAATATATATATATGTGTGTGTGTGTGTTCACACACACACACACACACACACACACAAATATTCTCCCCCCATCCATTTTCCTTGAAGAAAAAGGTGATTTTCATTCATTTGTGGATCCCCCTAAATACACAAATGACATAGTATGTACCTAGTAAACGCATTCATTCAACAAACATTTGCTGAGCTCTCTTGCGATAAATAAGTCATTTCCAAGCCATCACGAAAGTAGAGATGACAGAAAGGTACACAAACATAATATAATTTGATAAATGCTATAAAGAGCTACAGAAAACTCTTTGAAGGCATAAATAATGGAGGAAATGTGCTTGCTATGAACTGGAGGTAGTTGTAAGTAATAGCAGTGACTCAGAGATATCAAGAAACCTTAAAGTAGCTAACATACAGAATGAATTTCAAAAGGTTAAAATTCCTATGGGCAGAGGGAGTAGGCATTCTAGATGGGGAGGCAATTAACTCTCACAAACCAGAAGAGTGAAGAAGTCATTCCCCTTCTGTCCTTCTTGTACTCACACCCCAAACTTTCTGAAAATACAATTCCTATGACTCAGTCTTTACAAGCTTCCACCCACATACAAATGCCTGGATTAATAATACATTCACTAGCAACTATTTCTTTCAACTGTGTCTGTACTGCCTTTTATGTCCTGGTATAATTTGTGAATTATCCTATTTTTGTGTGAATGCTATTAGCAACAGATGGAATACATACTCATTGATTTGAGAACAGGGATGATACTTGTTTTCCTTTGTTCTGTATACATGAAAACAGCCTCTATGAATGAGGATGATGTTCCAGACACATATTCTATGTTGAAAAGTTTGGTAATGACAGGCAGCTACAGTTGACATTGATACAGCACTTTATTGATTACAATGCACTTTCATATACATTCCTCCTAATTACCTGAAGGTAAAGGTTTTACCAATATTCTCATTTTATTTATGAGAAAACTAAGGCTCAGAGAAATAAAGTGACTTGACCAAGATTGCCCAACAAATGAACAAATGAATTGGAAACCAAACCTGGAAGAAGTAATGAGTCTATATTTCACTACGTAAGAAAAGAGTTGATATTATTAAATAGTAAATAAAATAAAACAAATATGCATTAGGTTGTTTGAAATTGTGGATACAACAGAATTTAGGTAAGGATGGCACATGTGCTCAGAAGGTGGGTTCCAGGGCCCCAAATAGAGCAATAAAATGGGGGATATTGTTTATTTTGTCTCACTGTCTCCCAAGAATAAGTCTCTGGCAATCACAGTCAGCCTGTATTCAATTCTGAAAAACAAGGGCAATAAAAAGTTCTTTTCATCTCACAGTGTTTCCTGGGTGATGTGCAAGAAAAACCCTAAGCTATGTGTGACAATGGTGGAAAATTCCAAGGAAAATTTCCCTTTGGGATCTAACCAGCTTGCCCCATCTCCCCTACTCTCCATCCAGTATCAATGAGATTTTCTCCATTTGCAAAGAGAGTATTAATAAATTTCAGAATAATGTGTCCAAGAGATGTTAAAGACAATTTGTACAAAGAAATAACATGTGTAAACCCCTATGCCTTTGTTTGTTGCCCCTCAAAAGGAATGTCTCCCTAATTTATTAAAGAAGGGTCTCTTTTCTTTATTTAAAGCTCTAATAAAACTGCCTGAGTAAAAGAGAACAGAATGCAGGAAAAACTATGAACAGCTATCATCCTAATGCCAAGTCCTTGACATTTTCATCCCCAACAAATTTTACGTATATAGGGACCAAGAGGATATCAATATCACCATCACTAATAACAACACCAAAACCAACCCTCACCCCCCATTACTACCACCGTCAGCTCGGAAGCTTCTTAGGTATGCTCAGTTATGGACTATGGACACTCTCGTAACCATCTGCCCCAATTATGGTCCTAAAATAGCATACATAGCTTTGAATCACTGACCACTCTGACAACTGAAACTTCCCATTCAGGCAGGAAATTGAAACGATGGGAATAAGATCTCAGTAATGTCTGAACAATTAATTTACTAGGGAATAAAGGGTAACTGAAACTTTTGCTCCTTCTCTGATTTTTAATGTCCTAGATGTCCATCCTGTTGAAATTAACAAAATCCAAGTACAGTATGACAGAAGAAGGAGAGTGGCACCTAATTTGGGCTGACAAAACACTAGTAAATGAACACAGGCCTTCCATCCTCATTTACTTTGTTCCTAGACGAAGTCAATGGCAGGGCTATTATTCTGATCAAGTCTACAAATCCCCTGTTCTATCCCATATACTATGGTTATTCTATCAGTCTGGAAGATAGAGGATCCTTCTGATAAGAGACACATAATATCATTAAACCAGATCCACGTTTCTGGAATATTTATCTTTAGTAGAATTATTACCACCCCCCCTTACTAAACTACCTGAAAAATGCACACAGGCTTTTACAATTCCTTTTTGAAAGACAAACACTTTCATCCACACTTTGTATAAAACTTTTTTTTTTTTTCAACGTTTATTTATTTTTGGGACAGAGAGAGACAGAGCATGAACGGGGGAGGGGCAGAGAGAGAGGGAGACACAGAATCGGAAACAGGCTCCAGGCTCGGAGCCATCAGCCCAGAGCCTGACGCGGGGCTCGAACTCACGGACCGCGAGATCGTGACCTGGCTGAAGTCGGACGCTCAACCGACTGCGCCACCCAGGCGCCCCAACTTTCATCCACACTTTGTACAAGTGATTGAGTCAAGTATCATTAACCAATGTTTCAACTATTTGGGGATTTTTATGGTTACTGGGTTTTGTTTATGTTTTAGTTGGCTGGTGTGGGTATGGGACACAGAGAATGGGAGCATCCTGCAAGTTGAAGGAAGTTTAGTCACCATTACACACACTGGGGGCAGGGCACAAACCTGTTCTATCTACCTGAGGCACCTCTCCACTATCTAAAAAAATCATAATCAGTCTTCAAACCCTCATTCTAATGTCATTTCTCTACTAATCCAATCTTATAGAATAAAACCAAAACCATCACAATGGACTCTCACACACCCAGCAGATTTACCTATGCTATATTTCCCCCAGTGATTTCACAGCATATAGTAAATATAGTACGGTAGCACTAATCATATTATAATTAATTTACCCATCTGTTTCCCCAGCATACATTCAAGATCCTTGAAAGGCAGGAAAAATATTATGGATCATTTTCTCTCCAACATTTATCCCAGTGCCTGAGATAATGATTTTCAAATAAATGTGGAAATGAGGGCTCCTAAGAAAAATGGTGATTAATACAAATGACATACCGTGAAAAACTGCATTATTTGCAGGTGTGAGCCATCCTCACCTTCCAGCACACCTGAAAAAAGCTAAGGAGCTGCATGTCTACCGACATTACCTAAAATGACAGTAAAGGGTTTCTGCTTCCATCCCCCAAATTTTGGATATAATATATGTATAATTAGAATATCTATATAGAATATATAGATATATAATATATGTATATGTATTCTATATTATATGTATAATATAGAATATCTATAAAGGTGGTCCATTCAGGCAGGTGGTCAACTGTTGGTCGCTTTACACCTCAATTAAACATTATCACTCAATTTCTGAAGAAATGATGGTTTGGAGAGTTGGAATAACAATGCCAAGGATCACATAGTCAATGAAGTGGTACTTCCAAGATGAGACCCCAAGGCTCTGAAAAATGACAACATAGATGAGGTTATACGTGTTAAGCTAAACAACCCAGCAGGATGCATAAGATGAATGTGGCATTTTGAAGCAGAGAATGCAATGTATGCTAAGGTGCCGATAGGAATTTTCAGAATCTTGGAGTTAGTGTCCTGAGTCATTTGAGAATGAAAGTTTTTTGTTATTGTTATTAAGGGAAAAAGTATGCTAGCAAAAATAAAGTCCATATAAGTCCCCAAATTTGTATCTGATCTTCCTGAGAACCAAAGCAAGCAGGGAAATATGAAAAGTTGCTCAGTTTTCATGACCTAAAAAAAGAAATAACACCAATTCGTCACTGGATAGAAATGTTTTACTAGCAGCAAATATGCAACTAAACTGTTGTCATGCTGGAACTTAAATAGGAAGCACTAAGTTACATAATGGACATCATCAATAGTTCAAGTATGAGTTTTAAACATGTGCCTACACGCACACACATCTTCAACAAAAGCACAAGACTGAGCACAGTAAGGAGACATTTTAAAAAACAAAACAATTAATATAATTCCAACATTTCACTCTGATACAATTTATTAAAATAGGTTCCTGAGTTATTTTTTTTCTAATCCCCCAAATTCGAAGTTAAATGAAAAGCCCAGTAACCCAAACCACTAGTTTGGCAAGTAGGTATATTATAGCTAACCACAGACACACTAGATTGCAGGCAAGTGGGTTCTGAAAATGCTGAGATAATGTAAGTCACCAAATCAGAAGTACTACTTTAATATCACAAACCATCTACATCATTATCAGAGACCACAGAGTAACTGGGTAACTTATTGGAAAAGTGAAAATGGCTGAGTCAGGAATTTCCATTTGACAGAGCAAAAGATTGAGGGTGAGAGGAATAGTGAAAACATGGGTGGGGGAAGGGGGGAGGTGGCAGGGCGGAAACAGGGCAGTATTGACTCATCCTGGTAGAACTGTCACATAAAGCTTTCCATAAGGAAGTATCTGACTCAAGTTACCATAAAGGATAAAAACCCCACAAACACAATCTCACAAGCTTTCTGGGTTTGCAGGCATCAACTTTGTAGATTGGTACTCTGAAGCCAAACTTTTCTGTGTTGGCAATAACAAAAAAAGTTGCTCTAGAAAAGTGACAACTCAGACTTTATCTATTTTCAGAAAATGCAGATCTAGATACCAACGCAAATCTGAGCTTCCTTTCTTCTCGAGAAGCATCCCTTAATCTCAAAATGAGCTCAACCTAGAGGTCACTTCATCTGAGTTCCCAACAAACTGGCGCTTGGGTTCTTTCTGTCCTTGCAGTCCTACCAAGTGACCACGAGTAAGACCCTTCAAAACCCCATATGATGTACATCTACAACATCCAATATTGGAACAGATGTTAGAAAAGATTGCCTTAAACTAGACCAAATTTGTATGTTCTATTGATTCATCATTATTATTCCATCCACCAGGGTCACAATTTGTTTTTCCCCACAATATAAATGGTAGCCATTACTCACATGTAGCAATTTCTTCAAATTAACTAAAATTAAATTTTGAAAATTCAGTTCCTCAGTCTCACAAGCCACATTTTCAGGGCTAAATAGCCATATGGGGTTGATGCCTACCATTTTGGACAGTGTGGAATATAGAACATTTCCACCATCAGACAAGTTCTATTGGACAGCACTGCTCTAAACAATAATCACAGTGTGATAGGTTACTGATAATTTAGACAACTAGACTACTCAGTAGCATTTAAAGCCATTTCAATCATTTGTGTATGTGTGTATGAGCACACACAGGCACACACACATAGTATTTTAGGCCAACAGATGTAACTTACTTTACCAGTATGGACAAGAAAGGGTTTTGAATATATTATTGGTTTTGTGTTAACCACTGATTTATCTTTAAAATTCCTGTATGGTATTTCACCTGTTTCTTTTTCTTTAGTCCTAAAGCGATGGTAGTTTTGCTAACTTCACCGGAGTGAAAGAATCAAAAGTTGCTCTACAGCAACTGTGCACATATAGTCACAGAAACAAAGGAGCAAAGCTCCACTTAGAAAGGCAAGTGAACTGATTTTAAATACAGTTAAAGCAATTAAATTCTGGGAAATACACCTGCTACTGAATAAACCCACCAGATCGCTAATACTTACTTACCAAACACTTACTGAAGAACTCTGCATTCTGATTAGCCAATGTGTACCTGTGAATCTCAAATGACCTTGAAAATAAAACTGATCAAAAATGGAGATGATTCTCCTAAGTTTACTATCTTTAGTGAATTCCTTAAAGAACAATTGCATTTTACATGGGTGCTCCACTTCAGAACAATTCAGGAATATATGAATTTACACAGCAGCTAAATAAATAATTACTTTTGATATCATAAAAATGATTTAAAAGAAATAACTCCTGCTTTAAAATGATTCAGTTTACTTTTTAAGTGGATTTATAAAATTTCATATTTGACCATAAAAAGACTAGCAAAATTACACTTAGAAAACGATGAAACTCTTTACACAGTGTTTTCTCCAATACACTACACAGAACACTGGTACTCAGTGAATACTCACTGCATAAGGATACTGTATGGTGTAACCAAGAGTACTCTCACTTTGAATACAGTCCTGGCTCTAACACTCACTAGATGAATAATCCCGAACAAAGTAATATAACTTACGTTTGCTCACCTGAAATGACAGAGTGATAACGACCACTGTTAAGGACTTGAGTACTGCAGGAAATGTATATATTTAAAAATACATATTCACAAATTATTTTGATGGAGATAGTCAGACTTTCTATGTAGAAAACAAAAGACCCTTGATAACCACAAACAATCCTCAAAATACCCAAAATACTTAAATACCCTTAGATAAACAGTAGCAGACAGGATTTTTTTTTTTAAAGCCAATTTCCAGTAAGAATATCCAGACTGTAAGAATTTATTGCTTTTATTTTGATTGCATGTATCCCTAAAGAAACTCCGACCTTCTCTTGTTCCAATATTTGAATGGCACTTTTCCTGGCACTTAAACAAGCCCTCAGATGGTTTGGCAGCCCTCATATGGTGTTGGTTTCTCTGTTTGCCTTAGCCTAGAAAGAAAAGCCACCCATCTCCTTAAACCCCTGTAGGATAAACCCAGTCATGCCCATTAAAACCCAAAAGATCACATCCAACCCAGCTTAAGTACAAGTTTACACCAAGGAAAGAAAACCATTTTGGTTTATTGGCTTCATATGACAAGAAGAGTTTCCTTAAGTACTAGCTACTGCACATTCTGTTTACCCTTGAGTCAGATATTTCCACTTTCAACTTCTCTTCTGCAAGTAGATACTTTAGCATTTTTTTCCTATTAGGATTAGTAAACACATTTCAATTTCAAGAAATCAAGAGTAATACTCAAAATTGCCCCCCAAAGTTTATTTCAAGTAGTGGTCATGGGATTAAGTAGACATGGTAAAAAGATTCTCTTAGAATCTTGCTCCCTTAAAGCAAATTGTACTACTCACACTTTCCCTCTGGTAACCATCTGCCAGAAGTCTACAACATTTCCAGTAATCTTGGATTATATAAATCTAAAAGTATGAATAAAAAACAAATGGGTAAATCTTGAGATTTTTGGAATTCTACTCTGATATGCTGCCATATGCTCAATAACTGGTCATGTTTACCCACTAGAAATGTGTTTTTCTATAAGATATCTTGAGATCATGGGTACTTTCTTAGAATCTAGGAGAATGCCTCCCCAGAAGTTGAGAAGATTTCTCTTCCTAATTATAATATAAGTAAGCTTACACTAAAATCAGATTTCCTAGAAATACAGTCTACACAGAAGAAGGAAGCAATCCACCAGTAAACTAGAAGAAGTCAGCCTATATTTCAAAGCACACATGGAGAACTCCTATGTTGACAGCAGGGAGTTGTGCAAGGAGTTTAAGAAGTGACTCTGTCAACCACTTTGGCTCTCCAAGAAGTTCATCACACAGGTTATTTTTTTTTGTTTTATTTTTGTTATTATTTTAATCTTTTTTTAATGTTTATTTGTTTTTGAGAGAGAGAGAGACAGAGACAGAGCACGAGTGAGTGAGGGGCAGAGAGAGGGGGGGAGACACAGAATCCGAAGCAGGCTCCAGGCTCTGACCTGTCAGCACAGAGCCCAATATGGGGCTGGAACCCACGAACCATGAGATCATGACCTGAGCTGAGCCTGGCACTTAACTGACTGAGCCACCCAGACGCCCCTATTTTTTTCTTTTTTTTTTTTTTGAGAAAAATTTCTATTCACTTTAGTGGTATTTAAGTTAGATGTGAACTTTGGATGGTTCTCTATTCCAAAGAAAGCTGGAAACTCAGCTAGTGGTGCAGGACGAAAGAAGCACAAACCAAAGCTTGGAGGCAAATTCCAATAAGGAGGAAGCTGAGATGTCTTCAATAATTACAAAAATAAACAGGGTATATGAAGTGACAACATTATACGGCTTTGGATTTGTCCTACTATTTAAAAAGTGTTTCAGAAAGAGAAAAAAACAAACGGGAGCTATATACATCAGGATTCAAATATTGCTTGCTTAACAGCTACAAGACTTTGGGCAAGTTATTTAATCTCTGAGCTTCAGGTTCCTCCCTGTAAAATGAGAATGGATTTCTTGAGAAATAAATTAGATAAATGAAGGGTCAAGGAATACATCCGTCCCTCAATAAAAGGAAATTCAAGAAGTGGAACCTATTATCATTGGCATCATCAGAATTAATGAATTATTACAATTAGTTATGTTCTACTAAGTATTTCTTCTAGTCCGGTCCCCTAACTAAGTCACTGATTAACACAGATCTAGTCACTTGTCTAGTATAGAATCCATAACAGAATATGCAAACACTACTTCCTCTTCTTCTACCAAAGAATTAAAATGTAATCAACAGTTACTACATTTCTTTTTTGTTAACAGTTACTACATTTCTATAGCTCTTTCTAACCTCTTATGTCCAACTGAGGGAGAATATGTTTCCTATACATATTGTGGACCTAAGTTAAAGGAAAATCAGTATGTCTAAAATGTTTAATAAGCTCCATCACTTCAAACTTTTCAACTGAATGTCCAGAGTTAGAAAGCAAAGTAGAATTATATGAGAAAGTCATGTAATTACAGTTTAATCAACATCAAGAATGATAGGAGGGTAGACCACTGAATAGAAGTATAGCCAGTCAAAATATAAACACCTTCACACGTAGATTAAAAACAGTGAATACCTAAAACTAGACGGATTTTCCTGATTTCTATTCTTTGAGTTGCTCTAGTGAAAGCTTTCTGCCAAATCCACATGCCATTTTGGTATCTTTCCTATAAGAAATGTGGATATTTCTTGCCCAATTTATAGAAATATGGCTTTACTGTAGCATATAAGGAACACACAAATTAAAGTACAAAGAGCTCTGTTCTTAATTCCAGATACCTGTCAGAATTTTAGTTCTGGTTCTGTCACCCACTCACCAAGTGACCTCTGACAAGTCACTTCCCAAATCAGAACCTCAATGTCCTGACCTTGTAACAGTACAAATTATCTCTAAGAATTCATCCAACTTAAGACATAGGGTTGCATAAAATATAGTTGATTCAGGGTAACTCATATACATTTGTATCTTGGACACCAACACATCATCTAAAATGTGAAAATCACAGCCTGTAAAAAAGACTACCCTATGGGATGACTGTTGTGTTCTCTCCTGCACCAAATACTGCTTTCTTCAACGTTGTTGATTGTTTAACTATTTCTACCATACAAAATGGCAAACATCTGCTTTTATTCATCTGTATAGTAGCTTCAACCACCAAGAAATCTTAAAATAACCTTCCACTCAATCTGGTGCCTTATAAAAAAAAAAAGTAGTCTTTTCCTGTTTTAACTAGCAGTTCTCTCAGAGCCTTTAGTATCAGGGTAAAATGAGACCATGTTATCAGTCACTTACTGTCCAATGAATACAAATGTGAACTGTGTCATTTACTAAAAGGCTTAAGTGAGGCCAGATGACCACAGTACAGCCTGGAAAAGTGAGCACACTCCATATTCAGAAGGCTTCTTAAAGATCACCAAATGTTTCAGGGGCACCTGGATGGCTCAGTCGGTTAAGCACCCAACTACGGCTCAGGTCATGAACTCACAGATTGTGAGTTTGAGCCCCACATTGGGCTCTGTATAACAGCTCAGTGCCTGGGGCCTGCTTTGGATCCTGTGTCTCCTTTCCTCTCTGTTGCTCCCCCACTTGCTCTCCCTCTCTCTCTCTCTTTCAAAAATAAATCAAGATTAAATTTTTTTTTTTTTTTTTTAAATCACCAAATGTTAAGTTCAACTAGAATGTGTTCCTAAATGCCTTGGATTTCTCTCAGCAATGCTACTGAAACTAGCTTCAGGACCTTCTACATGCAATTACCCTGCAGAGAACTGAAAGAAAATCAGGGACAGCCTGCACCTGTGAACAGGAAAACAAGTTATCCAAATCCTTTCTATTCTAGAGGATTCACTTGCCTCACTGAGTTTTTAAGAAGTCGAAATTATTTGGGCGATTTTTTAAACATTTGAAAAAATGGCTGCCTACAAGTATAAATTTTTTTTTTGCAGCACTGCCTATTTTTAAAGCAGTGTTAACTCCTATGTACCATATGAAACTGAAAGAGACTAAACAGTGTGCCCTAAGTTAGAAAACAATTCCAAAATAAGTACAATAGAGTATATCCATGCCCAAAGCAGAACACTCTTGAGTTGACTCTTGCTCATGCTTTTCCACCCTCTTTTGATCATAAACCATTTCAAGTTTGCAATCTGTACATCCATCTTAGTCTCCAACTCAAAACTTTCAGATTCTTTACAATTATCTCCCCTTATAATCAAGAACTTTAAAAATACATTCTATGTTTGCTCTGTTTAGGTAAAGCTTCATAAGACCCTTGCTCCCTTTATATCAAAATAAATCTAGAGAGAAAATAGTAAGCATAAAAATTCTGAACAGAACCCAACACTTCTAGTAACAGTGACAAAATGACACTATATAACATTCCTGGAAAATGTGCACACATTAGCATAGTCTTACATAACTAAAATTAATTCATAAATAGATAAGATCACTGCCTCCGAAGGAGACTATTGTATGTTCAGGCCTTGACTTAACCTTAACACCAATCAACCTACAAAAATTTGAGAAATGGGGGGAAAAAATCATACAACAAAAAGTAAAACTGACTTATTCCTAGTCTTCTATTCCTACCTCAGTGAATGAATGCAAATAATCATCGCTCTTACTGTAGTGTCATTAGTCCAGTTAACTCAGGTCAGTTTGCCCCCTGGGCACAAGCTGTCAGATAGTCTGACAAGTTTTCTGGAGTATCTCCTATGTGTAAGGATCCCCCCAAAATACTGAGATCAGCCAGCCACCAGTCTTTTCCTGAGAGAAAATGAGTAAATTAACACAAAGAATGAAACATTTTGCTTAAGGAAATAAGTAGTTCAAAGTGGGTTGAAGAAATCACAGAAATGAAGTAGGGTAGACTCAAGAGAGAATGAGTACTTGACCTAGGCCTGGTGGGGGTGGGGGTGTAAAAACCACACTATATTTGGATAGCCTAGGCAGAGGGATAAGGACTCACAGGAACAACGGTCTGGAAGAAGGTTAAAAGTAAAAGTATTACAGGGCAACTTGAACAATAATATTATCAAGAGCTTGAGTGTATACCACCGCATTTCACAGAATGTTTTCATATCCATTTCTTCAGTTAACCGTAATCACAAACCCAGTAAATATTTTCTCCAAAAAACAGATAAGGCAACTAAAACTTAGAGACACAATGTTATCTCTGAGTCCTTACACCTAATGGGTGGTAAACAGGAGATGTGAAACCAGGTCTTACAAGTCTAGGTTAGAAAGAAGACAATCCGATTAAGATTAAATTAAATTGTATACTACAAGTCTGATTTCAATTGGGATGAATTATTTAATGTATCAGTAAACTAGATCAAATACTACAAAATAATTCTAGGAGGAGCTCAACTACTAAAAAGATGCATAGCAGAAGTATATAGAGTAAAAATGTCACCTTGCCCACTCCATTTAAAAGAAAGAAGAAAATGATAAGTATATTACATATTGCCAAGTAAAAAGGAATCAAATGTCTGTATTTCTTACCTCCTCTGAATTGGCACAAATCTCTCCAATATCTGTTCCACATTTTGGGAGGAATATACAGACAGAACCCATAAACAGGGAACAGAAAGAAAACTAACTAAAAATAAAATTTCAATAAACCCAAATATGAACAGCTAAATGACACCCTCATGATTTCTATTCTATAATCTACAGAGCTGATTTCATGTTTTACTTAGTAATCAATTAGAAAACAGAAAACAAATTAAGAGTAAGACAGTCTACGACAGACAGGTACCCTTCAGGTTTTAAGTGCCAATGAAAACTTCACACACTCAGAAGAGGTCTTGTGACAAGGACCTCACTCAGTAATCACATCCAACTGCTCAGGGCATTTCAGCAATGTCTCCTTTAGTTATGTGATCACCAGTATATATCTATTCCGTAAAATTAACAGACTTGCACTTTTTAATCACAAAGTATCTGGGTTAGGCCTACAAATTATTTGGCTATCCTGTCTTTAAGTTTAGTAATTATCCTAGTTTGGGGAGCTCGAGAAACCACTGAAACCATGTTCCGGAACTTCAGGGGTGTCCACAGTAAAAGCATGGTAAACTGGCATCTATCCGTAGCTCCCTAACCATTTTCTAAACCTCTAGTTTCTCCCCTCCAACATAGCTAAAATTACCTTGGAAGATAAGCTCTGTGAGGCTTTAATCGGGTAACTATAAAAATTTTAGAAAAGAAGAAATCGCTCTGCGGGTACACTAAAGCCCAATCTGAAATAATAACGTGGGACCATGGAAACCTGAGAAAACAATAGAAGCAATCATGTCAAGTTAGAATCCAGCAATCAAAGATAGGAAAATGGAACTTTTGTAGGCAAAGCCAGAAAGTGATCTGTAAATACAAACACGGAGAATGAACGGTTCTTTTCAAATGGCTGTTGGCCCAAATGTTAGAGCAAACTCAACAAGTGCAGATGGGGGGGACAAAGACCTTAATCAAGTCTCTTTCTTCTCTTTATCTACTTCAGGTCTCCCATCTAGACAATAAGGACTTTTTGACAGTATTTGCCAATCCTAGCATTCTATATTGTAAAGACATAAAGAAAAACAACTAACATTTTAAAGCATTTGATGTAAAGGTGCTACTCAAATGCTGGCAAATGTAATAAAGTAAATCATGGACTTCTCTATATAGCCCAGTTTAAAAAAAAAAAAAAGTCATTGATGGGGAGGCAGTGAGGAGGGAAAGACAGACACCCTTATAAACCACTCACACTTTTACTATATACAGTTAAAAGTCCTGGAGTAAAGTTAATGGAAAGTGACTCAGCCTTTATGACTCATTAGAAAAATGAAAGCCAAAAAAGTCCAGTGGAGACTCCCCTAGTATTTGGTAACTGAGAAGCAGTATCGAGACTAGAAATGTTCATCACACATTAAGCCTTCAAAGCTTAGTGGTAAATCAACCTAGGTACTTCTGATACAAGTTTCTAAGAAGACAAAGTAACACTTCCTTCATGCAAATGTCAGTTAACACATTTTGAAGAAAGCCAGTATAAGTAAAAAGCTAAAAATCATAAGCCAACTTTTTTAAAAAGTTCAATCTGTTTACTCATGCCCTCTACTCATGAAAGCTCACAGATCCTTCTTCAGAGCCGGCACATGACATACTCTTATTTTACATAAGGCTTCTATCTATACAATCAATTTTGAAATACCCAGAAGTATATATGGAGTGTAAATTTTTTCTTCCTAAAAGAATAAAGAAAAAATCAGGATATAAGTCTAAGTTTTTAAAAGTCACTACAAATATAAAATACACTATCCTAAGAGTTCCAACAGCACCAACATAGTAAAGTTATAATTGATGCTCATGGTGATAACTGAAGTAGCAAGAAAAGGTTAAATAAGGAAGTTTTTTAAATTTTCATCAAAAATGGTTTAAAAGAAACACTATTTTTTCCTATACAGTACCTGATAGTAAAAATTTTAAGCTTTGCTGTTAATATGGTCTCTGCCACGATTACTCATCTCACCTTTAAAGTGTGAAAGCAGCCACAGACAATATGTAAACAATGAATACGGCTTTGTTCCAACAAAACTTTACCTACAGGAACTGAAATATGAACTTCATATCATTTTCATATTTCACCAATCTTTCTTCCTCTTTTTTCAATTGTTAAAAAATATAAAACCTATTCTCAGCTTACCTATTGTATGGAATCAAGTGGTGGGTAGGCTGGCTTGGCCCATGGGCCACAGTGTGCAGATCCCTACCTTAGAGAAACAAATTTCAATTACTAGAGGGGGAAAAGATGATGCTCATTCTTGAACACTGACAGAGAAATGTGCTGCCAATACAAAAATGTGAGAGGTTGGAGCAGGGAGGATTCCTTCACTAGGGTGGCCAGAGAATTCTCAGTATATTACAAATGTCCATTATGTAAGTCCAAGAGTATAATATAATCTGGGTATAAGAACTACAGATTCCTGGAACTGTCTCCAAGAAACTCAGTTGATATCTAGTAGGACCAGGAATGTGTTTATGGTAAAACTCCCAACATGAACATCTTATGTTGCACCAATGTTTAAAAACCATCGACATTTGCAAAATATCTGACATTAAGACATGAAGCTACAATATATAAAGAATTCTCAAAATTCAATACAAGAAAACAGTCTGATTTTTTCTAAAGGGGCAAAAGCTTAGAACATATACTTCAACAAACATGTAAGAATAGCAAATAAGACTAAAGAGACTTAACATTATTAGTCATTAGAGAAATGCAAACTAAAAACCACATGTGGTATTATACAGTTATTAAAATAGCTGAAAGTTAAAAAAAAAAAAAAAAGACCCTGACAATACAAACTGTGGGGAAAGGTGCAGTGTTACTGGAGCTCACATTCACTGCTGGTGGCAATGCAAAATGGTACAGCCACTTCGAAGAATAGTTTGGCAGTTTCTTATAAAACTAAACATACACTCACCATATGACCCAGCAATCCCATCATAGGTGCTTTCCCAAAGAAATCCTATATGCAAATATTTATGGTGTCTTTATTTATAACCACCAAAAGTGGTTAACAACTCAAATGTTCAACAAGTCAATGGATAAGCATGCGGTGGTACAGCCAAACACTGGAACTCAGCAATAAAAAGAAACAGAATTACTAATACATGCAATACGGTATCAGATAATATTATGCCAAGTGAAAGAAGCCAAACTCAAAAGACTACTTACTGTATGATCTAAATTATACAATATTTTTGAAAAAGCAAAACTATACTGGCAGAAAATAAATCAACGGCTAGTGGGAGACAGGTAAAAGGGTAGAGAAGTTTGGGGGTTATGTAACTGTTCTGATCTTAATTGTTCCAATAATTATAAGACCATATTTGTCAAAACTCAGAACTGTAAATTAAGGATGAATTTTTACTGTATATAAATTATACCTCAATGAATTTGACTAAAAAGAAAAAAATACTGATATATAAATAACAGATTACACCTAGTTCTGGTTTATAAGAAACTTTTCACTGTTTTTATATCAGTGTATGGTTACCAACTACCATACGTATACATACATACATGAATGTATGTGGGAGTTTTTTGTAAATGAAATAATAGGAAAATAAATGGTTGTTTTTGTGTGTGTGCATTTGTCCTTTTTTTCTTTTTATTCTTAAGTTTACTTATTTATTTTGAGAGAGAGAGAGAGAGCAAGCAGGGGAGGGACAGAGAGGGAGAGAGAATTCCAAGCAGGCTCCACACTGTTAGTGCAGAGCCTGATGAGGGGCTCAAACTCACAAACCGTGAGCTCATGACCTGAGCAGAAATCAAGAGTCAGACACTTAACTGACTGAGCCACCCAGGCACCCATTCGTCATGTCTTCTAAACATAATATCTGGGAACCCTTATGTACTGGTTTCTAAATTCAAACATCTGGGAATAAATGGTGTAACTAATCCCCCAAGGTCCTCCTGAATATAAAAACCAATTATCCTTTGTAGGTCTTATGCAAGATCTAGGGTATCCTAATTTTACATTTTGAAGCACAGGACACCTTTAACTCGGTCATCAGTTAAAAATATTAATTCAATTGACCGTCCACTAGCTACTTCTGAAACTGCAAATACAGCTGTGACAGGTTTGTTTTTCCCCCCAAAGGTCACAGTGGTTCATTTTAGAAATATGCTCCTGTACTTAGAAAACTGGGATTTCAAACAGAGGTTAATAAGGTTTTGTGGTATCTATAAATGCTTTCTTTATGAACAGAATATCACATAGCTTTTTGTCACAGAGGAAAATTCATTTATCTCAATAAAAACTCCTGAACCCCTGACAAGGACTGTGGAAACAACGTGGCCTATGGCTTTCTTTGAGTTTATTTCCCTAATGAGTTTAAAGTGTCCAAGCCTCTCAATGTTATAGCCCTGTTGGGCTGATGATAGCAGAGAAGACATGCAATTTTTGATAGAATATTGAGGCAGGACTGTGACCTCCTACAGTTCCCTCAGTAATTCATTTAACAAATAAAAAATAAAACAAAAAAAAAAGTTTTAATTAAAAAAATAAAGCCTATGTTAACTCATTAACATTCATTTCAAACATTATCCCTAAAATAATTTCAAAACATCTCTGAAATTTTTGTCATTGTTTTCATTCTGTTTTAAGTATAAGATAGTGTTAAGGAACACATTAGAAAATAATCTTATGTATCTACAGAATAAAAGAAAAAGATGACAATGGGGAGGGGAAAACAAAGAGAAAGTCAGGGAGAAAATGGGAGAGGAAAGAGAGGGTGGGAAAGGAGAAAATATTCAGTTTTAAATGTTTCAAATTCTAGTCCCCAGTGTGCCAATTCCTACCTAACCTCAGCACTTTGGTACAATTCACTTCCCTGTCCTGGCCCTCAGATTTTCATCTGGAAAATGAGAAGGCTGGCTTAGATCAGTGGTTTTTAATGCTTTCTACTCTGAGATCCTTTGATTAAATATCAACTAACTTTACAGTGTCACACATGGAAGAAGTTGTCCTTTAAGAATTGATACTTTAAAAAAAAAAAGTTAGTGTTTAAAAACTGCTTATGAAAAAACTCTTTATTTTACAAATGACAGCTATATCCATTTAAAAAAAATAATTCATTTAAGAAAGGATTGCATTTTTGCATACACCAACTAACTGGAAGATTCTTTTTTTCCCTTTATGTGAGAGGCATTTTGGGTGCAATATGCATTTAGAGGGTTCTTTACAACAACACCTAAACTCTACACAACTGCTTGTTCACCACAGTGAAGACCACGTGCATCACTACAGGGCATGTTTTATTGTGAAACTACCCTTGCACAATAGGTAGTACATAGTAGATAAACATTTTTTTTAAATATGTGTCAAAGATTCTTTCCAGCTTACAAATTGTGAAATGTTGCTTTGCACTTAAGGAAAAAATTAAAACTATTACTCAAATAAAAATCAAACCCACAAAAGAGCATTTGTTAAAGGTGTTTTCACTGAAATTTTATTCTTAATAATGATTATCTCCAAGGATAGAAGAACACAGATTTCCTTTTTTCTTTTTTTTTTTCTTTTTAGGTTATACATATCTTTTGGGGATGAATTCTATTTTTAAGATGCACCTATGAAAAAATAAACATTACAAAAATAAAGATTAGGGGTACCTGGGTGGCTCAGTAGATTAAGTGTTCAACTCCTGATTTCACCTTAGGTCATGGTCTCGTAATTGGTGAGTTCAAGCCCCTCATTGGGCTCTGTGCTGACAGCAAAGAGCCTGCTGGGGATTCTCAGTCTCCCCCTCTCTCTGCCCCTACCCCGTGTGTGTGTGTGTGTGTGTGTGTGTGTGTGTGTATGTGTGTGTGCGCGCTCGCTCTCTCTCTCTCTCTCTCTCTCTCTCTCTCTCTCAAAATAAATAAACTTAAAAAAGAGGAGCACCTGGGTGGCTCAGTCAGTTGAGCATCTGACTTCGGCCCAGGTCATGATCTCATGGTCTGTGGGTTCGAGCCCCGCGTCAGGCTCTGTGCTGACCGCTTCCTCAGAGCCTGGAGCCTGCTTTGGATTGTGTATGTCCCTCTCTCTCTGCCCCTCCCCCACTCATGCTCTGTCTGTCTCTCAAAAATGAATAAATGTTAAAAAAAATTAAAAAAAGAAAAAAGATTAAAAATTTTTATAAATTTAATTCTGGCATTGTAATCTGTGATCTTCGTTGTTAAAAGGCATGATCCCTGCCCTTTCAGTGCTTATACTATAGGAAGGAATATGAAAGAATTACTATGCCAGAGATATGACTCCTGAACCAACAGGGAGCATTTAATAATACATGCACTCATTCACTCATATATGCAAATATGTGCTGCATATTTGCTGGCTATGCCAAAGACCGGAAGCCAAAAAAGGGAAAAAAAAGATAAATACCACACAAACCTCCCAACTCAAGGAGATCCAGCCATTGTCTCATTAAAAAAACAGTAACAAAAAAATGTGCTGTAGCATTTTGAAGAAAAGAGAAAATCAGTTTGCCCTGAAGCCATATGCTGTACATCTCACAGACACTGCCTTCACGTTATTGCCTAGTGTGCATGTGATATGCTTTAGATCCCAGAGAAAATTTGGCTAACTTATTGCACCAGACCTAATTTTGTGTTTTTCCCCTTAAAACTCTGGATTTGTGCCATTTATCTAATTCACCTCATTATGCCACCGGGATGTCCTGGACCTAAAATGAATCAGTGCTTTCCAGACATATTTCTGAAAATGTATTAAATTTTATCTTTCACAAAAGAAGATTTTTCTCTCAGAATAGGCAGCTACCTTACTTCAAAGGAGTAATTCGCCAGGTGCACTGATTTCAGATGTGCACACACACACAGTTAACCAACTTTGGAGATGGTACAACTTTCCATTTCCATCTGAAGACTAGTACAAACACATAACACATAATACATTTCTTACTGCTGTAAGAGAAGAAAAAAGAAGGTTGGCACTGGGAATTGATGGGAAGTTGGTGTATAGTGCTAAATGGCTAAAAATGGGAAAACTCTAAAGGCTATAAAATTACAAAGGAGTTGGTAAAAGTTTAAAAGGGACTAGAAATGGTTTTGAATATTAGCTCTTAAACCAACACTTTATGTGTCAAAAGTTTGTTAGATAGGAGAAAGGACAAGATTATGATGGTAAATGAGCAACTCCAATTAAGTAGTGGTATGGGAAACTAACTGGAGAGAGCAAAAAGAAAGTGAGGGGTCTGGACTGTTGTTTCAGAAAGAAAATTCAGCAAAGAAGCTAAAATTGACCAAAAATCAAAGTTTGTCAACTGATGAATAACTTTCCTTTTCAGAAAAACAAACTCCCAGCTGTGATCTAAACTAAGAGACTTACAGAATACTGTTGGAACCTGACTAAACCTATGTCTAGTATCCACAAATTGCATGATGTATTTGAGTTACACATCTGATTTAAAAAATAATGGCTGGGAATTATTTCCAAATATAGTTGGGTAGAAGTTCAAATATTTCAGAAGAAATAAAGGACTATTCCTAAACACTGGCAACAGTATTTCCATTACAAAAAGTGTACATACGTTACAAATATGCTTTTAAACCAGAAATAATGTGTGTTGACATTTAGCTAGACTTAATTCTTTTCCCCTACATATGAACTCAAATGTGTCCCTTTGTCCCTATTTTAAGAGATTCCCAAGGTAAAAACACTGCTGTAGTCTTGTTTTTTTATTTTTTTAAAGGTCTGTCCAATGATGGATATCTTTAGCAAGCATTGGATTTTAACCTAGAAAAGAAAAAATTTTAATATTAAAATATTCCCTGATGTCAGCTGTTACCCATGACCTCTGTTGAGATGTTCAGGACAAAGGTCACAGGGTTCCCCAACCCCTCCAAAAGAAAAGGCAGTGGGAAGCAACAGGCACCCACAACATTGGAAATCAACTCCATGACCCAAATTGTAATTGCATATAAACCTACCAGAATTTAGAATGAGAAGTGGAAGAGACAGGTTTTTAAAAACAAAGGTTAAAAACCAATGCAGAGTATTAAACAATTTACCACTAAATTTACTTTTCAAACTGAGTTGGAAGTTTCAGTACTAAGAACAATCTCAATGTGTATGTTTTACCAAAACATGGGCACCAGCTTTATTCTCTTTAAATTAGGGTTCAAAGACATTGTTAAGGAGTTATTAGGCCATAATGAAGAGTTACATTAGAGAAAGATATACTTTATTATATTTGAATACTTCCCAGAGCAAAAAGTACAGCACTATTTAGGACGTTCCTAGCCTAATACATCATTTCCTTTGAGAATCTTGGAACCAGAAAAGTCAGATGCTTACAAAGACAACGATCTTCTCAACAATTTCTAACCACCTTCAAAATCAATCAATATTTAATTCTAACTTAATCAAAGAGCCACACCAAATTTCTTTACCACTTTCCCATGAAATGTAAACTGGATTGCCAAACACCACACTATGCAAAATGAAAGTCAACTCAAATGTGTTATTCCAGGGGGTAGGAATGGAAACATCTTGCATTTTTAGATGGAAAGTGTTTGTTGAACCCCCTGAGAAAGAATGTATTAAAATAAATCATTCATGTCTTGGTTAGAAACCAGAAAACCTAAGAGTCATACAAATGGATATACAGAAAGTGAGTTTCAAGTTTGTCCCAGGTCATCAACATATACAAGGGGCTGGGTAAAATCACAGCACAGTAGGATTAACACTTTACATGGAGTTGTGTTTGAACTCCAATGCTCACTCTACTCATCACCCACCCCAAAGAAGCACTATACACTACAAAGGGTCACTTTTTCTTTAGAAACATCCAACACACAGACATATATACACATACACACCCACAAAACTCATACTCAAAAGACTAAAGACAACCAGACAATCTCAGAGATTAGGACTTTCAAAGTATAGCTCTGCCTTTCCTATCACTCACGCACCAGTCGGGACAGTGCAGTGAAAATTACATTTGCATGTGAATGCCTAAATCTTTACCAAAGCTTTGCAGGAAACTGAAAGGTTGAAAAATCTCCAGCCTAAACTCGAATACCCTTCAGGAACAATAGGACAGGCTAGGCCTCATTAAAAATTCTTTATAAAACCAGCGACTCTCTGTGTTTGGAACTCTCCGGGAAAGAAAGCAGTCAAGCTTACTTGGTGGGCCTGGGCAATCACAAGACCATCAGAGTCAAATCAAGTTGTCAGTGAAACATGCAGTTCCAAGAAAACAAAAATTCTTATTTTCAATTCCACATTCCCAAGACACCACAAGTCACAATGCTCAGATGAGATGACATTCACAACAAAGATAACCTTTGCAAGCTCAGATAACACTCTGGGTTTTCCACGCTTCCTAGGGCCAAAGAATAGCCAAAGATAACTAAAGGTTAAGGTGATCCAGCACCCAAAATTTCAACAAAAAATGCTAGATCTTGGAGCAGCCGATCAAGAGCAGGGAAGGGAAGTCAAAGGGCTACCTACTGCTAACCAAACCAGTCCAGTACTAATCAGCCATAATTTTTCAGGGCATCAGTATAAAGAGCCTTTAAAAATCAAGGTCACCAGTTGGTCCCCTATTCCTCCTTGTCCCCTGCTTTTTGTAAGAAAATGCTTATAGGACCTTCCGATCCGTCCGCCCGCGCAGGGCAGTGCCAAGACTAAACTTTCAAACCTTGAGGGAGGTGGGAAAGTCAGCCAGCCAGACGCTGGACTAGGAAAAGTGGAGAGAGAGAAGGAGGGAAAGACTCAAGTTTCAAAACAAAGGCTCCACAAGGAACTGAATGTCAACCCCTCCCCACTTCCTAGCCTTCACGCCAGCTAGGCTGGGCCTTGATTTTTAAGGACACAAATAAGTCAGATTTACCCAGCTCTTGAGCGTTCACCAATTTGCACAACCACTTGCTGAGGGTGGTGCTATCCTCTTTCCCCCCGTCTCGCAGAGGAGAAAGAGGGCTCAGAACGTAAGGACTTGCCCAAGGTACCACAGTAGAGCCTCCACTCAATTCTGTCCCGGACCAGGACACCAGGGCCAGGGCACCGCGGTGGGAGGAGGGACGAGGGCCGCGGGGACCGAAAGGACGACGTCCCCGCCCGGAGAGAGCCGGGCTGGGAGAGGGGAGGGGCCCCACGCGACTCGCACCCCGGCCCCTACCTTCCTTGACTCCCGGCAGCTTGGACTGGTCGATGCCAACTTCAGCCATGTTGGGCCGGGGTCCCGGCCGCCCCTCGCCGCCCGCTTCCCCGCCGCCGCCGCCGGCCCCGAGCGCGGCCCCGCGCGCAGCAGCAGCGCCCGACGCGGCGCAAAGTCCGGCCGGCAGCGCGCGCCGACCTGGGGGAGGAGCGGCCGCCTCGGAAGGGCTGGCGACAAAGGCGGCGGGAGACGGGCCCCGGCGCCCCAGGCTGGCGGCCCAGCTGCCCCGCCGCAGCCACCTGCTCCCGCGCCCCCGGCCCCGATCAATACCAAATATCCGGAGCCCGGAAATGGACCCGGGCCGTCCAGTACGGAGGGAGAGAGGAGACAGAAAGGCGGGCGGGCCTGGGTGGGGAGGGGGTGGGGGAGGGGGAGCTGCAGGTCTGTAACCGCAACTGCTAGTGGCTGGCGAGCGAAGATAGGCGCCCGCGGCCGCCTCCCTGCTGTCTCCTTTGTGCCTTGTGACGCCCCCGAGGCTGGGGCCCCCGCTGTGCCCCCGCCCCCGGGGCCCTGCCTCCCTCCCCACGGAGGGTCGCGTCTGTCGGTGGGGCCTTTGTGTCCTTCTGAAGGCCTCAACAAAAAGGCCACATGGGTCACCCAGAACGTAATCGGTATTGTCACCGGCATATACAGCATTCTGTGCTCTGGTTCCTGGGCTGAGATTTCCTGTTGCCTGGCTCTGTCTCAGGCATGCTTTGCCTCCGAATTAGAGGAAAAATAACATACGGAGATGGAAAACCTCTAATACAACCTACAGAACTAGACAACAGCTGATATCTAGGCCAGTTTAAAAACGAGGGCGTTCACAACCAGCTGGGGGAACTGAGTCATCCATTCATCAAAAACGCATGAATGTCTACCAAATGTGATGTTAGGTACTGGGGGTGATGAAGTGTGTTTCAAACATTATCTCTCTTATGGCATGTCACATATTGTACTATAATTGTGACATTTTTATCTCCCCAAAATAGAAATCTGTATCTCCTGGCAACAGAATTCTCCCTCCCTTTGGGAAACCCTCCTCCGCAGTGGGCTCCTCTCCTGAGCTTGTGCAATCATAGAACCTCTCTACCACCACCACCCTTCCCACCCCACCCACCCACACACGTTCTTCTAAGGATGGGTGTGTGACCAATACAGGTCAAGAATACTTGCCTGGGATTATTGCCTGAAGAGGGACAGGTACTTTCCGTTTCCTATGGGGAAGCCTTGCCCTCACGAATAAACAATGAAACCAAATTGTAGACTGAGCAAAGATAAAAGAGATAAAAAGGGCTTGTTCTGATAACTACAATAGCAAACCAGGTCCCTGGAGTAGCTGGGGTTCAGGCAGTTCCTGGATTCAGAGATCTACCTCCAGCATCCTCTCAAATTTAAGCTAGTAATTTTACTCTCTTCAGCTTGTAAAAATTGACTTCCTGTCATTCATAACTCAAAGAGTCCCAGTATTACAGGCCATATGGAGGTTTTATTTGGAATCGACATTTAAAAAATAGGCAGATTTAGGCTAGCAAAAATTTAGAAGACTTTTTAGGTCAGAGGGTGGGAAACTATGGCTTACAAGCGAAATCCAGCCCACTGGATTTTAATGACTGCATTTTAGATCCGTAAATGATTATATTTTAAGTGGTTACATAAATACAATGTAATACTTTAAATTTTGCCCCTTAGGTCTCAAAGTCTAAAATATTTACTATTATTGGACCCTTTCCAGAAAACGTTTGCTGATCGGGGTACTAGGCAGAAAGAACACTTAGTAAGTTAAATGTTTGAATAGGAAGGAGATAATATTAGAAAGTTACTTTTATGGTGATTTTTAAGTTCCCTGCCATCTACTGACTTTTTTTTAATTCTTGTGGTCATAGAAAATATTTATAGTAGATATTTTTGGTTTCCCTCTCCAAATCCATTGTCTCTACTTCTTTGATATGCTCTGCCCTGGGAGCTGACATTTTTGAATACATTACCAGGACCTCCTTGCCTTGTGCTTCCTGTTGAGTTGGACCAATGGGAGAAGCACTGGCAGAAGATCAAAAGAAGGGAAGAGAAAAATACCAGCGTATGAATTACACACCCCTCCCCCTTGTACTAGGCCAAAGTTTTGGCCATACCCTGGCCTTCTGTCTACAATGCCTGTCTCAAAGCCTCTTTTCCATGGCTCCAGCTCTCATGGGTCTCTAATAATACCATTTTCTTCAACTGCCTAGGGTTGTAAAGGCTTCCCATATTAGTAGTCCTCTTAACCATACCCACAACTCTGTCATAGTCCCTTCATTATATTCTTTTCAGTTAAACCATTTTGAATGGGGCTTCTGCTTTCTGCCTAAACTCCATATAATATGGTAAGATATGCCAAAGGGTCACTGCTTTGTTTTCCTTGAAAACATCCATATTTCTGCCATAGAGAAAAACATATACATATATACAAAGTCATGCCTATTGTTTAGGAAATCAGCTGCCTGATTTTTCAACAAAGAAATGGACCAGAAACCCCTTTTAGGTGCTGGACCAGATGACCTTGCAAATCCCCCAAGAGTTAGGCTATCCTTCCCCAGCTCCACCCTTATTCTGTATCTACCCCCAACCTGAGCAGTTGGAGCTCAGGGTTACAGGATCAGCACCTTCCAACACAGGACTGAAATGTCTAAATATCTTTTAACTATTTAAAAGGAAATAAATGTATAGTGAGTTTGTGTAGCTAGTTGATGTATTTTAATGTCCTGAAATGGCAATTTTGCAGTAAAAAGAACCAAAAGATAGGCTTCCCAGAGGAGGTACAAATCCCTGATTTTAAGAATATCTCAAACAAGCAATTCAGGGCTGAATTGCAACTCAAATGCCGCAAGGAGAAATAAGGATTTATTTATAAGATAGTATCAAACCACAAATTGAGTAGATTGTTGTAAATGGAGAGTTATATGATACATTTTCTATGTGAAGAACATTGACTTGGGAATAACAGAACAGGTGGATTGGACTGGAGAGTTTGGTTGTGTCAGAAAACAAACATTCAAAAGACAACCTCAAGTGGTACTAGCTGGTGAACTTTACGAAAGCAGGGATTTTTCACCTGTTTTATTCACTACTTTCCCTAATGCCTAGAATAGTGCCTGGAACATAAGAGGCACTCGATAGATATTTGTTAAATAAATAATAAATATAGTTATCAAATTGTATTGTCAATAAGAATCCTAAGTTAAAGGAAAGCTAGAGGAAGGGTGCCTGGGTGGCTCAGTTATATGTCCAACTCTTGATTTCGGCTCAGGTCGTGATCTCACGGTTCCTGGGTTCAAGCCCCATGTCCGGCTCTGCGCTGACAGTGCAGAGCCTATTTGGGAATCTCTCTCTCTCTCTCTCTCTCTCTCTCTCTCTCTGCCCCTCCCTCGCTCACACACACTCTCTCTCTCTCAAAATAAATAACAATTTTTTTAAAAGATGGAATTTATCAAAAGATGGACATTATCAAAACAACCCCATACACTTTGACCTAAAATTCCATCTATTATATACTGTTTTCCCTTACCTGTTCACAACAAACCTCTTTGAAATACTTATCTACTCCAATGATCTCCTCTTGCTGCTTCGCATACTTTCTTGAAGAACCCATTCCAACCATACTTTTTAGGCCCGTCACTCCAAAAAAAAAATTTTTTTTTTATCACATTAACAATGACATTCATGTTGCCAAATCCTGAATTCAGTTTTCAGCCCTTCACAATAAACCAGTTGTTACTGTTTAATAGATATGATTGTACCTTCCTTCTTGAAATGTTTTTGTTCTGTTTTGTTTTGGGGGTTGTTTTTTTTGTTTTGTTGTTCTTTTCGTTTTTGTTTTTTTGCTTATTTCATTATCTCCCACGGGCCTTTTCACTTAACTGATCTCTTTTCCTGGAAAGCCCCCTACCCTTGCCCCACCCCCTGACAAATAACTGCATGATGTGCTCCTCCATTTTTATTCAGGTATCTGCTCAAGTGCCATTTTCTCAGAGAGACTTCCCTGACTTTATCTAAAATAGTCATCTAATCCCTGTCCTTCCATATGTTGCCCACTCTTTTCTTTTTCTCTCTCCAAGTCAGTAATTTCTGCAGATATTATATGTTTAAATGTTTGTTTATTTTGTCAGTCCAATCTACCAAGAGAATTGGAACTTTGTCTATATAAATCATTACTGTATCCTTAGTACATAGAACAGTGTTGGCACACAGTGTCTGCTCATAAAATGTGTATTGAATAAATTTTTGGATAAAGCAATTGGTAAAGAATTATTAATGCAGATCATGACTATGCTGATCAAGCAATATCTTTTAAAAAGTAAAATTTTTAAGAAAAAAATGTGTTTTTCAGAAATGAACTTTAAGAAAAAACCTAGACCTATGTCTACATTGTAGACATAATTAAAAATTTGTTAGAGAAACAACCAGGACTAATCTCGCTTTGCCGAGAGGAAGCTTTAGCTTATACTATCAGGTCCTGAAGCTTATTTTTTAAAGGTCATTTATTTATTAAAGATAAATATGTTTCTAAGATGGGAAAAAAAAGAAAAAAAAACAACTATGGACTGTCATTTAGGAGATGTTTCCATGACTTCCATGAGAGTGCAGGCAAGCAACAATGATGACAGTGAGTCTATATGGAGCCAGGGCAACAGAATCTCACCCAGAAGACTTGGCAGGGACTAGGGTAGGATGTTGACAGTTTTCACATGCAGGGATATTAAGCATATTGGCTCAAGTACTGATGAATGCATAGCATAAGGAGAAGCATGAGCCAACAGCAAGAAAGCAAAATTCAGTAGTATGGGCTGTGGTAAAAGGTACTTAACCTCTGGGCTTAGTATACTGAAGTACAAATTCATATACACCATCAATTAAGTACAAACTGCATAAACTATAACTCTCTCATGAAGTATATTTCTAGTTTTTTAATGAACACAAGTACAGTTGTGTAAATGCATTTACAAATTGTGAAAATTAATAAAGAGAAACCTCACTAAAATGCAGTGGGAAGGTCAGAAGGGGGAACACAAAAAGGGGAGCCCCATCATTCAAATGTCAATTATAGGAAGAATTGTCAATTACAGACCCCAACAGAATCATAGTCAACAAGAAAGAATCATCAGTTATAGGCCTGACAGAGAAAGCTGTGCATTGCATTTCCCACAAGAAATTAACTACCCTTGGAACTCAGCCAATGAGAAACCATCATAACCCTAAACTCTTGCTTTTCTGCAATAGGCTTTCATTTAAAACAACCCCTCCCAATTTCTTGCTTCTCCATAAAACAACGTCCCTCTTTTGTATATGGGATTTGCCTATGGTTTTACCATAGCTTGTGTGTCCTAAGTTGTAATTCTCTGCATTCCTGAGTAAACCCATTTTGCTGATAAAATAACTGGCTATTTTATTTTTAAGGTTAACAAAGTAATCACTAATATAACTTTTTTTGACTGGGTATTTTTTTGTAACCAAAGGTTAACAACAACAACAAAGATTACGTCTGGAAAAGTCTTAATTAAAAGGAGAGCTGCAACCTGGAAAGAACTGGAATCTACCTTAATAGGATGACCCATACTGTCAGTTTTTCTGTAGGAGACCCAAAATTTAGGAAACTTTTTCTACATGTGATTTTTCCTATGATACCTGTAACCAGAAGGGCAGGACCATAAATTCTAATTGGGAGAAGGAAAAAAAAAAATGAATCTGTCCAGCTCAAGCTGTCGACAATGTGATGGCCTTAGTAGATTCTTAGGTAGAGAAATCTAGGGAATCCCTGGCCTATAACACATTTGTGAAAATTCCTCAATATTTTGCTTGGCTCTATGTGGAGAATGCTTGATGTATGAAAGGCATTCAGTGCTTCAGAGAGCTGTACAAACAGTATAAAAATACGAATGAGAAGAATACGTATCAATTACAGTGACTACCCCTGAGGGAAAGAACTAGGGGATGTCAGGAAAATGTGCTATATGTTATATCTGCAAGACTGACCACAACATCCTTTCCACCACATACACCTTCCTGCAAAATGACATTGTAATCCACCATCAGAGTGTGGAGTCTAATTCTCCTCCTATTGAATCTGGGCTGGACTTGTTATGACATTGATCAATAAAATGCAACAGAAGTAACATTTTGAGACTTGTAAGCCCTGGCACTAAATAGACTAGGCAACTTCTGCTTTTATTCTCTGAAAGAGGCCAGCAGACTTGTAAGAAATCTGACTGTCTTAATATCTCCATGTTGTGAGAAGCTCACTAGTTACTATGTGAAAGGGAACGGAGACTCTCAGCCAACATCTCAAGTGGAGCTCCCAACTGACAGCCAACACCAAGATGATAGCCAAGCATCTTCTCCAAAACCCAGTTGAGACATTTGAGTTAAAGCCATGTGGACCACGTCCTCACTGATCTTGCCCAGTTTTTAGAATATTAAACAAATGTGGGGCAGCTGGGTGGCTCAGTCAGTTAAGTATCTGACTTCGGCTCAGGTCATGATCTCACAGTTCAGGAGTTTGAGCCCTGCGTCCGGCTCTGTGCTGACAGCTCAGCTCTCTCTGTCTCTGCCCATCCCCCACTCATTCTCTGCCTCAATCCCTCAAAATAAACATTAAAAAAAAAGGATATTAAAAAAAATGAATGTTCTTGGTTAAAGCTAATAAGCAATAGTGTGGTATATTATGTATTCAAAGATAGCCAAAAGAGTGTGCTTCAACTATATCTGTGAAGATTCAATACTTTGAGAAAAGGCCATATATCTGAGACAAATATGGAAAATTTTGACCTTGGATCTGGGTATGGTACATTGGTGACTGTATTCTTATTTCCCCCCTTTTTTTCTTTATATAAGAAATGTGTATTTCATAACTCAAAATTTAAAAACCTATTTAGGCTTGCATTTCTGGTTAGGATAGAATGAACAGTTCTAAACACATCTCCTTCCATAAACAACTATACAGCTAAAGAAAACATATGTGGCAACTTGTCAAATACTGGGCAGTAGGTAGTATGATCCCTAGGGAAAGATAGACATATGAAGTGAGGCTCCCAGTCTCTAGCCAACTCTGTATTTTGGTACAATTTTCTACATTTATAAAGGAGGTATAATCCAAGCAGAGTCTCTCTGGGGAGGCACGGAATTGAGCACAGGGCTGCTGACATAGTTAAAACGTGTAGGGGAGGGTACTGAAGAGGTCGCTTCACATAGGAGTCCCAAGCGCTTGGCCAAAGCCCGCACATATGCAAGATGAAACTCTATGAGACCTAACAGAGAGCAGCATTCATAGAATAGAGAATGGAATGGCAAGTCAAGAGGTCACTAGATCCTAGAAATGTCTGATTAAAGACCCACTTAGCTTGAGACCTCATTAACACCTCTACTGTTCAGATAAGATACTGAAGAGGCCATAAGTTAAAAGGATAGCCTACTTGGAAAGGCTACTCTTTAGCTTATCTAACAAAGTCTGAAACCAACCCTTGACAGAAGGAAACAGAGTCTCTAGTAAATAACTGTCTGCCAGGGCAAAAGTTAACAATTGATAGAAAAAAAAAAAGCAATCTAACCAAATTAGATTTAAAATATGTCTTTAGGGGTACCTTGGTGGCTCAGTCGGTTGAGCATCCGACTTTGGCTCAGGTCATGATCTCACGGTTTGTGGGTTCGAGCCCCATGTTGGGCTCTGTGCTGACAGCTCAGAGCCTGGAGACTGCTTCGGATTCTGTGTCTCCTTCTCTCTCTGCCCCTCTCCCACTCACGCTTTGTCTCACTCTGTTTCTCAAAAATAAATAAATGTAAAATGTGTCTTTAAAAGTGTCCAGAAAAAAAATTATCTACCAAAAATGACTAGACCTGAGGGGCAACTGGGTGTCTCAGTCAGTTAAGCATCTGACTTCGGCTCAGGTGATGATCCCACTGTTGGTGAGTTCGAGCTCCACGTCGGGCTTTGTGCTGACAGCTCATAGCCTGGAGCCTGCTTCAGATTCTGTGTCTCCCTCTCTCTCTGTTCCTTCCCCGCTTGTACTCTGTCTCTCAAAAATAAACATTAAAAAAAAAAAACATTTTTTAAATTACTAGACCTGAAAAAGAGTAGGAAAATGTGTTGAATAATTAAGAACAAAAGCCATCAGTGGTCACAGACACCAAGATGGCCCAGATATTGGAATAGGCCAGGATACAATGAAGCTCTTAGTATCAATTATTATAAGTGTTTTCAAGGATTTAAAGCAAAATGTATGGTCATAAGGAATGAATAGCTGAGGAATCTCAGGAGATAGTAGAAACTGTACAAAAATCAGTGAAAAAATGTAGAAATTTAGCAGGTAAGACCTGAAAATAAGTCAAAATTCTAAAAGTAAAATATATAATATCTGAAGTGAAAAAGAAAACACTGGATAGGCTTACTAATAGAATGAAGATGGTAGAATAAAGACTCTGAACTTGAGGACCGATCAATAAAAATGATTTAATCCGAAAAAAAAAACAGAAAATAGATTTTTTTTAACTTTATGTATTTATTTTGAGAGCCAGAGAGAGCGCGGACTGGGGAGGGGCAGAGAGAGAGGGACAAAGAAAATTCCAAGCTAGCTCCATGCTGTCAGTGCAGAGACCCATTCGGGGCTCCATCTCACAGTTCATGAGACCATGACCTGAGCTGATATCAAGAGTCGGATGCTTAATTGAGCTTAATTTTAATGATGCTTAATTGCCCCCAGAACATAGATTTTTATTTTAAAAAAATGTTTTTAAATATTTATTTTTGAGAGAGACAGATACAGAGACAGAGTACAAGATGGAGAGGGGGCAGAGAAAGAGGGAGACACAGAATTCGAAGCAGGCTCTAGGCTCTGAGCTGTCAACACAGAGCCCGACGAGGGGCTTGAACTCATGAACTGTGAACTGTGAGATCATGATAAGCCAAAGTCAGACGCTCAACTGACTAAGCCACCCAGGTGCCCCAAAAAATAGATTTTTAAAAGAAGATCCTCAGGTACTTTGGGTATATCATTCTGTTTATAATACATGGACTTAGAGATGCAGCAGAGGGAGAATGAGAAGGAAATACTTGAGAGAATAATCAATCAAATCAGTATTCAAAATGTAACAAAATAGTCCTTCAAAAATAAAAATAAAACAAAGTTATTTTCTAATAAATGAACACTCAGAAAATTTGTAACCACCAAACCTAAATTATGAGAAATATGAAAGGAAGTTCAAGAGGCTGAAGGAAAGGATAGCAAATGGAATTTCAGACTTAAAGACAGAAAAGTCTAAATATAAGGATAAGTTTTCAAATGTCTAGCTTTTTATCTTTTCACTTTATTTTCCTAAAAGATAATTTGTTTAAAACGAAAAATAAAATTGTAAGTTAGTGTTTAGAAAGTATGCAGAAGTAAAATTCATGACAACAAAAGTACAAATGGGTAGATAAATGAAATTAAATCGCTGTAAAGTTGACGTGTGAAAGACACAGATAAATTAGGAAAGAACATGATCCAATTTATGTGTATAGTACAACCCCAAACACAAAACCTGACAGAGATATGAAAAGAACAGTATAGACCAACATCCCTTATGAAAATGGATGCAAAAATCCTCCACAAGATATTAGTAAATCAAAATCAGAAATATACAAAAAGAATAACACATGAACACCAATTGAAGTTATTCCTAGGACTGTGAATGCAAAATCAACTTAGCATTCAACAATCAGTCAATGGATTCAACATCTTAATCATCTCAATAGATATCAAAAAGAGTTTTGACAAAATGCAGCATTGATTTATAATAAAAAAAACTCTCAGAAGACCAGAAATTGAAGGAATATTCCTCAATATCATAAAATGTATCACAAAAAACATGCAGATTGGTGAAATATTGTACTGTTTCTTTCCAAGATTGGGAACAATGATAGGATATGAGCTCTCTTTACTTTTATTCAACATCTTACTGTGCAATATTCCACAAGGCAATAAGAAGGAAAGAAAATAAAGTACACTTAGGCTGGAAAAGAAGGAATTTTATATGTTATATGATTGTCTAAATAGAAACCCCTAAGATATTCAAAGCAACTATTTGAAATTATAAAATTAGCAAAGGTACAGGGTATAAGGTCAATACATAAAAATCTATTGCATTTCTATATATTAGCAACAATTGGAGAATATAAATTTTTAAAATCCATTTACTATAGCATCAAGATATATAAAATTCTTAGAAATGAGTTAAACAACTATATGTGAGACTTCCAGTCCTGAATAGCAGAAACCATTGCTCATAGAAATTGAGGATGATCTACAGTAAAGAATGGTTCTGTGTTCATGGATTAGAAGAATTAATATATTAAGAGGCCATTTTTCTCAAAATTGATGTACAGATGTCATGAAACTCTATCTGAAATCCCAACATTTTTTTCATAGAAATTGACAAGCTGTGTTTCTAAATCTCATATAGAAATGAAAATGGTTACACTAGTCAAAACAGTTTGGAAACTGAGCAACATTTGTGGACTCACACTTTCAAACTCTTAGTATAAAACTACAGTAATCAAGACAGTGTAGTATTGGCATAAGGAAATAATTCAATGGAATAGAGACTACAGGAAGAAACATATATACTGTATATGCATTTAATTGATTTTTCTATAAAAATAGTTCAGTCTTCTCAACAACTGAAGGATCTGGAACTCATACATTAGTTCTGTATGAAATTTTATAAGCATTTTAGAATACTGACAGTTTTTAATGTTAAAACACAGGTAACCTATGACCCTTCACTTTCTGTTAAAATGTGACATGCAAAGAAAACACCTTGTATTTGTTTTATCTTATTTCTGCTTCATTTTCCTTTTCTCTTTACTCTTGATGCCCTCACACTTCCTGAAAAAGTGTTGTATAGTAAGTTTTGTCAAAAGTTCTGTTTCCTAATGGCCCCAGGCAAACATAATGGATACAAAAAGTGGCCTTCAAAAGCCAATCCTCTGGGATACCTCAGTGGCTCAGTCAGTTGAGCATCAGACTTGATTTCAGCTCAGGTCATGATCTCACCGTTCCTGAGATCAGGCCTGGCATCAGGCTCTATGATGACAGCATTGAACCTGCTTGGGATTCTCTCTCTCCCTCTCTCTTTCTAAATAAACAAACAAACAAACAATAAAAGAAAAGCCAATCCTCAAGATGAGATTTTGGGGTTAGATAACTCATGTTCTGGAACCAAAGCAACTTATTCCCTTGCTATTGTTAAGTGGAGTGGCAAAACTTTCTGGCCTACAATGGAATTACAATTATTCAAGCTTTCACCTTTGGTTAAGTGGAATGAAGTGTAGTTATAAAAAAAGGCATTAAGAGGTCAAGTGGCTATTACACTTCATTGGTACAGAGGCATTTCTAATTATAAAGTTGCAAGAGCTGCAAAAAAGAAGTAAATGCAGACTTGATAGGTCTCTTAAGACAAATGTAAGAAATGGGAATCCCTGAGGCCAGAAATTAGGATATTTGGGACTCTGAACCTCCTAAATTCTCTGATCTCTCAGGGCTAGCAGAATCAGTCCTTTCTACTTGCCAGAGGAAAACAGCATTACCTAAAGACCATGTAATAAACTATGCAAAACAGTGACTGGGTAATATGACCACTGGTGTCCTCAGAATTCGTGCCTTACCATTCCTCATGGTCTCCAGGAATGAAACCCAGAATCAGCCTTTAGTACAACCTGGGTAGGGAAGTAAAAGCATGAGAGTTTGCTGGTGTGGTTTCTTGAAGCCTGCCAATAATAATGCCTATGTTAAATGAAGTCAAGATGCCAAAACGTCCATGCTTTATTACTGAGGAACTTCTCAGAAAGCTCAGGGAAGTGGAGATGTTGGAATGACAACACCTGAGAATTACCACCTAAAGCCCAAAGAATGCTACCTTTGCTAAGGTAATATTAAATGCACAGTTGAGAAAGGTATTGGCATCTTTGAAAAGCTCAGTGGTAACTTCCTTTGTCAGTAGGAGAAGATGCTATGAAATTAGTCTAATTAAATACACATGAAGAGAATGGGATTCTGGAATGGCCAAATGCAAAGTAAACATGCAGAAATTCTGGAGTGGTGGTAAGAGGAGCTTGACCATCAAAGAAGGATGGTGATGACTAATAGTTTATGGTTTTCCTAGGGTTAACAAAGATGGACAGTTGTTTTGTATACATAATGGAGATATATAAAGTGGGTGGGGGATGTCTGACATCCAGTGCCACATTGGAAAATTACAGTCCTTCTTTCAGTTTCCATATCTAAGTCTACTCACAGAGCTAGGTCCTATCGAGTGAAAGGCTGGAACCCTGTAACCATACATGGTAAATGTCCTCCAATCCTCTCCATAGGGACTTGCAGCTATTTGACAAGACAACTTGTCATGGGTGATTTTTTTAATGTTTATTTATTTATTTTTAGAGACAGAGAGAGAGAGAGAGAGAGGGAAGCAGAGAGAGGGAGAGAGAGAATTCCAAGCAAGCTCCACACTGTCAGCACAGAGCCCAATGCAGAGCTCGATCTCACAAACCATGAGATTATGACCTGAATGGAAATCAAGAGTCGGATGCTTCCCTGAGCCACCCAGGCACTTTGTCCTGGGTGATTTTTAAAAGACATATATGCAATTTGAACTGACTGGTAGGAAGCCTGAAATGCCATATTAGACCCCTAATGAGAGAGGGATCTTCTAGAGGACAGGTGTTAAGTGCAGCTTTTTGTTTTTTTAACTTTACTTAAACATATTTAATTTTAAACTATTTTTGTTTTTTTCAAGGTTTATTTATTTTTGGGACAGAGAGAGACAGAGCATGAACGGGGGAGGGGCAGAGAGAGAGGGAGACACAGAATCGGAAACAGGCTCCAGGCTCTGAGCCATCAGCCCAGAGCCTGACGCGGGGCTCGAACTCACGGACCGCGAGATCGTGACCTGGCTGAAGTCGGACGCTTAACCGACTGCGCCACCCAGGCGCCCCAGACATATTTAATTTTAAGTACAGTTCTGATACAAGTCTGTCTCTCAGCTGACCAACTGGGTCTATCGGCTAACCCTATGGTTATTTCCAGAGTCAACAAATGTATACTAAGGATGGATACACTTAACAGGTGACAGAACCCTTACATTGATTCTCTGACCTTTGGAATAAGAGCCAACTGGAGGTGCCAACTGGAAGCGTTTGCAACTGCCCTCCCCCTACCTCAAAATGGAAAATAAGAAGCAATAGAACATTCAAAAGTAATTGAAGGGATTGGAGCCACCATCAAAGACTTAAGCCGCAAAGTTAGTTACCAGAATGTTCCTCATCAATTTATCTCTGACCTCTGTAAAACCCACTTGGATCATAGTGGATGACAGAGACTCCTGTAACCTTAACCAAACTATAACTCCAAACACTACTTTTATCTGGATGTCAAGAACTGGGAAAAAGTCTGAGATTTTACTCCACTAGCAAGCTAATAAGTTAGCCTGCCACAGTTTCATGGATTGTGGCAGAAAACATGAGATTCCTGAGTTGGAGACAAATGAAGTTTATTACTCACAGAAATAACAGTAGGCTGAACATCAGCACTTAACATCAGTTCCTTAGGCCCTAACTCACATAGGGTGGTGCACAGAGGGCCGGGTGGTTTTTTCACACTCAGTGGGGTGTGTTACAAGAGAGGAATCTCAAGCTTTCTGATCTTGAATCTTTTATTTAAAAAAAAAATTATTAATGTTTTTACTTATTTTTGAAGGAGAGCATGAGCATGGGAGGAGCAGAGAGGGAGACATAGAATTTGAAGCAGGCTCCAGGCTCTAAGCTTCCAGCACAGAGCCCAGTGCAGGGCTCAAACTCACAAACTCTGAGATCATGACCTGAGCCGAAGTCCGACGCCTAAGAGACTGAGCCACCCAGGCACCCTAGTAATCTTGAATCTTTTATAGTGGGAAGTGAGACTATCCTTTATTTGCCTTGATAGAGAATATTATTTTTCTTATACTAGAACCTACCATTTGCTCTGAAAGGAGATGCTTTTTCTGTCCTCCTCCTCCAAAGCTATTTGGTATAAAACATACCTTGAAAGGTAGTCTAGAATGAAGAAAATCAGTGCCTCTGCTCACACAATATGCAAAAATGTGGGATGCCCACTGAGAATTGACTCTCAATAGCAGATGCATTATCTTTATTGAAGCACATTAACCAGCCTCTGACATTTGGTGTGTTATTAAAAATTAGTGATCCATTTACCAGAGAGGATCAAATACAGCTTGCCTTTTCATGGCTATGTTTACTGTCCTACTTTTTTTTGCAATATCGCCCTCGGCTGTACCTCAATTCTCAGGTATCCTGACAATGGTGATCATTCTCACATTCTGCAGAATATCCCGGTGGTCAAGTCTATAGATGGCATCATTTTGATTGGTTTGATAAGCAAGAGGTGATGAGTGTGCTCAATACTCTGGTAAGACATATATGTCAGAGAATGGAAAGAAAACCCACAAACATTTAGGGGTAATATTCTTAGGGTCTGGTGATCTGGGGCATACTAAGTCATGCCTAAAAGCAATGAGTATTAACTGGGAATGATTTTGCCTTCAAAAGACATTCGGCAATGTCTGGAAACATTTTTTGGTATTCAAAAATCGGTGGGAGAGGGTTGCATTAAATGGGCCATAAACCAGGGTTGAAGCTAGGGTGACAACAGATGTGGGTAGAGGCAAAGGAAGCAACTAAACATCCTACCAAGCACAGGAAAGCCCCCTTACAATTAGGGAATTCTCTAACCCCAAATCTTAGTAATACCAAGATTGAGAAACTCTGGTTTAAAGTAATAAATCTGATGTTGCCCTTTGCAACTTCTACATAAGAGAAAACAATATTGTACATGTTGGTCCCCCGAATTTTAGAGCCAACATTTACAGCAACTGGGAATACTATTGAGAGCCTTTAATTAAGTGACTTAGAGGCTTCACATTTTTAGTGTAGCCCTGTACAAGAGGGGGTTCCACAGTTAGGTCCGTATTGTATTGCCAGCTGCCCTGCCACTTGGAACACACCCACGTGGCTCAGCTCTGCTTCTATCCCTGGCCTAACACTTGCTTTACTTCTAAGCCATAGACATTTTAGCAATAGCTCTTGATATTACCATGGTGATGAGGCCCCAACTCTTTCTGTTCATCCAACCACAACACAAACAAAAGAAGAACCTACATAATATACTGATGGGCAAGGATAGACCAGTGCAATGGCTTATTGGTGCAATGAAGTTGAGGAGGTTCTAGCATCCTGACTGGATGCCTTGGGGAAGAGAGGGAAATAATAGAAACTGCGAGTGAGTGCAGGGGCGTTAGCCCTCTATGGGGTAGACCAAAGATGCAAGAGATGAGATGGAGGCAACAGAGAATCTCCTTGCCCTTCCAATTCACTATGGACTGTTTTAAGGTGCAGTGACTCCCCGATGTCAGTCTAGATTTATCCAGCAGGGCTCAGCAATTAAACACATGTTTTCAGGTGAAACTATAGCAAGCACAGAAACACATCACCCTGTGTTTGGTTTCCTTCTTTCCATGCCTTGCTTTTCTTTTTCATCTTCTGATTCTTTGTGCTGTAGGGAAGGCAAAATGGTACCTCTAACGCTCTCAGGGTTTTTGACTGTGACTGAGATGTAATCAGCATAGACAGATTAATAGGAGAAAAGCAAAAAATGTATTTGACTTAAGTTTTGCATGACAGACAGCCCTCATAAGTAAATGAAGACTCAAAGAAGCAGTTAGATTTGAGTGCTTATCTACACTGAATTGGGCAAAGAGTGGTAAATTGTGAAAATATGACAACACAGATGGGCTTGGGCTTAGGGTAGTTAATTGGGTAGAGAAGTGATTAGAAAGATAAGTGTTAGTTTAACAAGGTTTGTTTTTATAGATTTATCTCAGTGATAAGAATGTTTGTTTTCTCCTGATATCCAAAGGATATCTTCCATTCAGGGTTTTATCTCCTGCTTTCAGGTAGGAGGAGGAGTCACAGCATCCCTCTTGCACCTGTTGTTTTTCAAGTGTCTTTTAGTTCTAAATAATCCTTATGTCAAAATGGAATATCATGAAGTGGCATATTCTGCCACCCTGTAGTAACCTCCAGTAAAGCATCAGCATGTAATTTTGTCTCAGGGTTTCTTTTTGAAAACTTGAGCTAAAACACAGTGTATTAGAAATATGGATGGCATGTGGTACCTGGGTGGCTTTGTCTTTTGAGCGTTTGACTTTTGATCTCAGCTCAGGTCATGATCTCACAGTTCATGAGATCAAGCCTGAATTGAGCTCTGTGCTAAGCATGGATCCTGGTTGTGATTCTCTCTCTCTCCCCTCCCCAGATCTCTGCCCCTCCCCTGCTCATGCTCACTCACTCTCTCTTCAAATAAAGAAATAAACTTAAAAAAAAAAAGCATGGAGGGCATATGGAACTGTAGTCAGTGAGGGGACTGTAGAAGTAGGTTGAGGCCAGTCCATGGAGCACCTTCAAAGTCAAGCGAAGGATTCAAAGGAAGCTCAGGTTCCAAGAATTTAATTCTGTATTCACACAGAGTGGTAGGAACAGAATTCTGCATCAGTAAAGTGACTTAGTGCCTGTCCAGGCATTCATTAGCTAATTAAACTGAGGAGCAGAGATAGCTGATTCTTTCTAGTCACGTAATTCCTAGGAATCTCTCCTTCGTTTAATTATGTGGGGTGCACTCTGCTTCCTGTCAGCAGCCCATCCCTCATGTGCTGAGGAGGAAAGGTCTTCCAGAGGTGAACCAGAGCTTCTTTAGGGAATTAGTTAATAGGAAATCTGCAGCAACCTCAAGCATGAAAATTTCCCCTCCTTACCAGAGGAGACCAGTGCTCAAGCAGCTGAAGAACCCCCAGGCACACCTTCTGTATTATTATCAATATCTCTATGATGCTTTGGGCAATTTCTGAAGCTAATATGGAAACTGGTTGCTGTTGATATTTCTGACTTAAGTTTTTTGGGGGTAAAACAAGAATAGATATAAACTAACAAAATACATGACAAATAGATGGTTTGCAAAATGTAAAATGTGCTAGGGTTCCATCATCAATACGTCTAATTTACAAACAGTGAAATCAGTGAGTAGGTTAATTTTATCTCTGAAGTTAACTTGTACTCTTTATGTTTGGAAAGCATTGTAGTTCTTTTTCTTACAAGGTAAGTGAGGGAAAAGATAAATGAGGTAAACATACCTTATGTTTGGCAAATTTCTATATTGAGGTTAAAATGAAGTGTGAAATATTATATTCACATTGTGTCAGTGGTTTTCTTAACTTTATTTCTGCTGAGGTATACCTTGAGACAAGGTTTCAAATGCAAATAGTTTATTGGGGCAGATTTATCAGAAGATATCTGGTGAGGATACCATACCCAGTGAGGCTGGGAAAGAAATAAAACCAAAACAGTATGGTATCAAACAAGTTACCACTGTGGGCAACTAGAGAATAATAATGGGAGAGGGGTAGAGAGAGAGGGAGACACAGAATCCAAAGCAGGCTCCAGGTTCTGAACTGTCAACACAGAGCCCAACATGGGGCTCAAACCCATGAGCCGTGAGATCATGACGTGAGCTGAAGTTGGATGTTTAACCAACTGAGCCACCCAGGCACCCCTAGATTTCCTTTTAAAGCCATCAGTCATGTCTTTCTTCTTCAATGCATCCTTTTCCAGTGAAGGATCTGGTACCAACCTGCATCTAAACAAATGTGTGCATCCTAGTCTATGTCTTGCTACGGTGAAAATTAGAACTATAATGGCTTGGGTGTGAGTCTAGGTCATGTACATAATACTCCATAGACAACTGCTCACTGAAGTACTGAGAGGTATCATCAGCCTGAAGTACTAAAAAGAATGCTGGATGTGGAAAAAGAAAAAGAAATTGGGACTCGCCAATTGTCATGACATTCATGAGTAGTGCATCATAGATTGAATTTAGGTATTATGAATCTTATTGATGGGCCCTTTCCATTATGGAACACAGCTTCTTGAATGACTGTATCCCTCATATCACTTAGCTCACTGACAGTAATAATATTTGGGATAAACAGGTACTTGGTTATTAACTGTGAGGTTTGTTTGTTTGCTTGTTTATTTTTAAGGAATGTGTTCCTAGATACTACTATCCAAATCTTGTCTTAAATTCTTCCCTCTTAAATTCCAGGGAATGGATATCTGTTCAAGGGATGTAAGTTGTGCCTGATGGAGGTATCTTATACTGAAACTATCTATGGAGCTGAATCTCAGCAGCCAACAAAATTGATTGTTTCTGTGTCCTCTGATTTCCAAGGACTCTTTTTTCCTCTCAACCCACACCTCTTTGCAAAGCTCCTAGTAGTGGCAATAAATCTGAGTTCATCCTGTTATAGTAGTTAATGGACTTAAGAACAACTGAGCTGAAAAGTCATACCCAGGCAGGAGTTACAAATTACACAAGTCAGGATAAAAGCTTCATAAATATTGACTCCACCTAATGGTTTGTGTCAGAGGAAGAAATCTCATTATGATAATAGCATCTTCTCCCTAAAGCACTGCTCTATGGACTGAAGTTCTGTAAATGTATTAATATCACCAAGAATTTAGTTAATAAAACTGAATTGTTCAATATCTATCTTCATTCATTATTTAATGTATTAATAACATTGAAGTTTTCTCAGAGTGAAATCTTGAAATATATTGTGGTAAGAAATGAAAGGAAATTTGTGGAGGGTAAGGTAGCATTGTGAATCATCTAGGACTGAGCAAAATGGATTATGCAAAGCCAAGGATGTTTGAATTACTTTGTTGTTTTCCATTCAAATGTTCAGGCCATCAGCTAGAATGAGACAAATTCTCCTGCTGGTTTGACTAAGGCTTATGTAAATTCATAAATATGTTTGGCCACCCGAAATGACTTGCTGGAATTCACCTAAAAAAAGAGGAGATGGCTCAATCCAGGAGAGAAAGGTTATATATTGTGGGTAAGCAGGAAGTCACTACTACAAATGAAAGAAAAGGAAGTGATACACTCGAATGCACACAAAAAATAGATTTACTGAGGAAAAAGAGTAGTCATTCTGAGTTAAAGCAGTGACTTTTTCATAATTCATCAATGGATTTTTTGTGAGATCTATTATCATGCTAGATACTATGTTGGGTGTGCAAATATACAAAAATCATCTTTAATTACCTTTTTTTCTTAAAAAATAATGATGGTTATACATGCTATAAATAGAGAACTATAGGTTATGAGAAAGTGTTCAGCAGAATATTGCCACAGAATATTCAAGGGGAAGAGATCGCGGATGTAATTAACCTCAACATTTTACATGAGAGCCTGAAGCCCAGAGCTTGGAAGTACCAATGTTACATTGAAGGCAGAAGGTGTCAACTTTTTTTTTTAACTAGGTGACCAAAGAATATTTTGCCTGGCTAGATGTCAATGTAAATATTTCCTTATGTGCATTATTACGATAATGTTTTCTTAAACTTAATTTTCTTGGTAGAGACGATTTAAATTAGGATAATCAATGGTAGAATTACTATTCCCTTTAATCAGCATTTGCAATGCATTTGCATTTGCAATCACAAACTGTGTTCCAGGACCCATGCTAAATATTTCCATCTATTTTTTTCATTTAACCCCTACCACAAGCTAGAAGGTATATGTTACAAGGAGCAATAAAGGAATTATTATCCCGATGCTCAAGCAACTCAGATTTAGAGAGACTCTAGACACACAGACCTACTTAGTAACAAACAGAATGCAATAAGTGACATAATGCAAGTAATATTATGCTTTCAGTATACAGAAGAAGAAGCAATTAATTCTGCCCTAAGCAGATGGAGGAATTCTTAATTGGAAAATATAATCTTGGGCCTCAGACTTTTTCTTTTTTAATGAGTTTTCCAAGTAGAATAATGAAGGATAAGTATCTTCTAGACAATGGGAATTGTGTGAACAAAAGAATGGTCTCTTGAAAGTATTCTCCTATCTCCACTACATAGTGAGGCAAGCTCTAACCAGTTCTCAGAGTACGAGAAAGGAGAAAGCTGAAATCAGGGACAGCGAGGAGAAAACAGGAAACCCAAGATTAGTTCCTAACAAGAGTAAAGTCAGGAACGTGGCCAAACACAGATGTATACCTTTATGAGTTAGATGCTACTAAGGGACAAACCTTCAATCTGCAGTTCAAATCCAAGAGTCACACACAAGGAGAAAAGGCACAGAAGTTACATTTGAAGAGATTCTCCTAGAAAAATGTTCTTTTCTCCCATCCTCCTCTGGAAGAGCCTTGATTCAGATCTTAAATGAATCTGCAGGATGCCTGACAGTTTCCTTTTCTGACATCTCTTGGCTTCAACACTGTTCTTTCTCATAGATATTGACTTTCTTTCTCAAGCATAGCAAGCATCATTACTTCATTGTATGACCTATACAAACATTGAGGTGTTCACATATGAGTTAACTTGCCTATTAAATCAAAGTCATGTTTGGTTCCCCTTCACCTCACTTGCTCAATGCCACCTACTTCCTCTATTTGGGAGAAAAACAACAACAAAAGTATTACAGTCTTTGCCCTCTTTTGCCTTCTTTTCCTCTGCGCACTGAGACTCTGATTTTGGAAATCTCAGCCCTGCCTTGTTTTGGAAACATTTTGTCCTTCCATCTTCCTTGAAATATTCTGTGTCTAGAATAGTCAGGAGCCTTCTTTCCTTTAGTAGGTTGATTTGAAGTAGTCAAACTAATGGGAGGCACCCAAGCACAAACAGAACTACAAACGGACTCTTATTCTACTTACTTATTCATTTGTTTAATCATTAGATATTTTTCAGGGGATTTTGATGTACCCAGACCTCTTGTGGTTGCTGAGGATATGGTTATGAACATGGCAATAAGTACAGACTGCACAAAAACATACATAGTAATTTTTTTAGAGTTGAAACATGGGCTAGTCAGGAAATATACAGTGAAAGGCTATGACAGGCAGAACTACCTAGTGGGGACAAATCAGAGAGATTTTTCTGAGGAAGTGACAATTTTAACTGAGGCTTAAAATGGAGTGTGTGTGTGTGTGTGTGTGTGTGTGTGTGTGTATGTAAGTGGGGAGAAGGAAGTGTGCCTCCCTGAAGGTACAAAGTCCTTGTAGCAAAAGTAGCTTGACATTTCTGAAGAACTAAAAGTGGCTGAACTATGGTAAGGAAAAGATGAGTCTGGACAAATTGAAGGTGTAAGTAAAGGCAGATAATGCAGGACTTTATAGACTATGTCATGACATTCAATTTTTATCCTAAGTGTAACAAAAAAGGATTGAAAGGTTTTAAGTATGAATATTACAGACTGGTATTTGCATTTTCCAAAGATTAAAAGCTTTGTGGGAAATGGATTAAAGGGGAGCAAGAGTGGTACAAGGAGACTTAGTATTAATGGTATTTTAGTAGTGTAGGAATGAGATGATAGCTTCCTAGTCTAGGGAGGTGCCAAAAAAGACAGATATGGAAAGATATGAAAAATACTTAAGTGGTTTAATGACAGAACTTTGCAATTTGCTGAAAAAGATGGGGAGGAAGGGAGAGCAATGGGGTTCTTGAATGAATAACTGGGTAAACGCCATGCTGCTTAGTTAGTGAACATTAGAAGAGACATGAAACATTGGAGTGAAAATGAGGGGTTTGCTTTTGGACATGGTTGAGAACCTTGTAAAAAATCCAGGTATGGTACTCAAAAGAGAGGTAAGGAGAGAGGTATACATTTTGGAGTCACGGGCATGTAGGTAGTGATTAAAGTTATGCATTTCATAGAAGAGATTGAAGCATGATAAGGAAAGAGAATCTAGAACAAAACCCTGACAAAGTTCATCTTTCAAAAGTCACAGGAGGAGGAAATGTTAAAAGAAACTGAAAAGGAATGACTAGCAAAGTAGGAGAAAACCAGGGAGTTTTTCAATGAGAAGGCTGTGGTCAACCAAGAACATTCTGAAAAAGATACACTGGGAGAGGAGATCCAGAAACAGCTCTTGGGTTTGGCAGCAATGATGTTCTTGGAAAGGGCGATTTCGTGGAGCTGGGAACAGGAAGGTAGAAGCAAGATTGAAACAGGCTGAAGTAAATATGTGGGAAAGAAACAGAGGAAGGAAATTATTTCCAGAAGTTTGGCCTTGATGGAGAGAGACACTAGGGATTACTAGGGAAGTAGTTGGAAATTGTGAATAGTCTAGTAAAGTTTATTTGTTGTTAAGATAAGAGAGAGAAAGGTTTGTTTAAATGATAGTGGCCAATGGACCACTTTACAACTGATAAACCATCTTTACAACCACCATCTCCATGGTAGCTGAAAGAAGAAGGTGAGGTTAGAGACATTTGTCATAGCCCAGGACCCCTGATGGCCAAGGAGTCTACCTTTTAAACTGAGGCCCAAACCCTTTTCTTGATGGTTGCTTCCTCTGGTCTCAATTCTAAGAGTCTGGTTTCCTACTGCTTTCATTTATAGGCTTAGAGAATCTTTTTCTTACACTGGATTTTTAAATCCAGTTTTTTCTCTTTCTATTTCCATAGACTGTGTTTTATATGATTTCTTGCCCAGTGATTTATCTCACTTACATTTTTGAATGATGTTTTGTTTTGCATCATGTGCTATAAGGAAAGAACCATATATTTGACCCTTGATTTTAAGTCCTCAGTCTGACCAGAATCTAGTCCCCTATTTACTTCTACTCAGACACCTTCCATGCTTTTCAACAGTTATCAAAAGTGCTACTTAAAAACATTAAGCTCCCATATCACAGTGTATCTATGTCTGGAAATTTCTGCTGCCTTGCCTGTCTATTGGTTTAAAGCCCTTCTTGCTGGTGTTCAATGTTAGGTGTGTATGTTTTATTACTATTACTTTCCCCTGGATTCTGCCAGAGATGTCTCTATATCTCATGGTTCTTCTTAATAAAGAAGTGACAAAATCTCAATGTTTTATTTCTATATTAAAAGATAAATAATCACATTTAACAGCTTGGGGATATTACTGAAAACCTATGGAAATAAAATGGTGTATATGGGCGCCTGAGGGGTTCAGTCAGTTGGGCATCTGACTTTGGCTCAGGTCATGATCTCATGGCTCATGGGTTTGAGCCCCACGTTGGGCTCTGTGCTGGCAGCTCAGAGCCTGGAACCTGCTTTAGATTCTGTGTCTCCCTCTCTCTCTGCCCCTCTCCTGCTTGTACTCTGTCTCTCTATCTCTCTCAAAAATAAATAATAAACATTAAAAAATTTTTTAAAAGGTGTACAAAGGAATACTATGAACAATTATATGCCAAAAATTATATTATCTACATGAAATGGACAAATTCCTAGGAAGACACAAACTACCAAAATAAAATCAAGAAGTAGAATAGACCTATACAAATAAGATTGAATTAGTACTTCAATAACTTCCCACAAATAAAAGGCAAAAACCAAATGATTTCACTGTTAAATTCCACAAAACATTTAAAGGAGAATAAATAACAATCCTTACAAACTCTTCAAAAAATAAGAGGAGAGAATCAGTTCATTCTATGATGCCAGTATTATCCTGATACCAAAGCTAGACAATGAAATAACAAGAAAATCCCTTATAAATACAGATGCAAAAGCTTTCAACAAAATACTAGCAAACTGAATCTAGTAACATTTACTAAGGATCATACACCAAATGGGATTTATCCCAGAAATACAAGGTTTATTTAACTTATAAGTCAATCAGTGCAATACATCATGCATAAAGGACAAAATCACATGATCATCTCAATAAATGAGGAAAAAAATTGACAAAATCCAATACCCTTTTATAATAAAAATATTCAACAAGCTAGGAATTGAAGGAATTTCCTTAATCTTGTAAAGGGTATCTGCAAAAAACATCTAGAAATAATATTGTACTTAAGGTAAAAGTTTGAAATCCATCCTCCCTCAGATCAGGAACAAGGTAAGTAGGTCTACTCTCACCATTTCTACTAAACATTGCTCTGGAGGCTATAGCCAGAACGATTGACACAAAAAAGAAATAAAAGAAACCTAGAGTGGACAGGAGAGAATAAAACTATATTTATGGATGACATGATCTTCTATATAGAAAATGCTAAGGAATCTTAAAAAAAACAAAAACAAAAACAAACCAAAGGTTAGAGCTAATAAATGAAGTCAGGAAGGTTTCAAGAAACAAGATCAATGTACAAAAATCAATTGTATTTTCATACCCTGGCAATGAACAATGTGAAAGTTAAATTAAGAAAACAATTCCATTTATTATACCATCAAGAAGAGAAAACATTTAGGAGTAAATTGAACAAAATTAGTGTAAGACGTGTTCCCTGAAAACTACAAGACAGCTTTGAAAGACATGAAAGACCTCAACAGTCAGAGAGACCATATGGAAGACTTAATATTTTAAAAATGGTGAAATTTCTCAAATTGATCCACCAATTCAATGTAATTCTTATCAAAATCCCAATTGCCCTTTTTACAGAAATTGGCAAGCTAATTCTAAAATTTATGTGAAAATGAAAGAGATCCATAAAAAGGACACAGTTGGAAATCTCACACTTCTTCATTTCGAAACTTACTACAAAGCTACATTAAACAAGCTAATATGTGGGGGCACCTGGCTGACTCAGTTGGTTAAAGCATGCAACTCTTGATCTCAGGGTTGTAAGTTTGAGCCCCACGTTGGGTGTAGAGATTATTTAAAAATAAAATCTAACAAAAAAAAAAAGATAGTATGGTGGTGATTTAAGGTTAGAAAAACCGATCAATAGAATAGAATTGAGAGACGATAAATAAAACCACATATCAACAAATGGTGCTGGGACAACTAGGTATCTATATATAAAAGAATAAAGTTGAACCCCTACCTCATACCATATACAAAATTTAAAGCAAAATGGGGTCAAAGGCCTACATTTTAGAGCTAAAACCATAAAACTCTAAAAGAAAACATGGGCATGAGTCTTCATGACTTTGGATTAGGCCACATTTTCTTAAATATACTAAAAATACACACACGTGCACACACACACACACACACACACATACACACAGAAAAAATAAACAAACTGGGCTTTATTCAAATAAAAACTGTGCTTCAAAGGACATTATCAAGAATGTGAAAAAACAATCCACAGAAAGAGGAAATATATTTGCAAATTATATATTGGATAAGGGACTGACATCCACAACATAAAGAACTCTTAATATATAATCTTAAATAATTTATTATAATAAGAATAATAAATTAATAATGGTAATAAGTTAATAACAATATTGTAATAAAAAGACAACCCAATTTTAAAAGTTGCCAAGGTATTTGAATAAACATTTCTACTTTATTCTGAAAAAATAAAGACTTTCTGAACTCTTTTAAATGAAAAAAATATCCATGCACACTCTTGCCAGAAAGCCAGAGCCTCTACTTTTGCCTTCTTTTTGTCTGCTGCTTTTTTCCCACTCATTTAACTTTGTGTTAAAAATTCTACTAAGAGGGGCTCCTGGGTGACATAGTCGGTTAAGCATATGACTATGGCTCAGGTCATGATCTACAGTTCATGGATTCGAGTTCTGTGTCAGTCTCTGTGCTGACAGCTCGGAGCCTGGAGCCTTCTTCAGGTTCTGTGTCTCCCTCACTCTCTGCCCCTCCCTTGCTTGAGCTCTGTCTCTCTCTGTTTCTCAAAAATAAATAAAAGTTAAAAAAAAAAGAAACCATTAAAAAAATTCTAAGAAATCACAGGGTCAGAGGGAAGTCCAAATAAAATTGCTTAAATTTTTTATTTACTGGAAAAAAAGCCCAATTGTTTAATAGAGTCAGAAAGTAATTATTCAAATGTGTTTGAGTCACCATATGGACCTTGATTATCTGTGCTTTTCCTGTCACTCATTATGAGAAATAGTTAAGATGTAAATGATTCTTAGAGTTATCTATAAATTATAATATAATTCGACAATGTCGTCACTGACAGAACTGAAATGTTATTTAGAAGCTATAACTGAAATACAGACTAATTGATCAAAATAAAATTGCTCTTGAAAATTTGAAGCAAAATGCTGTAAGTGTCCCTTAAAATTGGGATCTCTCTTATTGGAACAACCGATCATTTTACATTTCTGTTTTCCTAATTGAGGACAAGAGACAATGTGGGTTAAGAGTGGGGCTCTGCAGTGGATTTAGGTTTCCTTTTGGCTCCATAACTTTTCCTTTGTTGTAAAAGGTGAAAAATCAAAACAACTTTATAATTTTTGAGGGACTGATATAGGAATTAAATAAGATACTATATGTGAAACGTTTAGAATAGGGCCTGTCATGGGGTGATTACTCACTAAGTGGCAACAATAACCTTGTTATGTATTATTGTTGTGTATATACTAACAGCTCCAGAAACAAATAATCTAACTTCATTTATTTGTTTAATACAATCACTAGTGAAAATTTGTTTTTATTTGAACAATTAGATTATACACTATATATATATATATATACATATATATATATATATATATATATACCCACACACATATATATAATCACGAAAAGAATTTAGTAAAATATTTTGGTCTTTGGGAGCTTTTTCCCCAAAGTAGATGGAAGGGTCATGGATAAGGCACTTATTTTTCATCACTTTGCCAACATCAGCTAAAATATGATAGAAGATTCAGGAGATTGCCTCGGATTTCCCGAAACAAATGTTTGTAGAACAAAAGTAATGCACAACATTTTGTTTAGATATGAGTCATCAGTACCCAACCTTATCAGAGAAGGCAGTTAATTTGCCTCTTTTAAGTAGGCAAACCCCATAGGAATTGGGGTTCCTTGACCTGCTGTTTAACATCAAAATTTTTAAAAATCCAAAAATTTTATTTACATTTAAAAACATTTTTTTAAATTAAGGAACCATGAACTGAACATGTCTTTAATATTGACTCATATTTAACTTGCCATTTCATTTGTTATTTATTGTCGGGTCTTCATTTTGGATTATGAAATTTATTATCAATATATTATATAGGAATGATCAGGTTTATTATCAGTATATTGTATATTTTTTACTCTTTTCTTTTCTTAAAAAAATATTTATTTATTTATTTTTGAAGAGAGAGAGAGAGAGAGAGAGAGAGAGAGAGAGAGGCAGGGAGAGAAGGAAACAGAGAATCCCAAGCAGGCTCCACACTGTCAGCACAGAGCTTGATGGGCTTGAACCCACGAACCATGAGATCATGACCTGAACTGAAACCAAGAGTCGGATGCTTAACTGACTGAGCCTCGCAGGTGCCTCTTTATTCTTTTCTGTAATAATTTCTTGCAATTATACTATTTTTCATCATGTTGTATATTTTTTTGTCCATTAAGTAATACTGATTTTACGTTTTCTATACTGATGTACTTTTTTTTTAAATTAGAGCTTAAAAAGCTAATCCAAATAACCTAGTAAATAAATAATGGTAAATGGCATCAAGGTATATTTGAATGACAGGTTTTGAAACACTGTGGTATGAAAAACTTTAAGGATCAAGTTTCAAAGACATTGTTCTTGAATTTTTAGGCTAAAGAGAGAACAGAAACTTAAGGAGCTGCAAGTATTGTATTCTGTCAGTTAGCTTTATACCTAGATATAAAGTTTAAAAGCATTATCCAATTTTGCCTTTAAATTTCCATATATTTCAGTTGCTCTTTACTCACGAATGAAATATGTTTTCACTTATTTTTCCTTTGAATCACTCCAATATTTGCAAATCAGGACAGAAACATCTATGACCATAACTGCTCTCAAAGTAGTCACAATTTAATAGTGGAGGCAGACACAAAACACGTAACTGTAATGAAATGAAGAATGGATTTGGAGTGATGATAGATATCTAAGCAGTCTTATGAAAGTCCAAAGGAGGTAAAAACAAAACAAAACAAAACAAAACAAAACAAAACAAACAAAACAAATAAAAAACCAAAATCTATGTCTGAAAGCAAAAGAGAGAGACAGACCCAAAAGACTGAATAGAGCTGGTGGCATTTGATCGGATACTTAAGGAATGAACAGGTAAAATGGCAGTGGAATGAAGGAGTCCAGGTAGATAGAAATTTGTCAGCAAACTCTGAAGTGAGGAAGTGCCAGGTGTGTTCAGGGATTGAAAACTTACTGTGACTAGTGCCCAGACATATAGTGGAAATGAGCCTGTGAAAGAAAAACAAGGCTGAATATCAAACTAAGTAGTTGAGACTTTATTTAGGGAATTTATTAAGGCAATGGGTTAGTGAAAAGATGGGCCATTGCCCTTCTTTCACATCATCTCATGCTGCCATTTGTGCACAGGGAACGGAGTCAGTTTTAGAGCTAATGCATCTAGAGTTCTCCTGACAGAAGTAAGTGTCAAGGCCAGAGGTCATTAGCACATCTTTGGAGCCATAAAACTGGAATTGTGGATGTACTGAAAGACTTCGACTTAAAAAGAAAACCATTACAATTAAAGCAAGTATTAAAGAGTGTAATTGACGGGACATTTGCCAACTTTGAATTAATTAGATTTAGCTTTAATCTTTAGAAGTGCTGGTTGCAGCAAAATGAAACCATCCTTCTTTAGTGCAGTAAGACATTAATGTTCCCATTATGATTCATTTCCAATTTGAGCTCTTCCTAACTCAAATCTATTTGGTTGGTTAAAAATGAAGTGATGGTTGCAAATAACATGGGCTATCAGGGAAACCTGGGGTGGGGTGGGGGAAGAGGGGTAGGGGGGCTCTAATATGGTCAAATGAAAGGCATTGTTCCCATTTGATTGTTATGAAAATTGAACCAACAGGTTCAATTGCCAATTTTCGCTCTATGCTTGTGCCTGTGTCTGAAGTGCGTGGGCATGCATAGGAATGCCTGCTTTTAGTGAAATGGGCAGGTATGAGATATATCGATTGGGTTCTTCCTGTCATTGACTGAGTAGCAAACCTGTCACTTCTCCAAGTAGTGAATCATGTTGACAGAATGCATTACATTTTATAAGTTTTTTTCTTTGTCCAGATCATCTGTAGTTGAAGCACACTTGCCACCTTTTAAAAGTGATCTCTGCAGCATTCCAGAGCCACTGAAGTATTCATCTTGACCTGGATAGTCAGTTTCTCTGCTAGCACAAAGAAGATTTTTTAACATGAACAAGATCCTTTCAACCACTCTTTGCTTTGGACTCCTAACTTTGTTATCTGTAATGATATTTTTCGAATTGGTGCATGGACGGCCATATCTTACCCAAGGTATGTACACATGAATCTAAAATCCTACAGATGGGTAAATAATCCTTATCTTTCTGTTTGCATTGCCTTGATTTCTCTGCCATTATCAAAATAATATGTTAAGGCATTAGTATTATTAATCATCAAACATCTTTTCAGAAGTTGCTGTTTTAAATTACATGTAATCCGTGATGCTGTTCTTCTCAAGTAAATTAATTTTAACCAACATTGTACTAAATTTATTTTGACTACACCTAATTTTTTATCTAATCATGGGGCACCTTTTTTCTCACTTCTGTTCTATGACCAAAGATAGTGAATGTGTAAGTAGTAATACAATCAATTACCTAATATGTGCATATTTTATTTTATTTTTTAATATGTGCATATTTTAAAGTGTATCTGGGGAAAGCAAAATAATATTTTTAACCTATGAGATTATAAGTAAGTTACTAATGAAAGGAGAATGACTTAGATAAAAACACATTAGGATGGAAATTTGTGTTTGCAGAGATTTGGAAATAATAATGCATGGGTAAATCTACATAGTATTTTCAGGAAGACGATGCTAAATCCACATTATGCATTGACTGTATTTATTGGATTTCTAACATAGAGTACTTACATTAAATGAAATAATTTAATCTATGACATCTAAAATTTGTACCATGAGAAAGTTGGAGAAAATAAATTTTTGCTCTTGTAATATTGTAACTTGTATTGATCTTTCTTTAAAATTTTCAACGCATTTTGTACTGGAAATGGCTCTTCATCTGAGAATCAGTAGGGCTAAATGTAATGTTGATTTATTAGGCAAACAACCTCCTTGAAACTTTTATATATTTCTTTATGTTTGGAAAATAGTAATTTAAAATAGTGCTCTCTAATTTTCCTTCCAGCTTGAAATTTTGAGGTTATCTATCATCTAACTGAACTCCTTGTTGGGAAGGAAAGAGCCTTTAACTTTGTCTTACATAGGGGAACCAAAACAGGATAGAATACATTTTATTTACATGATAACTGGTTGAGAAGAGGGATCAAGTTTCTCCCTTTGGGATCAAATTCAATTTTACTAGACCATGTTGCTTCCAATGTGGTTTTAAAAGTCAATGAGAGAGCAGTTCTTTTGGCAGTGAAAATAAAATTGCATAAATCCTTGTTATTTATTTATTGGGATTTTCCCATGAAAAATAAGTTGTCTTAGAGACCTAGATATAAGGTTGGGAATCAAAAGAGTCTGGATTTTATCCATAGCTCACATTTAGTCTTTGGCCAATCAAAATCATTGCACATGATAGGCATCCTTTGTTCTTCCTGTGAAATGATGGTATTTTCAACGTTCTTAACACAATGTAAATGAGGAAAAATGAGACCATTCACTGAGGACTTTGCAAAATTAGGATGTTGGTGGTAAATGTAACTTCTGATTTCATGTGGATGTGGAATACAGAAAAATCAAACTCTAAAGTATTTTGCTAGGTTAAAGTTAAATAACACCTCTGACCCCAGAATACCACACAGTGATATGCATGTATCACTGGCAGCATATTGGAAAGGTTTTTCTCTCTGGTACTCCCTTGGATTTATTTTATTGTATATAAACAGAGAAGATTACGTTACTAGTAGGGTTATTTTCTGATCTAAATTGTCTATGATTTGAGTGAGTCTCTCTCCATATACACGTATTTCAAAGCAGCCAAAGGTTTGACTTATGTCCTTGAACACATTGTTCAAATAAGCATTTTTGGGGGTTACCATCCCGCTCTTTCTGTGTTAGACAATGTCCAAGACAAATGACACAATCTGCCAGCTGTCATTTGGTTGGAGCTATAGAAATGCATGGTTCAATGGATAAACCTGACACGGGGCAAACTGCCTACCACAAAATGATGAAGAGTGAATATCAAGACCAAGAATACTGGAAAATTTATTAATTGTTTTGTATTTTATCATTTTGGGGATTTCCAGATTTCTTTCTGGTAAAATTTCTTGTCTATATATAGTGAGAAGCTTCAAATTTGAGTGAAAAGTGAGGAGACAATGAAACCTTTAAGATTCAGTATCTTTAAAGGGTGCCTGGGTGGCTCAGTCGTTGAAGCACCCAACTTTGGGTCAGGTCTTGATCTCATGGTTCATGAGTTCCAGCCCCGCATTGGGCTCTGTGCTGACAGCTCTGAGTCTGAAGCCATTTTTGGATTCTGTGTCTCCCTCTCTTTTTGCCGTTCCCCTGCTCATGCTCTCTCTCTGTCTCTCAAAAATGAATAAATATTAAAAAAATTAAAAAAAATTCAGTATCTTAAGTAGCAATGAACCAGTATTATCTGTGTATTTGCAAAAGCCTTCACTCTGTCATGTCTGGATAACTTTGTCATCCTTTGTGCTAAGGGTTCACCTACACTCAGGTATTTTTTATTCAAGCATTTCCCTTGTCATACTAACTTTTAGTTCAAAGACAAAAGCATATTAAAAGTATGTGTAATTGTTTTCTTTTAAAGCTGTATCTGTTTTAAAACTAAAAATGAAAAAAAGAAAAAAGACTTATTTTCAATTATATTTCTAAGACAATATCTTAACTTTAGAAATATAAAAAATATTTTTAAAAAATTTCTTGAAAAAACTTTTTCTTCAGGGATTCCTGTAAACCATGGTTGTCTTTAAAGGTACTGACAAGAATTTCTGAGGAGAGTTATACAAGTGTAACCACTGGAAACAAAAGTAGTAAAGAGAGGCAAATTGATTCAATTTCTTTTGTGAAAAATGTCCCACTTAAATATGCAGAAGTGGATTAGTAATTAAGTTCCTAAAAGCTTCAGCTCTACACTTTCCTTGTTACCTCCTCCTGGTCTTATACATTCTCTAAGTTTAAGGCAATGAATTGGTTTCTCTTATCACAGTTCTAAAATAAGTAGTCATTGTCATCTGGCTATAATATGTACCCTATTTCTTTTTCTAAGAAAAATATTTTAAAGATTGTAGATTGTAATTTAACATTTTGATGAACAACTGTAATAACAATGACGTTATTGCATGGTCACATCTTAAACTAAACTATCTCTGAGGGTCTTCATATAATTGATGTTAAGCAAATTTCCATTGATACTGTATTAATGTTTTAATTAATCAGTAGAAAAAATGTTACAGATAATTTCTATGTTTATGAAGTAAAGGAAATTGAAGAGTTGAGCATCCATAAACTATGTTTGGTCAATGTAGAAATGATGCTGTCACCTGTCCCACGTCATCCATTTGCTTCCTCATCAAGTCTCTCTCATTCATTTTATTAACCTCTTAATTGTTTGAGTTAATCAATTAACATTTTGTAGACACAAGAAAGACGGATGATTAAACAGAATAATATAGTTAAATTACGGGCCATTTCTGTAGCTAAAACCACAATATTCTCACTTCTAAACTTCAGACTCAATGAATCTAGCTTCTGTTCAAGCTGTCAGCTAGAATGAGGAGCTAGCAAGTGGGGAGCATGATCCCACAGAAGTTCTGGACAAAAGTTTGGCTTGAAAAAAGCCACATCACAAAAGTTCATTTTGTTTGTAATATACTAGTTGTTACTTCAATTGCATTACTTGTTGATAGATATCTTGTTGAGTCTTCATGTCTTATAGCTTGAGTAAAGGTTATTATCCTGATTTCTACTTCAGAATAAAAATATTTACAAAAAATTGGGTGATATTTTGCTTTTAAGGTGTTGAAAGAGTTGAGCATATGATCAATGAATGGGCTGGGAGGTAAATTGGCAAAGATGGAAAGATGTCAATATGGAGAAAGGAGACTTCATATCACCTTTTCCATAAGATTTCCTTGAATGGTTTAAAGGCAATCTCCAGAACACAAAATGGCTCATATTTAAATGTGCATAGCACATAGAATCTTAAAATCAAATATTGTTTATTTTTTTCTTTAAAAAATTTTTGGGGCACCTGGGTGGCTCAGTTGGTTAAGGATCCAACTCGTGATCTCAGCTCAGGTCATGATCTCACAGTTTGTGAGTTCAAGCCCCCATCAGGCTCTGCACTGACAGCATGGAGCCTGCTTGGGATTCTCTTTCTGTCTCTCTCTGCCCCTCCCCTGCCCTCTCTTTCTTCCTCTTTCTCTCAAAATAAATAAATAAACTTAAAAAAATAACTTTTATATTTTTCATATTAAACACAACAGTAGAAAATTTCAACAACACAGATAAAAAATAAGAAATTTACCTGCGATTCTACTACCCAAATTTACCTACTACCCAAATTTAGCGGGTAAATTTTAGGGTGTCACCTTTCAGACATACTGTCTCTCCTCTTCTCTCTCCCTCTCTCATAATCTCTTTTTGCTCCTATACATTCAATGATTTTTGAAACAGCCCCTCTTTTTGGGTTACACACCTTTGTCCACAGCACTTTTTTTGGTGAGTATATGCATTGATAGCTATAAAATGTATTTAATTAAAAGTGCTCTCGGTGACACAGATCGAAAATGGAGGCTTCATTACATTGGGATGATTATTACAGGAAATGAATTGTTTCCAGATAAAGAAGATGCAAACCACGAAGAACTATTGCTGGCTCTACTGAATAAAAATTTTGATTTCCAAAGACCTTCTAGCATTGGTAAGTTAGGAATTTATTCTGTCTTCTGACCTGCTCTTTCTCAATGTTAATTTGTAGTAAAGTAATAACTACTCCTTTTCATGCTGCACTGACAGCTTAAGTGTGTCTTATTATTTCATATTCATGATAAAGCAATGGCATTATTAAAAAATATTAAAATCCTATTTTCTTCAATTAGAGGGTCCTAATGGGATCAGTAACCATCTATTTACAAAATAGTTATCTTTAGTCATATTCTCATCTCTGCAACTTCTCACTCATACAGTTAATATTTTCTTTTACTAAATGCTTCAAATCTGTTCCCAGGTTTTCATTAGAAATTTCACAAATTAACTGCATTTTAATGGCAGTTAAGTTAGCACATTTGCAATGAAATTCTCTCCATGTGGGAAACAATTGGAGTAGAGACCACTGGGAAATTTAGGCGCACCGACTGACATTTTTTTCTTTGAAGATCAGCAGAATCTAATTTACAATTATGCATTAGAGTTTTCTCCAAGAAATGACAAATACTGTCAGAAACTTAGCAAGTCTAGCCTAAGAGAAAATGTGAGAATATGTCAATGTGTTACACTCTCCAAAAACATCTGATCCTCTAAAAAAAAAATCTAGTCATGGGACAATGTACTGACTATAACAACATCTTAATGAATACTTTAAAAATACAGGGTTTTAAAATTAGAAATAAGATATTCTCATTGAAGAAAATGTATGAAATTATAAAAAAGAAAAATTCATACTCAAACTGTAAAACCCAGAGAGAGCTAATATCAATATTCTGGGAATTTCTTTCATGAATGAATTGTATAGATGTTTGTGTCCCACTTTTTTTCACTTACTATTGTTTCATAAAATTTCCTCATGTTAGTAGAATAATTTACTTCTAAATAATAGTCCTTGTTAGAACTATGGTCTGTTTTAGAAAGCTTTGTGCTTATTACAAGAAATCAGGTATTTTCTCATGACATAACTGGTTGCAATTCAATATGTCAGGCATTGAGAAAATATTTGGCTCTTATATTAGGGATGGTGGGTGGTCTCAAATCTTATGGAAAAGACCTTTGCCTTCCACATAAGATCTTGAATGTGTGAATCGGGATGAATCTATTATTTGCCATGAAAGTTTTCATGTAACGAATGTGTCTTGCAGATACAGAACTGACTGGCAAATTGGAAGAACTTAACCAGGTGAGAGTGTGAAATACATTTCAATTTTAATAATAATTAGAAGGCATTTATCTTGGGGCACAGTTTGAAAAATTATTGGTATGATACCGTAAATTTTTTTTATTCCTGCTAGAGAAAAAGTAAAGTAATTCATTAGAAAAAAAAATAGTCAAATTCCACTTGGGAAAAAAAAAAAACAAGAAAGAAAAGAAAACCAAAACAAAACTAAAGCTGAAATGATCTTGAGATAAAATCTGGATTCTCGTCCCAGCTCTCCAATTGTTATGAGACCAGAAACAAATTAAAATTCTCTGGATCTAAATCTCCTCATCTATAAAATAGGAGGCTATACCTAGATTGGTGATTTTCAAAATGTATTATTATTTTTAAAAGTGGAAATATTTTTTCCCAAATAAATTGGATACGGTCTCATATCCAATTAATTCGGTTGCATACGAAGGTGGAGCTGTTCTGTTTAAAGCACCTGGTTGGGCGCCTGAAGGGTCACCTCTTTGAACCCGCTCTCAGTCTCCCGAGAGGGAGACCCTTAGCGGCCTTTTCCCCAACTCCTTGACATGCTGTAAAGAAAATGTGAAAATCACCAGATTCGATGATTTCAAAACTTTTTCACAAACATGCATGCAAATCCATTATTATGCAAACCATGTGGCTCTGTGGGAGAGAGAATTGTGTCCCATCATTCTAGGCGGGTCAGACATGGACACTCTCAGTAGCCAGGCTGAACTCTACTTTGGTAGAGTTAGATCTTCAGGGTGTAGACAATCAGAAAGCTTGCTAAAAATGAACATGGGTTTAATTCTGGGTAAAAACCCTAAGGCCTCAAAATACTTCTCCCTTCCTGCTGGAAAGGAGAAATATTTCAGGAAATCCAAACATTTACATAACTCTGTGGAGCTCCTTGAAAAGCACTGCTCATTATAGGTGACATGAAATCGAGTCCAGGAACACAGGCTGTGTTTCCAGGCTCCCCATTAATTAACACCCAGAGTGGACTTCCTTAACCATAAACCTGTTTTTTCCTCATGTCCTGTTGAGTCATGTACCTTTCTCAGTCAGTCTCTAAATACTAGTTTCCTTGTACTTTTCCTGTTTCTTTTTGTTTACTTTCTTCATTACTTTTTCTCCTTTTCAATTCCTTGTTTCTCCTTTCTCCCTTTCTTCTGTTTTTCCTACTCTTTTCCCTGTTTTATTCAAATACTTTCTCTTCTTCAACAGAAAATAGCATCATTCTAATTAAAGATGAATAATTTTTATGTTTGATTTTTAACAGCTGGAAAATCTAAAAGAGCAGCTCGCAGAGGCCAAAGATTCAGAGATATCCTATGCTATAGGTGGTCTATCTTCTTCCCATCCCAATAAGCGAGGTAAATTTTCATTTCAAATTTTTAAAATTGACATCTGAAAGATGAGTTTTGCAATTATTACTAAGAAGAAAGAGAGTAACTTGATATTTCTTAATCCTATGGTGGTGCTCAAGATCAAGGCTCATATCTTTATTATTTATTTATTTATTTATTTATTTAATTTTTTTTTTCAACGTTTATTTATTTTTTTTGGGACAGAGAGAGACAGAGCATGAACGGGGGAGGGGCAGAGAGAGAGGGAAACACAGAATCGGAAACAGGCTCCAGGCTCTGAGCCATCAGCCCAGAGCCTGACGCGAGGCTCGAACTCACGGACCGCGAGATCGTGAACTGGCTGAAGTCGGACGCTTAACCGACTGCGTCACCCAGGCGCCCCAATTTTTTATTTATTTTTTAAACAAATTTAATGTTTATTTATTTTTGAGAGAGGGAGAGAGAGAGAGAGAGAGAGAGACAGAACAAGAGTGGGGGAAGGGGCCGAGAGAGAGGGAGACACAGACTCTAAAGCAGGCTCCAGGTTCTGAGCTGTCAGGACAGAGTCCTACACAGAACTTGAACCCATGAACTGTATGTAGATCATGACCTGAGCTGAAGTTGGGTTCTCAACTAACTGAGACACCCAGGCGCCCCTATTTTATTTTATTTTATTTTATTTTATTTTTTAAGTTTATTTATTTTGAGAGAGGGAAAGCAAGAGTGGGGGGAGGGGAAGAGAGAGAGGAGAGAGTGAGAATCCCAAATAGTCAAATTCCACTTGGGAAAAAAAAAAAAAAACAAAAAAAAAACAAGAAAGAAAAGAAAACCAAACCAAAACTAAAGCTGAAATGATCTTGAGATAAAATCTGGATTCTCAGCACTAGCAGTGCAGAGCCTGATATGGGGCTCAAACTCACAGACGATAAGATCATGACCTAAGCCGAAGTCAGACACTTCTCCTACTGAGCCACCCAGGCACCTCCGAGGCTCATATTTTTAAAAAAGATTCCAGTGAAAACGTTCCCATATGAATGTATCTGAGTTCTGTGGTGTTTATAGCAGTGTGTCGCAAGGTCATAGGTTCTAGGTTTAAGTAAAATAGGCCCTTATTGTTTAAAATTGTGACTTACCTTTGCTGTTTTGCTTAAACATTGGAGATAGGAGAATCACAAAAGGGAACAATCAAGTTTCAAGTTAATCCAGAATTTTAGAACATCTTTATTAAAGTCATTGCTCTAACGTTTGGTTCAAGGCTTGATTCATAACATTTAATTTTAGGAGGATTTGTCTTTTGGATCCCTCTTACTATTTATAATATTTCTTGGGAAATTCTTGTTTCTTGCTGAATTAGTTCTTATACTTGAAAAACTTGTGTGTATGTTTTTCCATTCATAGAGTGATGTGAGCCTTCCTAAAACTTGTTTTATTTACACTTGTCTCTCTTCCCAGATTTGTCTTTAACTTGTACATAAACCTATGTCACAATTGCTACTAAGGGGGGAAAGGAGACACTGGTATTATTTAAACACTTAGCATATTATATTTTATATTTTCGTATCTCAAAATATTGTGGTTAATACATAAGCACTAGAGCTACACTGCCTGGGTTCAAGTTAATATTGACATTTTCTACCTGCTTGAACTTGTGCAATTATCTAACTTCCTGTGCCTTATTTTCTTTGCCCCCAAATGCAAATTATAATCCTAAGTATCTTTATGAGATTGCTGGGAGGACTTGATGAGTAATATATGAAAGGAATTTAGAATAATGCCTAGCAAATAGTAAGTACTATGTAAACTTAACTTGTTTTTTATGGTTTTGATCAATGCTATAATTATTATTTTATTCTCTTCATAAACATCAGGTAGCTATTACTATGCCTATTTTATAGATGAGGAAATTACATCTCAGAGGGATTAAATTATATGCTGAAAATAACCCCCCTGCTAAGTGACTCAACCAGTGAACCTGAAGGAGATGGTAGTAGAACCTTCCGGAGTTTTAAGGACTTTGGCTTTTACTAGGTATCATGTGGGACATCACTGGAAAGTTTGAGCTCAAGAGTGATACGAGATAATTTTTAGTACAACCACTCTTGATGCTTTGTGGAGAACACACTGCAAAAGATGGGCAAAGGTAGAAGCAGAGAAAACTTTAATAAAAATAATTTAGTGGTAGCAGCTTGGATTCGGTTTGGCAATAGTGAATTGATAAGGAGGGGTCTTATTCTTTGGCTATATTTTCAACAAAGAAGCCAACAAAATTTCTTGTAGGATTACACGTAGGTTGTATTAAAAAATGACGGAAGGTGTCGAGTGACTCCAAAGATTTTGTTCCAAGCAACTAGGAAAAAGAGGGCAAATTCTACTTATTGAACCAGAGATAGCTGGAAGAGGAGAAAGTTTGGTAGTGTAGAGGGTTGAAATAGAGATTTGTTGGGCCTTCTCATAATTAGCGTAGCTTAGGCTATGATGTGTTACCAGTTTTAATCCAAATCTCAGAGGACTATCATATAATAAAGTCCAATATATGTAGTATAACCCTCTTTGATTTTCTGACTATATCATTTGAAAGGTTGTTATAGCTTGACTGCGTCTAATATTGCCAAGACATAGGAAAGGAATAGAGGACACATCCCAGGTCTAAACTGCCTCAGTTCAGAACTTGGTTCAGTGAGAAGTGTCACTTCTGAAGTCCACTGGCTAGAATTAGTCATGTGGGCTGCCACCAAAATACTGGCAAGATAGGCTGATAAATTTTAGGAAGTACATATAATACCTGGGGACCACTGCCTCTACTACAGTCAGTCCTTTCATCTCTCCTTAACCACATAGACTATACTTATCCCATTCCCATTAGAGACAATCCCAGATCTCTTTCACTGACTGAACCCAGAACAAAGAACAGGCTTTCCAGGAGATACTTACTAGTCTTCATTAGATACAGTGTGGCTTCTTCCTCTTCATTCACAGACCTGTTGGCTAAAAGGACAATTCCAATAATTGGCAGAGTAACAGGGACAGGATAACCACAATCAGAAATCCATCCATAAAGGAAACAAACAAGAGATACACAGAATGCTACCCTCCAGGAATTCTGAAACCCGACTGGGCAAATATTATAAAGGTCTCCTACCCTGGGGATGGAAAAAGGTGTCTTGATTGGAGCCTTTAGTATCTAGGAGGAGTCATTTGCCTATTGTAACATTTCTGGTGGCTACACTGTCTGAGATTTTTGCTTTTTCATTTTCATCCCTGGATACATCTTATGTGTTCCTTGGGGAATATTCTCTTCTCTGGGATGGTACAGTTTTCTTGGGTCTCATCCCACTCTTGCAAAGTTGGAGGTCTGAGGTTTATTTTGTCTTAAAATATCAAAGATATTTTTATTTTAGGGTTTATGATGTCCTTTCAAAAATTTAGAAAGCTTCTCATCTGCTTGCTACATGCAAATGCTTTTGAAGAAACAATTTTAATTATTCTGCCTTCTCACCCCCAATTTAGTAGCAGTTTTCTTGAAAGTATGTGGAACATGGGCACCTGGGTGGCTCAGTCAGTTAAGCATCCGACTTGGGCTCAGGTCATGATCTCATGGTTCGTGGGTTCAAGCCTCGTGCAGGCTCTGTGCTGACAGCTCAGAGCCTAGAGGCTGCTTCGGATTCTGTGTCTCCCTTTCTCTCTGCCTTCGCCCACTCCTGGTCTGTCTTTCTCTCTCTCAAAAATAAATAAACATTAAAATAAAAAAAAAGCAAGTATCTGGAACATGTCTTAAAGACTAAGCACTCGCTCTGACTTCTTTATTCAAATTGTTATTTATGGAGCCTCTGTCACTTGGAGTAATTTTAAATCTCATTTTATAGTGTTTTGGATCTAGAGGAAGTTAACCCTTTCAACATTTTGAGAGCTTGTATTTCTGAACTCTTTATTCCCTTTGTATTTGCTGTCACATTGCATTTGGGGATGAATTAGGCAAACTACACTAGCAAAGAAACCTTACTATCTCAGTGATGTAACTTGCTTTAATATTTATTTTTTATTTACATGAAGCCTTGTGTATGTTGGTCACTTTACTCTGTATCCACACTATGTGTCCCCGTAGTGGGACAGGAAAGAAATGGAGGTAAACACATTCTTATCTGCCAAAATTAGACTCATGATCTTAACCTAACGTACTGGGGTCGGGGAAGCACCTTGGAAATGTAAAAAAAGCACAAGGAATATTTGGACAGTCACATCCCTACCACAGATGTTTTGGGCTTATGCTATGCGTAGCAATATCATCCCAGTATAGCAGGCCTTCTAATGTACATTTTTGGGTTTCAGTTACTTGTGGTCAACCATAGTCCAGAAGCAAATGATCTTCCTTCTGACATACCATGAGAAAGTCAATAGTACCTTCATGCTACATCACAGAGCCTACATCATTCACCTCATTTCATGTCCTCATATAGGCATTTTATCATCTTACATCATCATCATAAGAAGGGTGATTATAGTATAATAAGACATTGTGAAGAAGCCACATTCACATAACTTGTATTGTAGTATATGGTTATAATTGTTCTAGTTTATTATTTATTGTTGTTAATTTCTTTCTGTGCCTAATTTATAAAGTAAACTTTATCATCAGTATGTATGTATAGGAAAAACATGTATTTATAGCATTCAGAACTATCTGCAGTTTCAGGCATCCACTGATGGTCTTGGAACACATCCCACACAGATAAGGGGGGACTTCCTGTAGTGATCTGAGTAGACCATTGAATATATAAATTTGAGGTTTAGGGAAACAGCTCGTATTGGAGTTATTCATTTGACAGTTATCAACATATCAATATTGCTTGGCATTGTGATGAAACCATCTAAGGAATGACTCTAGATATTAAAGAGAGGACAGCCAGGCCTGAAGCCTAAGTGATTCCAAGGTTAGAGATGGGGCAGATGAGAGAATCAGCAAAGGAGGCTGGGTAGGAGCAGCTACCAAGGAAGGAAGTGACAAAGAATGCCCCACTCCTTCCAGGAAGAAGTAGTGAAACTATATTTGAAGTTGGATAACTCCAACTTTCCTTCTGAGCAGCAATAGAAAGATTATTAATGGCTTGGCCAAGAATTGTTTGGTGGACTTCTGTTGAAGGAGAAAATGATAAAACAATATTTTTATCATTTGTCAGGAAACACTGACAATACACATCACTTTTGAAAAATTTTGTTTTAAAGGGTAGAAAAATTGGGGTATTAGCTAGAACATTTTGGGGGAGTGTCAAAGAAACTTTTTATTTGTATTTATGCAAGTAGATATTAAAACATATTTGTATGTAGTAGGAACAAAGTAAAACATATGAATTAGATGCCCAGGTTAGGTGACAAAAACAACCCACATTATATTTAAAGTGTGGTTCTATTGCAAAAGTATGAATAACATTACATGAAAGTAAAGTGGACCTAGAGATCCAGCTAATGCAATAGTAACTTATGCTTACTGGGAAATATATAGTTTGCTTTAATAATTTATTTTATAGTTGATAGACACCTGCTAACTTCATTCAGAATTTGTGATAAAATATGATAAAATACAACATCTTTCCATTTATAAAAATCCTTAACAGATTGGGTATAGAAAGAACATACTTCAACCCAATAAAGGCCATATATAACAAGCCCACAGGTAATATCATATTCAATGGAGAAAAATTGAAAGAGATTTCTCTGAGATTGGGAACATCACTTCTATTAAATATAGTGCTAGAATTCCTAGCTATGCAATTAGGAAAGACAAAGAAATAAAAGGCATCCAAATAAGGAAGGAAGATGTAAAACTCACTTTTTGCTGATGATATAATCTTATATATACAGAATCTCAAAGAGTTAGTAAAAAACTGTTGAAATTAGTTGGTGATTTCAGTAGGTGGCAGATTAAAAAATCAGATTACAGAAATCAGTGGCATTCCTTTATACTAATGATGAAGCATAAGAAGAAAAAACTATCCCATCACAATAGCATAAAAAATAATAAAATACTTAGGAATAATTTTTTTATTGAATTGTATTTGATGTAAAATATTATGTTAGTTTCAGGTATACAGCATAGTGACACAATAGAAAGTGATCACCAAGGGGCGCCTGGGTGGCTCAGTCGGTTAAGCGTCCGACTTTGGCTCAGGTCCTGATCTCATGGTCCGTGAGTTCAAGCCCCGCGTCGGGCTCTGTGCTGACAGCTCAGAGCCTGGAGCCTGTTTCAGATTCTGTGTCTCCCTCTCTCTCTACCCCTCCCCTGTTCATGCTCTGTCTCTCTGTCTCAAAAATAAATAAATGTTAAAAAAAAAAAAAAGAAAGTGATCACTAGGATAAATCTAGCCACCATCTATTACCATATAAAGTTTTTCAATATTATTAACTATATTCCCTATGCTGTACACTGAATTCCCATGTCTGATTTATTTTATATCTGGAAGCCTGTACCTTTTAATCCCCTTCCCCTATTTTACACCCTCTCCTCTGGCAACTGCCAGATTATTCTCTGTATCTAAGAGTCTGTTTCTGTTTTGTTTGTTCATTTATTTTTTAGATTCTACATATAAGTGAAAGACTACATATAGTCTTCGTCTTATTTTATTTAGCATAATACCCTCTGCGTCTATCCATGTTGTCACAAATGGCAAAATTTAATTTTTAAATGGATATTCCATTGTGTGTGTGCATGTGTGTGCGTGTGTGTGTGTGTGTGTGTATAATCAATCTTCTTTATCCATTCATCTAATGATGGACACTTAGGTTGTTTTTATATCTTGGCTATTGTAGATAATGCTGCAATGAACATAGGGACATATGTATCTTTTCAAATTACAGCTTTCATTTTCTGCAGCTAAATATCCAGAAGTAGAACTGCTGTATTATTTGGTAGTTTTGTATTTAATTTTTGAGGAACCTCTGTACTGTTTTCCATAGTGGCTGCACCATTTTGCCTTCCCACCCAAAATGCATGCGAGTTTCCTTTTCTTCACATCTTTGCCCATTCTTGCTTGCTTGCTTGCTTTATTTATTTATTTATTTATTTATTTAATAGCCATTCTTACAGGTATGGTGTGATAGCTCATTGTGGTTTGATTTGCATTTATCTGATGATTTGTGATATTTAGCATCCTTTCATGTGTCTGTTGGCCACTTGTATGTCTTTGGAGAAATGTTTACTCAGGTCTTTTACTCATTTACTTAGGAATAAATTTAACCAAGGAAGTGGAAAATCTGCACAATGAAAACTATAAGTCTTTTCTGAAAAAAATCAAAAAGAAGACACATATGAAAAGAAATGTGTGTTTATGGATTGGAACAATAAGTATTGTTAAACGGCTGTATTCTGCATAGCTATCTACAGATTCAGTGCAATGTCAAAATACTATTACACAGAAAACACTATTTCAAAGAAACCACACAAATTTATGTTTCACATAAATAAAAGAAATAATCTTAAAATTTATATGGTACCACAAAAGACCCCAAATAACCAAAGATATCTTGAGGATAAAAGAACAACACCTTATTTTAAACTAGATTTCAAAACCATAGTAGTAAAAACAGTATAGTACTGGCACAAAAATAGACATATAGACCAATAAAACAGAAAACCCAGGATTAAATGCTGGCATATAGAGTCAACTAATATTCAACACAGGGCCAAGAACACCCGGCAGGGAAAGGATAGTCTCTTCAACAAATGATGCTGGGAAAACTGGAAGAATACATGCAGAATTGAATACATGAAATTGGACCTTTATGTCACACCACAAACAGAAATTCACTTGAAATGGATGAAAGACTTACATATTAGACCAGATAACATAAAACACCTACAAGAAAATATAGGGTAGTAGCTTATCAATACTGGTCTTGGTAATGACTCTTCGGACATGACACCAAAAGCACAAGCAACAAAAGCAAAAATTAACAAGTGGGACCACATCAAATTTAAAAAATTCTTCACAGCAAAAGAAACAACTAACAAAATGGAATAAAATTTTTGCAAAGCAAATGTTGGACAAGAGGTTAATATCAAAAAAAAACCCATAAAAGATAGCACTTAATAACAACAAAACCCCCAAGAGTATCTGACTTAAAACATGGGCAGAAGAACTAAATATATTTTTTTTCTCAAAGAGGACATCAAAATAGCCAATGGGCACACAAAAGATGCTCAGCTTCACTAATTAGCAGGAAAAGGCAAATCAAAACCACAATGAAATATCATCTTACACTTGTTAGAATGGCTATCATTAAGATGACAAGAGACAGCAAGTGCTGGTGAGGATGTGGTGAAAGGGAACTCATACACTGTTGGTAGGAATGTAAATTAGTGCAACCACTATGGCAAACAATATGGAAATTCCTCAAAAAATTAAAAACAGATTTACCGCATGATCCAGCAATTCAACTTCTGGGTGTATTACAACAGATGAGTGGATAAAAAAGAAAATGGGGTACATATACACAATGGAATATTATTCAGCCACGAGAAAGGAAGATATCCTGCCATTTATAATGACATGGGTGAACACTGAGCACATTTTGCTAAGCAAATAAGTCAAAGAAAGACAGGTGTTGTATGATATCACTCATATGTAGAATCTAAAGTCAAACCTGTGGAAGAAAGTAGCAAGTAAAATAGTGGCAACCAGGAGATTATAGAGGGAAAGGGATTGGTTAAGGTTGATGGTGTTTAAGTATATAAACTTCTACCGTGTAGAAATAAACCACAGAAATCTAATACACAGTGTAATGAGTGTGGACGATAATATTGCACTATAATGATGTAATATGACAAATACTACTTCAGTGGCAATCATATTTACAATATATAAATTTATCAAAGTAACACATTATACACCTTAAATTTAAAAACTGTACTGTGAAATTTATCAAATAAAAAAAAGAGAAGAAAAAAACTCTCCTTAGCTTTCACTCCAATCTATTCACTTAGTTGCACTCCTAATAACTTGAGCTTTGTGGGTGCATAAACTGAAGTAGGATAGAAGCAGCACATTTGAAGAAACCTGGGGTTGGGAGATGAAAAATAAATATATAGCTGCCTAGCACATAATAATCTCCTAAAACCAGGGATTACAAGAGTGAACCTGACAGAGATCAAGAAACACCAGAATACCAGCTAGAGTTTTTCTTCACCTAGATGGTAAATGATGGATAAACACTAAGGAGTTTGGCTGCTCTACGGGGAATATCTTTTATGACACTTCCTTTAATTCAGGTCCAAAATTTTCCAACTATGCTCCATTGCATACTTCATCGAGCCACTCATGTGATGTAATTTTTGGATATATGTAGATTTATTTCCTGGAAGACTGAGATATTCAGTGATATCTGAAGGGCTGGAAAGGGCAGTGATGATAACTTTCTGAAGCACACTATAAAAAGAAGATGGGAATGGAAAATAAACTTCTTTCATAGGATTTGAATGTAGTTTCGTTTAAAGGAGGATGTGACTCTTGTAGAAATGAAAAGTAGACTCAGTGCTATCATAACACTGTGTGTGTAGGTGGTAATGAGCTTGAGGATTACAGTTTACACAGTGAGAAGAGAGGGAGGGAAACGTGGAGAGTAGATATACTTAGCATTTATTTCAAAGAATATTTTAACAGTACTGAGTTTTTTTTTTAAACATTTTTCATTGTGCTCCCATTAATCAATAGAGAATCAAAGGTCCATCTTCTTGGGGTCATAATTTTAGAAACCACTTAGATGGAAGGAAATTAGAGAAATTTATAATGTGTTCTATGAAGCTACTACAAGCCTGATGATTGATTGGGAACAGCCTACAGAACATTTAAAAGGACTCATTTGTGCATTTGAAGATTAAAAAACTGATAGAATTGGTTTGATTTTTCTGAAGCATATGAAGACTCGATGTGATAATTAAATTACTTAAATAACATTTGATGGTTTTCAAAGTGAGCCTTAAACTCTCTTCCTTCATTTCCCCCCAGCAAATAGAAACATATTTATCATACTTTTTGCTTATGTTACTTCCTCTTTGGGATTTCAGTTACCCCAAATATAAAACAAAGGGGTATATCTAATAGGATGACCTACTGTATTCTCTTTATAGTATTATATACATTATAATGTAGAACAGTGCTGTCCAATAGAACTTTCTGTGATGATGTGAGCGTTCTCTAATGCATTACCCATTATGGTAGTCACTAGATACAACTCATTACTGAGCACTAGAAATGTGGCTAGTGGGATGAAGAAGCTGAATTTTCTTTTCTTTTCTTTTCTGTTTTGTTTTTTGTTTTGGTTTTCTAATTTTATTTAAGTCCAAGTTAGTTAACATAGTGTAATAATGGTTTCAGGAGTAGAATTTAGTGATTTATCACTAACATATAACAGCCAGTGCTCATCTCAACAAATGCCCTCCTTAAGGCCCATCACCCATTAATTTTAATTAATTTATAGATGCACATGAGGCTAAGAACTCCATATTGAACATTCCTTTCACAAAACTCTCTCATACTGGCACACATAAACTATTTTATTCAAATGTAATATTTCATCAAATATCCTCCTAATAAAGAATTTGTTTTGCTTTCTTTTTTAGCCTGCTTTTGGAAATACTGTGTCTGAAGGTTTTTCTCTGGATACAAAAAGATAAGAACATTAGAAAAAGATACACATCTACTCACCACTACTTAAAGATTCTAGCTATTTGAGCATAAAGAAAGGATGGCGTTTATTCTGCATACTGTATGCTTAAGGTTTAAGTTGTGAATGATGACAAATCAGTTGCACTTTTGCATGGCATGGGTTATCAAATGGCCTTGTAGTGCTAAAATTTACAGTGCTGTATCTATTGTATGCTTTCCGTAGATTCATTTTCTACATGTAATTTTGTCTCGTGATGACTCTAATTTTGAGCTATCAATTAAAATATTTTAAAAAGCGGGGCACCCAGGTGGCTCAGTCGGTTGAGCCTCTGACTTCGGCTCAGGTCATGATCTCACTCACGGTTCGTGAGTTCTAGCTCTGTATGGGGCTCACTGCTGTCAGGACTGTCAGCATGGAGCCTGCTTCAGATCCTCTGTCTCCCTCTCTCTCTACCCCTACCCCGCTCGTGCTATCTCAAAAATAAATAAACATTAAGATAAAAAAATAAAATATTTTAAGGGTGCCTGGGTGGCTTAGTCAGTTAAACATCCAACTTCAGTTGAGGTTATGATTTCAGGGTTCCTGAGTTCAAGCCCCACATTGGGCTCTGTGCTGATAACTCAGAGCCTGGAATCTGCTTCAGGTTTTTTGCCTTTCTCTCTCTCTGCCTCTCCCCTCTCACGCTCTGTGTCTCTCTCTCAAAATTAAATAAACATTAAAAATTTTTTTAAAAAAGTATTTTAAAAATCATCTTGGAAATTAAAATAAATTTAATTGTATCAACTTATGGAAAAAATATGCATCATTGTCCTTTCTCTTTCTTATGATTGTGCTAACTACTATCTCTTTTCTGTTCATTTGGACAATTGTCACTGAAACTACTACAACCAAATGAATACATTACTAGGAGCAGAAATATATGGTTTATTAGACTCTGGAAGAAAGTGATATTAGATGTCTCAGAGATAGAAAACTTTCTTATAAAACAATTTGCCTGTTGGTTTCTTAATTCTCATCTATGCCTCCTCCACAGCATCACGAACTATTTGAGACTCAGAATGTCTATAAGAGATTAGCTTCGGGGCGCCTGGGTGGCGCATTCGGTTAAGCGTCCGACTTCAGCCAGGTCACGATCTCACGGTCCGTGAGTTCGAGCCCTGCGTCAGGCTCTGGGCTGATGGCTCAGAGCCTGGCGCCTGTTTCCGATTCTGTGTCTCCCTCTCTCTCTGCCCCTCCCCCGTTCATGCTCTGTCTCTCTCTGTCCCAAAAATAAATGAACGTTGAAAAAAAAATTAAAAAAAAAAAAAAAGAGATTAGCTTCGTTGTGCCAAAAAAATAAACAGAACAAAAGAACTCATTGGATTTCTCTTGATTCTTTTTTTTTTCCTTTCACATCCATATATCAAACTTGCTCTTGCTTACATATGAACAAGCTTATTTACTTAGTCAATTCAAGGCTGGGAATTCAACTTCAATATTGTGTGTCACCTGTTCTAGCCCTAAAACATTGTTAACATAACTTAAAATAACATTAAGGACTAGACTAGATGGCAAGGCCAGCCTGCTCACATTCCCTTACTTCACAATATGGGGGAAATGCAGTTTACCTACATGATATCAATTTTGTGGTGCTTAAAGAGAAAATTATTGCAGAGTATGAACAATATTGCTTAAGTTGAAAAAAACCATAAAACAAACCAAGTTGAGTGACATATCTAAAGTGCCATATATATACTTGTTAGGAACCACTCAAATGTACAGAAATATTAGTTGCTCAATCATGCCTGACTATTCCTACATATTTACACCAGTAGTAAACAGAAACATAATATTGTTATGAAGAAAGACAAAAAATCCCGCTTTCATCATCTCATGTTTATTACCTTTGGAACAGTTAAACAATATGCACGCAGTTTGAATCTTTAGGAGTAAGGTCACACAGAAAGGTGTTTTGCTACTTCTTCCTTTTAGGAGAATCCATTAAGTTATATTTTAATAGTTTGCTTTAAGAAATTTAATCCCTAAAGCTATCTGTAGATTAAAGGTAGAATTTGTTAGACTTTCTGTAGTGTGAGTAAATTTTAAGATGATGTGGCATCATAAAACATCCCTCATAAAAAATTGTTTATGTAATTGATGACAGAACACAGAAATCCATATTCATAGTTTGCTCTATGAAGCTTCACAAATGAATGAGATGACTCATCATATTCTGAACAGAAATCATGTTTTAATTTCCTGCTATGTTAAAAGAATGCCCTATTTCGAACTGGTGTATTGTTGATTTATTTTCTACTTTGTATAAAGTAGTGGTGGAAATAACATGAAATAAAATAGTTATAAGTGGAGAAAACATTTTTCTCTTTTTGTTCATTAAAGTCTTGTATATATATTATATTATGAGATAAATGCATTATTACACATCAGAATAGAGTATAAATCCATACATTGTGACCTCTGACTTTAATTAAATGGAATGCCATAAGCATAACTTTGCATTAAAAAATATAGGTGATAGGAAATCAATTTGTTTATTTCGACTTTAAACCTTCACCACGAGAAAATTTTAGGCTAAAGTAGGCTTTAATACCTTTTGTCAATGCATGAAGCAGCAGCATCCAAGTGGATTAGAAGCTTACAGATAACCAAATGGAGAAAAAGGGAAGAAAGAACCTCCAAGGAATAGAACACATTCCTAAAATTGAACAGAAGGTTGAAGAAAGCTGGCAAGAAACATTTTAACTTCTTCTTCAGTAATTATTTCAAATAGAAAGTCCTACAGGATATTTTCCATGTACCACTGCTAACTTTCTAATGCAAGCTTCTGAAAACAGAATCGGTTAGCTCTCTCAAAATTCATTTCTCCTTGCTATAGCCCATCTATCACAATTAACAAAATCATTCATTTACTGTATTTTTCTAAAATTTGAAGACTTTCAGCAGTTGAAGAAATTTTCCCTAAACTAAGAATACAAAGCCAACCATGTTCTAAGTGCATATGTTCATTTCTGTGTGTCTTTGATTGCATTCTTTGGATCATACGTTTATTCAATTTTAGTTAAAATTAACAGCTATCCATTTCTCACCTCTTGTAATATGAATATACCTTCTCATAACATTCTTCCTTTATATTCTAAGATAAAACTCTGCCCTATTCATCAAACTTTTCTCCTCCCATATATCAGGTCCATCTGACAGTGATTGCTAGTGTTTAAAGTTTTCCAGAGGTTTTACAAACTTCGGCTACTCTCTGGTTCAAGTAATAAGTTGTCTTTGTGTTTTAAAAGCATACCCAATGTACCATTGGCTTATATACCTAAGTTGTAGTAATATTGTAGTTATTGTTGAGAACTGAGCGTTCCAGAGTATCAAACTTTATACTTCGATAGATCAATTAAAAATAATTTGAATCATTTAAAGAAATCATTCTTAAACACATTATACTTTTCAATGCCTTTTTAAACACAGTGTATGAAACCAGTCAAACAGTTTCTTAGGCAAGTCAGTAGCATCAAAAAGATTGTTTATTGTACTGTGTTAAAATTACGTGTACTTAATAAGCCCCAGACTGGTCCAGTGGTTTACTTTTTGATGATTCCTAGTCTTCTTCCATACTTTCCTCTGTTACTCCTGTGTGGTTGTTCTCCTCATAATCAGCCACTGCTACTCTTAATTAACTACCAGTTGTAACTAAACAGTTTTTTATTTTTATTTTTTTTTAAAGTTTTTATTTATTTTTGAGACAGAGAGAGACAGAGCATGAATGGGGAGGGGCAGAGAGAGAGGGAGACACAGAATCGGAAGCAGGCTCCAGGCTATGAGCCATCAGCCCAGAGCCCGACGCGGGGCTCGAACTCGCGGACCGCGAGATCGTGACCTGAGCTGAAGTCGGTCGCTTAACCGACTGAGCCACCCAGGCGCCCCTGTAACTAAACAGTTTTTTAATGTTTATTTATTTTTGAGAAATAGAGAGAGCATGAGTGGGGTAGAGAAGAGAGAGAAGGAGACACAGAATCCACAGCAGGCTCCAGGCTCTGAGCTATCAGCACAGAGCCCAGTGTGGGGCTGGAACTCACAGACCACGAGATCATGACCTCCCAGACCGCGAGATCATGACCTGAGCCAAAGTCTGATGCTTAACTGACTGAGCCACCCAGGCGCCTCCTACCAGTTGTAATTTAGAGAAAGTGGTTAGGCACCATGAGATGTCCAAACCTGATAAATGATTAATATCCTTCACTTCCTAATTCTGTCAATATGCCCTGACCTGCAGGTATTTTTTTTTTCAGTTCTTTGGAATAATAAAATTGATGGGCTTAATTACTGTTTGTTTTTTTTTTCTTTCCTTGCTTACACATCTTTTATTTCTGGAACTGAGGCTGTGCTTTATTTGGTTGAACCTGACTGTAATTTGAATACATTAAGAGAAGCCTAATCTCATTATCATTTCCAAAGAGGCTCCCAGGAAAAGGATAAAAGAGAAGAAAAAATAACAGAACATATACAATATTGTCTTTCCATGTTCCTCAATAATGAACAAATAGATCCTACCTAAGTTTTACAGAAACAAATCAGTCTTCAGTTATTATTCTTCAACTGGATAAATGTTAAGTGGGAATATAGAAAGTATTTCACTGTATTGTGTTTTTTCATTGTTTCTTACAAAAGTAAAGTTTGGGGCTAGGTAGCCATTCCTGTTGGCTAAAATGTATATTTAAAAAATATCCATACATTGAAGTGGTCTGCATAATTTAATTAAAGCTGTAACAATACTGTGATGTGATGGACTGAAGTTCAAACTGTGGAAAGGATTTGCAGAAGATCAGTTCCTTAAAAGTTTAATCATTAAGGAGTGTAAAGAACTTCACTGAAGCATCTTCCATGTTTCTGTGATTTCACCCAGGGAAGTTGTGTCTGCAAAAACAAAAATTGAAATTGTTAAAGCTACGAGAACTCCATAGATAAGGGGAATACCATCAACTTCGCTTGAAAAGAACTAAAACTACATGATGTTTCATTACACCTTTTATTTCTAGGACATATTTTTATTGCAAAGACAATAACACAAAATTATAATTACAGATCAAAATGCATTAGGAAGAATATCTTCAACGTATAAACTAGGTGCTTATTCTCAAGCCACAATTCCTTTCTTTGGGTACCTGCTCTATTTTATTTCTTTTCCATTTTCAATCTTGGTTCAAGGATGTTGCCATGACATATATAAGAAAGATAAAGAAAGTCTGACTACTACTTCCTGTTTATTGCTATGATAACATATTGATAATTGTTGTATATTTTGCTCAAAGGGGAACAATCATAATACTGGAATTTAAACATGGCATTTCTGCTCTTTGAGAGTTCTGTCAGTATATTTGAATGATAGTGTGTCAAAATTGTTTTAAAATAAAAAAATTGTCAGTATAATAAAGCAACATGTGCCTTACATTCTTAAAAGTCTTAGTGCATATGGCAGCAAGGGGTAGCATAATCTACCAAATTTCTACCAAATTTGATCAGGAAGGCACCCTGATTTCAATGGCCTAGAACTTGCTAACTGCATTTAGAGAAAACACCTCTCTGAATTTAAGTTGTTTAGAGCAGAAGGCTATAAAAAACTCAAAACTCAAAATTTTGGTCCAATATGTTAATGACTTGAGGAAGACATTGTGCAAATACCAGATTATCTTCCTTTCCAAAATATAGCAGAGAAGAGGTTAGCATTTGTTCTGCAAACTAGGTAACATAAAGCAGCTGTATCTAGACCTAAACTCAAAATAATAAGCAAAACTTCCACAATTAGAACCAGTTTCACTTTTAGTGTGAACACTTACAGTGAAACGCAGAAGGTGAAAACCCACAAATAAACCTGGTCTAAAAGAGCCTACATTAACTCCTACAGAAGCGGAACAAAGATTTTCACAGTCAGACATACTGCTTCTGTTTGTTTTAGAAATGTATAACCAGAGAAATTGGCATCCAACAATGACAATTATACCCTGAGGACCTTATAGGTGATGAAGAGAACTTTGGTCTAGAAGTCTGGAGACCTGAGTCCTGGACCTTGCTCTGTCTGAGAGCCTGTACAATTTTGAGCAAATCAATTTCCTCTCACAGACCCAATGTCCTCATTTGTTAAAAACAAAACAAAACAAAAGGATTGGGTTAAAATAGACCTTATATTCTTGAATCTCTTAGTACTTAATCCAAAAAATATTGTACCAATAAGAAATAATATACCAAAAATTGTTTTGAAAAGTTAAATGGAAATTAGAAATCTATTTTTATGTTTTTTATTATTCATAAACCATAAAACATAAAACTTCACATGAGGAAGTAAAAAAGCATCTGAGAAATCCTGGTGATCATGGCAGGAAATAATAAATAGAAACCTAATGGTTGAGCAGGTGCACTTGCAATGATTGACAAAAGAGAAAAAGAAAATATATGATGTTAAGTTTTATTCTAAACCTATTCTTCTGTGATATACCATCGTGAAACTTTAATAACAAGGACAGTGATTTTCATGATACTCAACAAAACCTATTAAATGAAGGACATAATATATTAATTTGGATTTCACCCATAGTGATTCGGGAGACATTATATTAATTCAACTACCTTTTGATAGTTTAGTAGCTCTCTGGAGTTTATATGGTCTAAAACTTCATATGAAATTATATGGAAATGAGTTTCCTGAATGATTTTTTTTCTTATCATAACCTGTTTTGGCTTAATTCAGAGATACCAAATGGGATGTCCAAGGTGATAGAGAACAGGTGGAAACTGATCAAAGTTTTAATCTCAGTGTCATAATGTTATCAATACATCAAGAAACTGGAGGATTGTGATCCTGATTTCAAGGAGTTACTTGGTTTGTAATAGCAATTAGTTAGATCTTTCTCAGATATAAGGTGGTGATTTTTAACAATCTTAAAGAGTGACCATACTTGGTATATCTCTAGATGTAAAGAAAGTCTGATCTATGTTTTGAAGATGCTACTGCTCAAAACGCACTGTTCATCACAGTATTCATTAAGCATCCCCACGCCCCCCAGTATTTGTGGACATTCAGTAACTTCATAACTTCATTGATCAAGAGCTCTGTGGACAAAAAAAGATTCTTTTAACTAAGTCATTCTGAGAATAAGAAAGTTGAAGTAAAATATTGACTTCTCATTGTGGTTTAGAGCATTTGACAAAGAGAAAAAACAGGCATGATTCAAGTTGAGAGGTTCAGGGCTAATGTGATGCTCTTGGGGACTTTGCAGATTTGGTTTAAGCATCATCTTGAGAGAAATAAAAAGCAGAGTTTTCTCTTCTGTAGCTTGAAATTGTCAAACAGTTCCAGGTTGTCTTACCTGCTTGGGAGAGAGGATGCATTCTCTGTAGCCTTTCCTGGGAAAAAACATATTGCCTAGATTTTATGTTTAAAATTTACTGTTTAAAACATATAATATGTATGACTAAATATACTTATTAAAATATAAGCTTAGAATTTAAGTTTTCTGGATTTGAATTCTACTTACATCACTTACTAGCTATATGGCATTGTGAATTAATTAATATATCTAAGCTTTTTACTTATTTGTAATAATAATAATATTATTATTGTTGACTACTACATGTCAGACTTTATTCTAAATGTATATTGTATATCAGATTTAGTCCTCTGCACAATGTAATGTGATAGAACTTATTATTATCCTCATTTTACGGAGGGGGATTTCAGAATTTCAACAAGATCCCACAGCTAACAGATAGATGAATTAGGATTTGACTACAAAACTGACCTCTCTAGCTGGCAGTTTTACCCCTTATACTGTACTGTTTCTCAAGGCACTGGAGAGAGTAATAGGACCTACTTTATGGAACATGATGATTAAATGAAGCTATGTGTGGACAGCACTAAGTATAGGGTCTAGTGCAGAGTAAATTTTCAGAACTATAATCTAAGGTGTTATCACTTGCATGTACTATGTGTCCAATACATTCTAAACTACTATATGCATCTAATTTAATATTCACAACACCACACTATGTATCACAATACAATCACCGTGTTATTATCTAAGTGTACAAGACATAGAGAAATAAGGTATCTTCATGGAAACAAGATAATGAATGATGACAGAACCAGGATTTTGATTAGGTGCTCTGATTCCGTGCCTATACTCTTTCTGCTACATCATTCGCTCTCCTATGTTCCATGTTATAATTCTGGGAATGTAGTTATTGGCAACAAAATGGTGTGTGTCACTGAAATGTGTCTTCTTCATAATAGAGGGATTAGCACACAGTTGTGTACATGTGAAGGTGATTTATTACATCAATTAGAATTTTAACCATTGTTCACATATGAATACTCAATAGTTATATAAGAATCTGGGAGAATTGGGGCGCCTGGGTGGCGCAGTCGGTTAAGCGTCCGACTTCAGCCAGGTCACGATCTCGCCGTCCGTGAGTTCGAGCCCCGCGTCAGGCTCTGGGCTGATGGCTCAGAGCCTGGAGTCTGTTTCCGATTCTGTGTGTCCCTCTCTCTCTGCCCCTCCCCCGTTCATGCTCTGTCTCTCTCTGTCCCAAAAATAAATAAACGTTGAAAAAAAAATTAAAAAAAAAAAAAGAATCTGGGAGAATAACTGAATCTTTTTTATGGTGAAATATATCTCGGACATTCTTTTGCTTCTTTAATGTCATTTAAGTTATTTAGCATCAATATATTATTGAGTACAGAAATGTTGAAAAAGTTATTTTATAACCTAGGAAATCAAAAGGGCAATTTATAAATCAACTGAATCAATTAGCCCATGGCAAAACATTAATCAGAAGCCTGCATATATTGTTACTTTGTCAAATGGTACTCACAGTTGGAATCAATTAGCCTCTGGAATTTGAGAGACGGTTTCCACCAATCCGATCCACAGGGATACCAAATCGCCTTTTTGGATGATCTACTACTTTCCTGTAATAAACCACGTAGAACATTTCTAAGCTGAAGTCCAAGTTATTAATTAATGACTTTTGCTCCTTTATTTCTTGCAGATCTGGGCACTGTCTTTGGGAGTGGGCATACATATGATAGTTACCTTTCATCAGTGCCCACTATATGCCAGACACTATCTCTTATCCTTTTAACATCTGTTAAAGTGGGTATACCTACCTCCATGTCACATCTGAGGAATCAGAAGCTTAGAGAAATTAAATGACTTATCCAAACCAAACAGTGCAGTTGAGAGTTGGGTCTTATTAGCATATCAATTTGCTAGGTGTTTAGCTTGGGTAAGTCCCTTCCTCTCTTCAAATCTTGGTGTATTCGTTTGATAATAGAAGAAGATTGAAGTCTGTCAGTTGTTTTCCCCAATCTCTGCCTCAAAATGGTTCTTCAAGGGAAAAATGGTAGTGGGAGAGGAAAAAGTGCTGATGCCAACATTGAATGTGAAGTGCATCTCTCTTGTCTTCCCTCAGATTTTACCCAGACATACTTGGTACACAATGGTCTATGTCTGTTACATAGTCTCTGTGCCAAATACTGTTTGAAAAAAAAAAAGCTTCATTATTACAATAAAATTTAGGGGCACCTGGGTGGCTCAGTTGCTTAAGTGTCCGACTTCAGCCTAGGGCATGATCTTGCCGTTCCCGAGTTTGAGCCCTGTATCGGGCTCTGTGCTGACAGCTCAGAGCCTGGAGCCTGTTTCAGATTCTGTGTCTCCCTCTCCCTCTCTCTGTCCCTTCCCCACTCACACTCTGTCTCTCCAAAAATACATATTAATATAAATAAATAAATAAATAAATAGATAAAAAATTTAAAATAAAGTTTAAAAATCCTACAAGAGATCTTCTAGCTTGTACGTTCTATCAATTCTCTCTTTAGAAAGAAGAAACATCTTAATTTGATTTGTTATTGCCATGCTTTAGTTCTATCAAATCAAAATCCTAATGGGGAGGTCTCAGAATGCTCAGTACATGACTTTCACTGGCCATGGAGCTGTGAGAAGTTTTGAGTCTTCCTAATGAAGATAGAGACAACTTAACCAATTTTCAACAGCTTAAAGAGTTAAAAAGATTTGTTCAGAACATTTTGAACAGCTTCTATTCTAATTATTTGCATTATATTGTCAATATATACTACACAATTTAAACACCAAAAATTAATGAAAATTTCAATATCTATTATTTTTTCCTATTATCATTGATCATGTAACTACTATATATAAGGTTATTTTTGTGGCTGTCTTGGGATTGATAAATCAGACACAGCCTTTGCTTTCGAAAACCTATAACTAAGTACTCACAGATGGGTAATGATTTAATAAAAATGAGAAGAAAAATCTCTCATTTTTATTGATGCCAAATTTTTACCTTATCAGCATTCCTCATATCACTATTAGGTAAATAATTTATTTAAAAACTCTGAAAAGTATAGAGAATAATGGAAACACAGGGGATTTTTATTGCTGTGTCTTACATATAGAACATTGTATAAACACTGCTTGATTGTAATTAAAACAATAAATTTGGTGGTAATTAGGGGCGCCTGGGTGGCGCAGTCGGTTAAGCGTCCGACTTCAGCCAGATCACAATCTCGCGGTCTGTGAGTTCGAGCCCTGCGTCGGGCTCTGGGCTGATGGCTCCGAGCCTGGAGCCTGTTTCCGATTCTGTGTCTCCCTCTCTCTCTGCCCCTCCCCCGTTCATGCTCTGTCTCTCTCTGTCCCCCCCAAAAATAAATAAACGTTGAAAAAAAATTAAAAAAAATAAATTTGGTGGTAATTAATATTTACCTAATGCTTTGTAGAAGCCAGGTACTATGCTTTGTACTGTGTAGACAAAGATGATAAAAATGGGCATTGAACCTGATATGGATCTATTCTCAAATGATATTGTAAGAATGACGCCATGTTATGGTTTTTTTTTTGTTTTTTTGTTTTTACCTAATTCAGCCTTCTTTTCTGTTGATTAACATTCATCTTCATTTCCAAGTTGGCCCTTAGTTTTGCTAGTCAATGCAGGTAGCATTGTTTGTATGATCTTTATAAGGCTGTCTGCTAGACAACAGTTTGCTCAGTGGGGAGAAAGCTGAAAAAAACATATTTAGTGCTTATCCTTAACCTAGACATACCTCTGCCTCTATTCTTCAGATTTCTAAAAAACATACCTTCTTAAGGGACTTCTGGGTGGCTCAGTTGGTTTAGTGTTCGACTTCAGATCACGTTATGATCTCACAGTTAGTGAGTTCCAACCCCACGTCAGGATCTGTGCTGGCAGCTCAGAGCCTGGAGCCTGCTTCAGATTCTGTGTCTCCCTCCCTCTGCCTCCTCCCCACTCATTCTCTCTCTCAAAAATAATAAACATTAAAAAATATTTTTAAACATACCTTCTTAAGAGGTGTCTATCATTTGTACTTCTGGATTTCTTGACACTACATTGGCTACGTATTTTTTGACTTGATAATCAATGAGGAAACATGTTATCTGTCAAATTAGCATAAAATTAATGATAAAGCATCATAGGGAAATTATGTATATCAGCTGGACTTTAGGTATTCTGATGTAATTATAAATAATTACTGTTGAAAAAAGAAAATGTCTCTTTTTTATTTTGTTTTATTCATATAAGTAAATTTATAGACTTTTATTTTAAGCAATTATTTTCCTTGTGGTAGTAAGAACAAGACCTCCTCAAAGATGTTCACACCATAACCCACAGAATCTATGTCACCTTACATAGCAACAGAGACTTTGCAGATATGATTAATAAGGACCTTGAGATGAGAGAATTATTCTGGATTTTCTGGGTAGGCCCAATGTGGTCTAGCCTCTTTAAAAGTGGAAGATGATTGAAGAAGAGTGGGTCAGAGGGCTGCAAACTGAGAAGGACTTAACCCACCACTCCTGGCATTGATGATGAAGGAAAGGATCAAGAATCAAGGAATGCTGTGACCTTTAGAAGTTCTCAGAAGAAAATGAGAACCTCAGTCCTACAACCAAAATGAACTGAATTCTGCCAACAACCTGAATAAGCAGGAAATGAATTCTCCACTATCGTCTCCAAGGAGTGTGGACTGCTGACCTCTTGACTTCTGTATCCAGCTGGCAGATTGGGCAAAAGAGAGCACAGAGCAGCTATCAGGGAGAGATTGAGAGGCTACACAGTGGCTAGCAATCAATCATATGGCTACACTTAACTGAAAAGGAGACAGAAAAGTGGTATAGAATGACATATGGGGACTGTTGTATAGGACTTCTGACCTATAGAATTATAAGATAATAAATTTGTGTTGTTTTAAGTCCAGAAGTTTAAGGTAAGTCATTACCATAGCAATAAAATAGGAATATGTTTGTCTGATTTAGAGTTATGTCTAAGGGCAATTTGTTTATATATATATAAAACAATTAGACTGATGCAATTTTTACTCTTTGAACCCTTCAGTTCTTTTACTGACTACCCCACCATAACTCCAGGAAAAGGGTAAGAGAGAAGCCATCTCAGGGTCAAGGAGAGTGCTCAGAAGTCCCAGACAAATAAGAAGAGGAAGTGAGAAACCAACCCCTTCCAGGTGTTTAAAGGACTGGTTGAGAAGGGGAAGGAAACGACAGCTGGGAAAAAGAGTAGTGCCACACATGTGAACTGACCTCCCAGAGCACCTGTGGGATGGATGGTGGCAGGAAAAGTAACACTTCTGCTTTTTAATTTTTTAATTTATTTTTAAAAATTTATTTATTTTTAAAGAGAGAGAGAGAGAGTCGCGCATGAGCAGGGAGAGGAGTCCATTGTGGGGCTCTATCTTACGAAGAGTGAGATCGTGACCTGAGTGGAAATCAAGGTCTGGAAGCTTAACCGACTGAGCCACCCAGGCGCCCCTGCTTCTGCTTTTTTAAAAGAAAACATGACAATCTATGCATCATTATAAATTAGAACAGAACATTTATTGGTTCATAGTACCAAGGCATTTTTTTTCAAAAATAAAGGTCCAATAAATGTAAAGAGGATTTTTTTTCTTTCTTTACCACAGTTGATCTTTTTCTGCTCAAGCAAATAGGAGGCAGCTGTAGAATGGTGGAAAGAAAAATATTTTTTTTTCCTTCCTTCTTTCCTCATTCCATATGCTTTCCTTCCATCCTTTTCCCAAGATTTGATTAGCAACCAGGACATGAAAGACTCAGATTCTATTTGATTCTTCTACTTATTGATGGTGTGAGCATTTGTAAGACTGTTGTCATTCTGAGCTTGTCTTTCCTTTTTGATAAAATTTAGATACTTCTTGCTCTGTCTATCTTCCCAGCCTGGTTATTTATTTAACATACTTATTTGTTAAGTAATATTTTATTGATTTATGCACAACCATATGTATTTGTTCTCTGCACTGGATATAGAGTGGTGAATATGACATGCATTAGCTGTTAAAGCTCACATTTTACTTGAAAAAAGCTAATGAGGTAACACACCTGAAATCATTTTACACATTTTAAGCGATTCTACTATTCTTTCCTATAAGTCCTGCCCACTGGTTTTCAAACAATCTGTAGTTTACCATTTCTACAAATAAAAGCTTTATAAAAGAGATCAATGCCTAGAATGTTAAGTGAAGAACACTCTCAGTAAAGAAGTGCCCCTTCTCCATATATGGTGGCCCCTGAAAGAGCTTCCAGAACCACGTAAGGCTGCTTAGAGCAGAGTTTGAAAACCCCTGGCCAAGAGTATAAGAATGTTTTTGTTCTAGCCATAGATCTGTAATTACTTTGATTCATTTTCTAAAATTTGGGATACGTTTCAAATGCTCACATGTACCTTGAAATCAAATAAGAAAAATAAATAAAATAAATATATATGAAAAACCATGCAGTATTTACAGTTTTTAGCAATAATACAAATGAAAACAATTATTGCCATAAAGCAGATAAACCAACAACATGATCATAGCTCAGTAAGTTAAGTAACTTCTACACAGTCTCCATCCATTTAGAAGTAAAATGGCAAGCTAGTATTTATCTTAACATTTTTGCTGATAAGAAAAATATGTCCAAGTACTACACTCTATGACACATACACTTACAGGAACAAACAGTGTGTAAAACATAAATAGTAAGATAAATAAGTGTTCTTAAGACCAAAGGGAAAACTGTACTTTCTGACTACCTAGTCCCTCTTGTGACAAAATAATGGTATGACATGGTTTATCTAGTCTACCTTTTTCCATTCTAAAAGATTCTGATATAGTTTAAGGATACAAAATACCTGCCAAACTAATACAAAGAGAATGGATTGGTCATTTTAAATACAACCTAAATTTCACATTGAAATATACTTCCTGTATAAAATAGGATTTTTTAAACATTTACATTCTTTGATAATTCACTTTCTGAAAAATTTTTTACACTCTAAAACAGCAGTTAGAAAACTTGTATTTAAACTTTTTATCGCGAATCACTTCACACATACAAAATAGTCTATAAATTTATCTATGTTCAGTTTAAAGAAAAATACAACGAACATTCCTGTTGGCACCAAATTAAGAAACAATATAACCGGCCTTGAATTCCCCAGTGTTCCTGCTTCCACACGGAATATCTTTCATGGTTCAGTCCCAGAGGTAATCTATAGACTGAATTTTGGTCTAATAATTCTCTTGCTTTTCCTTATAATCTGTATGTATTATTCAAAACTCTCTTGTTTAATGAGGATGGTTCTAAAATTTTATTTAAAGAAATAACATATGAATGCTTCTTCTTTCAGCAAATATTTTGTGTTTTAATATTTGTCCATGTTGATACATGCAGTTTATTTTCACTATTGTATAATATTTTATTATACTAATTAATACATACAACAGTTTATTTAGATATTCTATCATAGACAGAAAATTGAGTTATGTTTTTTGTCATTATGTACTAGTCAGCTGAAAATTTTCTTATAGATGACTTTAATGTAAACTTAAGGATTTCTCTAAGTATATTTTTAGAAGTAGAATTGTCAGCTGTGCCTGTACTTAATTATATTACATAGTACCAGACTGTTCCAAAGTTGTTATAGCAATTTACATACCTAAGAGCCATGTATGACAGTTCCTATTGTTTCAAATCTAGGACAACCCTTGCATTGTCAGACTTTCAGTTTTGCCATTCTGATGTATCTGTAATTATATCTCATTGTGGTTTTAATTTGCTTCCTTTGAATAAGTTTCTTGCCTTTTCATTTGTTTATTGGCTATTTGGATTTCTTCTCTTGGAAGTGTCTGTTCAAGTCTGTTGCCTGTTTCCTATTGGTTAGTTTTTCTTTTAAATACTGATTTGTAGGAGGGTTACAACTACTCAGAATATTAGATTTTGTCAGATGCAAATATCCTTTCTCAATTGTGATTAGTCTTTATTGTGTCTTTTATGAAAATCTTTAATGTTGTTTTTAAATTTATCAAGATTTTTACTTTTTATTAATGACTCCACTCTAATGTTATGAAGGTATTCTCCTATTTCATCCTACAATCTTTTTGTAGTTCTTTCGCATTTATGTTTTAATGCTTTTGAAATTATTTTTTATTTATGGAAGGAGACAAAGGTCATTTTTTTTTATTCATGACCAATTATTTATGTGTTAGATTCAGCTTAAGTTTCATGGAAATTTCTTCTGCAGTTTTACCTAGAATTTTATTGCATCTAATGTATAAATAAGTTTGGAGAGAATTAAAATTTTTATGATATTGAATCTTACTATCTAAAATCTTTTACTAAGGTTATCTTTCATGCCTTCTCAATAATTTTTTAATTTTCTCCGTAAAGACGTTTCATAGTTTATTGGAATTGTTGTTGTGACACCATATAAAAATATGTGCTGTAGGTTTTTCAACAGGTGTCCCTTACTTGGTTAAAAAGTTTCCTTATATTTCTATTATCAGTTTACCAGTGCTTTTGATCATGAATAGATGTTTACTTTCATTAAGCGTTTTCATGCACCTATTGGGTGATGTGGCTTTCCCTCTTCAATCTGTTAACTATTTTTTGTTTATTTGTTTGTTTGTTTGTTTTGAGAGAGAGAGAGAGAAAGAGAGAGAAAGAGAGAATGAATCTTAAGAAGGTTCCATGCTCAGTGTGGAACCCAACATGGGGCTTGATCCCATGGCTCCAGGATCATGACCTGAGCTGAAATCAAGAGCCAGTTGTTGAACTGAGCCACCAAGGCACCCCTATTAACTGTGTTAATTGTCTTTCCAAAGCAAATCAACCTTACATTGTATTTTTATGATGAATCCAACATGACAATGCTGTATTGTCTTTTTAATACATTACTGGGATTGTTTTGCTGAAGTTTTTGGTAGAAATTTGTATCTACAGTCATTAATGAGGTTGTCCTATAATTTTTTCTTGTTCTCTCCATATCTGTATTGGTGATCAGATAATGCTATTCTCATGAAATTGGTGATCAGATAAGGGTATTCTCATAGCAACAGGTTTGCACCTTCATTTTTGGTTATCCTATTGTTATTTAATTACACCATGATAGGAAAATGTGTTCCATTTGATAACCAAGGCCTTAAAATTTTAAGGCTTATTTTGTGAACTGGACCTTCATTGACTTTAATAGTTGTTTCATGTGAACTTAAACATTTCCCCCCAATTGTTGACAGCATTTACTGATCCTGCTTATGATTTTGAGTCTCAAGAAAAGAAACAAGAATCAGTGTGGAGAATGATCCCTAAAAACAACAGTCTGATTTGCTGATATATCTTTTTATTTATTTTTTAATTTTTTATATGTTTATTTGTGAGAGAGTGAGAGAGAGAGAGAGAGACAGAGACAGAATGTGAGAGGGGAAGGGGCAGAAAGAAAGAGAGACAGGGAGAGAGGGAGAGAGAGGGAGAGGGAGGCAAAGAAGCTGAAGCAGGCTTCAGGATGTGAGTTGTCACCACAGAGCCCAACGCAGAGCTCAAACTCACTAACTGCAAGATCATGACCTGACCTGAAGTTGGATGCTTAACTGACTGAGCCACCCAGGTGCCCCTGATTAACTGGTACATCTTAAAAGCAAAACAAAATGCTAGGCCCTATAAAGAAGTACCTGCCACTCCAGCAACTTTGAGTAATATGCAAAAAGGAAGGATATAGTAATGGCTAACAGGGGATGTTCTTTTAAATAATTCAGTAATTTAGATTAGTAAAACATAGAATGAAATTACTACATTATAAAGTTTAGATGAATATAGTAGCCAAGCTCCAACATGAACCCCAATAATGCTACCATAATGCCATCTCTTTCCATACTGAGAAGGGTTGACTTCTGTAACCAACAGCATATTGTGATTAATGTGTGACATCCAAAGCTACATCATAAAAATATTATAGCTTCTGCCCTGCTTTGTTGGCTCTCACACTAGGGAAGCCATCTGCCATTTCCTAAGGACACTCAGCCCTATAGAAAGGTTTATGTGGCAATGAACTAAAGCCTCCTGCCAACCACCAGTGAGGAACTAAGACTTCCTGCCACCAGCCATGTTGAGTGGGTCCTTTTGGAAATGGATAATCCAGCCATGGTATAGCCTCCAGATGACTGCAGCCCTGGCCAACTTCTTCACTGTAACCTTTGGAGAGACCTTGAACCAGATGCATTCATGCAAATTTTTCTAGATTTCTGATGCACAGAAACTATGCAAGAACATAAATGTTTATGAATGTCTTAAGCTGCTATGTTTTGGGCAACTTGTCTGCATAGCAACAGAAATCTTACAGTGAGATTCAAAGTGCTCTGGCATTCTACAAGAGATCACATCCAATTTAGGGGTTCCAGGACAATTTACAGAGCACATGGAAACAATAAACAAACGGTGGCCCCTGAATTCTGCAATCTTGGCTATCACAATTTAAAATTAAGGTATAGGATTAATAAATTACTATAGGAGGGGGTGCCTGGCTGACTCAGTCAGAAAAGCATGCCACTCTTGATCTCAAGGTCATGAGTCTGAGCCTTACATTGGGGTTAGAAATTACATATGTACATACGAAAATAGAAATGATTATAGGGGGACATATATAACTATACAAACTTGGAAGGCCTGATGTGGGAGGACAGACTGAAATGAAGGACTCGGCAAAGCCTTGTAAAGAATGAAAAGGGAAATCATCAACGTCCACAGAGTCATGTTTAAAACAGGCAATTGGTCTTTTAAATTCAGATTCCAGAATATTAGGATGAAGGACCACAACCAGTGAATGATGATGTAGCTTTTAGGGGCTAATACATAACATCCGGAGTCCACATTCAGAAATAGTAGAGAAATAAGATATGATCAATGCATGGATTTCAAAATGTCATTTGTACCAGTGATCAAGCTGAATATAGGATGTGCCTTTATACCTGCTTGTGAAAGGGCTTCTTTATATTTATTTCCTCCTTGGATCCGACAGATTTATATAACTAGTCATGGTTATCTAGTTACAACAGGAAGAAAGGGGATTAACTGAGCCTTCTCAATTCCTCCTCAAAAATTGGCCTATTAGGTAAATGGCTACTTTCTCTTCTGGAAGCAGTGGATCAAGGGGGAGGGGGGGACAAGAAGCCAGTGTTTCCTTAACTAGAGTCCTCTACATGGAAGTCTGAGGCTTAATAAATGGGATATGTTTAGGAGGATGGAAGAGGGTGCTACTTTGCTTAGCAGAAAGTTGATGTATGACTTTTGGAATTCTATTTCAAAGTGGTAATTCAATTTTAAATGGATTCCGTTAAATTTATGATGATGGCACTGACTACACATAATGTCACCTTCGAAGTATTATCCCAGGGAATGGGTGTATGAAGAGGTGTTTGGAAACACACCATGAGCACTGGAATAAATAAGACTGAAGTCACTGTAAAGTAACACAGGCATGCTTGATTTGGAAACTGCTGTAAAGTACTAGGCCAAGGCAGAGAGGACCTTCATTTGCTTGGCTAACAAACCTCTTTGAGGGTCTAATGAAGCTTTTGGAACTTCAACCCAGCAAATAGGTTTACACAAAAATGTGTTCCAGGATTCTCTTTCTTGGGGAGAGTGGGTGATATACATATCAAAATCTATACATAGAATCAATTATTGGCACTTTGGAGAAAATATTTTAAATATATGCGTTAGACCAGGGAGCAAAGGCCAAAGGGACTGTCTCAATCTGTGGTGTTGAGCTGCAGTGATATAACAGTTATGAGGAAAATGGCCCCAGATCATTTTGATGAGAGCATTTCCTATTGTATAGCCAGGCTTTTCAATTAGGAGGAAGGAAGCATGCAAATAGGGCACCATACTCTGCATCATTTTCCTGTGTTTCTCACTCTGAAATGGAGCCCATCTTGAATTACCTTCTTTGGGCATCACCAAATAAGAGCTGGAAAGAAATAGCAAAAATTATGAGATCCAGGTTGGCCTAGGTCTGTAGTACTGTTTTGCAATTAATTAGGAAGGAAAATGAAGCGTTAGGTTATCTTTAATCTTTGGGACTATCATCAAGAAGGGCAACCGTATCTGACAAAATGAAACCACAGTTGCTATTCTCAACCATAGTCTGATTTTATGTCTGGCTCAGGATAGAAACTCATATATCATTGGCAAAATTTTTCTAAAACTATTTATTTAATGTGTACATTGTAAGTGAACCTTGCTGTTCTGGGCCTTGGAAATGTGCCTTTTTCATGCAGAAATTCAATTTCTTCATCAGAAGCTGCTGCTTACCTAGAAATTCATTAGACTTGGAGTTAAACAATCTAGTGTTCCAGCTGGTAATCTCAGGAAAATCATTTTGTCTCCCTGAAAATATGCAAAGAAAATGGGGATAATAATATCTTCTTAGGGTATTATAGGGGTTGGAAAAAAACCCAACATATACCAGAATGTTAAATTTTTTTTTCTATCTCAGTTTCAGCAGTGGCCTCAAAAAGCTGAGGGAAAAACAGAAGTAGGTGGCAAGTATTTCCTCTTGCATTCCAAAGTGAAATGCTAGACTCATGCAGTATTTGTAAAGGGGTTTCCTACAAACTGATTTTCCCAACTTGAATCCAGTAAAAGGACTGAGATAGAACAGGTGAGGAAGGAGAATTTCTGTGGAGTGAGTTATTGGAGAAGTGTTTTTTTCCCTCCTCTTATAGAGGGCAGGCTTCAAGAAAGCAACTTAGCTTGACATAAGCCCGTGGAAGCAGGCAGGCCTGAGAGAACGATGTCAGTGAAATCTAAGGAGCAAGAATCTGTGACAGTTTGCTCCAGGCAGAAATGAAGAGATGGTTCTATAAGGACAGCTTCAGTTTCAGTGACTGGAATCAAGGGCATGGGTTTTCTGTGGTGGAGATGCAGAGAAAGTAGTGGGTAGAGTTGGCCAAGGTTAATTATAAGAGGCATCTTCCCTGAGGGGCTTGCTGCCAGAGGTGATGGGTCAGGTGACCTCAGTAGGAGGCTGGTGGTGGTGTTAAATGAAGAGGCTGAAAAAGGACGATGAGGATGAGGGGCAAACTGACCTGCAGGGGAGAGACATTGCAGGAAGCAAGGGTGTCTATATCAATGTTCCCAGAGGGAGTTAAGTGATGACCTAACAAAAATCAACTTTGAGCATTTACCGAGGCCAGAGAGTAATAAAGCCAGGTCATGATAGTATCAGTCACATCAGATTTTTCTTTATCTCTCTGCATTGCCATCCCTAAGACTGGGGAGGCAGAAGGCATTCCACTGTAGTAGGGGAAGTGGTGAGGATAAACTGATGACGAGCAACCCCCTTCCCACTGCAGCTTTACAGCACGAATGGGGCCTAAGCTGGGGACAGGAGAATCTTCAATCATATTTATAATTCAGGCTAAGACATAAGAATAGTTATTTAAATGACTGAAATATGGTTGTTTTTCTAATAAAAGTAACCAGGGTTTTTTTCTTATTATTTCATTGGGACCAGTAGAGTTGTAGCACTTCCTTTGTTTTTATCCAAGTGGTACGAAACTACTCCTACTGAATGGGTGGTAGGTGCATGTGGGTGGGAATGAAAATGTTTTTTCTGAGTTTGTCCCATGGAGTCCTTCTCTTTGAATTAAGTGGTTATAATAGCAGTGTACTGGAGCAAAGTTTATTGACCTGGATCTGTACAATATGTATAATTACGCTGGGTATCTTCTGTCTGCTTGCCAGAGTCAATCTCTGCCTTGTCTCGTTTGACATCCAGTCCGGGAGGTTAACCTCTTTGGATCACATAAAAATTCCTTTGCTCTCTGGGTTTGGTTTGGGGTAGGCAATGGGTAGTGTTGTAAAGAGACTGGAAGTGAGGTCAGGATAATTTCCCCTGCCTTGCAAGGTCACTTCCCTCTGACTGAAGGTCACTGATTCTTTCAACCCATCTGTATGGTCTTCAGACCAGTGTATAAATCCATTATGATTCCTCTATACTCAGTCTTTTGTAAAAAGTCTTGTGAGCAAACCCTTCTTCAATTTTCCTACTTTACATATGCTGCCTGTTTCCTCCAGAAACTCTGACTGACCCAATAACATTATTTGCTTTGCTGACCTCAAAATATTAATGAGAGAATGCAAGCAATAACAGTTGTAAAAATGTTTATAATAAGTAAATGCAGAGTATTAGTATTGGTTTTTTTTCCCACAAGGTATTCTCAGCATTGTGTGAAGGAGTGAGGAATTTAGAGAAATTCCAGGCCAATTTTAGTATATCTTCTATTAAAGGGTCAGACAGTAGATGCTATTTTGCCAGGGATATAATCATAGCTGCTTTGTTTTACTTGCATAAATGAGAAAACCATTCATTAACTTCAGGCTTTAAACAAATGAACTGAATTAGGAAAATACTTTGGTCTTCAAAGCATAATTAACTTTGCCCTGAGAATTAAAGTAATTTGCACATCCATCTGAAAATGAAGCTGGTGTCAAGTTCAGGTGGAAAAAAAGTTAAGCATCATACAAAATAGAACCAATAGTTTCTTTGCTTCATTTTAATATGATCTGACATAGACATTGTTCTGTTTGACTTTTCCTGATTGTTTTTGTTTCCCCCCAATCATTCATTTACCCTTCCATTTCCATCTCTTATGAAGTTTTTCATAAGCAGAATTTAAAACTGTTCTTTTATAAATATTTTACAATAATTGAGAATAAAGTAATACATGTCATATGCCTGAAAGTCAGTTTTTAAATATGGAGTCATACACCAATATAATTCAGGGATCCATAGATGTTGGAAAATGTTACATCTTCAGTTTCATTACCCTCTTGTTAAAATATGAATAAGAGGGGCGCCTGGGTGGCTCTGTGGGTTAAGCATCCGACTTCGGCTCAGGTCATGATCTCACAGTTCGTGAGTTCAAGCCCCGCGTTGGGCTCTGTGCTGACAGCTCAGAGCCTGGAGCCTGTTTCAGAGTCTGTGTCTCCCTCTCTCTCTGCCCCTCCCCTGCTCATGCTCTGTCTCTCTCTGTCTCAAAAATAAACATTAAAAAAAATTAAAAAAAAATAAAATATGAATAAGAATGCAGGGAACAAATCACAATACCTAGACCTTTGTCACAAATAGAAATCACAGATACATGCAGATCATACTTCAGCCATTGTAGAAACTTTGAAATTGCTTTTATGTTCAGCACTACTTGAAATGATTGTTGTTTTTTAGACTTGTCTCTAAAGCAACTTATTTTATATGTTAACAAATAAGCCTATATGTTGTTATATTACTAATTACTTTTACATTTTTCTGGTAATTCTGATTCTATGTATGGTAACCTTTGAACTCTTACAAATACTATCCACTTAAAAACAATATTCTGAGAAGGAGTCCATAGGTTTCACCAAACTACCAAAGTGGCCCATCACCCAAAAAAGTTTATGAATCTCTGGATTAAGTAATGAATGAAATCTTGGGGCTACCGTATGAAAATAGATCTCATACCTATGTCCTTCTCTGGGTGAACATGAGAAGGTAGAGAATGCATGCTTCAGAGGAAAGAATCTTGATACATACACATGAAAACCACAAGGGTTTATAAGCAACAAGAAAGTGTGTTAAAATAATATGCTAATTCACAATTTTGTGAAAGCTTCAAAAATAAATAATGAAGTGGTTAAAGCTACTTGGATTAATGGACCAAAGCTATTGTATCAAACACAACAAAAGACCAGCAATTAACCTTATATGTGGCCTCCCAAGCAAAATTACTATAATTTTTATGGATTTTCTTTTTATAAAATAGTTGCAAAACTCTGAACTGTGTCTTTTTATACTAAATATGTGAAAATATTCATTTTTCCCTGTCACTTTATTATACATATTTCAATGATAGCAATGATTTTTGTAATGGATGATTGAAAAATTTATTTTATTTTACTTTTTAAATGCTTATTTATTTTCGAAAGTGAGAGCACGAGCAGAGGAGGGGCAAAAGAGAGGGAAACAATCATTTCAAGTAGTGCTGTGCTGACAGCAGAGAGCCCCACGTGGGGCTTGAACTCATGAACCAAGCGTGAGATCATGACCTGAGCCAAAGTTAGACACTTAACAGACTGAACCACCCAGGCACCCCAGATGATTGAAAATTTTAATCTTTAATCTTCAGTTATCATTACACTTTGAAAAAATCTAAAATTATTTTTCTTTTAAAATTTAAGAAGGTGTAGATAAATATTTTATGCACGAGCTATTACTTATTTCCCATTATTTTCCACCGTTCTAATATATGAGACAAATTTAATATTTACTTTGAGACTAAGAGCAGGAATTCCTACTAAAAAAATAAATCCTGAAAAAACCTCACAAGATGTGCCTTTTGAATTTCATTTGAAAGACTAAGACATCAACTATTGAAAAAAATTATAAAATGCATAAATAAATTACATCTATAGGAAAATTGTTAATGTGTATAGGTCATTCTAAATAATTTTTTAAAATTTTCTAATGTTTATTTTTGAGAGAGAGAAAGAGAGCATGAGTGGGGGTGGGGTAGAGAGAGAGGGAGACACAGAATCTGAAGCAGGCTCCAGGATCCAAGCTGTCAGTACAGAGCCCGATGTGGAACTTGAACTTGTGAACTAGGAGATCATGACTTGAGCGGAAGTCAGACGGACACTTAGCCGACTGAGCCACCCAGGCGCCCCCTAAATAAATTCTACATAAAACACTCCTGACATTGAAGGTCACCTTTGTTGCTATGCCATAGAGTAAAGTCTTGTCTCTGATTTTAATTCCAGGTATGAAACAAGGTAAAATGACTAGATTAAGGGAGATCCTCAACTTTTCAAGCTCATGGGGAAACTCTTGTGCAAATGTATTAGTTCTACTTAACCCATTTCCAACATCTGGAAGTAGTTAGAAGTGAAGAGAAAGGTAGAAAAAAAGAAAATAGATAATTATGATTTTTGACCATGTAAGATCATCAGTTGCTAAAATCCTTTCTGGATTTCAGTGGATAAGACCTTCACAATCTAGCTTCAGAGATACCTTATAAGTTTATATGGATTTTGCATTACATTTTGAACACAGCATCCCTGAGTAGCCCCAAATCTCTTTCCCAATTTCATTTCTTATCCTCTTCCTTATCTCTATCTGATATTGAGCCCACACCATGCTATTGAGCCCTCCCAAGAACATGCTCTGAATGTTCAAGCCTGTAAACCATATCGTACATGAGTCTCTCTTAACAGAATAATTGTTCTTAATCCACTTAATCTTTCAACAGCAGTACTAGTTATTTCAAAGTTTATTATTGCTAAATATGAAAAATCTTTTTTTTTTTTTAGCATTTCTGGACAATTCTTGAAAAACACCCACCGTGTCCTTAAATAGTGATTGTTTCTGTTCTATTTTGTCCCCCTACACTCCCATTAGGTTAATTTATAGGTTACAATTTCTCATTCTGTTATCTATCTTTTGACATTCTGAAGTCATTTCCTTAGTCTTCTCATATGATGAATTTATTTATTCTTTTGCCAGATATAATCTGCTATTTCTTGCACTGTGTAGTCTTTTTTCCTTCAATTTATCGTGGGATATTTTAGACATTGGCCAAATAGAATAGTATAGTAAGTTCCCAAGTATCTCTCAGTCTAAATCAACAATCAGAATTAGGCAAATCTCGTTTCATCTGTTCGGTTCTCATTCCTGTACTATTTTGAAGCAAATCCAAAATAAGTACTTTTTTTATAGTGTAATATTGGTTTCAGGAGTAGAATTTAGTGATTCTAAGATAAATACTTTCAATCAAATTTTTAAATGAGAATCTCTCTCACTTTTAATGTAACTGCAGTACCATTTTCATATTGAAAAGTATGCAATAATTACTTAAAATCATCAAGTAGTGCCTGCTCACATTCACAATTGTTTCTCACATAAATTATTTTTTAAACAAATCATTTATTTGAATCAGTACTCCCCCAAATTGAGACTGGTTAATAAATGTCTTATTCTGCTTTAATCTTTAGGATCCTCTTTCACCTCTGTCTCTTTTTTTTTTTCTTCAAAACCATGTAATTTATTTACCAGAGAAACTGGATTGTCTTGCAGTTTCCTATAATCTGACTTTTGCTGTTTTCATCCCTGTTGTGTGTCTCAAGTGATTCCTCTGTCTTTCATATTTCCTGAAAATCTACCTACTAGGAGGATCTAGAAGCAAAACTATTCTGTCTCTTCAGTGGATTTTTGCCAATTTAATACGCACAAGAAGAGTATATCAGTAAAGTTTTAATATGCCTTTTTCTTATGATAATGGGTGGCATCTTTTCATGTGATTTGCATCATTTACATCTGTTTTTTCAGGAACTATTTTTACCTCATTCTTGAGCATTGTTCTTTTTCCTCTCAATTTTTAAAAGTTCTTTATATATAATAAAGTTGTTAACACTTTGATGTAACTTATAAGCATTTCTCTAATTTATTATTTTTCTTTTTACTTTGCTTTATGATACCTGTAGCCATGGAAACTTAAAAAAATGTAAACATCAAATGTATCTAGTTTTTCCTTATTTTTTTTCCTGAGATTTTCTGGATTTTGCATCAGAATTTGGAACACTTTATCTCTGAACAGAACTCACCAATGTTTGCTTCCAGTACTTATATGGATTCATCTGTTTTCTCACTTAAATTTCTGATTCCTTTAGAATTTATCATAATGTATGGTTTGAGAAGGGATCAGTTTTATCTCTTTTTTCCATATCTCCAAGTCATTTATCAGAATCTATCCTTTCACTCAGTAATATGTGAGGCTGCTTTTTAAATAAAGTTAGTGTCTATTTCTTGAATTTCTGTTCTGTTTTTGTTGTTTTGGTGGTGGTTTTATCTTTGGTCTATCCATGGGCTATTACTATACTACTGTAAAGAAAGGAAAATATTAAAATATTTAGTAGGGCTCTTCTTTCTTCTTTCTTTGGCATTTTTCTGTCTATGCTAGTTTCTAATTTTTTTCTAATTAATTTTGTAATCAATTTCTTTAGATCCAAAAAGAACCCTGATGGTATTTTTTATTGCAGTTAGGTTAAGTTTGCAATTTAACTTAAGAAGAGCTGCCATCTTTTCTGCTTTTGAGTCTTTTGATGCCAGTAACACAGTGTGAGCCTCCATTTGTTCAATCCACTGTTTGCATTTCAGCATTATTCTCAGAGGTTTCCTCATATATGCTCGTATATGAACATTTTTAAAATTTTTATTTAAATTCCAGTTAGTGGAAATATAGGGGACAATTAGTCTCAAGCGTACAATATAGTGATTCAGCACTTCCATACAATACCGGGTTCTTATCAAAACAAGTATACTCCTTCATTCCTTCATCCCCATCACCTATTTCACCCATCCCCCCACTGCTTTCCCCCTCCCTGGTAACCACCAATTTGTTCTCTACAGTCAAGAGTCTGTTTCTTGGTTTCTCTCCCTCTGTCTTTTTCCCCCTACATTCATTTGTTTTGTTTCTTAAATTCCGCATATTGGTGATAGCAAATGGTATTTATCTTTCTCTGACTGATTTATTTTGCTCAGCATAATACTCTCTAGCTCCATCCACATCATTGTGAATGGCAAGATTTCATTCTTTTTTTATGGCTGAGGAAGGAGCTTTCTTTGCTAACTGTATGCCTAGGTACATTCCTATTTTAATGCAATTATAAATGAGGTCTATCTTCTATCTGACCTCTGCTGGTAATATAGAAGTACTATTAGCTTTCTGTATTTATGCACTTTGCATTTTAATCAAAAGGGTTTTGTTGTGGTAGTTTTTCCATTGATTATCTTTGTTTTCCAGTTTCTCATTTGTAAATAAAAATAATTTTACTTTTTTCTTTCCAATTCTTATGTCTGTAAATGTTTTCTCTTGTCTAAAGGCATTTCTAAATTATAGTAGAAATGATGGGTGTGGTTTTCCTATTCCTCGCTTTAGTAAAACTTCCCATATATGTCACCATTAGGTAAGATAGAGGCTTTGGGCTGAGGTGTACATAAATACTCACATATACACACACACATATGTACACACCATGTTAAGCAAATATCTGTCAGTTCTCATTTTGTTGTACTTTAAAAAATATAATAAATGCTAGATTTTGTCAAATGCCTTTTCTGCCATCTAAGGATATAATCATATGCTTTTTCTCCATTGCTCTATTTATATGATGGATTACATTAAAAGAATTCCCAATATTGAGTGACACTTTCCCAGAATAAGCCTAATTGGTTTAGATGTATTATATTTTTAAAGTTTTGGATTCTACTTATTAACTTCATATCTCTGGTTTTTGTACTGATATTTATAGATGACATGAATCTAAAATTTCCTTTTAAGAATGTAATGTTTATTATTTGAAGATCAATATTATATTTGTATCAGGAAATAAACTTAGAAAGTTTACTTTATTATGATCTGAAAAGGTAAGATAACCTTGGGATTATCTGATACCTTAGGATTTGATAAAATTCTCATATGAAAATATCTAGATCTACTTTCTCTTGGCAAGCTCTTTTAAAATAAAAAAAAAAAAAACCTCCATGGTAATTCAATTATTTGTCTCTTTTGGGGTCAATGTTTGTAAATCATATTTTTCCAAAATTTTATCCATTTTCCAGGTCTTCAGTTTATTTGTATTCAGTTGAGCAAAGTAGTTCTCTTTTTAAAGATTCTCTGTTTTGGTGTTTCCATCTTGTCACTTCTAATTTTGTGAATTTACTTTCTACTTTTTTCTTAATTAGCTTAGGTTAGCTAGTAGCTTGTATTTTTCTCAAGAAACACAGTTTTACATTTATTTTTTATACACTATGGTTTGCTTTACAAACATTGATTTCAGCTTTTGTCGTTATTCTTACCTTCTGCTTTTTTTTCTCATGGCTTTTCTTGACTTACTTTGCTGTTCTTTCTAGATGTTTTTGTGTGTCATTTTGCTTTACTTCTACTTTTAATTTTTATTGGTATAATGATGATTTTTATCTGATATTTGCTTTATGTGCCCCTAATATTATATTTTCATTATTATTATCCTGAACAAAGCATATAATTTCATTTTGTATTCCTCTTTGGCCCAATAGTTATTTAATGACATGGTTTATACTTTTAGGTAAAAATGACTTCTTGTTTTCTAGTTTTGTTATTAAGTTCTAGTCACACTGTGTTTCAGTCAGTGAATTTTTTTTTAATATACTGCTTTTTAGAATTCCTAGAGGGTTTGTTTGTCACCTCAGATACGGTAAATTTTTTGAATACTCCATATGCACTTCAGAAGATGCTATATTTTCTATTGAAGTTCAGAGTTCCAAATAGATCTACAAATTCCATTTTATGGATTATATTGTATATGTCTTCTATAAATTTTAAATATATAATCGGCCTTGGATTTTAAGAAATGAATTAAAGTCTCCTATTCTTAATATGTTTCTTTCTATTTCCTGGCATTCCCTGTGGTTTATCTTTGATAAACATTGGTACACTCTTTTTAAATTTTTATCTATTTCTTTATTTATGTTTTTATTTCTTTTATTTTAGTTTATTTTAATGTAATTTTTCCTGGTATAACTTCTCCATTCTTTTATTGCCAACCTTTCTAAAATATCTTTATTTTTAGTTGTGTATCTTAAATATAGAAAAGGGTTGGATTTCCCTTTATCAGCCAATCTGAAAATATTTGCATTTTACTTATTTGTTTAATTATTTTTAATGCTTATTTATTTACTTTGAGAGAGAGAGTGTGTGCATGCTAGCAAGTGGGAGTATGGGAGGGGCATAGAGAGAGGGAGAGAGAGAATCTCAAGCAGGCTCCACAATGCAAGCACAGACTACCAGGTGGGGCTGGATCTCATGAACTGTGAGATCATGACCTGAGCCAAAATCAAGAGTTGGACACTTAACTGACTGAGCCGCTCAGGCACCCCCAAAACATTCACATTTTAATAGAAAAGTTACATCTATTGACATTTATTGACATAATCAGTATTTTTTGAATCTATCATATTGTAAATGTTGTATTTATATATGCCAATATTTTATATAAAGTTTTTCAATACTCCTTATTTTTTATGCTCTCTTTTTTTATAAGAAAGTTTTTTTTTATATATATGAAATTTATTGACAAATTGGTTTCCATACAACACCCAGTGCTCATCCCAAAAGGTGCCCTCCTCAATACCCATCACCCACCCTCTCCTCCCTCCCACCCCCCATCAACCCTCAGTTTGTTCTCAGTTTTTAAGAGTCTCTTATGCTTTGGCTCTCTCCCACTCTAACCTCTTTTTTTTTTTTTTCCTTCCCCTCCCCCATGGGTTCCTGTTAAGTTTCTCAGGATCCACATAAGAGTGAAACCATATGGTATCTGTCTTTCTCTGTATGGCTTATTTCACTTAGCATCACACTCTCCAGTTTCATCCACGTTGCTACAAAAGGCCATATTTCATTTTTTCTCATTGCCACGTAGTATTCCATTGTGTATATAAACCACAATTTCTTTATCCATTCATCAGTTGATGGACATTTAGGCTCTTTCCATAATTTGGCTATTGTTGAGAGTGCTGCTATGAACATTGGGGTACAAGTGGCCCTATGCATCAGTACTCCTGTATCCCTTGGGTAAATTCCTAGCAGTGCTATTGCTGGGTCATAGGGTAGGTCTATTTTTAATTTTCTGAGGAACCTCCACACTGCTTTCCAGAGCGGCTGCACCAATTTGCATTCCCACCAACAGTGCAAGAGGGTTCCCGTTTCTCCACATCCTCTCCAGCATCTATAGTCTCCTGATTTGTTCATTTTGGCCACTCTGACTGGCGTGAGGTGATACCTGAGTGTGGTTTTGATTTGTATTTCCCTGATAAGGAGCGACGCTGAACATAATTTCTTTCTTTTTTTTTTTTTTTAATTTTTTTTTTTCAAAGTTTTTTTTATTTTATTTTTTGGGACAGAGAGAGACAGAGCATGAATGGGGGAGGGGCAGAGAGAGAGGGAGACACAGAATCGGAAACAGGCTCCAGGCTCTGAGCTGTCAGCACAGAGCCCGACGCGGGGCTAGAACTCACGGACCGCGAGATCGTGACCTGGCTGAAGTCGGACGCTTAACCGACTGCGCCACCCAGGCGCCCCTCTTTCTTATTTTTTAATATGAAAATCTTGGTCCTTGCTCTCTTCAGTTGTTTTCTTTTATTCTTCAGTAAAATATTCATTAAACTTAGTTTGTAATCTTTTTTTTTTCCCCTTCTTCTCCATGTTTCCAAGTAACTACTCGTAGTGAACACTTTGATTCTCAATTAATAGCCATGAAATAATCAAAATTCATTCTGAATTGTATATGCTCTCACTACTGTTCCTGAATTGTTAGATATTTGATGAATCTATATTGTCATACTGTAATCATAGCACATGGCACTCTTTTCCTTGCAACCCTCATTTCTCTTAAATTATACAGTTATGGTCCCACCGATTCTTATGATGATATCTCTCCAGTCATTCCAGATGTCCAAAGAAACTCACTTAGTATCCTTCTCCAAGAAGTGCTCATGGAAACAATATTCCCTAATTTTTTAAACATTTATAATAGTTTATTTGTAGCCTTTATATGTGAAAATCTGTTCAAATGGGTATTAAATACTTGCCAATCTCCCTTTATTTCTTGCAAGCTGAGCTGTGTTAGATAGATTATATCTCCCAATATAGTCTCCTCTTATAATATGTCCTAAAGATATTGTTAGGATGAAGCCTCAAAACGGATTATATGTATTTATGGTATTGATGCAATATGTGTTTAGTATATATGGTGTTTATGCTATTATAAATTTATATTTAAATATTTACATATAACATCTATATATGGATTTTTAAATTATTTACTAGACTATGTTGCAAGATCCAGAAATCAAAAAAATAACATTTATTAAGAGGCACAAAATTTTCTCCTCTAAAATTTCACTTATTCCTTGGATTTCCATGGCCTTCTTCATACATTTGTCTCTAAACATATCTCTTCTTGTTTTGCATCGTAATTCATTATAAGTATTTTCATATTTCTTATTAGTATATGATTTCTCTGAGGGAAAAGACTATACTTCCCTCCTCTTTTCCACCAGAACCCAACACAATGCTTAGGACATAAGTTGAATTAATTTATATTTGTTTATTTAAAATAGGGTCTGGATTTCAAAACCTAGGTGAGGGATTATTTTCTAAGTACAGTAGGATAAATTACAGCCCTTCAGTGGTGATTTTATTTCTTCATGTAGTTCTGAGACTCTCAGAACATAAGTCCAGCAAATTGCATGCTGTATGCTGAGTCATGGAGCACAGCAAAGTCGTGGAATCATGGACAAATGTGACAAATCCTAAAACTCCAAGTAAGCACGTAAGACAGGAGCAAAGGACATGGAAATGAGTGCACGAAAAAGTGGGGTGCCAGATGATGAAATACTTTTCAGGGTTTGCTGAGGAGTTTTCTTTAATCTTTTAAGCAATGGGAACATTTCACCAAAACACTTTTGTGTTAAATGATGCCCCTGGTAGCAGAGATCCCCCCTCACCTCCTAAACCTGTAATGTCTTATAATAACTATTTTACATGTGCGTGCAATGAAATCTTCCTTAGGAAAGTATGACAAAAACATTCATACATACTGTAGCAGTCATTTTACTTCCTCAACAGTTATTTCCCAAATTATGCTATTAAACTAACAAGTTAGCTAAAACATTTAATGTTTAGCTAATGTTTAGCTAAAACACTGAATGTAAACATTTAATGTTTACAAATATGTTTACCTCCAAGGTTTTCATCTTTTCTTATGTGGAATTCTGTTTCTGGAGTTAGAGTGGCAGGATTAAAAAATAAACATGTTCCTTCTTCAAGAGTTCACTTACCTCTGTTTACCTTTATGATCGACAGAGCCAGCCGAGAGTCTGTCCAGGGGAGACCCAAAACCAGAGAAGCTCCTTTTCTTCTTTGTTTCAATTACATCATTCTCCAGAGACACAAGTTCATCAAGAAGCAAGAGTTTTGCTGCCAGGTTAGTGGCTGATTTCTCTTCCCTGACTGTGGGCGGTGACTGCACATCTATGACTCCAGAATCAAAAGCCTGTAGGGCAGGAGGGGGTGATTCCACTCATTCAGAAAAAGAAACCTCAAATATGTATAACCATCTGCCTTTGGCTTTTGCTACCTTTAGCTGACATGCCTGCCATGAAACTTGATTTCTTGTGGATTTATGCTCCCGAGAGAAAGACGTTTGGGAACAAAAATGCATAGAGATGAGGTATGTCCAAAAGCAATTAAAACAACAACAACACACACCCACACAGGAAATAAATAAAAATTTATAGGTCTGTCTCTAAAATTTAGTATATTAACTGAGCATTCTTTTAGACTCTTTCCCAGTAACAACTGCGTCCTTATCATTCCCATAGCGCTTTATCTATACTTCTTTCATCATTGTACGCATGACATTTTCTCTGTGTTAGATTGATTACAATATATTTGTATTGCTTATTAACTTGTGAATAACCTGAGGGCAATAACTGCGTCTAAACTAGTTTTGTATTTGCTCTCTTCAATGCTTAGGTCAGTGTTTTGCTCATAGTTTGTACTCAGTAGATTTCTGTATGTTTATGGAATGAAATTTGAAAAAAAAAACAAACCTCACATTGTTTTCTTTTTACCTTTCATTCATACCTTATTGATTCAAGCTATTAAGCATCCGCTATGTACCAGCTTCTGCATCAGACCTGGGGGACACAAAAATGAACAAAATCCAGTCTCTGCTCTCAGGAAGCTTACTATCGCTTTCCATGTGATTTATTACCACATTGGGTTTTTTTTTAATAGCTCATTTTATTTTATTTTTTTAGTACTGAACAGTATTCCATTGTCTGGGTGCATCTTAGTTTATTTATCCATTCACTTCCTGAAGAATATCTTGTTTGTTTCCAACTTTTGGCAATTATGAATAAGTTGCTATAAATATCTGTGTGCAAGTTTTTGTGTGGACGTAAGTTTTTATCTCCTTAGGTAAATACCAAGGAGCACAATTGCTGGATCATATGATAAGAGTATGTTTAGTTTTGTAAGAAGCCACTAAATTATCTTCCAAAGTGGCTGTACCATTTTGCATTCTCACAAGCAATAATACCACATTGCTAATGAGCGTTTACAGTAAGTCAGAAATATCCCAATGACTTTATCCTCTCATGTGAAATTTCTTATTTGTTTGTTTCACGTATTGGCACTTGACACTTCATTCAAGTCATAGAAGTGTGGGTGTCATTTATGAAGCCTGTCTTTTCCTTTCCTAAGCCCAATCACAGCATTTAAAAAAAATTTCCTATTAATAGTCTCTAGTCATTGTGGAGTCCAGGGGATATTACTTCTTTTCTAAGAAAGTGAGAATATTCCCCTGTGGGAAGAAATCAGCTCCAGGGACCTCCTCCCTGCCCCCCTGTTAATCACATTCCTCCTTGTGCCAGACTCTTGCTCTTGGCAAGATTCTTTTTCTTCACTTTCTGCCTTTCTTCTTAGATTGTTTCCTCCATTCTCTGTGTTCTTCATTTTCCCCAGTAAAATGAAAGAGTAGCATTTTCCAGCCTTTTCATCATTGGCCCCAGCAACTTTCTTGTGAAATACATATAGTCTGACACTCAATCTATTGAGCCTCTTCTTTCTTAAACCAACCAAATCTATACTAAGTCTGGAGAGTTCTTCCTGAAAAACCTCTCCCTCCCTTTCTCCCTCCCTCCCTCCCTCCCTCCCTCCTTCCTTCCCTTTCTACCTTCCTTCCCTCCTCCCTCCCAGAGAGAGAGAATCTTAAGCGGCCTCCATGCCCAGTGCAGAGCCCAACAATGGCTCAGTGACGTCATGGCAGTGACAGTGAGGTCATGACGTGAGCCTAAATCAACAGTTGGACGCTTAACGGACTGAGCCACCCAGGCACCCCTCTCTTGCTCTGTCGTATTCTCATCAGTAGTGATTTATATCAGCTCCTCTTCACTGCTTAGTGTACATTGTTAATCATCTTATAATCTGCTTCTCTATCTTCTAACTCTCCCTTTTCTATTCTATCCTGAATACTGCCATGAAGTTAATTATTCCAAACACACTCCCATCTTGTAGAAATAAAATAAGAAATATCTCATACCTCTTGTTATTTGCATTGCAAACTCCAAAATGTGTTCTAAACTCCTCTTAAAATCTCAACATCTACCACTTCCCTACAAAAGCTTGACAACATAGACACTGGGGAAGGGAAGGATGCTATTATGAGAAAGAAATTCTAAAGAGCAGGAGACAAAACTTTCAAAGGACAAAGATAGGAAATCTTTTATTATCTCTCAAAGCATCCTCCAAAAAATGTTATCATTCTTTCAATTGACGCCCATACAAAACAGAGTTTTCTTCCTTTTTAAAGATATTCGGGGCGCCTGGGTGGCGCAATCGGTTAAGCGTCCGACTTCAGCCAGGTCACGATCTCGCGGTCCGTGAGTTCGAGCCCCGCGTCAGGCTCTGGGCTGATGGCTCAGAGCCTGGAGCCTGTTTCTGATTCTGTGTCTCCCTCTCTCTCTGCCCCTCCCCCGTTCATGCTCTGTCTCTCTCTGTCCCAAAAATAAATAAACATTGAAAAAAAATTAAAAAAAAAAATATTCATGGGGTGCCTGGATGGCTCAGCCAGTTAAGCAAACATCTCTGACTTCAGCTCAGGTCATAATCTCATTGTTCGTGAGTTTGAGCCCCATGTCAGGCTCTGTGCTGACAGCTCAAAACCTGGAGCCTGCTTTAGATTCTGTGTCTCCCTCTCTCTCTGCCCTCCCTGGCTCATGCTCTGTCTCTCTATCTCTCTCAAAAATAAACATTAAAAAATTTAAGATGTTCTTAATCCTCAGGAAAAAAAAAATCATAGAACTCGTATAAAACTTGTTCTTTGGTAAAATGCATTTCAGGCTCTCATTTGTTATTTAAGAAGTACAGGGACTATTTTCTAATAAGATCAAATAAGCCAAATTAATGTTTCTCTGTGTGGAGATGTCCTCACATTTCTTTTCATTTGTGCTTTAGTCATGGCAACAAGAAAACATTTGTACCGTAATACAAAGTTTGGCCAAAGCTACTCAAATTTTCACACGTAACTCCTTCAAATTTCACACAAAAGCACTTCATGTTGTTGATGTAATTGATTTAGTTAAAAATATGACTGAAATGATTATGAATTTTCTTTTATGCTTTTTCTGTTCAAAGAATGCTAATACTTATTACTTCCAGGTTATTTATTGATTTATTTATTTTTTGACATTCAGTTGGATTTCTCTGAATTTACGGTGAGGTCAAGACAGTAGAAAAAATATCTTTTTCATAAGTTTTGTGTTATTAAGGCATCTATTTGTCAGCAGTGTCTGCTTCTGACATTAGTAGAAATGGCTTATGATCATAAAAAATATATGGTCCCTTAAGCTAGTTTCCATTACCTCTGTTGCTACATCCATTGAGCGTACTTTTCCTGAACTCCATAGCATCAACGTCACAGCCAGAATAAAATGGGCATTTGCCAGTCTCCCGTCCAGCATCTGAGGGTCACATACATCATGGTCAATATTTATTAGTTTAGCATATAAAGATAGAAAACAAAATCTCCTGTAAAGCTTGTTAGATGCAGGTGATAAACCGAATTATCCAGCTTCTCTGTGCTGGAGTGCATCTCTGCAAAACTTGAATCATACTTAAAAGAAGCTATCAGTCTCCTGGAATGAATTCTATCAAGGCATCATTTCCATGGAAACCTAGACTGGGATTATATAGCTATAATCATAATTCAGACTAACTAAAGTCTGAGAAATCTAGTTTTTTGTAATCTTATTCTTTGACTATCTAATCTAAGGATTACATCCTTGCATACCTAAGGGGAAATGTGTGAAATTGGTTAGGTTTTAGAAAATAAGATCTAGTGAGGTTTGTGGTGCACCTGAGAGAATGTGCTGTGTCTGAAAGCATTTAAATTCATAATTTCAAAAGCGCCACATATCTAATAAGTGAATATATTTATGTCCTTGTGCTGTGTAAGGATTTCTTAAGTAATATTCAAAAGGTGCACATCTTATAGGAAAGAAATGTTTGTCATATTTCATTCTATTAAAATTGAAAAACTCTGTATTGTAGGATACAATAAACCTAAAAAAATGACGAAGTACCAAGTGGAGTATATTTTCAACATAATATAAAAATTAAAACTGGCATTTGAAATATTTAAAAACTGATTTTTTTATAATCTTATTTAAAAAAATTAATTCAAGTTAGTTAACATATAGTGTGAAAATGGTTTCAGTAGACTTTAGTGATTCATCACTTACATATAACACCCAGTGCTCATCCCAAGTGCCCTCCTTAATGTCCATCACCCATCTAGCCCATCCCCCTACCCAACACCCCTCCAGCAACCCTCAGAGTGTTCTCTGTATTTAAGATTCTCTTATGGTTTGCTTTCCTTTTTTTTTTCCTTCCCCTATGTTCATCTATTTTGTTATCTTAAATTCCACATATGAGTGAAATCATATATTTATCTTTCTCCAATTTATTTCACTTAGCATAATACACTCTAGTCCCATCCACGTTGTTGCAAATGGCAAGATTCTTTTTGATTGCCAAGTAATATTTCAGTGTATACATATACCACATCTTCTTTATCCATTCAAATCTGATAAATAAAATTTTAAAAATAACAATAAACTTAATTAACAATTAAGTAAAAATAGGCCAAAGTTATGAATGGACATTTTGTAGAAAAGGAAATAGCCTAATGGAAAATAAACATCCAAAAGTACACCATCCAAAAATACATGCAACTTCTTTAATGCAAAAAAATGGGAGAGAAATGGTATACCCTTTGGCATACAGCAAGTTGGCAAAAATTCAAAGTGAACATTGCACATATTAGAATGGTGCTTGGAAACAGAGAAACATAAGTGATGCTAGTGCAGTTGGAAATTAATCCAATCATTTGGAGAAAATTGAAATATACCTAGAAAAGTTAAAAATGATCATGTACTACCTACAACCCATTTATTTCACTTCTTAGTTTATAGTCCAAAGGAACTCTTACATGTTTATATGGAGACCTGTATCTGAAAGTTCACAGCCTCACTGTTTATAGTGGTAGAAAACCACAATCAACCCAAGGGCTCTACTCAAGAGGAAATGGATGTATAAGTTGAGGTATATTCATACTGTGGACTTAAAACAAATGACTTAAATACATGTGTGTCTACTGTTAAAACAAATGACTTAAATCTTATGTGTATATATATGCAAGGATTGCAAAGAAGCCCTTTTGGGGGGATATGGGAAGTTGTAGAACAATATATATGGCATGCTACCATTTACCTAAATTGGGGATGCACAAAGCAATTTTGTGTATTTTGGAATTTATATATATAAAGTATAAACCAATGGAACTTGATTCATAACTATGATTGCCTCTGTGGAGAGAGGGAAGTAAATAGGATTATGGAAGAAACATAGGGACTTAGTTTTAATCTACATATTTTTTTAAAGCAAGTATGTCTAAAAAGTACATTTGTTAATTCTGTATAGTAAGCACAAAGATGTGTCATTCATGCATTTATAATTTTTTATATTAAAAACCCTATACAGGCATTTAAAGCTAATCTGCGGTCTATATCAGGTCTGCTGGCTGCCAATTTGACCGCTGGTAAAGGGAAAGCATTGTCTGATTTAGGTAAGATCACAGGCTGTGGGCTACAATAGAATGGGCATGATTTCACCACTTAGTACATGGCATCAGGAAAGATTCCCCCTACCCCCATCCTATTCATCCCTTAATGAGAACTCTCAGAAAGCTCTCATTTCCCTAAAAACATCATTTGGAAAGCTGTTGGGAGCAAAAAAGAAAGGATGGTTAGATGGATCTGAAGAACTGGATTTGAGTCTTCTTGTGGCTTTAGTATTAGTGACCTTGGATGTGCATCATTTAATCTATTTGCACTTTAGTTTTCATATTTGTGAAGCAAGGAGTAATTTTCATTTCAAAAGAGCTTTGAGAGGATTGAACTGATTCGTGTATAATTTCTTTGTCCCATATAGTATTTATAATTTGTAAGAAAGAACACTTACGATGTAATACTAAGTATTTCTTTAGTAACTACATTCACTTTAGAGTGACTGGAGATTTTTTAGAGTACTTCCTTATAGTACTGTTACTGTGAAACCTCAGTGTGGATTTTAGCAATGAAGATTATCTGCTAGAATAAAGACAAATAAATGTTTTATATAGACAGAGTAGCATGTGTATCAACCATGTCTATTAACATTTAATATGGGCATAAAAGTATTTTAGTGTTGTTGATAACTTTTATCAAATATGATTTTAATTTTCATGTTATGTAGTCTAAACTAGTTCTTCTGGAGGTTACCAATAAATACTTTGGACTCTTATAATGTCAATCTCTAGTTACTTCTCTATATTCTATCCTTTCTGAAAGGGGGCAGTAAATTCTGTGTTCTCTTTCTGACAAATTGATATCTGAGCAGAGTATTTTTATAAGTATCAAAAAACAATAAATCATGTCTATGTCTCTAAATTGAGACAGTAGAAAAATAACAAAGAATGTAACAGTTATCTGGTAAAAATACCGACAAAAAATGCATCCCCTATTCTTTAGAAAATTTGCCACCAAATCATATTTTTTTACTTGTAATTATGCTGTTGTCTCTTTAACCTTCCTCAACATAGAGGAAGACATAGCAAAACCTTAATTGTATTCTAAAAATGATCTCACATTTCTGGCATATCTTTATTTTTTAAAAATAGTTCTCTTAATCAAAGATAAACTACAATTGTGATGTTTTACTTTCTCATTTTTTATCATGTTAAAAACAGGTTACAAAGTGGGAAATTGCCCAATTTTATAAGCCTTTCCATGTGGATTTCCTTTAACTATTTTTATGTATGTTTTACTAACCAGGTTTCTCTTCATCTCTGCAATATTATAAATGGCACAGGATGATGGACATTTACAATATTGATGACTATGTGTGAGGCATATATTTTTGTGCTTGGGTGTATATAGGAAAAAAGTCATACTGTATCATCTTACAGATAACCACATCCTGATTATTTGGATAGGGAGATGTAAAAATAAATGCTGAGTTTAAATACACACATTTAATGGTTCAAAGCCATGCTTGTAGCCAGTTAACCAAAAGGCCAAGTTCCTAAATATGGCAGTTGGGACACTAATGAAAATAAACACCCTGGCACCTGCCACACAGAAGACATTTGATTAACTAGTTGAAACTTGATTGCCACAAAATTAGAAATAGAGGAAATTATAGGGAGGGAAGAAAAAGAGTAGGTTCAGTTCCATTTCCCTATTTTGTTGATAGTGGATAAATATAGCCTATGATTTAAACATCTAGTTGGCCCCATATACACTCCAAATCACAGAAAGAGCACTCAAGGATGTTCATTGTATGAATACACCAGAGTGGAGATGTTTGCAAATTTTTCAGTAATTTTTATTGAGTAATTTTTGAATGATATTCCTCTGGCTAGGGAGCAGCTTCAAAAGAGTGAGCATGGAATCTGCCTTATAAAATTAGGTGTGTACTTCATTCATTTTTAGCCAATTGGTCTGCTATGTTTGTGCATTTTCACATTTTAACTATTTTTTTTGAGAGAGAATTTTTAACATGAATTTTTTTAAGTTTCTTTATTTTGAGAGAGAGAGAGAGAGAGAGAGAGAGAGAGAGAGAAACCCTAGCAGGCTCCATGCTGTCAGTGCAGAGCCCACAAACTGTGAGATCATGACCTGAGCCGAAATCAAGAGCTGGACACTTAACCGACAGAACCACCCAGATGCCCCAAGAGAACGAGAATCTTAAGTAGACTTCATGCTTAGGGCAGAGCCTGATGCTGGTCAATCTCACTACCATGAGATCATGACCTGAGCTGAAATCAAGAGTCAGATGCTTCACTGACTGAGCCACCCAGGGGTCCAGCATTCTCACATTTTAAATAATACTGCTGAATAAACAAGCATTACATCATGTAACATCTTAATCTATGTTTCAAAGACTTTCCAACACATAAGAATTTCTTATATATCCCAAAGGGATCCTCGAAACAGTATCTGGAGTGGCAGTGGAGAGGGCAAGGTGTGAAGTTCTGTCACATGTAAGTTTGAGAAGCAACATGTATTGTATATTCCCTACAGGAACATTGGGAGTGCATACTGACATAATAAAAACTCTGAAAATGCAGTAGCAAAGAAATTATGTAATTGTATTTAAGCTAGAATTAAGTGAGAATTCTGTTAAAATGAAGACAGATGTTTGCATTACTGAGAACTGATGCTATAATGAATAACTTTTATGATAAAAAAGTCTCAAGTGGGCTGGAGCAAAGAAAGATTGAGAAGCATAGATCTAAAAAATGAAAGCAAATGAGAGTGAGGGGAGGTGTTAGGATGAGAGGGTTAAGCTGAAAGAAGAAACTACATGAGCCAATATCTGATGGAATGCGCTTTGTGGTAAATCTTTTAAACTGGGCTGGTGTTGAAAACAACAACAAGCAGACTACTAAGGTGATTAAGAATATTTTTCTTCAACCCGAGACTTGGTCATTAATGTCTGACTTATGGATAGTAGATCTATTAGAAAGTCTCAAGAGTACTGAGTTTGGGGGTGAGCCTTGATAACTTTGGAAATTTTTACTTACCCTAATTTACTTGATTGGAAATATTAAAAATAGACTTTACTCCACCGCTATCTTCAACAAACATTAAAAATAAAGGGCTTAGAGATAAGGGATAAAGGACTTACAAACTATCTCTTTTACCCTGTCTTCCCACTCTGGCCTAACACAGGCATTTAAGTAAGATTTAATAGGGCTTGTTGAAAAGGGTCCCTAGTTCTGACACCATGAAATGGCCACATGTGCCTGCCCACAGCATCACCCACAGTCTTCTTGGAAAATAATGGTGGTCTTCCAGGTAATTGGTGAGTCAGCTTGGCCCTAAGTGAACCTAAACAGAGTAGAATCAAGTGTACCCTGTACCCTACTCCACAAGTTATAGTCACCCACATCCTTTTTTTTCTTTTTTAAGTCAGCTCCATGCCCAGCACAGAGCCCAACAACAGGTCTTGAACTCATGACCCTGAGATCAAGACCTGCACTGACTCACGACCCTGACAAGACCTGCACTGAGATTAAGAGTGCAATGCTTAACCTACTGAGCCCTTTTGATAACAAAGAAAAGCTTCAGGAATAATAGATAACAGAGTGACTATCATTTTTTATTTTAAAAGAGGGCCTAACAGGGACAATGCTTAACACAGTCTGTGTGGCGCACGGTAATGAAGAGACTTGTGAGACTCAGACCCTGCCTTGGCTTGACCAGATAACTTGCGCAAACCCTTTCCGTTCTAGGCCGAGTGAAACGGGTTTGGTCTAAATGGCCTCTAATATTGCTTCCCACTTTTTAAAAGTCTGCTGGTGAATCTGGCTCTTTTCTGGTACAAGTGCAGACATTGTAGGTAATGATAATAGGTGGTGCATGTTTAGCTAGAAAAACCTTTCTGCTGTCCCTCAAGTCAGCCAGTCTATGCACTAGATTGCATGTAGCTTTTGACATAAACATACTCCTATTGAATTTAAAGTATTTCTAGCTGAAAAGACAGGGTTTCCAAATCTTTCATTTTAAGATGACATTTATAGTAAGAGATCCCATTTTATACATGTATTTTGAAAGAAAATTTCTACCAATTAAATTATGACGTGCTATCAAGTGTAAGACTCACTCTAATTGCAGAGATGTTAAAAGTGCATCAGAATGGATGAAATATGGTACATCTATGTATTTTCAAGTGTTTACTTGGGTTTTTTTTCTTTTTTTCATCATGTTTAAGCCAGTATGCTCAATATTTTAAAAAATATAACTTTCAGTCAATAAGTAGGTATTCAACAACATCAGAAAAATATTTCTGTGATGGCGAAGAAACAACCCAGAATTAGATTTGAAGGATAGGAGAAACATTCTTACTGTGCTATTTCTTGGTCTGGTGACCTTGAATAGCATGTCTAAATTGTCAAAATTGTCTAATAAAATTCACTGTATGAATTCACAGAATTCTAATTTTAGTTAACTAAAAATTTTTAAATTAATTTACAAATAGCATAAATCATTATGGATTTGGTTTAGGGCTTCCATTAAGAGCAATAAGTGTATTTAATATTACATTTAATGCTATTTACTAAAAATGTATAAAGATATGTAATTATTTATGAAAAAAACACCATATCATATTTATTCTTATTTTATGATAGCTAAAAACTTTTCAATGGGAACTCTAAACTGCACATGAAAACATTTCGTGAACTGCAAAATAATGTGAAAAGATTAACTACACGGTATCAAAGGGATTATAATTTTGCTGAAGCCAAAATCCTTCCAGGGGACATAAAGTTTATACTCAGCAACCAGACAAGGAACTGAAAATTTGGGACCATTCATAAAGGCAATCAGCAACACTTATTTTATTTTATTTTATTTAAGAAAAAAAATTAATCTTTATTTATTTCTGAGAGACAGAGCACAGGTGGGGGGAGGGGTAGAGAGAGAGGGGAGACACAGAATCCGAAGCGGGCTCCAGGGTCTGAGCTGTCAGCACAGAGCCTGACACAGGGCTTGAACTCACAGATTGCAAGATCATGACCTGAGCTGAAGTCAGCCGCTTAACTGACTGAGCCACCCAGGTGCCCCTGAGACACTTATTTTAAATGATCAAGAGGATATATTTCACTTGGACATCATGCACACAATCTTGATATTTCAGTGAGTGACAATATTTGAACAGTGTTAAAGAAGTTTGCTAGTAGTTTTCTTTGAAGGGTGAAATAATCATGCTCTTGAGACACTTGCCTGTTGCAGGGCAGAGACTCAGACCAGGTGAGTTGCAAGTCTCTTCCTTATTGGAGCTTCAATTCCACTGCCTCTGATGAATTTGGCCCCACAAACAAGAATGCTGAGTGTGACTGGGCACTTAGAACTTTAGAAGTAGAGAATTGCTTTCAGATCCTCATAAATAAGAGACTTAAAAATCACTGAGGATTTTCACCCCAAAAGCAACTGAATTACAAATCATAGCTTCTGTCAGCTAATACATATATCATTTATATCATCGTCACAAAAATACATCTAAGAAACATAGTCATGTTGCTTTACTTGAGATTCTCTTTGCGAAAGTTGTAATTTTCGGTAAATTGTGTGATGAGTATTTTGGTCTATGTTTTGAGTATTATCCTGCAAGAAAGGTGCAAATTGAGGCTGCTTTAACATTTCCCCCCCTTTTTTTGGTTTTAATTAAAATATCAGAAACATGTTCTTTCTCATTTCTCATTGCTCTTCAGTCGGCAGAAGTACATTTTCTAAAATCACAGAGCCAGTTAGAAGAAGATCCAGAAAAGCAACTTACATTTTCAGATTCTCAGTTTCATACTCCTTCAACTATAACCTATTTGTAAAAGTATAAAACATTTTCCCATCTCCCAAGTTGCTTATAAAGTAAAATGCTTACAGGTGAGGTGTTCTTAATGTGGCAGACACCTGAATTTTAAAAGGACTTTTCCTGAATGCTATGAATCAGGAAGAATGATAACTTCCTACTATACATGTGTTAATTGGTTTTTTTCTATTTGGCACCATTTTCATTCTTTTTTAGACACTACTACTTTAGAAAATCTCAAACTTTGTTGTTAAATCTCTCTCTTTATGCTTATTTGGAATTGCCAATCATACTACTAGTCTGTTGCAAAAATTTATGGAAACCTACAAAGATACTTTAAAGGAAGATTCCATTATTTAAAAGCAGGGGTATGTATCTGTAACAAAGTATGTAGAGTCAACATGGTGTGCTGAATGAAATGAATGAAACAGTCTTATGTGGTAGGTAAATAGGAATGCAGAGCAGATATTAACATCCTGGCTTTATTGACAGGAAACTGAAGCTTAGGGAAGGGTAGACATTTGCCTAAGTTGTACAACCACAGTAAATATGAAGAAGTTTATGCCAGAATCCCAGTTAGTCCATTAATGTTTCCCATCTCAGATTCTCATTCTAATGAAAGCAACACAAATCAATATTCTCTAATAACTATTCCAGCAGAGTTTAAGATTTTTCCTTATCAAATCTTAATTTGTGCTTGGATCCCTGAATTAATGCAAGTTTCTTGATATAAAATGATGTCACCCAGAAATAGAAAAAAACTTTAGGGTATGACTGTAGACAATTCTGCTAAGGGGATTTGTTGTTTAATTCCAATGCTTTATAATGAGAAAAACAAGAATCTTTAACACTATGGATAGGAAAAAGCTGGCAGAGTTGCACATACACATTATTGCACCACTTTTACCTTTAGCCCATTTTGTACTTACATATATTTAATAAATATATTAATTTACATTTTAATTGCATTAAACTAGCCAATATAATCAATGAAAAAATACGGTCTAAAATGTACCTGAAAGGCTCAAAATATAAATTTTATAATATGCAACAGGATGCATTTTTTAGGTAAACATTACATGTCAAGCACTGGAGATATAAATGTGAGTAAGACACTCTCCCTGTCCTCCAGTCGCTCACAGCCTGGTCAACCTGGAGACCCCCTCAACCACTTGCCCTGCCCAGGGACTTCCTCCTGCAACACTAGACTCTTAATGCTTCCATTTCTTTCAAGTGCAATGGTTGCAAATAACCATTTTTTAAACATTTGCATTGTACTTTATTATTTTGAAATTAATTTACTTCCTTTCATTATCACATCAGTCACGTTAGATACAGGAAAAATATTATAATTTTGCTTTCTTAAATAGATGTACTGAGACAAGCAGAGTTACTTTAGAATCCTGGTGCCCTAACGCCTGGGACTGTGCTTATACTTTCTAATACAATGAAGTCGACCAATAGAAAGAGGTTGGCCCTTAAGTTACACCAACGTGGTTGTGACTCCTGACTGGGCTGGCTTCTTAGCCTCTCTGTTTCCGTATTTTCATCAGGAATGTGGGGCAAAGATTTACTTTATAGGTTTATTATAAGGATTACAAATAATAAAAGTGACTAGCGCAAGTTAATTATGCAAATAATAGCTGTCATTATCCTGTATTGCCTTCTAAATCTGGCAACCTCACAAAATATGCCCTAGTACTTTTTCATGTTATGAAAAATACTTTTTCACCCTTGTTCATTTTAAGGAACAAAGTTACTGAAATCTAGAATTATGGCAAAGTGGTAGAAGATAAATTATAATAAGGTAATATTGAGTGAGGGAAGGAATTTTACTGAAGAGAGTTAGACGTGGCAAGCACTGTAACATTTGATGTTACAGCATATTATGCATTACCATCAGTTTCAGCAACAATATTTCTATGAAATATTTCCATGAAAATATTAGCATACAACAGAATATCATAATGGGAAGAAAAGAAAGGGAATTAATCAAAATTATACTCAAAAAATAATTATTCAAGTTCTAATTATATTAACAAAAGTGAATTTTAAATTTAATTTTAATATAATTTTATATGATACATCTTTTTGTTTTACAGTTCATAAGAGATCTTTATTGATTTTTTAAAAATCTGTAATTATCTTGTTAGGATCATGATTTTTCACAGGGTTTTGGTGATACTGACTGTATAGCATAGTCAGACTATGTCATAAAAGCAGAAGCACTGTGGGCATGATGGGAATGAAGGATCTTGTTACTGGAACTAGATCTTCCACAAGCATGGAACAACTGAGAAGAAATGGACTGCAAAGGAGGTAGAGGAAGAGGAGAAGCCTCTACCAGCCCTGGCATGGACAGACAAGTCAGAGCTTGCAGGGAAATGCAACCACCAAAATTGTCCCACGGGAACCACAGCTCTGACTTGGTGGGTCAGTGCCCAAGTTGCCAGTGGTGGCCTGGATGACATTTTAAAAGTGCATTTTTCACATGGTTACAGCCTTATGTATCATTAGGAACACAGAATTTTAGAAAGGGAGGGGATGCTCATTGGAAACTGTTGGATTTAATGCTCTCAAGAGATGGAGAGAGTGAGGCTCAGAGACAATGAACTTGGCCAAGGGAGAGGAGATGAAGGGGAGATTTAAGATGGACAAAGAAGAGGAGGGATCAGGGTAAGGCATGGCAGAGGAGCTGTTCCTGTGGGAGCAGCCTCATGCGGAGGCCTGATGTCATGGAACATTGGTAAGGGAAAGGCTGGACAATAACCAGTTCAAGCCAACCAAGGCACCAGGCAATTACTGGCAGGTAATGCTAACCACTGCTCCACAAAGGTACCCTGAGAACAATGTGGACAAAGAAGAGAGAGGGCTCAGTTACAAGAGGCTCTAATCAGAGAGATCTCAGACACAGGGGAGTTGACCTGTATAGAGAGGTATCCAGGGCTAGGAGGGAACTTGGGATCTTTTATAACCTCCCGATCTTTATAACCTCCCAAACTCCAGTTTTACTGAGGAAAGAATGAAGCCCCAGGAAGGCTGAGTGAAAGATGCTGAAGTCAGGACTGGGATTAGAAGTCTGGTCTCCTGACCCCAAAGCTCCTATTCCTCTGATGGCACCATAGTAACTAAGCAAAAGGTGTCCTGTAGGTAGCGATCTCAGTAGATGAAATATCGGCAAGAAGGTTAAATGAGGTGATATGTAAAGATTAACCCCAAGTCTTCATTCCTGACTATAGGAAAAACTGGCTGATGTGGGAGCTTCCCTCCATCATTCTCCCACTCAGTCTCCCTGGCACTTGCAGCCCTTTTGTCTCTTTCCATAATAACAGAATATAATTGAGTCCTACTCTGTGCTCCAGGCTTGTCTGAAGTTACAAACTATACAGTGACAGAGTTGGGGCAATATTTTGGGACTGCTCACTTTGAGTTCTTTTTCTTTGGGACAAGTTCAATTAATCTAATATTATTAAGCAAAGGTTCAAATCATTGAAAGTATTTGAACAAGAAGTTAAAATTATAATCTCGAGGCCCCCAAATCTGGTCTATAAACAGATCTGCTGCTCTACTGCCCATGATTCATTATATAAGAATCAGTTCAAAACTCTGAGAAAAAAAGGAGAGAAACAAATGTCAACTTTAAATGCCATATTGAGTGACATCACAGTGCAATTCACTTACAACGAGACTTCTATTCATATCTATTGGAGAGTTTCCTTAGAAAAATTCTGTAAGAGGGCTGAAGGCCAGTATCAAAATAAAGAGAAGACACAAACTGTATCTGATGCTTTTGGGAAGACATATCAATTTGATAGCTTCTATGGGCATGAAAATAATCATAAATTATTGTTAAAATTATTTAATTTCCAAAAAGGTAACTTAGAAACAAATAATTATCCCATTCCTTAACCTATAGACTCTAGAGGTGTAATTTGAAGGAGGAATATTCCTCATTAGAACTGAATTTATTGAGTATACACTATTACCACACCCTGAAGCAAAATTTTAAATTTCTTACATGTAATTCAAATATATGTTTCAGATTAACTCTCAATTTGATCACTTAATAGCAAGAACACTTCAAATACAAAAGAATAGATATGATTTAACTCTATTCTAAACTGGTACTAATATCATACTTGTATGTTTGAATTTTATAAGAAGAGAAAGAGGATATTTTAGGTTTGAAGAATATAGAATATTGACTCTGGAACTTGATTAATTTAGGGATATTTCTTAGACTCCAATTTTGATAGAAATAAAGATAAGAGAAAACCTTTTCTTTCTACTTAGGTTTTTAAAAGTCAACCATTTTTATACATTTAAAAATTTTATAATATTGGACATCGTTGATGAAAGCAAAATTAAGACTACTAACACTTACAGAAAATCATTATCTTGAGTTGTCTTTCTCTGTTTCAAAGTGGAAAACAAAAGCAAAAATTAATCGATAAATATGAAATGTCTGAACATACAATTAGCTCCACCCTAATTTTGTATTATAAAAATATCTTCTTAGAGTTTCTACTCATTTTAGAGAGATAAATATTACCATAAAACATTCAAGATCAGGATATAATCAAAACATCTTAAAAGTATGTGAAGATAAAAAAAGTAGTTAAAAGAAAAAAAAACCTAAATTTTTCTCATAGCTTTTATATATAACTTACCTTGTGAAAAATCAGGAGATTCTAACTTTAGAATCCTGTCTGTGCAGTTTCTTCCAAACTCAGCCCTGATGGTGAGTTTTCTCTCTGAGTTTTTATAGTCTCAGTTATACACCCCTTACTCCAATCCCTGCCTTTGCTTTCTCTTACATCATTTCTAGGTTTTCCACTGAACATTTTCCCAAGCTTCTCTTCAATCTCTCCTCCCCTCACCCTCTCTCTTACTCTTTTTCTCTGAGTCTTTCTCTTTCTCTCTCCTATTCTCCACATTTATTTTATCTATTGCTTTGATCATGGTATTTAAGTAGCAACAGGAGCTTGGGCTCTGGAAAATTTAAGTATACATTTAGTATTGTGTTCAGCCTTAGACCCATCACTTCTTCCTGAGGTTTTAGTCTAGCTCGGATAATTACACATCAAATCTGGGAAATAAAATGCAGTAAGATTTTTTCAAAAGAAAGTCACTAGGGTATTTCAATGTAAGATTTAGGGAGATTATAATCAGAAACTCAAACTGATTTATTGGTATATTTTTTGGACCCTTACATTAAACGATCATCTATGGAAATGGTGAGTAGTTTCAGGCTCAGTCAGGTGCACAGCTCTGTGTCAGTGAAACTGACAGCTACTTCATAATTAACATTGCTGTACTGGGAAGGTTGTTACCAACAAACCTATAAATACTTAACTGTGACATGTGGGCTATAAATGCAGACGTTGTAATCATTCTTATCTTTCTCTGTCCTCCAGGATTTTAATTTCTTTTTCACCAAGACATTCCTGCCTCTGTCTGAATGTTTTCTTCCTTTCCATTTCCTACTAATCACATTTACAACATTATACATGCAGATTGTAAAAAAAAATAAGTTATTAAGTCCTAGAGGTAATAAGTTATGTGTTAGGTCATTATTAGTTCATTTGGTTCAGCACTAGATAGATCCCCATTTGACAGGTAAAGAAACTGAGGCTAGATAAATTAAGTGATGTTATGAGGTCACACAGCTAGGAAGCAGTAACAGGGCCAGATTTCAAATACCTATCTTCTTAATTCCTTATCCAGTTCTTTTCCCACAACTTCATCCTGTCTCACTATTTAAAAAGCTAGAAAAAAATAACCCAAACCAGATCATGTTTTTGCACAAATAGAAATAAATTTGTTCTTTTTGGTTTTGCTTTAAAAAGCATTTAAAATACTACTCACTAGTGTAGAAACTATAACATGGTTGATTTGGATGTAGGTGGGAACGGACCAGAGCACAGTGAATTCATGGGACAGTAAAATGCTTTATTTTTTATGAAGGGTTTCCAGGGATAACATATGTCTCAACAAGCCTGAAATTTGAGTAGTTGGCAGTGATAGTTCACAAGTCAAGATAAAAATACAGCCTAATTGTGGACCCTTGTTTAGACATTACAGCCATAAAACGATTATGTTAGCTTGAATCCACATGATGGAAAACTCTCAATATAGATTTAATGGATGCATCCTAATGCTACCAGAAGCCAATATTCTTGATGTACCTTCTACCCTTATTTGAAATGCCTCCCTCAGCATGCTGACAAGTGATATCTGTGGCTGATTTATTCCAGATCTGTCCCTGCTTAAACAGCCCAAAGATTCCACCCTATTTGTGGATTTTGTTGACCTAATTCAAAAGTTTGACTTAACTGTTCTGCAGCAGTAGAAATAGCAACAGTTTATTCCAGGAACATAACCATGGTACATTTAAGCCATTTACACAGGATTCTGCATATTATCTACCCTTATATAAATTACTTATGCATTTATACATGACAGAGAAATTCTGTTACCTTGAAAGACAGAGTAGAAACCAGAGTATATGAAGAAATTGAAAGAGAATATACATCCAGTGATAGAAGGGAGAGATTAAGATGAGAAAGGGAGAAGATATTCATGAAAACTTTTCAGCTAGTATATCATTACTTAATCTGCAGGACAACCTTGCTGAAGAGGTATTATTATTCATATTTAACAGATGAAAAAAACTAAAGCTCAAATATGTGAAATGGATAGCCCAAGTGCTCACAGCTTAAAAGTGATGGAATCAGGAGTTGAGACTTGCTCTGTTGGGATTCTGACTGTAAAGAGACGGTACATTGAAACTGAGTAATTTGAGGAGAATTTAATGCAAGCAGAGTGCAAAGGAACCAGAAAGGACATTTCAGTCCTATTATTGGACTAAACCAATAATAGGCAGATAACCCTACTCTTGAAGGGTTAAAGGTAAGTACGGACAGACAGATCTGGGTAGAGAAAGTTGCCTGGCAGAAGTGTGACCTTTCATCAAGGGATACAGCCAGTCAAGAGTCACCTAAAGGGGAGGGAATTTATGAAATAAACACCAAGATTTCAGTCTGCTTCCTCAATATAATCTCCTGTTGTGTTTACCTTTGGTCAAACCCAATTGGAAAAGATATTGGGGCATAGATAAAAGACCCAGCACACTGTTTAACCTCAAAACTGTGTTAAAAGACATACAAATGAGATGCTTGGTAAAGATTATCATGACAGCAAATGCCATGATTTACTTGCATTAAAATCTGATACTTCCTAACATTTTTTTTTTCAAGTTTATTGGGGTGTTATTTATACACACAAAATCCGACCTTTTAAAATGTACAATTTTAGGAGTTCTGACAAATGTAAACGTTATGTAACCTCTGCTAAAATCAAGATATAGACTTTGTCTATATGTACCCCTGCACACCAAATTTTCCTCATGCCTCTTTAGAGTCAACCCCCTCCCCAACCCCCAGGTCCTAGTAACCACCGATTTGATTTCTGTCCCTATAATTTTGCCTTTTCCAGAGGCTGTAGGAAATTATACAGTATGTAGTCTTTGGTGTCTGGCTTCTTTTGCTTAGAATAAAGCTTCTGTGATTTTTCCATGTTGCTAAATGTATCAGCACTTTGTTTCTTTTTAACGAGAGCATTCTATTGGATGGATGTACCACAATTTTTTTTATCCATTCACCAGTTGGTGAAAATTTGGGTAGTTTCCAGTCCGGGATAATTATGAATAAAGCTGTCATAAACATTAACATAGGACTCTTGAGTTGACATTTATGTTTTCAGTTTTCTTGGACAAATACATATATATGAGATTCCTAAATCATGTGGTATGTTTAACTTATTAGGTAATAGCTAAACTGACTTCCAAAGGGGTTCTGCCATTTTGCATTCTTACCAGATATGCATGAGAGTTCCAGTTGCTCAGCATCCTTTCTAGCTTTTGACATTCATTGCTGTTTTCAAAAATTTAGCCATTTTAATAAATGTATACTGGTATCTCACTGTAATTTTTTTAAATGTTTATTTAGTTTTGAGAGAGAGGCAGAGAGAAAGGGAGACAGCAAATCCCAAGCAGACTCCATGCTGTCAGCACAGAGCTCAAGGCAGGGCTCGAACTCATGAATTGTGAGATCATGACCTGAGCTGAAATCAAGAGTCAGATTCTTACCCTACTGAGCCACCCTGGCACCCCTGTCATGGTATTTTAATTTGTATTTTCCTGTTGACTAATGATGTAGAAAATCTTTTCTTGTATTTATTTCCCATTCATATATTTTTGGTAAAGTGTGTGTTCATATTTTTTGCTTAATATGTAGTTGTGAGAGTCCTCATAGGTCTGGACACAAGAATTTTATAAGATTTGTGTTTTGCAATTTTTTTCCACTTTGTGACTTCTCTTTTCATTCGCATAACATGTTCTTTCACAGAGTATTTTTAATTTGATTAAGTCCAATCAGCCATTTTTTTTTAATGGATCATTCTTTTTGTGCCCTGAGAAATCATTCTCTCAGTCAAGTTTGAAAAAAAATTTTTCTCTTTTGTTTACTTTCAGAAGTTTTTCAAAATCTTTTTGGCTATTCTAGATCTTTTACATTGCCATAAAAAAGTTTAGGATCAGCTTGTCAATGTGTACAAAAGAGCTTGCTGGGATTTTATTAGGATTTCATTGAATTTATAAGGTAAGTTTGAGGAAATGTGACATCTTAACAGTATGAAATTTTTTGATCTGTAAACATAGTATACTTCCCTTTTATTTAGATATTGATTTTTCTTAACAATTGTTTTTGTTGTAAAAGGCATATAAATCTTGTATATACTTTGTTAAATGTATTTCCATCTAATTTTCTTGTTGAGGTATAACTGACATATAACATCGTATTAGTTTCAAGTATGCAGTGTAATGTTTCGATATTCATGTACACTATGAAACGATCACCACGGTAATTACCATTGATCTCCATAAAAATAATAATTTTTTTTCTTGTGATGAGAACTTTCAAGTTTTATTCTCTTGGCAACTTATAAATATGCAGTATAGTACTATTAACTATACATTACATAGCCATAACATTTATTTTATGGCTAGAAGGCCGTACCTCTTGACCCTCTTTGCCAATTTACACACCTTCAACCTCTCACTCCTCTCACTCCTTATAACCTTGCCCTCCTGACATAAATTCCACTTGATCATGACATATATCCTTTTCTATATTGCTGGATTTGAAGTGATGTAATTTTTTAAGTATCTTTATTAATGAGGGATATAGGCCTTTTATCTCTTTAAAATTTATATTTCAGATTTCGGTAACATGGTTATATTGGTCTCATAAAATAATCGAGAAGAACTACATGCTTGTCTTAGTCCATTCAGACTGCTATAATTCAAATACCATTGACTAGCTGGCTTCACCAACAAACACGTAGTTCTCATGTTCTGGGAAGTCCAAGATTAAGGAGTCTGCATATTTGTTGTCTGGTGGGTACCTAATTTCTGGGTCATAAATTATGGTCTTCTTAACGTGTCCTCATATGGCAGGGAGAGTGAGAGATCTTTCTGGAACCTGTTTGATAAGGGCAATATTCCCATTAGCGAAAGCTCCGCTGTCATGACCTAATCACCTCCCAAAGACTCCATCTCTGAATAACATCACATTGGGGGGTTAGGATTTCATTCAATACACGAATTTTGCAGGGACACAGATATTCAGTCAATAACAACCCACATCTATTTTCTAGAAGAGTTTGTGCGGAATTTGTATTATTTGCTCCTGGAATGTTTCATCGAAATCCCCAAGTAGGGTCATCTGTGCCATGAGTTGCCTTTGTGGGAAGGTTTTTAATTATAACTTCAAATTCTTTAATATGTCTAGGGCTGATCATTCTAGCTAATTTTCCTGAGTGCGCTCTCATAGCTTTCATTTTTCATATAAAATGTCCATGTCATTAAAGTATTAAAGTTATTTAATTCTGGTGCTCTTTTTCTTCAGTCTTTTTTTAAAATTAGTCATTCTAGAATTCTATACATTTTATTTATCCATTGAAAGAATCAGTATTTGGTAATTTTATTATTTATTTATTTTCATTGTTTTTAAAATTTTTTTAATGTTTACTTATTTTTGAGAGACAGAGAGGCAGAGTGAGAGCGGGGGAGGGACATAGAGAGAGGGAGACACAGAACCTGAAGCAGGTTCCAGGCACTGAGCTGTCAGCACAGAGCTCAACACAGGGCTTGAGCTAAGCTGAGATCATGACCTGAGCAGAAGTTGGATGCTCAAGGGACTGAGCCACCCAGGTGCGTTGGTCATTTTATTTTAATGATTGCTACTTCATATTGTTTTCTTCCTTTTTCCCGATTTGTATTTAATGTGCTCATCTGTTTCAATGTTCTTAATATGGATGCTTAGATTATTGATTATAGATACTTCTTTTTTTTCTAATATAGTTATATAATGTAATATATTTTCCTTCTAAGCACTGCTTTAGTTATATCCTATACATTTTTATATGTTCTGTTTTCATGTTTTATTTAATTTGGAATATTTTCTAATTTTCTTTCAAAGTTTTGACTACTGGTTAGTTAGAATATGTCATTTAATTTCCAAATATTTGGTGATTTTTCCCATATTGTTTTGGTTATTGATTGCTAGTTTGTTTTGTATTAAGGAAACATATTTTATATTATTTTACTGCCTATAAATTTGTCAAGATTTGTCTTATGGCCAATAATATAGTTGGTGGGGTTTCATGTGTACTTTACAAAGAATGTGGGGGTGCATAGGTGCCTCATTCGTTAAACATCTGACTCTTGATTTCGGCTCAGGTCATGATCTCATGGTTCATGAGATCAAGCCCCACATCAGGCTCTGCACTGACACTGTTCAGCTTGCTTGGGATTTGCTCTCTCTCTCTCTCTCAAAATAAAGAAACTTTATTTTTTAAGTTTAAAAACATATAAAGGATGTGTATTCTATTATTAGTGGGTGGAATATTCTATAAGTCTCAGCTAAGTTGGCTGATAATGTTCAAATCTACATTATGATTTTTGTCTACAAAAAATCTACAAATGATTTTTGTCTGCTTGTTCTCCCAATTACTGAAGGATTATTGATGTTTCCAAAATTTCTTTATTTCTGTTTTCAGTTCTATCAGCTTTTGCCTTATGTTAGGGCTTTTTATATCTTTTTATCATTAGGTAATTTATCTTTTATTCCTATTAAAAATCTTTGTTTTGAAGTTTACTTTGTCTGATATTAAAAAATTCACTATAGCTTTCTTTTGATTGTTGATGGCATGGTGTATCTTTTCCCCCACATTCTTTTATGTTCAGTCAATCTAAGCCATCTGACACTGACAATCTCTAAATTTCAATTGGTTTGTTTTGACCATTGCATTTAATGCAATAATTGATGTATTTAAAACTACAGTCTTAAAAATTGTTTTTTTTTTTTTTTTGGTCTCATCTGTTCTCTGTTCCCCATTTTCTCTCATTCTGCCTTATCTTAGATGATTATTTCTACCTACTTTTTATTTTTTGTGTTGTTGCTACAGGTTTACAATATTCAGCACTATGTTGTCACAGTAGTTCTCCAAATATTTTTCTACTTAATACATAATCTAATAATCTTTCAACAGTTCCTTCTACTTTATCCATTTCTTCCTTTATAGTATTACTGTTACACATTTAAAAATTTTACCTGTTATAAACCCAGTTTTTTTCCATTTTTGCTTTACACAGTTATTATTTTAAATGATTTAAAAAATTTTTAAAACCTCATATTTACTACATTTACCATAGCTGATGCTGCTCTGTCTGTGTGTGCATTTAGAGTTACAGTTCCATGTAGTAGTATTTTCCTTTTGCTTGAAGAATTTCCTTTAACCTTTCTTACAGTGTTTTGTTCAAGAAAGTGTTTAATTCATCTTTTTTAGAAATTTTTTTAACATTTACTTATTTTTGAGAGACAGAGAGAGACAGAACACAAGCAGGGCAGAGAGAGAGGGAGACACAGAATCTGAAGCAGGCTCCAGGCTCTGAGCTGTCAGCACAGAGCCTGATGTGGGGCATGAACCCACAAACCTTGAGATCATGACCTGAGCTGAAGTCAGACACCCAACAGACTGAGCCACCCAGGTGCCCCTAATTCACCTTTATTTTTAAATGTTATTATTGTGTACAATGGAATTCTGAGGTGACAATTTTTCTTTCTGTATTTTAAAGCTCACGTTCTATCTTTTTTGGATTAGATAGGGTCTGATGCGAAGTCTGCTATTACCTGCTTGTCTATGTTGTGTTTAATTATATTTTTATTTATATTTATCCTGAAGGTCCCTGAGTTTCTTGATTGTTTTCTTTTATTAATTTACGGGGAAATTGGCTATTATCTCTTCAAATATTTCTTTTGTACCCTTCTCGTTTTTTTTTTCCTGTTATTCTAATTACATGGTTATTAGATCATTTGACACAATCCCCTATCTCCTAGAAGGTCTGATTGTACCTTTTTTTTTAATGTTCATTTATTTATTTTGAAAGCAAGAAAGTGCGCGCGCAAGAGCGCATGCACATATGCAAGTGGGGGAGGGGCAGAGAGAAGGAGAGCTACCATCCCAAGCAGGCTCCACACTGTCAGCACAGAGCCCAATGTGACGCTCAATCTCAAGAACGATGAAATCATGACCTGAGCCAAAATCAAGAGTTGGACATTTAACCTACTGAGCCACTGAAGTGCCCCTAAACTCTTTTCCTTCTCTGTATTTAAGTAAGAATATTTTCTATTGACCTAGCTTCAAATTCATTTACTATTTCCCATGCTGAGTTCAGTGTCTGCTATTGTTTGTGTGTGTTACATTTTCGTATGTCATAGGCCTAGCAAATAAGGATTTCACTTATGTCTTGAGCTTCCAGGAAATATAAATTCTAATGTAGCTTACAAATTGGCTTAAAAATATTATTTAAATATCAACTGTTTTCTTTTGTAACAATTTTAATGATGGCCTTCTTTAGGTGCTCTACCTAAGGTCAAACCTTTTGTGTGCCCTTTCTCCCCTCAGGGGGGCTGCAACCATTTGAAATTTCTACCTCTGATTGTCTACTGACCTCAGTTTCCTGATGCATTCTAAAAAGTTATGGTTTTGCATGATTTTGTAAAAGTGACATTGTCATCCAGCTTCCTATAAGCTAAATGGAAACACAAGTCTTCCTCCTTACATTTTTATGTTGTATAAGAATATTTTGATAATCCATTTCTATTTATTTTTTGACAAGATTGTTTTTATTATCATCCCAACTTTGTAAACAAGAAAACATTTATTTGAGAGATGCAAAGCATGTTCTCTTAGCTAGGTTCTTATCTTCTACTGCATTTTTCATTGATATAAATCATCCCTCGAGTGAAATTCAGAGGTGTGAGAACTGCATTTACAAGCCCCCTCCTATTTTCATTTGTATTCATCCTGAAGTGAACTCCAGAAAGCTACATTTCTGTTTCATCCAATCTTCCAGGTCAGAGGACTAAATGCTGCCTCTGGACTCTAGGAAACTCCTCATGTCACTCTGGATTGCACAGATTTTTGATATATTCCATGTCTAGGGCACACTGCACGTATGTACCTGCTATGATAGAGCATTTTACAACAGACTAGAGCTTTACAGATTCCCCTTTGAGGCAAAGCCCATTGGCTTCTGCCTTTATTTTATGGGGCTAGAGTCTTGTTGGCTGTATTTCAGAAATTGTTTTTACAGCCACACTGTTTGCTGAGCCTGATGGAATACCTTTGCCATTTGATACCTCTGCCCATTACACTCTTTCCCCATTAAGATCACCCGACCAGTTACATTAACTACAGGATTCTGTCTGCTAAACTCCAACAGTTCAAATCATTGACTTTACCAATTTAAGGACATGGAAATGCTGGGACGCCAGAAGCCACACTAGAAGGCTAACTGCCTTATATATTCTTAATTCTCTTTGTCTCTCTCACGCACACGCACACATGGTGTCTGAACATGGAATGATTTGATGACCTGTCAACATATAGCACTTCAAAACTGACAAGTCTTTATATAATTTATGTCACTGCTGTAATAACTGCTCTCCTGTGGATACAACAATACTCTTAGATAACGGGGCAATTATTATTAACACCATTATACAGATGAAAAAACTTTAAAGAATTATATAGATATATAAACTTAGGTATATAAGTTTAAAGAATTATATTTACCTGTTCCTTTAATATGCAAGGAATTTTGCTGGGTCTGTGGAAGTCTTGACCCTGTTCTCAAGGAGCCTATATTTGAATGGGGAAGACAAAATTGAAATGCAAGTAATTCCAAGATGGTCTCCATGTTATGCTGTAAAGAATTCAACCCACCTATTTTAGCTTATTTGCACGATTTTTATAAGCGCTTCTTTCCCTAAAGAATCATCTAATACTTGGAAGTTTTCCAACAATATCATGTCAAGTGTGTTCTCTCCCATGCTGAGTCAGGAATTACTTGTCTAAAGTCAAAATTATAGGAAATTACAGGGGTGGGCACTGAATAATAAGAATAACCATTTATTGATTACCTTCTTTGATACAGGTATTGTATTATGCTTTTGCAGTCATTATAAAAATAAACATAATTTTACCATGTGACAGCATTGTTATTAAATTCTCACTTCTATGCAGTGAAGGGAGACTGTGATTATCCTCATCTTACAGAAGAAGAAATAAAAACTTAGCCAAAGTCAATAAACTGGCTAATAGTAAAGCCAACATTTCAGTCAAATTTTTCAGATGTTAAAGTTTATGTTTTTTAGCAACTACACTGTACTGTCTCTCCATGTCATCCTAAAAACAATCTTACACAGTAAGTACTATCCACAATTAAATCATGGGGAAACTAGGTTTGGACTATGTTCAAAGTCATACAGGTGTAAATGAGAGAGCTGGGATTTGTGTGCAGGAAAGACTATTCCAAAACCTTTTCTCTAAACCCTACTCAAGACTGTTTTCCACTGTACTACACCAGAGACACTGAGAGGTAAACTTGACAGCTCTGGGTATCCTTGCCTTTCCTGATATGCATCTGTTTAGGCAATCAGCTTCCATCACAGTGGAGAAGTAATATCTCCATGAATTATGCATCCCTTAAACTTGCCTCCATGAACTCACACTGGGAAGGATCCTCAGGCATATCAAAATAAATAAAAATTTTTTTAATATGCCATGGGACATAACCTCTCAAATAAGTAGGAAATGCCACTAACAAGCTGATTAAATTCTCTAAGCATCTAGTAAAGCAAAGCTTTACTTTAAGTAAACATACCCAGTACAAACACAATGATAGAGATGTCTAAACATGCTAACAAAACTTTTAAACACAGATATGATATCCAAAGGATGGAGGTAATAGTCCTCTTCTATATTGGTAAGATTGCATCATTCTTCAAGAGAGATACAGACAGACTAGAGTGTCCCAAATGGGGGGCCAGCATAGGGTGGGGTCTGGATAGGAGTTCATCTAAGGACCATCAGAACTAAGGATATATTGGATTTGAAGAAAAGTAAATCTATAAGGAATCCTATCATTATCCTGGGTAATAAATTACAAAAAAAAAAGATAGATTTGAATTCAACAGGAACAAAAGGATTGTTTTCAGTAACATATTTATTTAATACTTTTTGACGATAAAACTATTCCTCCCAAAGAACAGTTAGCTTCCATATCAAAAGCTACTTGGGAAAAAATGGAAATATCAGGTGTGCTGAAGAAGAAAGGATTATCACATCAAGAGTGGGGTGAGATTAGGAAACTTGTAAGGTCCTTCTAAGCTTTGTGATTCTATTAACAAAAATGAAAATATGTTCAAGTAGATAAAAGAAAGGCTTGTTTAGATTATCTTCTATATATTGATCAAAGTTCATACATACTAAAGTTTTAAAATATAAAACCATACCCTAGTGTGATTGCCAGATATATTGAGCAAATCAAAGTAAATTTTCATCTGATTATACTCATATCTGTCACATAGTTTATATCCTGTTGCCTAAACAACTCTACTGGCTGAATAAAACATATGTGTAATATGTGATATGATCATTACACTTTCTTGTTTCAGAATTAGTTCTTCTTACACTATTTTTGCTCATGAAACTGTAAATATTTTCATTTCCAAGGGGGGTATACAGGTGTAGGTATGAATGTAAGTCCTGGTCAGATTTCACTCATTTCATCGATTATTAGCTCTGTATATTACAAATAGTGATTTACTCAACTACAGGCAGAGCATTCTAGAATTATAAACCTTTTAATTCATTGTTTTCTCAAGCAGAAACAACGTTTAAGCTTATTTTACTCTGAAGTCAAATCAAGGAAGGTCAAATCAAAATCATGGAAAGACTTACCAGTGATTTGGTAGTTTTTGTTAAACTCTAAATTTCCTTTCAAGTTTCAGGTTACTCCTAACCTGAAATATTGAGGCATATTGAGGGATTTATAACTCAACGACTGGAAATTAAAAATAAAAAAATATTTTATATACATATCTTGATATGTGTATATGTGATATGTGTATATTGATATCAATATATGTGTATAAAATATGTAATAAATATATATTTAGCATTTATTGAGCACACACTATGAACCATGTAACTGCTTTAAGGTGTTTTACATATACCAGTTTATTTAATCATCACAATAAACCTATGAGGTAAATTCTTTTATTATGTTCATTTTGAAAATAGGAGAACTGAGGTATACAGAAATTAGTCAACAGATTTATTTTGGTTCAGAGGCCTGATGCTTAGCCATTAGTATTTATTGATAGAGAGAATGTACATAGTACATCAATGTGTTCATCATAAAAATTAGTTGGTCAGTAGTAAAGATGTTTTCCTTTCTACTTTTTTTAGCAAGTCAATATTTTGTCTAAATGTTATTATATTTTTATATTTTCATATAATTAATATATTCTTTGATAATTTTTTTTATTCAGAGCTTGCTCTTTCTTGCTATTCTTTCTTTTTCTCAATTGCTTCTCGGCCTTTTGGCTAAGATCAAGTGTTTTCTTTCTTTCTTTCTCTCTCTTAAACACACAAGCACAGTACACTAGCATTTTCAATGTTTTTATGACTTTGTGTGGTAGAGGTGAATAGATATTTAGCAGGGGAAAGTGAGTTTCCTTTTTTTCATGCATAATCTTCATGCCCCACAGCCTTCTGCAAAACTGGACTTTTGGCTGGCAGGCCTGATTTAATTTAGAAGTATCCCACAGTTTTTCCCTTTGCAGATTAGAAGTAAGATACTTAAGAGAACAACGACCCCCTGGAACCATTTGTTCCTCCATGAACTGGTGTAATTGGGATCTGGAAGTGATAACTGGATCTCTGCCATCCTGAGCTGGTTTGAACAACTGTCACATTTTTGGGTTTCTGGTTCTTGATCTGTGAAATGAGGAGCTTGTTAAAATGATCCTTAAGTCCTTTTTCCAGTCTTCCAGTCTCTGATTTACTAAGTCAGGCAACTGCTTATTTGAGAATGTGTCTACAGTAACTACATTGTTGTCGGTTTCATTTCCATAAATATTTCCTGAGCATCTTTTGTATATCAGGTCTTGACAAAGTCACAGGGCAGGAAGAAGAGTTTGTAAAAGATAACCTGTGTCCTAAAGTAACTTAAGGTCTTTCAAAGAAGAGGTTAATTTTAGAAATAATGGCATTTCAATGTGATTGGTACTATACAAATGGTATAAAAAAAGTTTTATGGAAGCATAGTTTAAATACGATTTGAGAGATTTACCTTCTGTCATATTATTTTAGTTGCCAGGGTGCCTGAAGAGTGGCTGACAGATCTCACCCTAACATTAAGTATGTGAACACATGTTTTTTGAATAAAGAGGTACCTTAACCATCCACAGGCCAAGATTAGAAGAGGACTTTAAGGTCCACAATTGAAACCATAAATGGAGAAAAGTAATTTTTTTTACATCCAGGATTCACATCTTTCAGCCTCCAAGGATGCTGGTATCAACCTACAAATCAAAGTCCAAGCTTCAAATTATCTTACGTAGGATGATCACCATGAAGTATTTTCTCGAACAGGAATCACACAAGCTTAGCCTTATTCCTCTACATTTCTTAGAATATAAAAGAATGCTGTTCCTTCCACTTCACCTTGATTCTTTGTGTCAGCATTTATACTGATCTGCTCATTACCTGAAATAAACTCTAACTCCCTTGTCTGCCAATTTCCTAGAATTCACTGACCTGCCAAACTGAAGCAATGCTTGACACCTCTCATTAGAATGTATCCTTCAGCCATGAATCTAATTATGAATGTGGGTATGGTAATAGGAAGTTGAATGTGAAGGTGGGGTTTAACTTTGGGCAGAGTTGACGAATGAAAAGTCTGTGAATGTGAGCACAGCTACCTCCCCCTGGTGTGCCCCACAACATTCTCCTTTCAGCCGGTCGTCTCTGAGCAGCAGTGGGGCGCTGCCATTTGTGTTCATTTTTCACTCATGCATGAAGTCTAGCGTGAAATAACAACAAAACATGCATTAAATTATTGGAAAAAGATTTCCTTATTGTATAAAAGAGACAGAATGAACTAAAAAAATCACTGAAAATGAGAAACATTAAAGTTCAAATAGCACTGTATTAGAATACTTAATTGCTTCATTAAAAATCGTAAAGGATAGAGCAGCTACTTCTTCATGTATTAAGTTTTAAAACACTTTTCAAAGATTCTGAGTTCATTAAGCGACAAAACTCCCGATAAAGTGTTTCCCTTAATTGTTTTGTTCACGGCTCCTTTGGCAAAATGTTATTAAATAATTATGAGTTCTTGAACTTAGTCTCATCGAGGAAAAAAAGTTTATTATTTATGATGATCTGATCTAAGCAACTTCATGAGCCTCCATCCCTATGAGCAAGGGTGATATTTTAGTGAAGGTAAAGGAAATCGGAATAAAGACTAGCCCATTTACTTCCATATTACCAAGATGCGGGATCTAATACTAACAACAATAACCACCAACATTTATTTATTCAGTGCTTCCTCAGCGCCAGCACTCTTGTTTAATCTGCACAGTAATGCTAAGACACAGGTACTATTATTCGCCATAAGTTTAAAAAGAACTAACTTTGATAGGAAGGGCTTACATGACTTATCAGAGGTCTCCCAGACAGGAAGTGGTAGAGGGGGGATTTACTCCTGATGTGTTCAGAGTCCACATTTCTAAATACATTCTACATGCTTCTTGAATATAAGCAATTTCCATTCACCCTCTTCTTTTTTTTTTTTTAATTTTATTTAAATTCAAATTAGTTAACATATAGTGTAATATTGGTTTCAGGAGTAGAATTGAATGCTTCATCACATATATATAATATCCAGCTATTCACCATTTTAATTAGAACTAGTTATCTAGAATTATACACCTATCTTTTCATTCTTGCTTTTCTTTGTTCCCCAGAAACCTGCTAAGGTAAACAGAGTATTTGGGAAAAGTCAGAAAAAGTATATGAAAGAGGTTATGCTAACCACATGTATATTTTAAACAACCTCTTTTTAGAAGCAGGGCTAGGTGACTTTTTTTTAACGTTTATTAATTTTGAGAGACAGAGAGACAGACAGACCACGAGCAGGGGAGGGGCAGAGAGAGAGGGAGACACAGAATCTGAAGCAGACTCCTTTGAGCTGTTAGCCCAGAGCCCAACGTGGGGCTCGTACCCATGAACCGTAAGATCATGACCTAGGCCAAAGTCGGACACTTAACTGACTGAGCCACACAGGTGCCCCAAGGGCTAGGTGATTAAGGAAGGAAAAATCAGATGTAGGGCTATAGATTCTGGGCCAGCATTGTTACCTTAGTCCAAAGAATTTCAGATCCTAGGGAGAAAGCTCCCTATAGAACTGAGGATTTAGAACGCAAGGCTATTGACTAAACTACTCCGAAGTAAGCTTCTGTTGGAAATGTTTTTCTAGATCTAATGTCTTAAAATTAAAGCTCTAACCACTTATAAACACAAGCAAAGATTGATTCATTTAACTCAGTATTTTTTAAAATTGATTTAAAAATATAGATTCTGGGTGCATAGTATAAAATTTTGTACTTAAATTCAAGAGTATTACAAATGAGTTAAAGACGAAAAGCAGTACAATTTTATCACCTCACTGATTTAGACCATCTTTAAATATTAGCTTCCACTTTCTTGAAAGCCTCATTTTCTCTTTCTTATGAACACACTATTACCAGGGCAGAGAGAAAACGTGATTTTCCAAATGTTTCTCTTCAGGTAGGTTTGACTCTGCTACTAGAAGAGGTTTGTATCTAGGGATCCTGTGGACAGACCAGACAGCCTGCAGCTACTATATGGAAGCTAAAATTAAAACGATGTGGCTTCATTTCTGGTATGTACTGTTCATACCTTCTTGTATAAAGGGATGGCTACTCTTTCCTTTCGTTTCAGGCTCTATCAGATACTCCTGACCTACAAGATACTCCTGTGTTTGGCTTACTGGAGTCATCCTTACTCCATTTTAGGAACATTTCTAGATCACTTCCTTTTTGCCACTCCATGACATTTTATGTTTCATTTTTCTGGTTTCTCAGACCAATTGGTTTTATTACTGACTCCCAAGGGTCACCTCATTACTTAGTTTGACTATTTGATTTTGTAATTGCTGTTGGATTTTAATCTTTAATGCATAGCTTCTGGGGTCTGTTCTCTATTTTCAGGTTATTAAAGTAAGAGGTCCCTACTTCTGAGTTCTATTTCAGTGCTATGGAACATGTCCTGACTGGAATTGCCTTTCATTCAAACTCCATCTGACGAGGGATAGAAAATATTATTTCCCTTTACTCAGAATGAGGTATGTGGAGAAAGTAGGGGGGTGGTGATTAGAAAGAGAGATATCCATAGAATTGGTGTGAAAAAAATGTAATTTATTCACTAAACATTACATTAGAATTATAGAATTTAATTATTTAGAATTATGGATTTTCATTTAATTCCATAATTAACTTATTTTCAAAGACACTAGTCTCATTTCCTATTGCATAGATCTTATTAAAAGGGGAACTAAGTATGGTTGTTTTGCATCCTCAATTTGGCTGAATTTCAGGAACAAATGCACAACATGAGCTAAATTTGTATCTTTACAGTTTTCAGTGCTGTCTGGGACATACTTTTTAGATAAATTATAAACCAGTATTTTATCTTATTGTTTAAATTCTGATAATTAATGTGTATTGGTCACATGATAATACCTTAAGTTTGCTTAGAATTTAGATTCCATTTTTGGGGACACATGTCTTTTGGATACACATTACCTAGAATAGAGCTTCTCAGTATTTTCCAAATAGACTATATCTTCAAGGTGATATTTCTAAAGAGTACATGATAACTTAATATTAAATATCCTTTACTTAGTTTCCAAAGACCACAAAATGCTCTCTATTCTGTAAGTCCTTTCCTATTCTCTCCAGTTGGCTTAGTTTTTCTTTCTGTGCCATTTCATAATGCAAGTACCTTTCCTTTAACTTAAAACTTGACTGCATCTCTGACCCTCACATTGGATTGTAAGGTCCTTGACAGTAGCAACAGCATGTAATCACCTTTGTCTCCAGTCCAGCGTCCAGGTTGATTCCTAAATGTGTTGGATAGTGGTAAGTTTTCCCTTAACTGAGCTGCCATTTTGTTTTATCTTTATCAGAATCATATGGCCTCTTTGGAGGTTCCATCTCATGAGCTCTTTTTGGTTATTTGCAAAATATTCTTAGATTTTTCATTTTTTGTTAAAAATACCAGTTCCTTTTGGAAAGCTGATTGATGGTTTATATCTTAACAACCTTATTAAATATGATGAAAATCCATACTAACTGAGTAGTCTTATTTCTAGCTTTCTTATTTCTAGTCTTCTTGTTCTAGCTTTCACTTTTTACATTTCAAATAACTCTGACCAGATTACTACACTAGGTATGTTCTTCATTCACACACACACCCCTTTGGGCAAATTTTCTGCAGAAAGGGATACTAATACCTATTCTGTAATGTTGTAGGGATGATTAAAGTTAATAATGTATGTAAAGCAAATGCTTAGTATATATTCAATAAATATTGACTATCATCATAGTTTCACATTCAGCTGAATTTTATAAAAGAGCAATATGTTGGGGTGATTACTATCATTATTAAATTGTTCAGTTGAGAACTTAAAAAAAACTGAAGTGGCAGGCTCCAAATCACATATCCAAGAGTAGAGATTGTGTTGAACCTTGAGCAGATTGTTCTCTCATTCTCAGATAATTTTCACGTTGGAGAGTAGCAGCATGCTAACATGTAGAGAAATTAGTGGTAGATCTTTTTTAGAAGTGTTTGCAAGTTAAAATAGGAATGGGCAGTGATGGAAATGAAGATACTCTGATGGTAGAAGTTCTGTCAATTGAGGAAGTTCTCAGGAGCCCTTTAAAACACAACAGAGAACAAGTCACTATATTGTATACCTGTGAAAGTCTTCTGTCTCAGCTAAGAGATGGACCATGCAGACTGATACAGCTCTTTGAGCAAAGCCATTGTAATATATATGTGTATATATATATATATATGTGTGTGTGTGTGTATATGTATATATGTATATATGTATACGTATATATGTGTGTATATATGTGTATAAATATATATGATTTTTATACGGTATACATATATATATATATATATATATATATATATATATATAGTTCTCTGTGACTGAAGCATGATAAAATGTATATGTATCGGGATAGGTATTAGAGGACAGAAGATCCAGAAGGCAGATTGGTTCATTTAACAAATTACAATTTTTCTCAGTTATGCTCCAGAACTGGGCAAAACAATAGAGGCATAAAGAGGCGAGACATGCCATTCCTCTGCTTGAGAACCTCATTCTGAGACAGGAGGTTGATAAATAAGTTCAGTGGCCACTGTATCCTGTACAGTGAGAACATACAGGAAGGAAATAACCTCATCGCCTCTGCCTGGGGGTTCAGAGGAAAGTTTCATAAAGTAGGAGATATTTAAGATTTGAAGGATGTGTGAGAATACTAAATGATGAGGAAACATTACATGCAAAACCATTTGTGGATTAAAGTGCATGTTCTAGGAAAAGTATTAAATTGGGGCCAGAATATATAATGACTGGGGGGTTATAATCTTAATCTTGGAAATAGAAAATTAAAAATATTAATACTAATAACAAGATCATTGCTTCATATTTAAAATGTATTCAGGGGCACCTGGGCGGCTCAGTTGGTTAAGCGTCCGGCTTAGGCTCAGGTCATGATCTCACCGTTTGTGAGTTCGAGCCCTGTGTCACGCTCTGTGCTGACAGCTCGGAGCCTGGAGCCTGGTTCGGATTCTGCGTCTCCCTCTCTCTGCCCCTCCCCCACTCATGTTCTGTCTCTCAAAAATAAATAAACATTAAAAAAAGAAAAAAGAAAATGTATTTAATACAGAAAGTCCAGATTTAACACACATTCAGTGCATGCCTATTAACAGAGCATTTTATCATAGACATGGATTTTTAAACCAACGTATGAGCTAGTTAATGATCACAACTTGCTTATTTTCATTGAGCTCTTAAATATACTTGACTCCAAAGTACAGAGAGTAGAGAAGTATGAGCTATATATAGTCAGAAAGACTAAAAACCTCAGCAACTAGAACAGACATTTGCTTACTGGCATAGGTACACTGAAGGATGTTCTCTCCTCACATTACCAATATGTCAGGATTTTTAACAGATGTTATTAGGATGCCACAGCAATGCAGAGATGTATGTAAGCTGAGAGCATAATCACTATGAGGACTGAAGGCTGATGATTTGACTGTGTTGAAATTACTCGGGTGTCCCTCTAATTTGTCACATGACTTCATGTTTAACTCTGTTATATGGTTTTTAAATCTGGGTTCTTGATGATTTCTTTTTCTTTTTCTTTTCATGAAGTGGATGATGATTTGTAAACTGACTCTTCATGTTCCTAAACCACTGAGCATTTTAAAAATTAGTTTCCATGAAATAGAAGTGGTTTCAAAGGAAGTCTTGGCTCAACTAGCTTCTGTTTGGGGATTTTGACTGCCAGGATATCCATTCAAAGAAAGATGGTGATTTCTAAATTATTCTATTTTTACTTTGATATCCTCCCTGTAACTCTACAGTTTTCTCCACACTACTTCCCAGGATTTCCCTCATGGTTGTCTTCAGGATATGTTACCATTAGCAACAGCGATTACTGGCCCTCCTTGTTCCATCAACTACCAAATCTTGGTGTAAAAGTGGAAAAACCTTGTAAACATAATTGTTTACGGAAATATTTTCATATACATTAATAATGGTGATCTTTTCTATTTTTTTTAACATGTTGACATATGAAAAGCAAGTGAGAATCAGCAAACTAATCTTGATTATTTCATGTAAACTGAGCCAAAACAATTAACTATAACAGTATGGAGACAATGTTGGATTTTCACTTGATCTGTTAACTCACTTCATTTTCATTCAAACTTGAACCACAAATGTTAATTGAATGCCTATTTGTACTAAGTATTGTGTTAAGTGTGAAAATGTTTAGAAACTCAGAAAAAAAATTCTGTTTTTGAGAAATTCACCAACTAGAGGGAGAGAGAAACACATAAGATTAGTTTTTATAAGGATATCTGCAGAATTCATATGATGTAATGTTAAATCTCTATTCTTTTGGGTGAAAAAACAAACTTCATTTTTATGCCTTAGAGACTTACAGATTTCAGGATAAACTGTAACTATAGGATTTAGATATGTTTGGACATGTCTGGAAGTTCAACAGTAGGGATTTATCTGGAATGCCTTGGCATGAAAGACCAAAGAGCTTTATGGGAAAGAACTCTGTAGCAGTATGAGTTAAGATGCATAAAAAAAGTGCATTCTCATAAAAAATGTTCATATATCACTGGAAGGAGGGAGTTTTCTTTAGTCCTTCTCTTGTGGGTATGTCCTTGAGTCCTAATGAGAGGAGAAAAAATGTGAGTCTCTAACTTTCTGCTAAAGATATGTGGTATGTGCAAGTCATGGTGGAGGTGCACATGTTAGTCTAAGTGGGCAATACCGTCCAGCAATGGACCAGAAGAAAAGTGGGGGAAGATGATATGCTTGCACATATATTGGCAACTCTGACAACAGAGGCATCATGCTGTCTTCTGTATAGGCACCAGCAATTTTGGCCTGGGCACTGGAGCAATGGCTACTTTGGTAGTGTCTCTGTGGCTTAATGGTGATTTCAGCGTATTCAGCAGCCATTTTCTTTCCAGTGGTCTAGAGAAGTAGAGGAGAAAAAATGGCAGATAACACAGAGAGGAATAATTTGTGAACAAATGTATGCTACCTTTTTGGAACACAGAGAGATAAGCTGGTAGAGTTTGAAGGCACCTGGAAGTACTCCCAACACTGGATAAAAATAGAGAGCATCATTTTGTATTGTTATTTTAACACCAACTAGACCCCACTTTTAATTTCTTCAGGCTATTTTTCTCTAGAGAAAAGTGATCTATAATTAAAACAATATTCCCACAACCCTGTGGTTGTGACCTGAGCCAAAGTCAAGAATCAGATGCACTCAATGATGGAGCTGCCCAAGCGCCCGTGAGGTTAATATAATGTTATGACAAATGTTAATTGAATCAGTTTTAAAAAGATGCATCTGAGACACTTACATACATTCTGTAAACTCATATTCCAATAGGCACCAGTTACCTACTTCCTACTTCTCAGCTTCACATCCACCTTTTTTTTGCCCTGCTGGATCTTGGGGATCTTGCCAGGTGGAGAATGTAACCCCTCATCAACAAAGGGCACAGGAGTGAAATACAAGGTGATGGAGTCAGGAGGACTATTCTCTGTTGGGTCCCCACCACTTCTCTATTATTATTACTCAGTGAGGGAGCTTCAGTGGCATCCTCAGATCATACTTCTCTAGGATAAACCACTTGCAAGGAGCTCAGTCCTGCCACATCCTCTTGTCTGCAATATGTTTCTTTCATAACTCCCTTCCAATAGTTGAAAATCGCTCCTATCCATTTTTCCCTGTGTAAATGACTGATGTTATATTTGTCTCCTGATTAGACCCTGGACCTTGACTGATATATACCATTTTCTATTTTACTACTGAAAGTAATGTAAATATACAAATAGCAAATTTAGCAAAGTTCTAAAAAGATCATTGCTACTTTTCTCTTTCATGGCATAATGACAATCTGTTGTTTCCCTTTTTATTTTGGTGTCCAGGAAACTCAGAGTCCACAATATACATGATTGGAAAATAATGGAATCCTCATACTAGAGTTAGCAATTTTTTTATGAAGAGCCAGACAGTAAAGTTTTTCAGCTTTGTAGGTCATATGGTGTCTGTTGCAAATACTCAGCTCTGCTGTTGTTGTGCTAAAACAGCCAAATAATACAAAAATTAAGGGGAGTGATTGTGTTCTAGTAAAACTTCTTTATGAAAACAGGCATCAGGCTGGATTTGACCTTCAGACTGTCCTTTGCCAACTCCTGCTTTAGAAAATAATCTCATCACATGGACCCATAGTAAAAATATCACATACTAAAAATATAACCTGTGAAATCTATTATTCTTATTTTAAAGCCATAGTGCTATAGAAAAAAATGTAAAGAGTTGAATGGAGCTTCAAGTTAATCTAAAATGACTTTTAACTTAGAAAGGGTACAGACTTGGTAAACAGAACGTTTAGCTATAGAATCAGATGTTCATTATGAACACTGTCATTTTCTACCTGTGAACCCATGGGTAGTTTAATTTATCTCTTTAAACTTTATTTTCCTCTAGCAGAGCATGGAAATATTAATACTTTACCTTAAAAGTATGTGATAATGGTTAGTATAACACAAACATTTAATGAATATTTAGTCTTAGAGTCTATTTTTTTAGGCAGAGGAAGCAAAAACAACAACAAAAAGGAAACTTAGATATGAAGCCTGCTTTTGAAGTACATAATAGTAATTTGGGGGATAAAACTGGTACATGAGGATAGTTGATATAAAGGCCCAACTAAGTCATGTAGTGTATTATGAAGTCTACTATTTTAGCACTTGTTAAATATTATATCCTTTAAATAATTGCTCAGTGTTAGAGGAGATGCTGACCACTGCATCAGAGGAGGGATCTGGGCAAAGAAGAGAGGACAGCTGGTGTTATATCAAGTCCAACTACCCTAAATAGACTATTTAAAAAAAAGAAGAGACTGAGATACCTTTATTTGTCAAGGTCAAGTGCTGTCCATTATCAGTTGTCATAGGGGCTTGATAAAAAGTTGACTTCATTAGAGAGAATAAAGTTATGTTTTCTCATACCCCAATTTCTGATTATATATACATTATATATGTATATATATGTATACATATACATATACAAATATGTTATATACATATATTTGTATCTATATATGCAATATATAAACATATTTGTGTATATATACATATATAAGCATATATATGTATATACATATATACATATATAATATACTTTATTATAGGTAAATGTAAATATGTAATGTATGACACATATATGGAGAAGAATATAGAGAAAACATCTGCAGAGTTCAATTGCCACAAAGAGAACACTTCTGTAATCATCACTCAGTTCAAGAAATGAAATAATGCCCCACTCATTCTCCTCCTACTCATATTTCTTCCCTGTGAATGAGCTTAATAATATCAATTTCTATTACTATCCTTTAGTTTTGCTTCTATTACTGTTTAGTTTTTGAATTTCATATAAATGGAAAATTACAGTATATATTATCCTTGACTCAGTCCTTTTGATCAATAAGGATTAATGATATTCAAATATGTCATTGGCTTTAGCTAATGTAGCTTTTCATTTTCATTGCCACATAATATTCAGTATATAAATATGCTGTCAGTTAAATATCCATTCTTCTGCTCTTGGGTTTTTCTAAGTCCTTGGCTATTATGAAACACTGCTATGAACATTTTTATATGTGTCTTTTGGTGCATATATGTATGCCTTTTAAAAATATATGTAATACTAAGAGAAATTCCTCTGTCATAAGATATGTTTCTTTTGCCAGTTGATGGTTTTTTATTCCCAATAATGATTTTTTTTTGTACCAAAGTTTACTTTGTGTGATACTGATAGAACTTAAAACATTTCTTTTGTTTGTATTCTATATCTTTTCCCCAAATTTTTAACTTCAACCTTGTTGCACTCTCATATTTTAGAAATGTTTTCTTGTAGGCTATTTTTTTGTCTTTTATCTTTCCTTTAGTTAGAGCTCTTAGTCTAGTTATAAGAACTATAACTATTGGTATAGTTGTATTAAAATCTGTCCTCTTTCTATTTGCTTTCTATTTATCCCTCTTCCTTCTTTTGTTATTCCTACCTTCTGCTTCTTTTGGGTATATATAATGTATTTATTTGGTTCCACTTTTTCTTTTGTTGGTGAAATGTATTTTCTTTTTTTTTTATTGTTCTTTTTTTGTGAATGCTTTAGGAATACAATATCTTTGACTTAGTCTAATATTAATTAGTGCTTTTACCTTAAGAAAATCTAAGTTATTTAAAACATTTAAAATTTTTACTACTGCATTTCAGTTATATGAAATTGTATATTTTAATTCTCTTTCTTTTTAAAAAAATTTTTTTTTCAACGTTTATTTATTTTTGGGACAGAGAGAGACAGAGCATGAACGGGGGAGGGGCAGAGAGAGAGGGAGACACAGAATCGGAAACAGGCTCCAGGCTCTGAGCCATCAGCCCAGAGCCCGACGCGGGGCTCGAACTCACGGACCGCGAGATCGTGACCTGGCTGAAGTCGGACGCTTAACCGACTTTGCCACCCAGGCGCCCCTTAATTCTCTTTCTTTTGATATACATGTACATACACACATATCCTAAGACATTGTGATTTGATATAGTAATCATTATAGACATAGTCAATGTTTATTTAGATTTACCTTGATATTGACCATCTTTATTGCTCTTCATTCCTTTCTGCACCTCTAATCTTGCATTTGAGATTCTTTCCTTCTGCTTGAGAAATGCTCCTTGTAATTCCTCTTTTTTGGGAAAAATTCTCTTTATTTTTTATTTGTATGAAGGTAATTTTATTTCAAATGAATACTTGAAGATGTTTATCATTTTTTTTTCTGGGTCTAGCATTCTAGCTTTGTATGTAGTATGTTTTAACATTATAAAGATAATATTGCACAGTTTATTTTTTTATTATTTCTATTAAAGATTCAGCTCTCAGTCTAATTATTACTTCTTTAAAAATGTTTTGTGTGTTCTTAGTTTCTTTTACATACTATTATTGTTTCAAAATTTCAGGGTTATGAGTAAAATGTAGTTTGGTCATAATTGGCTTGGCTCTCATAAACCTTCTTAAATTTCATATGTTTTATCAAGGGATAGATTTTATCCATTATTCACATATTGCTGCTGCTTCTTTCTCTTCTGAGGCTCCAATTATAAACATATTAGTGTATCTCACTGAATTTTTATGTGTCTTACCCATTTTTTTTTTGCTTTTTTCATTCATTTACTTCCATGATTCATTAAGATGTTTTATTCTGACCCATCTTCAATGTCACTGATTCTCTCTTCAACTACATCTCAGCTGTTAAATCCTATCATTAAATCATCAACTTCAGTTTTGGAATCTTTCAGTTGCAGAATTTCTACCCTCTAGATTTTTTGTCTTATTTATTTGAATATAGTGAACACAGTTACTTTGAAACTTGGTCTGGCAGCTCCAAAATCTAGAGCCCCATTTAATAGGTTTCTATTATATTTTGTTTCTGCTGATTTTAATTCATATATTCTTGTCACCATGTGTTCCTGATTATTTTTGATTATATTTATAAATTTTTGATATGATTTGAAGTGGGACTGTAGTCTCTGAAAGTCCCAGTTTACATTTAATACACATTTTCTCCAGTATGCATCTCTTTTAAATTTAAACCAAAAATATATAGAAGTTTATCAGAGATCTCTCACCTTAGCTGGTACTCAAGTGTAATTTTTAGCCAGCCACTCCTATAAGGTTGTCAAAAATATGACTCAAATTATCTTCCTCTTAGAAGCATTTAACAGTACTAGTAGATTCCTGCAGGGCAGTGCCTAAAATGCTAGGCTCACCTTCCAGAGCTTCATTTTCTGTTTTTTTTTTTTTTTTTTTTTTTTTTTCATAGCCACACTGAATAGGCAATTCTTCACTGACTTAGTAGCTCTTCAAAGACTCTCCTATAAATGTATGTATTATGTATGTATGTGTCTATCTCTTTCTCTAGTCTCTATTACCTATTTATCCCAGCTTCACTAGCTATCTTTAGTAGAAGAGTTGGTCTAAATTAACTAAGTTTACTTAATCAGAAATGGGCTCTTAATTGCCAAAATGTCTTTCTTTACTATTTTTCTTTGAAAGGTCAATTTAAAAATGTCCTATCATGCTACCACACTATTTTGCTGAAAAATTATTTTAAAAAAAGATTCTTAATTTTTTAATTCTAAGAATTACTATGTAATTGTAATATAGCTAAACTGTTAACTCTGAAATAAAGTAAACTCAAATTAATTTTCATTGAAAATTGATATTTAATGTTTACTAAGATATGTTTCCCCTTTTGAGAAGATTTAAATGTCTTTGGATAATGAGGAACACCTATAATTTGAAGCCAACAGTGTATTTTTATTTTTATTTTATTTTACTCTTTTTAAATTTATTTTATTTATTCTGAGAGCAAGTGAGCAAGCATGAGCTGGAGAAGGGCAGAGAGAGAGTGAGAGAGAGAATCCCAAGCAGGCTTCATGCTGTCAGGGCCCAATGTGGAGCTCAATCTCACAAACCATGAAATAACCTGAGCTAAAATCAAGAGTCAGATACTTAAGTGACTGAGCCACCCAGGTGTCCCGAACAGTATGTTTTTAGACATAAGTTTAGTAAAAGACTTGTTTAAACATAACTTATTATTTTATTCTTTTTTTTTTTTTTTTTTTCTGAGAGGGTACAAGTGAGTGAGGGTGGAGAGAGAGACATAATCCCATGGGCAGGGGCGGGGGGAGAGACAGAGAGAGAGAGAGAGAGAGAGAGTGAGAAGCTGGGCTCACCGAAAGCAGGGCTTGTTGAAATATTACTTTAAATAATTGTTTAAATATCACTAAATTCAAAATTACCAAGTATTACTAAATTACTAAACTATTACTGTATTAAATATTACTAAAATATCTTCCTAAAACCTACCTGTGTTACAGTGTTAGGCAGATAATAATCAAAGGTGCCTATGCCCTAACTCTGTGAAACCTCTAAATACGTTACCTTACACAGCAAAAGGAACCTTGTAAATATGATTAAGAGTATAGACCTTGATGAGATTGATCTGGATTATCTTTAGAGAGTCCAAATTAAGTACATGAGTCCTTGAAAGTAGAGCATCTTTCCCAGCTGTAGTTAGAGAGATACAATGTGAGAAGGCATGAACTTTGTTGCTGCCTTTGAAGGCAGAGTGGGCTATGAGCCATGGAATGAAGGTGGCCTCTAGAAATTAGAAAAGACAAGGAAGAGAATTTTCCCCCTTAGACTCTAGAAGGGAATGAAGTTTTGCCAATCATCTTTACTTTTAGCTTAGTGAGACCATGTCTGACTTCTGACCTATAGAACCAAAATATGATAATTTGTGTTGTTTCAAGCCACTAAGTTTGTGGTAGTTTATTATGCTAGCAATAGAAACTAACACAACCTCCAAATGAGTTCAACATTTCGATTTCCTTTCATGCAATTCTTTCTTCCTGCTGCTCCAGTGTGGTCTTTTAAAAAATAATAAGATAGATACTAATACTCTGCAATCATATAAAGTATAATGGATACTGTTAGATTAACTTTATTTTATGGGAAATTGAGGTTAGAAAAGTTGAGTTGTCTAAGGTCACAGAGCTAACAATTTTCAGTGCTGAGATTCAAAATCATGCAGTCTTGCTCCAAAAAGCCATGCTCCTAACTAGTCTATATATACCACCTTTCTTCATTTTAAATTCTTGGTCAAAATCCTTTAGTGACTTCACACCTCACATAGAACTGAATCCTACCTGCTTAACCTTTGGTAAATTGTCTGTTATCTATCTATCTCCTGTTTCTCCCCTTGATGTCTTTGTTTCAGCAACAATGGCCTAACCTAACTAATCCCACCTCAGGACTTTTGCATTCATTATTCCAGATGTCTGGAAAACTCTTTCTTCATATCTTTGCGAACTGAATCCTTGTTTTTTAGGTTTCTGGTTCAAATGGACCTTGCTCAATGAGGCTTCTGTGGCACTTGGTCATACTTATTATCCAGTTTTATTTTCCTCTGGAATTTTTCTGTATTAACATTGCCCTTTAAATTTATTTTTTTGGCTTATGTATTTTCTCTCTGCTCACTAGAAAGAAACCTCCACCGAATGTGCGATTGTGTATCTCTTGCTTACTTCTGCATTCTACCAAACTAGAATAATGCAGGCAGCGGGCACATAAATATTTTTTTTGAATGAATAAGTGATCTCATACACACTCAGAAGCATTTCAATGCTTATGAGTACTCGAGGAGAGATGGTGCTCTGGAAAGTACACAGATTTTTCAGCTGCATTCATATCAATCAATAATTGCAGAAATTGCAAATTATCAGAAAGCTTTTTAAACATATTTAACAGGATTTTGAATATCTACTATTCCTATTTAAGGTGAGTATATTGGAAGGCAGATATATTTTCTTGCTTAAGGAAGGCAATGAATAAATGACTAAATTATCCTACAAAAAAACGGGGATCAAGTTACCTGAAGGGAAGGGAGATAGAGGGAGATGATGATTTAACAACTGCTGCTAGGCCTCAGGGGAGAAACCTCTCAAAGTTCCATTGAGGTGTGTACAATTTCATTCTTTTCCTTTGCTCCCTTCTCTCCCCAACCCAAATATCCAACAGAAACCTCTTATTTCAAAATATTTTAAGAGTTATGTTTTGGTTTTGGTGTGTCTGGTTTTAGTTTTTTATCCTTTTTTAAAAATACTTTTTTTTAATGTTTATTGATCTGAGAGAGAGAGAGAGAGAGAGGCAGAGCATGAGCAGGGGAGGGGCAGAGAGAGAGGGTTACACAGAACCCCAAGCAGGCTCCAGGCTCTGAGCTGTCAGCACAGAGTCGGACATGGAGCTGGAACTCAGGAACTGCCAGATCACGACCTGAGTCAAAGTGGGATGCTTAACCTACTAAGCCACCCAGGCGCCCCTTTTTTTCCTTTTTAATTGTTATTGTTCTAACATTTGAGACTGATTGCATGAAAGTCAAATGCTCTATAAGAGTAAGGCTGTTCATATAAGCTCCATTAAACATTTATTTCCGCACAATTTATCATGTATTAAAAACAAGTATTAATGTATTAATGTATCATATATTAATAACAACAACAACAAAAAACCCACCCAAGATTCTTTAGAGAGTCTATTTCAGTAGCTAAAGAATGTTAAGAGAACATAAATGTAAATCTTCTTAACACAGTTTATTCTCATGTGCTTGGGTTAACCGAATGTCCCAGTTATTGTATCAATCATATACATAATATACCGAAAACTCACTTCTTTTTCAAGGAAAAAATCTAAAGACTTAGAAATTCTAAAGCCATATTACTGAACCTGTGAGAGATGGAGAAGACACCTCAGGAACTAACTATAAAGGTCTAATTATAGCTGTCATTTAGAGGTCTGAAGTAGTGGACGTAAGCATTGGTATAGGGCATCTGCAGTAATTAAACAAACCTATATTATGTAAAAAGAAACTTACAAATAAAAATTTATCTTATGTATACAGTTTAATGTTATATATACATAAAGAGACTTTGCCATTATTTTAACTTTTAATTACCATTATCTGACCTACTATCTGTCTGCCTGGGCCAATCGTTTTTCGTGTGTGTGTGTGTGTGTGTGTGTATTTATTTTGAGAGAGAGAGAGAGAGAGAGAGAACGAGCATACACACATGATTGAGGGTTGGGCAGAGAGGGAGAGAGAGAATCCCAAGCAGGTTTTGTACTATTAGCATAGAGCCCCATGCAGGGCTTGATTTCATGAACTGTGAGATCATGAGCTGAGCTGAATCAAGAGTCAGACACTTAACCGACTGAGCCAACCAGATGCTCCCATTTTTCCTTATTTTTCTTTATTTTATTTAAAATTTTTTTTGTTTTTAACATGTATTTATTTTTGATAGAGAGAGACAGAGCACAAGCGGGGGAGGAGCAGAGAGAGAAGGAGACACAGAATCCGAAGCAGGCTCCAGGCTCTGAGCTGTCAGCACAGAGCCTGACGCAGGGCTCAAACTCATAAAACACGAGACAATGACCCGAGCCGAAGTCGGATGCCTAACTGACTGAGCCACCCAGGCACCCCATTTTTCTTTATTTTGGTGAAGTAAGAACTGAGTTACAGCCAGGTTAATAGTCCACGTTCTACATGACTTACAGGGTTGTGAAAATTAAATAAGATCATAGATATGAAAGTGCTTGGTAAACTTTAAAGGACTGTGTGATTGTGAGTTTTTTGTGACATACCAGTCAATACATAGGCAACGACATATAACAGAATACTAGGTAAAAGGGTTCATTGTATACATTAAGTGTAAAATAATAGTTAGCATTTATTGAATGCCTATTATGTGTCCAGTACTGCACTAAATGCTTTATAGATGAGTTCATTTGATTTTATCAAAACCTTAACTAGTTGGTAATATACTGATGTCCAAACAGATGAAGTCTGCCTGAGGACGCATTGCTATTATAAATCATCACTATAAATTGGTTTAGTTTTCATGAAGAAAAAAAAAGAAAAATTAAAAAGAAAATTCCATCTAATTCTATCAAATTAGAATGGCAATTGGTATTAAATTATACTTCTCAAAGTTTCAGAAATTTTGAAGTATTCCTCTGGATCAACCTGAACAATCATTTTTGATGAGCAACATATATTCAATCAACAAATATTTTTTAACTCTTACTAAGTGCCAGATACTGGGCCATGTTGGTTTTAGGATAAGCACAAGTTCTGTTCTCATGAGACTATTTAGCAGGTGATGAGTACATGTTAAAATAATGATAGAAAATTGTAAAGCATTTTTATATTTGGAAAGTTTTATGACTGGGGAGATGAAAGGTGTTAAGGGAGAAGTAGAAGGATCAAACTCCTTGAGAAATGCCTCTCTAGAAAATAAGAGTAAGCTAGATCAGCCATAGAGGCAGAGGTGGGTGATGTGCATTCTCAGCAGCAGAAGCAACATATGGAAAATCGGATAGGTACATTTGAGAAGCTTGGTATAGTCAGGCATTGCCAGAGGATGGGCATTGCCAGAGGGGTGATGAGTGACTTCTAGATGTTAAAGAAGAGACATGCAGAGGAAAGATCACAATTGCCTTATTGGGTTAATAAGAAATTGATGTTTTATTATAAAGACAATAAGTCTATTGAAAGTTTTTAAGCAGAGGAGAGAGAAGGGCCCATAAGTTTTTTATAAAAATTGCACAGCTAGCTGAAAAAATAAATGAGAAGAGAAATATAGTGGATAGAGTGAAACCCTTATAAAGCTGTTATACAGGAGAGACATGTTAGTGGTGGATGACGGTAGTGGCACTGGGAAACAAAGTCATGAATTGACCTGAGAGCTATTTAAGAAATAGAATGATAGGATGAGGTGATGTATTGGTGTAGCCAAGACTGTGCCTTTTGAATTCACTTTTTAGGGAGTGCCACTGCTAAAAACACCCCTGCTCCAGACAATTAAGCTCTCTTGTCCAAGGCTGCACCCCTTCCTAGGGTGGCCCTCATCCAATGATTAATAAGTCTGGGGATATAAATGTTCATTCAGACATAACCATAGTATATCAGTTGAGGCTTCCATTGAGACTACATTGCAACTTTTCCCTCTATCCAATCCTGTTTCCATCTCTTCACTTCCACAGCTGTTGATCCCAAGAGAACTTCCTACTAGACTTGTGAAACACGGATTTCTGCCTCAGAGTTTGCTTCCCAGGGAACCCAACCTGTGGTGATTGGCTAAGGAGTTGGAGTATGTAATGAAGAATAATAATTTCATCGACTACTAGATTTCTGTATTGAAAACTGGGTAATAGGTTATTTAATGAAATAGGGAATCCTAGAAAAAAAAGAATATTTTAAGCAGTAAGAAGTTGTATTTGCCAAGTGAAGCTATTCAGGTATCTCTTGTCTCTTCAGATCTGCATCCCAGGAGAAAAACCATGGAGGTTGAGAATAAGAGGGATAGGTAAGGGAATTAAAGAATTGACTAGAATGTTTAAAATCATGACCAAGAAGGTGGAAAAATAAACTGATGAGAATATGAAAACACATTATAATCTCTAAACTCTTTTGTGAAGAACCATAATTTAGCACATGTTTTAACATGGATTCTTGTAAAAATGAAAGGAGCTAAGAAACAATATCATGGCATGCTTTTTAAAATTTTTTAATGTTTATTTATTTTTGAGAGAGACAGAGACAGAATGCGAGCGGGTTAGGGGCAGAGACGGAGACACAGAAGCAGAAGCAGACTCCAGGCTCTGAGCTGTCAGCACAGAGCCTGACATGGGGCTTGAACGCACAAGCTGTGAGATCATGACCTGAGCCGAAGTTGGATGCTTAACCAACTGAGCCACCCAGGCTCCCCTCATGGAGCTTTTTAACATGAGACCTAAAGATCAATTTGTTGGTGAGAATATTTTCTTTCTTACATTCTCTGACTGTCTTGAGAGCAGTTAAAAATGTTTCTTCAGGGGGCGCCTGGGTGGCTCAGTCAGTTGGACATTGGACTTCGTCTCAGGTCATGATCCGGCGGCTTGTGAGTTCGAGCCCCGTGTTGGGCTATGTGTTAACATCTCAGAGACTGGAGCCTGCTTTGGATTCTGTGTCTCCTTCTCTCTGTATCCCTTCTGTGCTTGCATGCTCTCTCTCTCTCCCGCTCTCAAAAATAAATAAAGATTAAAAAAAGTTAAAAAAAAATTTCTTCAGAGCTCAAATTTAACCAGCTAAGAAGGACTATGAAAGTATTTCAGTTCATTTGACAGGAATCTTCTAACAAAAAGAATGTATCTTAAAATAAATGTCTATGGATGAAAAAGAACATTATAGTACAGTGGAAGTTTGGTCCTGTCTTTTAAGGTCAAGAGCACTTTTGGCTTTTGTGTGATCCTCAATTCAAAACATCTGTCTTTATTAATGATGTGGTAAAGAGGATCATGTAAGATTTGGCACCAAAGGATTGGCTATCCTAAAATCCAACAAAGAAGACACTCTTTAGGTGCTTCTTTGGATCTGCTTTGCAGAGAAATAAATTCATCTTTGCTGCACTGAAAATTGCCCAGTCAAAAAATTGTGGCTGAAGAGAAAACTATCTGTCACTCATGACTTGTTTTTTATTGACCAGAAATCAGATCATAGACCCAATTTTCTAACCCAGGGAAAACAAAGTAAAACCCGTGGCTGAGAACTTTGAGTGAACAAGATGTAGATTTTCCAGTTTATTTGAACAGATATTAGATACACAGAAGACAGAGATTGTAATTATGGGTTGAATAGAAGCTCAGAATCAACCACATGGCATATATTAATACAAAAAATATGTATCTACTCACCATGGAAAATAATTGACATGGACTGTATTCTTATAGTTTTGGGAAATAGAGTCTCTGTGCTGGATTATCTTCTGTTTACCCCTCCAGAGCCTCTGCTTACCTGTCTCTACCTGCACTTTGCCTGAGGGGAATGATCTTGGAAGCTACACTAGCTGGCTCCTTGTCTTCTAGCGTTTAGTTGTTTTTCACCAATAGAAGGCACTTCCAGGAGATTCTGTGAGAGGGAAGTCAAGTCAGGGTTTTATTTCCCTGGTCAGTATTCCTTAGGGGTTGTTATTTGCCTTAGCTTCTGGCAGGTGACCATCCTCTCTCTACTCAACATGGCTCCCTTACTTGACTCCTGCAGGAGTCAGGGTGGCAGCAGTACTCCCCTGTTACTACACCGAGGGTACTGAGCTAGCTTTTATAGTTTCCCTATACCAGTCCCATAGCTTTGCCAAGAATCCATTTTTGAAACCCCCTTCCAGTTACTCACTTTGAGGTTGCCACTTTTTTCCTACTGAGCCTCTAAACTGAACCCAAGTAAAGGTTAGTACATGATTAATTGTTCTTCGAACCTTCTCAAAATCTTGGCATCAGAATAGGATTTAATTTAATATTTTTGAAGTCTACTGCAAACCTGTAGCTAGGTTTCTAAACGTGTACATTCATTATAATTGTTTTTAGTGCCTACTATGTGCAAGGAACTGGACACAGAGATAAATGAAACACAAACCAGCTCTCAAGATGCTGGTCATGGGTAAGAAACACAGAGCATATTAGAAACGTGGATGACAGGCTTTGGAAATTTAGCACTTGTGCCATATTTCTGATTCCTAATTTTATATTTGATTTTATTTTCAGTGTTTCTTTTGAATTCCTTTACTTTTGGTCTACATTTGGTTTGTTTTATGCACTTTTGTTTTCATAGTCTGATAATTTAAGGAGCTATGTTATGATTGCAATCATTTCTTTACCTAATAATGTTTCCCAATTTATAAGCTTTGCACATTATCTATTGTCTCCCTGCTTGAAAGAATGAGAAATTTGTGTACATATGTCTTCTTACCTCCTCTGCTGGCTTCCCTCATTTCAATTTTTTATTGTGTGGTATTTTTACAGTATAAAGATTTATAACTTTACATTCTCCTCAATAACCGTAATTTCAAAGTGGTTTAATGTTATTTATATTTAAAATGATTTAGTGTTCATAGAATTCTCTTTTATAGCATAACTTCTGCCATTTAGAGTTATTTTGGGTCATTGTTTATTTTGGTGGGTTTTGATATTAATAACTTTTACATGTTCTTTTTATAGTCTAAAGATATATATTAGTATTAGATGCTGCAAATATTTCCTTGCTGTCTTTAACCTTTCCGTTAACTTTGTCTATCATAAACACACGTCTACATAAAAACAAATTCTGAATTTTAACGTAATTAACATTATCAACTGCTTATCTTATAATTTATACTATATTTTATTTTATTTTCATTTAGAGAGAAAGAGAGCATGCACACAAGCAGGGAAAAGGGGCAGAGGGAGAGAGAGAGAATCTTAAACAGGCTCCATGCTCGGCAATGGAGCCCAGCTCAGGGCTGGACCCCACAATTTTGGGATCATGACCTGAGCTGAAATCAAGAGTCACTCAATCTACTGAGCTCCCCAGGCACCCCTGATTTATATTTTAAAAATGAAAAAAAAATCCTTTTAATTGGCTTATAATTTTATCTTTTATATTTAAATTTAAAAACTCTCTTGGAGTTCTTAGAGTCTTTTTTTTTTTTTTTTTTACCAGAGAGTGAAACAGTCTCCATGATCCCACCTACTAAGGGCGCATTTTCCTTTCTGCTTTGTGTTAATAACTAATCTTTATTGAGCACTTACCCAATGCCAACCAGTGTCTAAGTGCTTTCTCAACTAATCTTTACAACAACCCTATAAGGAGGTACTTTATTTTGTTTAAAATATATTTTTTTAAAATTCCAGTTTTATTGAGGTATAATGGACATGTAAAATTGTAAGATGTGTAAAATGTACACTGTGGTGAATTGACATGCATATACACTGTGAAAGGATTCCTCCCACCTCTCACCACACACATCCACCACCTTGCATTGTTTCCTTAGGGGCGCTGTGCTAAGTGAAATAAACCAGACAAAGAAAAATAAGTGCTGCGCAGTATCACTTATCTGTGGACTCTAAAATTTAAAAAAAAAAAAAGTCAAGCTCACAGAAACAGAGAGTAGAAAAGTCACTGTCAGAGGCTTGGGGAAGGGGGGAATTAGGGAGTTCGGTAAAAGGGTGTAAAGTTTCATCTATAAGATGAATAAGGTCTGAGGATCTAATGTACACATGGTGACTATGGCTGATAACATTATATTATATAATTGAAATTTGCTAAGACAGTAGAACTTAAATGTTCTCATTAAATGAATGAATAAATAAATGCACTGTTTTTATTTCCTATTTTATAAAAGAAGAAACTGAGGCATAGAGCAGTGAATAATTAGGCCAAAAACATGTATCTAAGTACCAGAACCATATTTTGGGTGCAGGCAGTGGGGTTCCAGTGTCCATGCTTGTAATCCCTACATTCCACTCATCTTTATTCTTTATGTGCATGAGTATTACGACACTAAGTTCTCTGTTTCTTTTTCTATTTTTTTTCTTTTGGTGTAATTTGTTCCTGAATTAGTGCCACAATAATTTTTAATGTGTCTTGCAATATATCTGGTAGGATGAGCCTTTGTTCTTCTCTTTCCAAATTGAAATAATCACCTGTGGACTTTATTCTTCAAGGTAAATTTTAAAGTAGTTTTCCTTAGTTCCTCAAAACAACAACAAAAAAACTCTTTTGGATTTTGATATAAATTTGTGTTGAATTTATTGATTAATTTGGGGAAGCACTGATATCTTTGTAATGTTAAACACTCCACCCATGAACATGAAATTAATCTCTGTATTTGCCTCAGGTTTTATGTCTTTTATGTCCTTTAATATAACTGAAAGTTTTTCTTCATAAATTTCTTATGCGAGGTAAATTCTTTGTTAAGTGAATTCCTACCTTTTTTCTCCCAATTGTAAATGGTATCTAATATATACCCCAGTTGGATATTACCAATATAAACAAATGTTCATATTTTGCAAGTTCTTCCTGTATTTAGAATCCCAGGTGAACTCTCTAATTCAAATTTTTTTCATTATACTTTTCGATGTAGTTAATTCTATCATCTGTGCATCATGACAGCTTTGTCTCTCTGATCCTTACATCATCTATTGATTTTTTTTTCAATCATAGGCCCGGGACTTTTCATTTTATTTCTGATCTTAAATATGTCTAAAGATTTTTCATGAATTGTGAAATTTCCCATAAGTTTTTGATCAAATTAAGAAAGTTTCAGTCTATTCCTAACTTTAACTTTTTTTTCTAAATATAAATACTCGTTAATGTTTATCAAATGTTTTGTCTGTATCTATCGATCATTTGATTTTTTTCCTTTACGTCACTACTGTAATGGATCATCTGAATTTCTGAGTTAAATCTAGTGAACAAAATATATTATTTTCAAGACACTTTTGTGTTTGATTAGCAGACATTTTATTTAGGATTTTTGCAACTATATTGATATTTGAAATATGAGTATGATTTTTGTGCTATCCTTATTACAGTTTGGGGCTTAGGTTCATATGGTCTCATGAGCTTTCCCTCTATTTTATTTTTTTTCATAGCAATATGCTAAAGCAAGTTTGTGAAAATTAATCATACAACTGTTTTCATTTGGGGAGTTTCTTGGAGGATAGGGAGGAATAGTTCTTTGATTCCCATTTTAGTTTTTATATTTTTTAAAGCTTATTTATTTTTGAGAGGGGGGAAGGAGCAGTGAGAGACAGAGAGAGAAAGCATTCAAAGCAGGCTTCACACTGACAATGTGGAGCCCAATGTGCGGCTCAAACTCACAGACTATGAGATCATGACCTGAGTCAAAATCAAGAGTCAGATGCTTAACCAACTGAGCCACCTAGGAGTCACACCATTTCAGGTTTTTGAAATGATTGTTGGATATGTCAAGTTTTATATTTTTGTGTCAATGTTTCCATTTTGTAGCTTTCTGTTTTGTCCATGGAGGTTTTTAAATTTTGCAAATTTCCACTGAAACCTATTTATTACGTTATTGATGATATTCCTTTACTATCTTATATAAAATAATAAAATTATGAGGAATATTTTGCTTTAATGTTTTCATTAACTGTCAGATTTATGCTCAAATTTACATTTATATTTGAGATTTACATTTATTTACAAAATCTTCTATGTTTCATACAACTTTGTTATATCTGCATTCACTATCCTTTTTCATTCTTTATTTTATCATTTGGTATTTGCAAATTTTCTCACCCCTTTCTCTAATCTACAGTGTGGATATGGTAGATGGAACCAGAGTTGCTCATTTACTGCATTGCCCACTTGAGAAGCATCTTTCTTAACATACATATTTTTCATTCCATGTATGTATTTTTCTCTTCTTCAGGAATATCAGTTGTGTCTAGATTGGATCTCTTTCATTTGCTTTCCATTGCTGTTGTCTTTCAGTATTTTTGTCACTGTCTCTTCCATTTGGTGTCACATGTTTACATCTATCCTCTGCCTCATTGCTTTAGTTCCAATGGGGTCTCTCATATGCCTTGCAAATCTTAATGGATTTTCAGTGCTTTTTGTTGTGATTTTTAATGGTCTTCCTGATCTCTTCCGGTTTACCTTTCATGGTCTGCTATCTTTCTTTTTTTCCATTTCTTGTATTATTCTTTGAAATTTATTTGCAAATAATTTATATTCTCTTTTATTATAACTTAGAAATTCATTTTAGAAAATTTCATTTCCCAGGGGTGTTCTCTATTTCATGTTGTTCACTTGTTTCATTATTGCTTTATCTTTTGTTGAAAATATAAGTGTAATATAAGTTGTATACTTCCCGCTTAACTTTGATGTCTCAGTGTTAGTAGTAACTTCCAGACTTCTTATTTGCTCAGTGGTGTAGCAAAGGGGTGGAGGTGGGCACAATATGCAGTGGTAGCTAGTACACAATCCCAAAATGTTTTCATATAATTTGTGGTGTACTTTACTCTGGGTATGTGTAATCGGAGTCCTCCCTAGGTACACAGGTTATGCTAGTCAATGTCATTATGAAGTGAAGCTTCATAGATCAGAGTTCTCTTATTTATTTTTTAAAAAATTTTAAGGTTTATTTTTGAGAGAAAGAGACAGAGTGCTAAAGAGAGAGGTGCATAGAGAGAGAGAAGGAGACACAGAATCTGATGCAGGCTCCAGCCTCCAAGTTCTTAGCACAGAGCCTGATGTGAGGCTCGGGCCCACAGACCATGAAATCATGACCTGTGCTGAAGTCCGCCACTTAACTGACTGAGTCACCCCAGTGCCCCTAGAGTTCTCTTGTTTATTTTAATTTTAATTTTTTTAAATTTTAAATGTTTATTTATTATTGAGAGAGAGACACACACACACAGAGTGTAAGTGGGGAGGGGCAGAGAGCCAGGGAGACAGAATCTTAGGCTCCAGGCTCTGAGAATTCAGCAAAGAGCCCCACACGGGGCTTGAACTCACAAAGCGTGAGATCATGACCCGAGCCACAGTCAGAAGCCCAACCAACTAAGCCACCCAGGTGCCCCTCTCTGGTTTATTTAATGGTTATTTGCATCTTCTCAGTCATGTTAGCTCTGAGTGACATAGCGGAGTTAAGCTGAAGGTGGCACATTTATATTGTGTCTTGTATGGCTTCACCTTCCCTAACTCTCTACTGAGTGGAAATAGTGAGTAGTAACCCCTAGGAAATTTCTTTTCTTCTTCTGAGACCCACTGATAACTGTTTTTTATTTTGTTTTGTTTTGTTTTAATTATTCTAACGAAAGAATCTTATGTTACTTAAGAGCTTCTCACAAACTTTTAGTGAAATCTGTACATTGCTTAATTCCAAAAATGAGTATCTCTTCTGTTTTTCTCTTCTGGTTCAGTTCAGATACTGAAAATATTTGGCAAGTATTCTTTCTAATATGTGGTTTGGCATAATCATCACTTCCTAGTTTTATTAAAGAGGAGACATATGCATTTCTTTTTGTTATAGTTGCTGAGTTTTTTGTATATTTCTTATACTCCTAGTATGAAAAAAAGTGCTAATATATTTGCATACATGATTGAAGGTAAAATAATTATAATAATACTTCTATCTGAACTGAATGGATTCAGAATTTATATTATTTAATTCAGGTCTATGTTCAAATTTACATTTTGAATTATCCCCCATCCCTTCTTCTCTTCAAAATAGGTGTGTGGAGGTTGATTAATAGTTTTAGGAAGATTTGGTAGCATATATCACTTGAACTTATTCTTATAATTTCATTAACTGTGTTTATGTTTACCAGCTGACAATTATTTAGCATTTATAATATGCTATATACTACATTAATGGTGTATCACATATCAGCTCATTTAATTTTAACAACTACCTTACAAGGTGTATTCTGCAATTAATTCCATTTTATAGGTGAGGGTATTGAAGCATAGAAAGATGAAGCTACTTCCTTAATGTGACACAATTAGTAAGTGGAGCATCTGGGTGGTAATACTTGCTAATGAGAAAGGATTCTTGCATGTTATTGGCATTTATAGTTATAATTTATAAAGCTTGAATTAGTAAAATTGTATTCTCATTTTTGATATTTCAGAGTTAGGATTTTTTTTTCAACTAACAATAATCAAATATGTAGAACAATAAACTAGAATGGGTCTCAGAAACCATCAGATCCAATTCCTTGATTTTCCAAATCAAGGGCTAGAGAAGGCTAGAGAGCCCTGTCTTTAGAGAGGTCTTTAGGAGCTAAGCCATCCATCCTTGTTACTACATCTGTGGCTCTTTGAAATAATCAGAAGTTCAGCTATTTTGTGACCCTTGAGATACATAAGTATTGAGAAATAGAATCTACCTGTTCATCCATCCAACCATCCATCCATCCACCCACCCACCCACCCATCTTTACTCCTCCTTTAAACACTGTAACAAAAACATAGGCTAGAAGTTATATCTGAAAATCAGAAGATAATTTTGACCCGATGAATCAAGCACCGATAGGTGCTTTCTTAAACTAATTTGCTATCTCTGAACAATTTTATACTCCCAAATTGCTTCAGTGTGATTTAAAGTGAATAAATGTGTTGGCCTAGACCAACAAATAGAATTTTTAAACTAATACAGGATCATAAGATGTATTTTCCCATATATAGCTAAATGACTGCTTACTAAGTGCCAGGCATCGTCAGGGCACTAGACCCTCAGCAGTGAACACAGCTGCTCTTAAATCTCTGTCCCCATGGAATTTGCAGATAAAAGGTAAATAAACTATGATTTAATATAAGCAGGCAGGGAAAACCAAGAAGGGGATGGAGTGAGGAGGTTGAGAGGAGTAAGTTAGGAAAGACCTCTCTAAGGAGGTATATATGGAGACTGGAATGAAATGATGAATTGAAGCACTTAACAATGAGAGAAGAGCTTTTCAGGGAGAGCATGAGCTGGGCATATTTGAGGAGAAGCAGTGATTCAAGTAGGTGGAGGGTGAAGTCAGAAGGAGGGAAATGGGGGAAGATGCTGTCATACGCGTGAGCAAGGGCTAGCTCATAGAGGGCTTTGCAGAGCCTACCAAGGAGGAGGACACAGTCTAAATGGGGCTAAAGCCCTAGAGGATTTTAAGCCTGGAAATAGTCTGATTTGATTTGTGTTTTGTGAAAGGTCGGTCTGTTGCTGTTTGGGGAAGAGAATATGAGAACCAGAAAGGAAATCAAAATGTCAGACAGAACAGATTATAAAGTCATAAGTTATAAATTGATGATCAAGTCAAGTTGAACACAATTACTGTTTTAACTAGACACTGCTTATTGCTTTCTAATTCTCTTTAAATCCCATCGGAATATAGTTTGGTATATTCCGCGACTTTCAACTCGATGCAAGAAAAGAGAACTCAACATTTTATGTAAATGGCATTTACCCTGAGCTCCATGTCCTGTGCCACCACACCTAAATAGATTGGTTCCTCTGACCTAAAAAAAAAAAAAAAAAAAAAAAAAAAAATAGTCTGATACAGTCTAGCCTAAGGCAATAAAATCATACTATTTAAGTTTAAATCCCAGGTTTGCTACTTACCAGCTATGCCTCTGGCCAGCTCTGTAACATTTTCCAAGTTATTTAAGTTCTCTCAATTTCCTTCTGGATATACTTACTAGTAGTCACTTACTAAGGTTGCTCTGATGATTAAATAACCTATGGAAGGATTTTAACAAAGAATTTGATGCAGAAGAAAATGTGCAATAAAGGGCACTGGTTGTTGTGTTGCACTCTGACCCTGGTGAAGATTTTTTTACAATGTTAGTCTTTTCCTGGCGCTACCTGTTTCCATGACTTTTCTATTTTTTTGTAGAAATCTAGGTCAGGAGTTAATTGTATGGGATAAAATGAAAGAGTAACTTAGAGAAGACAATAATGAAACTACTACTGATAATTCCAACAAAAATTTTCTCCAAGATTAAACTTGAGTGTATGTGTTTATTAATTCATTTATTAAAAACAAAAATAAAAACAGAAAATACTTATGTCAGTAACAGTAATGTTCCAGGTTCTACATGAGTTACATGGGCAGGAGGAAAGATTCAAAAAACAAAGGAAATTTGTCTTCTGATCTTCATAAATTAATATGTAAATAATATATAATTTTTTTATAATTTGAGAGAGATAGAGAGCATGTGAGCAGGGTAGAGGGGCAGAAGAGAGACAGAGAGAGAGAGAGAGAGAGAGAGAGAAAGAGAGAAAATATTAAGAAGTTTCCACACCCAGCATGGATGTGGGCCCTGGGATCATGACCTGAGCAAAGATCAAGAGTTGGAAGGTCAACCAACTGAGCTACCCAGGTGCCCCCAAATATTTTAAAATTTAGGTATGATTCTCTCTGTAAAGAGGTAATTTGATATGTCAGATTAAGCTATGTAATTCTGAATATGGATGGCTTCCAATTAGAAAAATTCAAAATTAATAAAATAAAGGAATATGAAAAACTTTGGATATATTTTTATTTTACTCCTTAATATCCTCTATTGTGGAAAATAGAGCTACAGAATTTACACCTCATTCTAATTTAGCATAGTGACGTGTAAGAAACTCATTGTCTTTTTTGTTTGTGCTGTGGAAAAAATGTAAGGTATCCTCTTTAATTGACCTTCATTTTTAAATTGAAGTGCAGTTGACATATAATATTATGTTAGTTTTAGGTGCACAACATAGTGATTTGATAACTATATACATTACGAAATATCACAATAAAGGTAGTTATGTCCTTATTAACTGTCTTTAAGAGATTACTTTGCAGAGCCCCTTTCTCTGTGGAGTCACTACTCTGAAGGAATATTTTCTTAAACAGGCATTTTTTTCTGAAAATTCTCACAGAACCTTGTGTTTCAAGTTTTAAAAAGACTTTTCAGGCTCATTATCTTTTAAAATGTAACCACACAGATGGCGTGAACATAAGTCCAAAAAGTAAAGGCGAAAAAAAGGAAAAGATTAAATCTGTAATAATTGTTCACCATTTCAAATTGGTAATTTATTTTAGTGAATTACAAAAGAGAGCGAATAAAATACTGGATTCTACCCTAACTAGGTAAAAAGTATCATCCTTTGTGGTTTTTATGACAATGACTTGCTCCCCACTCAAAGTCCTTGCTATAGAAGAAATTGAGTTGACTTTGAGTGAGTTTGAATCCAAATCAGGGTGGATGATTTGTGGTCAAATAATCGAGTGAATCTATAGTTTAATTTATTTAACTATAAAATATCAAAAAAAGTCCCCTTTCCCTCATACATCATTCAGCATGACATTTTAAACCATAAAGCAAAATAGTATAATCTAATAAACTAGGAAACTCAATGAGGAAGCCATTTTCTTCCAAGTTTTTCTATCATTTCTAGTTCCAACTACATAGACAGGGCATGTAAAAGGCACCTATTTATATTTGAATAAATATCCCTAGAAGGTTACTTGATTCCTTCCATTATAAGTTATTTTTCTTTTATACTTGAAATACATCATTGTAAACCTCTCATTTTATTACAATGTTGATGATGAGTTGGTTGTTTTTTCTTAACCAGTGAGAATATTTATGATTAAATATATGTTGGAAATTGTTTACATTTTTCTTTCAAACTTTATTTATTTACCTTACTCTTATTTGAGTGAAAAAAAAAAAGAATTTGTCTCAATTTATGATTTGATATACCAGCACTAGAGGTTGAAACTCTACATTCTTGGACATCCATACATTTATGTATACACACTTACGTGTAGTTAGATTTGGTACTTTCTAGGGTGCAGTTGAAAACACACTGGGGGCAGAAATTTGCTCTATTCTTAGCTCTGAAGTAAATTTCTGTATAACCATATTTGCCACCTCCTCTTAAGGCCTCAGTTTTCCCATACAAAAAACAAAGAGTGGGTCAGATGGTATCTGAATCCATTCCTGCTCTTCATTCTTTAGACCTATGAGCTTAGAGTATAAATATACTGTGGAATTGTAAGAAAAAATAAAATAAAATTTGATTTTTTTTGCCCTGAAAATTCAGTGGGCATAATTTTATATTGAATGTACAAGATTCAAAGTTAGCAGGCAATTGCCTGTTTTAGCTATCAAACTTACATGATGAGATTTTCCTGGAATAAAATCTACCTAAATACATTTCCAAAGCACTCTGTGGGATTCTAATCTGATGTCCATAAATTATTATACAGACCTAACGGTTTAAGAGTCCAAGTTATTTTTACAAATTGAGCTGGCATTCAAGAATATGCCATGCTCACAAGCCAGTCAGCTCAATGGACAACTGCATGCACATGATTGTTATTAACCCCTTTTATTCATCATTCAGGCCACCAAAACACTTGTGCCCTAAATGTGATGCTTGACATTGTAGGCCAATTTGGAGATCTTTTACTAGTAGACATAATGACTGCCCTGGTGAAGACATAAAAGTTAAATGAGCTTCCTCATAAAATCACTTTCCAGGGTTGACATGTTCTTCCGGCACCTAGAGATCTACCATATAAACTGACAAGCAAGACTAACTAGGCATGAGGGATTGTTCCAAAAAGATTGCCAGCCCGAAACATTCTAGCTAATTGAAGGACAAGAACAGGATAACTTCTCTGCTATTTCTAAAATTACAGCTTTATTGTTTGAAAGCTTATGCAGAAACTGTAATTTGTGGATGGTATAATCATTTCAAAGTCACCTGACTTTGGGGGAACAGGAAAGAGTGAATGCTCTACCAGGTGCTTGTCTGGCTTCTCAAATATGGGACAAATCTATAAGGTAAAACAAACCTAGACAATACGGTGAAACAAACTGGTCCCCTTTCCAACGGGATTTCCAGTTCTTGTTGCTCTAAGTGATTAACAAAAGCAGCATCTTCTGAAGAAAGAAGTTTTGTTGAGAATTTGGGCTTTGTAGACGTTCTGGACAATTATAAAATCTTCAAAATTATCACTTTGATTGATGATGTACATAAGGATAAAGTGATGTGCTTAAGATTAAACACTAAGTTTGATAATCAGAATTGTAACTGTAATTTTATCTTGCCTTGATGAGGCATTCCTGGGCCCTCATACTGGAGTCATTGCCGAAGACCCAAAAGACCTGGGCAATTGAATGTGGTCTTGTTAACTTTTCCAGCCCATTGTCCTGGTGCTCGCAGGTCACTGGCTAATCTCTGAACTGCTCTTTAGATGGGACTCAGGTGTCCAAATTTGGGATCTAGTACTATTCACACATGTCCTCTTCAAAATCTCTTCCAGGTCCACTCTTCTCACTTATGTCCTACTGGACAAAAGAGAGCTTTCAGCTTATTGTCTGTCATCAGGAGAGGCTCTTTATACCTCATAAAAACAATTTGCCTTCCTGCTGAAGTAAGGGAGCCCCAGTCCTCAGAAACACAACATGCCTTTTCTCTGTGTAGAAGAGGAAAATAATTTCTTTCCTAAGATCTCCTGCAAATAGAAAACTGGGATGAGATACAATGATGAGAAGAAATTAGCAAATGATAGCAAAGAGGGAAGGCTTTCCAAGCACAGGGCATGGTATATGTGAAGACTCTAAGACAAGTGTTCAGAGAATGTGAGAACAAAAAGGAATCTACGATGGCTGGGATAGGGAAAGTGAGGGCAAGTTGGAAGGAAGGAAGATTGGAGGAATAGTATACAGGGCCAGCATCATTAGGGGCCCTGTAGAAGAAGGTAAGGATTTATATTTTAGCTTAAATAAAATGGAAAAGTATCGAGGGCTTTATGGATACAGGGTAGTGATATGAGATCACTTATAATTTTAAAAGGTAATTCTAATGTAGAAAATTGATAAAAAGGATGAAAAAGCAGTAGAGGGAACAACCCTTAGGAGGTCATTGTGTAAGTCCTAGTGAAAGGGATTACAGTATGTGCAAAAGGCAGAAGTGATTAGGCTGAAAAATAGGTGAAGATATATGCAAAAATACACAATATGTTTCTATATGGTTAAGACATCCCATTACAACACCAGAAATAGGAAACATATGATAAAAAGAAATATAATAGTTGAAGAATCATGAAAAGAAGGAAAACAGATGTAATTGAAATAAGAGTTGAGAAAATCGTAACCCCAAACACACAAGAGGTTAGTTTTGAGGCAGTAGGAAGTTTGGTACATTCTGGTAGGTTAGACATTTAATAGTTTTATAGAGTGATCACTTCCAAGTACACTTACTAAAATGGAAGCAATACAAAACAATATCCCTACTTTCTGTAAGCATACTTTAAGTATTTTGTAGAGTAGCAAAATCTGTTGGAAAAGCCTAGTTCTCCACTCATGAAAAATGTATTCATAAAATAATTTATATTTATGTCGTGGAATATCATATTGCATTTAAAATCACTGGACTACATAAAATAGCTAGATATAAAATGCAATATTGAGTAAAAAAGCAAGATGCAAACAATATATATTGTGGAGTGATAGTTGTGTAATTTCAAACACAAACTATGTATTGCTTATGAAAGTAGCTTGAGGAGTATACCTCTAACGATATTAGTTGCCTCAGTAAATGAAGGAAGAGAACTTAGGAAGGGGTGAGTAGAAGTGACTTTGAGTCTATTTGTAAAATATGACTGCCAGAAAATATGAGAAAATACTTAGTGTTTCATGGGAATATTCATGTTAGTTTTCATTTTCACTGAACCTTTGTATATTGACATTAAAAAAAATCAGTATCTTAAAACTAAGCTGATTTTCAGAGTGCATACAGATTAAGAAAAAAAATCAGTGACCAAAAGATTGGCCATCTATACTAAAAGCCAAAGACCCAGGGGTACCTGGGTGGCAGAGTCTGAGCATCTGGCTCTTGAGTTCAGCCCAGGTAGTGATCTCATGGTTCACCACGTCCAGCTCCACATTGACAGTGTGGAGTCTGCTTGGGATTCTCTCTCTCTCTCTCTCTCTCTCTCTCTCTTCCCCTCCTCCACTCATATGCTCTTTCTCAAAATAAATAAATAAACTTAAAAAAAAAACAACGAAACTTTAAAAGCCAAAGACACAAAAAGCATGAGAGAAAAATTAGGAGACATGGAGCATACATTCTGACATTTCAACATTGGCCAAATGGAGTTTTAAAAGGAGAGAAGAGAGATAATGTAGGAGAGAAAATCATTAGTAGTGAGAAAAAGAGAAACGCAACAATGTCATTGATGTCACAGATGGCAAGTGCTAAGCCTAATAAAGAAACACAAGAGCAAGAATGGGGAATTGTCATCAAAGCTCAGGGAGTCCCAATGTGTGTGAAAAAACATAATAGTGATAATGGTGATGACAGTAGCAACAGGTTACCTATAGAAGATGATTGGCACTGGATTTCCTACTTGCAACTATCCTTGCTAAGAGGACATACAATATTCTCTTTAACAGAGGAAATGCTTCTGAAACTGGAATCATTCAGTCAACTAGCATCCTAGAGGAAACACAAAACAAAGACATTTTAAGATAATCAAGAGTTCAGACCATTCTAAAAGACTTAACTGAAATGATATTTAATGACAAAAAATGAATGCAAGAAAGGGAGGATGTAGGATACAAGACACTAGTGAAGAACACAGTAAAACCACAGTTCATAGAATTGTTGATGAAAAAATGTAAAAATCAGGATATAAATAAAAATCTGTAATTAAATTTCCAGATTCTCTACAATGAGAGATAACTGAGATGGAGTGAAGGGGGAAGGAAAGTAAAATTGGGCTAAGGTTTCTTTTGTTCAACAAGTAGATACATTTAATAAGTAAATGTGTAACTTTGGCCCAAAGTAACTTATGGCCATAGGACATAAGTTTAAACTTGATTAAAATGACTGAAAGATTAAAACAGGATATATAAACTTTATTAAAAAAATTGTTTATTTTTGAGAAGGAGACAGACAGAATATGAGTGGGGAGGGGTAGAGAGAGAGGGAGACACAGAATCTGAAGCAGGCTCCAGGCTCCAAGCTATGGGCACAGAGCCCGACACGGGGCTCGAACTCATGAGCTGTGAGATCATGACCTGAGCTGAAGTCGGATGCTCAACTGACTGAGCCACCCAAGGCGCCCCTGGATATATAAATTTTAAATCACCAGAAGTACAAATGTTGAAAATAAAATTCTAACTTCCACAAAATACAGGAAAGAAAAAACAAAATCCACAATGCTCTTCCCAAAATTACCATGTAATTAGAGGAAAAAAGATGGAACAAATAGGACCAATAGACAAGGTTCAAAATAAATATAAAGAGGCAATTCTCCCCTCTAAAAGATAGACAGTTTCAAATTGGGTAAAATCAAACTAACAAATTATAAAAAAAAAAAAAAAAACTAACAAAAAATCCATTTAACACTACACTGAAGGGAGAGTTAAGCTTTTAAAAAGTTAAAAATGAAGTTGAAATATATCAAATTCTAATAAATTTGTAACAAACTCTAACAAAATAAAGAAACATCAAATGAGACAAAGAAGATATTCTTATTGTATTTTAGGGAAATTTTTCATTTTTTCAGAATATTTTTTTTTAGTTTATTGTCTGATTTTTATCTAGAGATAAAATTATGTATGAGATACTTATCTAGGAGATTTTGAATCTAAGTATATAAATGGGACTTTGTTTACTGTTTGTATGTGTTCATGTAGGTGGTTTTGGGGTCTAGTTTCTTACAACAAATTGAAGAATTTTCCATCTACATTTTATGCTTTTGAAGAGTTTACATGACATAGGAAATAATTGTTGCTCTGGGTCAGAATATGCCTTTGAATATACTTCCTGTTTCTTCTATAGTATTAGATTTTAAGTTTATAGACTTTCTTGTATAAACATTCATAATACCCATATATACCTTAACATAGATAGGTGAGAAATGTTTGTATATTTTTAAACATCTGTTTTTCTAGGTTTTAAGCTGTACTCAAATCAAGTTTAAAGGATAAATGCCTCATTGTCCATTGGTAATTTCGTATAGAACCAATATTTTAAAGAACAAATTATACCTCTCATTTCTTTAGTGACGTGAAAGGATGATAACTTACGTGTTTTCATTTGTATCTTCACTTGCTATTCCTATGATTTGAAAATTTTGTATAAATAAACTAATATGAAATCTTTATTCATGGGGCATCTGATCATTGCAACTAAATTTTGCCTTATGGAAGTAAGGTTTTACTTTTTTTTTTTTTGCTGCTTTGCTTATAGATTAATGAGTGCAAGTTGTAATTCTATGCTCTGGTCTGCTAAGTATTCTGGAATTGCTATCATGCAATCCCCTCAAAGAAAATAACTTTTTTTCATTTTTATATTCTTATTACCTAGCATTGTACCTGTCATATGTTAGGTGACTGATGCAAGTTTTCTATTTAAACTATAAGATGTTGATCCAGGTCTGATTCCATATTTGTTGAATAATACTGAATATAAATGGTGATAATGGTTCCTATTAAAATAAAAAATTCAGAGAATGAAAAAAATCACTGTAGAAGGATGAGAAGCCAATTTACTGAAATAATAATCTCTGCTTCCAAAGGCCCCCTATGTGACATTTCCTCAGTGTTGGTGATATTATTACCTTAAATCTTAATATCCCAACTACAGCCAACATTGGTGTTTACTTAAATCTGCTCATTTATTGAAGGATTACACATTGAAGCTGTTGCCCTTAGGGGAAGTCAGGAGACTAAACAATTGCTTGGGAGCTATTTATGAGTTTGGGTTAGAGAGTGTTTGAGAACTCAGCAACATCCTGAATATAAGACAACATGGCTTCCGGGATGTGAGTAAGAAAGCTGACTCATTGAGGGATATTTGGATGCTGCTTAGGTGGCTTAATTCCACACCATGTCCCATAAGCCTTTATATTTTTCAGGACAGGAAACCATTATTTTGTCCTTTTTTTTCAGAACTCTTTACCAATCACAACCTTAAAAGGAATTTGTCACCACTGTAGCAAGGGTACTGATGAGATGGTAGAGTCTTGGCCTAGGAAACTTCAACTATTGGCAATGCTATTCACACTTGCAGGTGAAAAGGGGACAACAGTGGTTTTAGACTGGAAAAGCTGGGTTTTTGACCTTGGCTATATGCCAGGTGGTCTACTATGACTTTTTTACTTTACTTTTCTGAATTTTAGTAATTGGTTTGTATGATATATGAGATAAACGTGTACACACACACACACACACACACACACACACACACGGAAATTGTAGGCCACTAGATTATTTTCTATCCTAGGTCACTACTTGATTCTACGTGACTTGACATAACCTATTTTGAAATCTTCATTCACGTTAAGGAAACAATAAAATTCATCTTGCTACTTTACTCTGATTGAATAATTGATAAGGAGGAGTTAAAAAATTCAAGGTATTTGAATAACACAAGAATAAAAATAATGTATGGTGCTATAGTAAAGAACCTACCAAATTAAAGTGCTAGTTTCAGGTATTGGAGCCATTTAAAGACATTGAAAGTAATGCTTTTCCCTCCCATATTTCTGGATCTATGAGGAAAGCAGCAATATACAGAACAGACTGTGGCATCCAGGGACCATTTCTCACATGCTAGCATTTTTTTTAATTTTTTTTCAAGGTTTATTTATTTTTGGGACAGAGAGAGACAGAGCATGAACGGGGGAGGGGCAGAGAGAGAGGGAGACACAGAATCGGAAACAGGCTCCAGGCTCTGAGCCATCAGCCCAGAGCCTGACGCGGGGCTCGAACTCCCGGACCGCGAGATCGTGACCTGGCTGAAGTCGGACGCTTAACCGACTGCGCCACCCAGGCGCCCCACATGCTAGCATTTTTAATAGGTAGCTTTCCAAAGGTTCAATATGGGATTATGTTGTTTACAAACTGAATGTTCATGAACTGGTAGGTGTCTTTCTCTAGTTATGATAAATGTTATTTGTGCTATAATTAGAACTATAGGAATTTAGAGGAATTAGAAACCTCTAGTAAATGGTATGACAACCAACTCTTTATATAATCACAACTTTCTGAGACATAGTTTCCATATTTATAAAATAAGGGGTTAGATGATCGCTGGATAATCTGTAAAGAAAGAGTGAGGTATTCCTGGCAAATGTGATTTCATAAATGAACATGAGCTGGCTCATTAGTGATAGGCAGAAATGAAACTGAATTGGCAAAAGAGGAAATGGTCTTGCAGGGATTACAAAAGCAGCAGAATATTAAAATGCATCTGAGTATGGCATTTGTAGAAGGTGAAGAAAGCTCACTGTGGCTAGTCATCAGGCTGTGTGTGTTTGATCAACAGTTACCAGTTTCCTCTGAAATCTACAGTGCAGATGCTTCACTCAAATCCCTTGACGATTTAATTCTTTGCAGGTCTTGGCTTAAATCCTAATTCCCAATGAAGAAAACTTTCATTCAGACCTTTGTTGATCCTTGAAACACATCATTTTGGTGCTCTTCAGAGGCGAAGACACTGAACAGTGGTTTTGTTTTGGTTTTGTAACACAGCATTTGGTCACCTCACCAGTCCTCACATCTGCTTCCAGTTTGAGATGAAACCACGTAAACCTCATGCTCCCACTGCAAGCCATGGGTTTGTCACAACATTTTGTCACAAAAATTACATAAACGTATAAACAGAGGGAAAGCTTTCTGGCTTTGTTTTAAAGTTTTGGTTTATTCCTCTGAATGCAAATGAAATAAATTCAGTAAGAACTGAACATAAACTAAATTATGCTAACCAGAACAGGCAGTGATGTTCCATGCTACCCATTAGAAACACTGATGAGACCAATGTTTCTAACTGGACTGCTAAAAACAAAAACTAGTTTTACTCTCTTTAATGGGCCAATGTTGTATCCACAATCCCCCTCTATGTTGTCATTCATTTCGTGGGAGATCAAAATGTGACCAAATAAGTGCTGGCTTATTCACAAAAAGAAACATCATGCACTCTCTTAAACAGACATATATGCATATGCTGTATACATACACAAAACCTTTCCAAATACACACATAAAACTTTCAGTGAATTCTCATTATATACAGGAAAAAAGTCCAAGTCCCTTAGTTTAGCACTCAACGTACTTTAAAACTGGCTTTAACTTCAAAGTGTAGCCTTATTTCCTACCCTGTCCCTTCTAGCATCCATGCTCAAGTTTATCCAAAACAGTATTTCATACCCCACACATCATGTCCTGTACACTTTTAGACTTTAAGCTCACTCTACTTTCTACTTAGCGCATCCAGTTCTATGCTGTCTACCTGGAAATTTACCACTCATCTTTCAGCTAATAGTTTACATCTTTAAAGTTTTCCTTTGTTCCTAATCTTTGTGCATAACTGAATCATCAGACTTACTTAATCCTTCACTGGTTTGTGCATACCTCTGGTATCGCATTTATTACAGCTGGTCAGATATGTTTATTTATATGGCTGTCTACCAGTTGCCAAATTCTTGGGACAATGAATCCAGTTCATATATTTCTTTACATTGAGAATAGAGCACAACTCAACTTCTAAGTTTTTGCTTCTTTTGTTTCATTTTTGGTTTTGGTTTTTGCTCTGAATTATACCAGCAGACTGCTAATTTTTTTTCTCCTGCCTTCAATCGCCACCTACTTTCATTCACTTTGCAAGTTCCTTTCTGATGACCTGTTTCAAAGCACTGATTATGCCACTTTCCTTCTTAAAAATTTCAGAGCATTTCACATACTCTAAGATTGAGCCTGTGGTCCTTACTTCTTATGTGGGCAATTAATCATTTAACCCTAATTTTTTTTTTACCTCCTCACCAAATGGTCTTGTTTTCCATTCTACTTTGACTACTCACCCACTTTGAGGGAAATAATTAGACTTTATCAAATACCAACAATGACAACATCTTTATACCCACAAGCTCTAGATTTAAGTCTTCCTTGTATTCAGCCTCTGACAGCACTCTAGGAACTACACTTTTTGGATCCTATCATATTTTCACTGTACTTCTACCCCCCCCACCCCCCCCGCCCCTGCAAATCTTTACCTTGCTTAGAATCTGTTCATGAATAATACTGCCCCTACATCATACTAATCTTCAAAATTAAATTTGATTAAATTAAGCGCTCCTCATACACTGACCCTGCAATCATACTGGAGAAAAACACATACTTTATGTAATGATATCGCTTTTAAACACATACCTGCTAATCTCAAATAGACATTTTCTCCTGACCCACAACTCATTTAGGAAATTTTCTTTTCTCCTACTCCTTTAGAGGATTCTTTCAAATCTTCTCTCTCCTTTAACCTCTGTAGCCACCTCTTTTCCAGCCATACTTTCAGCTGATGAAATTGCTTTCTATTTCACTGAGAATAAAAAAAGCAATTAGAAAAGACTTTCTACAGGCTTCTACTACACCACATCTATTCCTCTATAAATATTAGTAGCAATATACTTTGCTTTCCCTCCTACTAATATGGATAAACCATTGGGACACTAGATACTAACTCTCTTGAGCACTCAAATATATCACTTCTGCAGTTTTCCATTCCTGCCCTGTCTCATCAATTTCTCCTTCTCCACTGGACTATGGCCAGCAGCACAGAACTAGACCGAATTATCTCCCATCTCAAGTAAACCTTTTCTTGGCCCTATCTCCTCCTTCAGTTACTATCCCATTTCTTTGCCACCTTTTACAACAAAACTTCTCAGAGGATTTAACCTTCACTAATTCTTTTCCATCTCTTCTCTCCTGATCCTACTTTGGTGAGGTTTTAATTATTACCAGTCCACTCAAACTGCTCTTGTCAAGCTTACTAATTACTTCCCCATTGCTAAATCCAATGGACACTTTGCAGTTCTCAAATTACTTGAAAGTACTTGTCACAGCTGATTACTCTTTCTTTGCCTCATTTAGTTACTGGGGCATTAATTCCTTTTGACTCTATTATGTTCTTCCTCATTAGCACCCTTCTCCTTGGCTGGTTCTTCCTCCTCTCCCTGGACTCTAAATTTTGTACTACTTCAGGGCTCAATCCTTGACCTTCTTCTTTTCTCTGTGTAGGCTTACCCCATGTTTACTTTACTCCAGTAACAAGGCATCAAATATCATGTAAATCCCGATGACTCTCAAATTTTTATACCTAGTCCATTTCCCCTGAAGTCTAGCCCCATAGATTCAGCTGCATATACAATTTTTTTTTTGCTTAGTTACAAATAGGCATCTCAAACTTACTATGTCTACAAATGGCATCTAGACAGCCTAACAAATACTTGTTCTTCCTGGAGTCTTCAACCCCATTCTTTCAGATGCTTGGGCTAAAAGAAAATTGGTATCAGTCTGACTTCTCTTTGATCCAGTATTTGATCCATTATCAAATCCTATCAGTTTAAAGTATTTTCAGAATTTGACCCTTCTCATCACTTCCTCCAGGCCAGCATTGCTCTTCTCGATAATGCAATAGCCTATTTGCTCTACCTGCTTCTGTTCTATTCTTTTCGGCTCTTCTCAACACAATAATCACAGTGTCTCTTGATAATGAAGTCACATCATTCTACCATTTCATTCATTATCTTCAGTGGCTTCCTAACTGGCTATCACCTATGAGGTGCTAAGTATCTATTCCTGTCCCTCCCACCTCACCTCTCTGACCTCATCTCCTATCGCTTTCCAGCTTATCCTCCAATATTTCTGTTATCCCACTCTCTATACTTTTTCTTGAACATTCCAAGCATGCTCCCACTCCTGGGCATTTCCACCTACCACTTCCTCTGCTTTGATGACTGACTCTTCCCGAGATGTTTGCATAAGTTACTATCTCATGTCCTTCAGTTCTCTGCTATACTGTCACTTTTTAGAGATGTTTCTCTTGATCACTCTTTGTACAAGTTTAACCACTTATTGAACTGCCTTTCCTTTTGTCTCTGTTTTATTTTCCTCCAAAGCACTGACCACAACCTTGTAGTCTTTACTTACTTGTTTATTGTCTGTCTCCCCCTACTGGACTGCTCCATAAAAACGAAGACTTTATTATTCATTCACTACTGTTCTCCAGTAGCTAGTTTGGTACCTCCCATGTAGTATTTGCTTAATAAATATTCTCTGAATAAATGAATGAATTTCCCTTCATTGCCTCACATATGTGGGCTGTATCAACAGCACATATGTGGACTGTAAATGTTGTTCACTGCATTCCATAAATGGCCTTGTATTTTTCTTTCTGTCTTAATCCCATTTTTTAAGCAGCATCCACTTTCTAATTCCACACACTCAGTTTATACCTATATTTCAATTTACATGAGCAGAGATCATTTTAAATATGCAAATATCAGTTTAAATATGCAAAGATCTTACCAACTGGAAGATAGATCAGTCCTTAGAATATCCATAATGCATTATAAACATACCCAGGGATTTAAAAAAAATGTTTTAAATGCTTTTATTTGTTTTTGAGAGAGAGAAAGAGACAGAGTGCCATCAGGGGAGGGGCAGAGAGAGAGGGAGACACAGAATCTGAAGCAGGCTCCAGGCTCTGAGCTGTCAACACAGAGCCCAACGCAGGGCTCCAACCCACAAACCATGAGATCATGTCCTGAGGTGAAGTCAGACACTTAACTGACTGAGCCACCCAGGTGCCCCAATACCCAGGGATTTTAGCACTTTCTCTTCTATCACTGTATAAATTCTTACACAGCAAGTCTGTCCTCTTGTCTGTCTTCCCCCCCAGCTCCAGACTCTAACATGTGGAGGTCCTCAATAATGAATGGCTTTTAAAATAAATATAAAAATAAAAGTTTCATTTCACTAATGTATACAGACATATACAGAAGTCCTTACTATGGTTTCAAATCAGGTCTTTAAAAATTGAAATCCAAACTGCTTGTATACATTCCACAAACATAAATGACCTTCCTTAACCCCACAAGTTCACTTTGTAGCATCCTCTGCCTCAGTTGCCATTCTGTTATTCTAGTCTTCTTGTTTTTTTTCTAGAATCTTCCAAGCTGTTTTCCACCTTAGGGTCTTTGCCCTTGTTGCTTTTCTGCTTAGATTTTTACATGGCTTGTTGTTTTGTAAATCGAAAACCCAGGTATCAGGTCAAATATCACTTTTTTGTATATATGCCTCCCTTCCTTGCCCACCTAACCTAAAGTCCCTTCCAATTCTCTCTTTATCAAGTCACCCTACATTACTGTCTTTATAGCACCTACCACTATTAAAATTTATTAATCACATGTATTTTATCTCTTCTGCTACCTATTGTATTCCTTCTCCCCATAACCCATATCTCACACATCTAGAACATGAGATGCATGGAGAACATGGACCTTGTTTGCCATATTGAATGATGTGTTCACCATGCCTAAAACTGTGGAACCTTATCGAAACTAAATAAACATGTTTATTTATTTATTTTTTTTATCCACTCCTTTACTTCACTTTTCAAATGACTATATTGGTCTATTTATCCTTTATTAATAGTACCATTTAAGAGTTTATTAATTTAACAGCATTTCTTTGTTGCTTCTCTCTTCATCACAAGACTCCATATAGTCATTTCAAAAAGGAAAGCACACCTTCTGGAGCATGCCTTGGCAGAGATCCTCTAAAGGCAAGAAACGTCCTGAGGTAAACTGTAATTGATTCATAAAGTCACTTCCAGCTCTTCAAATTTGTGAAAGACCAAACTTAGCTCCTGAAATAAGCACCTTCCTACTCATGAAGCGACTTTGTGCTGATGCAATCATACGACATCAGTAGTTTCTAAGGAAGAATAGTACGAAATAATTCCCCACATTTCTAAAAGAGAGACAGTTCAGGGAGGGAATATACACAGTGATCTTCCAAATCATTAATATTTAAGAACATGAGTGTTTTGTTGCAAATGTGGCTTTCAATGCTTTTGTTTACATAGATTTGTTAAACTATTTTTCATGAGACCAAGAAAAAATCTATATAAACATATAGAATTGATACCATGGAAACATTCTTGGTTGAAGGGTATTATACTTAGCTGTCTTAATGTGTTTCCATTGTGGTTGACATTTGCTGAGGACAAATGGAAACATCTTGTTGTAACGTGAAACTTTCTGGGATCCTCCCAGGCTGCACAACCTCTCTTCTTCCTTTAAACTCTATAGACATCTCTTTCTCTTTTACAATGTACCACTTTCTACCTTGTATTGTAGTTACACCTCTTTACTCCTAAAGAATGGAATTCTTCACTAACCTCTATATTTTTTCATCACTTCCACTGGTTTTATAATTTTAGGTGCATGGATGATATTCAATAAATATGGAATATAGAAACAACAACATTTGTATATACAGTTTCTTTTTACTCTTTCAGGATCGAAATTTCTAGAGGAACAAACTGTGATAATTTTTTTTTCATTAAGCTTTCTTTTTACTTCCAGAAAGACATACTTATGTGGAATCCTGTAGAGCATAGATTTCCAGATTCCTAGGAAGCTGAAATGTCTGTCTTACTCTCTATTTGCTTTAATAAATCCCATAGGCTATGTAATGTTAATTTGTAAACAAATGGTAGAAAGACAACCAGAAGGTATAAATCCTCTTCCTATCCTGGAGTATGGTACCAAGCAAGATGATTATAATGTATTAGATGTAGAAGAGTGGAATTTAGATACCTTATATTACAGTCAGGCAGAATGAATTAGAAATTTTAGGGTTTCGTCAGGAATGGAAGGTTGGTAGTTTTATTTAGCAGGAAAGATGAATGAGGAATAATAATACAGGACAGTTTGAAAAGGAATATGCAGACTGATGTAAGTGCTGTACTATTTGAATCAGGTTTTGGCCTTTGCTTGGTAGGCAACAGGGAACTCTTGATGGCTTCTGTGCAGTTCAGCAACATGATCAAAGCTGTGCTTTAGAAAGAATAATCAGGAAGTATATGGTTGATGAGTTGGCTAGACACAAATGAGAAAGAAAAACCTTTTCAGGAACTTTTTGTGGTATTCTAGGTAGGTTTTTTTTCCTTTTCCTATGGGAAAATACATAAACTGAAAATTTGTTGTTTCTTGACACCAAAGATAAAAAAGATCATCATATAATGAATGAGTCAGCTATGTGTCATTTTTCTCTGTCTGTGTATTCATGTGTGTATATATATATATATATATATATATATATATATATATACATTTATTTATTTATTTTTGTCAGAAATATTGCTATTTAGATTTATATACTAAATGTGACATTGTGTCAGATTTAGATCCTAAGTGTAAATATCAGAATGTTTTTGTCTTATTAGATTCTATGACTCAGGGCCATGGCCACAAAATCAATTCTAAATTTCATCTGATTTTTCTTAGGAACTTCCATTATAAAGGTACTAATGGCAACTGATCTAGAATAAATTTTAATTTAACCTCATGTGTCAAATGTGATGTTAACTCTCAGAATAGCAGATTTTCACATGCTTTTTGAAGAATCTACCATTTCAAGAGAAAGCAGGCAGCAGGAAAGGTTAATTAACAATTCAAGTTAACTCTACCATGTACAGGACAATAATATTCCCTCTGGAAGGATCATCATATTACAGACAGTTGATTTTAGTTATTTTACATTACAAAGAACACACCCAGGTACACAGAAATGTTTCTTAATTACACTTTTATTGAATCACTAGTGCATTCTGAGCCCTTGTTGGATATAAAGTACAATAGAAATGTTGCCAAGAGACAAGGGGCAAGAGGAATGTACCAAGAGACACAGATTTCTGGTTAAGTTAGTAGTTCTTTGTTTCTTTTTCTTTTTCCTTTTCTTTTTCTTTTTTTCTTTTTTTATCTCATCAGTGCACAAATCAACCACTATTAACCTAGTTCTCTGCTTTTTATTATTTTGGTGGGAGAGGCAGGCCATGTGAATTGTCCTTGGTGCTCTGATCCTGACTTTTAAAACTTTTTACTATTATTAATTGTCATAAAACATATATAACACATTAATCATTTAAAGTATATGGTTCTAGTATATGGTTCTAGCCTGGGTGGCTCCATCAGTTGAGCGTCCGGCTTCGGCTCAGGTCATGATCTTGCAGTCTGTGAGTTCGAGCCCCACGTTGGGCTCTGTGCTGACAGCTCAGAGCCTGGAACCTGCTTCGGATTCTGTGTCTCCCTCTCTCTCTCTGCCCCTCCCCCACTCACGCTCTGTCTCTCTCTCAAAAATAAATAAACTTAAAAAAAATTAAAGTATATGGTTCTATGGCATTAAGTACATTCACATTGTTGTGCAACCACCACTACCAACCCCCTCCAGAGTTTTTTCATCTTCCCTACCTGAAACTATCCCATTAAACACTAACTCCCCATTCCCTCTTTCCCTCAGCTCCTGACAACCACCATCTACTTTCTGCCTGTATAAGTTTGACTATTCTAGGTACTTCACGTGAGTGGAGTCAGACAGTATTTGTCTTTTTATGACTGGTTATTTCACTTAGTATGATGTCTTCAAGGTTTATCCCTATTGTAGCATGTATCAGAATTTCCTTCCTTTTCAAGGCTGAATAATATTCCACTGCATGTATATGCCACATTTTGTTTATCTACTTGGGTGGCTTACATGTTTTAGCTATTGTGAGTAACACTACAGTGACTCATTGGTCAGCATCTGTGGAATCTGTGTTTTCAATTATTTTGAGTACACACTCAGAAGTAAATTTGCCGGGTGATAGGGAAATACTATGTTTCATTTTCTGAGGAACTACCATACTGTTTTCCACAGAGGTTGTATATATTTACATTCTCACCAGCAATGTCTGAGGGTTCCAATTTCTCCACATTCTCGTCAACACTTATTCTTTGATTTTGTCTGTTTGTTTGTTTTTATATTAGCCATCCTAATGGGTATGAAGTGGTATCTCATTGTGGTTTTGATTCCCATTTCCCTAATGATTAGTGATGTTGAGTATCTTTTTATGTGCTTATTGGCCATTGGAGAAATGTCTGTTCAAGCCATAAGAAGAAGAAAAAAACAAAAAACAAAACTAGTCTAGTACCTGGAAAAACTCTCATCTATTACCCCAGAAGTTACCTTCTCATTTTCAATCAGCATGTGGAATAGGATCAATAACTGGAATTTTGCTCTGTGAGCACAAAATCAGATCAAATAGAACTGAATACACTCATAGGCTATTCTATTCAGACTATGGAGAAACTTGATGATTTACCCTTATCCTATGACAGACAAATGACAAACAGCTTCATTTGCTCTCATTCAGTTCATTCTTTCAAATGAGAATATTGCCTTATACTCCTTGGGACACATTATGTAAGCTATGCTGTAATCTGAAGGGAGTTCAATATAACATTTCAATAGGCCATTATTTTTACTATATACATAAATAATAAAAGTTGCATTCTTTTTATGGGTGTATTACAAAATTATCAGTTTCATCAATAATAATAATAATAATAAAGTACAGGAATGTGCCAGGTGCTCTTTTATTTTATACAATGAACTCATTTAACCTTTGTAACTCTATGTCCCCATTGTCATGTGTGAAATTGATTCACAGGGAGATGAATAAATTGACCAACGTTGTGAAGTTTGATATGTAAATTCTACTAAGTCATGCTCTAGAGACCACATTCTTAAATTGTTTTTTCCATACTACCTTTCAAGATGTTAGCTAGGAAATTAGGATGCATATTTTCCAATGTTCCTTTATCTCCCCTCCCTTCTCTTCTCTTCCCTTTCTCCTCCTCCCCTCTCCTCCTCTTCCCTCTTTTCCTTTCCCTTCCCTCCCTCTTCTTTTTTCATTTTCTCTCTTTCTCTCTCTTTCTCTCTTCTCCTCCATCTCCTTTTCTTTCATATCCAGATATGTGCAGTAACTTTCCTTAGATCATGTAGCTAATGATATATTTTCACAATTTCTTTTTTCTTCTTCTTTATATCACATAAACCACTGGAAATTGATTTAGAAAAACTGGTTCATACCCTGGTTCTGTCATTTTTTGGTCTTATTTTTTAAGTAAGTCGTGGCCTACTGTTTCCTCATATAGACATTAAACAAATTAATTCTGTATCACAGGATTATCATGAAGCAAAATAAACTTCATATAGCATCATTTTGAAGCCAGTGAATTTTGTGAGGGCAAAACATCCACTGGGTCTAAGAGTATAATTATAATTAAAAGTCCTTTGAAATATTGCTCACTTTGTATTCTTTCAACCCTATCGCATTTCCTAGAAGAAAATTACTACGTTCCCTTCAGGGCAGAAGAGTATTAAAAGACCAACTTTTTTGGCCCTAGTAGTGGCATGGGTTGGCCTTGATGGTACTGGCAATGTGTCCAACGGATCTCATTTGTTTGAGAGCTGCTTTCCTCAGCAAAGGAAGTTCCCAGGCAGGAACAACTATTTTGTCTCCAGTATTGATGTCAGCTGGAGGCCAATTCCCAAATGATACTTCACTGGTTCATTTACTGGAAAACTGGCTTTCCTTTGGATTATCTTCTGCCTTGATTTTTTTTTTATTAATTTTTTTTTCAACTTTTTAAAATTTATTTTTTTAGAGAAACAGACAGAGGGTGAGTGGGAAATGGTCAGAGAGATAGGGAGACACAGAATCCAAAGAAGGCTCCAGGCTCTGAGCTGTCAGCCCAGAGCCTGACGCGGGGCTTGAACTCACAAGCTGCGAGATCATGACCTGAGCTGATACTTAACTGACTGAGCCACCCAGGCACGCCTGCCTAGATTTTTAATAGCTGGCCACATCAGCCCAATATTTTAAATATTTCTCTTAGGCACAACTCTTTTGGGTTTCTTGGTGAACCCTCAACCATACTTGGTCATTTACTATTGGACTGTCAAAAGTCCCAAACAACCTCTAGATTTTTAGGTGAAGTACCTTTTACATTCCAATCTTTGATCATTCCTGTTGGTTTAGCTATTAACAAAGTCAGAATCTATTAGTGAAGTTTGAGCTAACAGGGTAAAATAGCTTCTGATTTCATTATTAATAAAAAAATTTTAAACTTCCACAGAATTTAGCACATGTAACACTTATTTTTTAAAAATTAATTACAAATATGACTTCCAATTAAAGAAAGTCAGAGTATAAATAAATGACAGGTATTTTGTAAATGGCAAAATATAGTGCCGCTATTAAAAATTATGAAGAGTTCTGGGAAAAAAAACTATTAATGAGTTGATTAAAAGAGCTAAAATCTGTCAAAATTTGAATAAAATTTGAGTAAGCAAAAACTTGCATTTATGCACAAACCCATGTTAAATATAATAAGAAATTTATTTAAAAATGCAAGGGAAAAATAGAAAAACATCATTAGAAAAATAGTCACTTATCAGCTAATTCATGTCTTCCCTCTACTCCCATCTCTCTCATTTTCTCCTTTCTTCTGCCTGTCTGTCTCCCTCCCTCCTCTCTCTCTCTGCCTCTGTCTTTTTCAACAGATCAAGTTAAATATATTTTATCTGGTCCTGGATTTGGGGTAATTGGAATTATGGAAGGGTGAGGAGCTGGAAAATGGCTGGTGGCATCTGCAGAATAACGAGACTGGGTTCAGTGATCAAGACCAACAAGTGACACACCTCCCACAGAGGTGATTTGATTCTACAGACAATAGGTCTACAGCATAGAGGGCAAATACATGATAGAAAGAGAGACACTTACATTTTTTATCAGACAGTGATTCTAGATTTCTGGAATAACCTTCCTGACTAAAACTACTAAAATGTTGGATAAAATATGTACTTGAAACATATATCCATCCATATGATTCATTTTAAGGTGGCATGAAAGTAGAGGTAGGAGAAACAACATAAAAATAAACCAACCAAGAACTCTGGGAAATATATGGATGCCCTGTCAGCCCTCACTGAGGGTGTCTGCCATACATTGGGTGGGAGAGGGTGGGGGGCATTTGAATGAGTATACTTGGTATAGGGGCAGGTGATGGAACAACCATGGTGACCCTTCACATAAAACCAGGATCCCAAAGGGTGAATGCAAGTATGATGTTTTAACATAGATAAGAACAGAAACTTCCCACTCTAAGCCTGGTACTGGACGGAGGGGAGGAAAAACATTATTCTCACCGAGAAATCTTTTTATTTCATTCATAAGTTGTTTTTTTTTATATTTTTTTAATATATGAAGTTTATTGTCAAATTGGTTTCCATACAACACCCAGTGCTCATCCCAAAAGGTGCCCTCCTCAATACCCATCACCCACCCTCTCCTCCCTCCCACCCCCCATCAACCCTCAGTTTGTTCTCAGTTTTTAAGAGTCTCTTATGCTTTGGCTCTCTCCCACTCTAAACTCTTTTTTTTTTCCTTCCCCTCCCCCATGGTCTTCTGTTAAGTTTCTCAGGATCCACAGAAGAGTGAAAACATACGGTATCTGTCTTTCTCTGTATGACTTATTTCACTTAGCATAACACTCTCCAGTGCCATCCACGTTACTACAAAAGGCCATATTTCATTCTTTCTCATTGCCCTGTAGTACTCCATTGTGTATATAAACCACAATTTCTTTATCCATTCATCAGTTGATGGACATTCAGGCTCTTTCATAATTTGGCTATTGTTGAGAGTGCTGCTATAAACATTGGGGTACAAGTGTCCCTATGCATCAGTACTTCTGTATCCTTTGGGTAAATTCCTAGCAGTGCTATTGCTAGGTCATAGGGTAGGTCTATTTTTAATTTTTTGAGGAACCTCCACACTGTTTCCCAGAGTGGCTGCACCAATTTGCATTCCCACCAACAGTGCAAGAGGGTTCCCGTTTCTCCACATCCTCTCCAGCATCTATAGTCTCCTGATTTGTTCATTTTGGCCACTCTGACTGGCGTGAGGTGATATCTGAGTGTGTTTTTGATTTGTATTTCCCTGATGAGGAGCGACGTTGAGCATCTTTTCATGTGCCTGTTGGCCATCCGGATGTCTTCTTTAGAGAAGTGTCTATTCATGTTTTCTGCCCATTTCTTCACTGGGTTATTTGTTTTTCAGGTGTGGAGTATGGTGAGCTCTTTATAGATTTTGGATACTAGCCCTTTGTCCGATATGTCATTTGCAAATATCTTTTCCCATTCTGTTGGTTGCCTTTTAGTTTTGTTGGTTGTTTCCTTTGCTGTGCAGAAGCTTTTTATCTTTGTAAGGTCCCAGTAGTTCATTTTTGTTTTTAATTCTCTTGCCTTTGGGGATGTGTCAAGTAAGAAATTGCTACGGCTGAGGTCAGAGAGGTCTTTTCCTGCTTTCTCCTCTAGGGTTTTGATGGTTTCCTGTCTCACATTCAGGTCCTTTATCCATTTTGAGTTTATTTTTGTAAATGGTGTGAGAAAGTGGTCTAGTTTCAACCTTCTGCATGTTGCTGTCCAGTTCTCCCAGCACCATTTGTTAAAGAGACTGTCTTTTTTTCCATTGGATGTTCTTTCCTGCTTTGTCAAAGATTAGTTGGCCATACGTTTGTGAGTCTAGTTCTGGGGTTTCTATGCTATTCCATTGGTCTATGTGTCTGTTTTTGTGCCAATACCATGCTGTCTTGATGATGACAGCTTTGTAGTAGAGGCTAAAGTCTGGGATTGTGATACCTCCTGCTTTGGTCTTCTTCTTCAAAATTCCTTTGGCTATTCGGGGCCTTTTGTGGTTCCATATGAATTTTAGGATTGCTTGTTCTAGTTTCGAGAAGAATGCTGGTGCAATTTTGATTGGGACTGCATTGAATGTGTAGATAGATTTGGGTAGTATTGACATTTTGACAATATTTATTCTTCCAATCCATGAACACAGAATGTTTTTCCATTTCTTTATATCTTCTTCAATTTCCTTCAGAAGCTTTCTATAGCTTTCAGCATACAGATCTTTTACATCTTTGGTTAGATTTATCCCTAGGTATTTTATGCTTCTTGGTGCAATTGTGAATGGGATCAGTTTCTTTATTTGTCCTTCTGTTGCTTCATTATTAGTGTATAAGAATGCAACTGATTTCTGTACATTGATTTTGTATCCTGCTACTTTGCAAAATTCATGTATCAGTTCTAGCAGACTTTTGGTGGAGTCTACCAGATTTTCCATGTATAATATCATGTCATCTGCCAAAAGTGAAAGCTTAACTTCATCTTTGCCAATTTTGATGCCTGTGATTTCCTTTTGTTGTCTGATTGCTGATGCTAGAACTTCCAACCCTGTGTTAAACTACAGTGGTGAGAGTGGACATCCCTATTGTGTTCCTGATCTCAGGGAAAAAGCTCTGTTTTTCCCCGTTGATGATGATGTTAGCTGTGGGCTTTTCATAAATGGCTTTTATGATCTTTAAATATGTTCCTTCTATCCCGACTTTCTTGAGGGTTTTTATTAATAAACGTTGCTGAATTTTGTCAAATGCCTTTTCTGCATCGATTGACAGGATCATATGGTTCTTATCTTTTCTTTTATTAATGTGATTTTTCACGTTGATTGATTTCTGAAAGCTGAACCAGCCCTGCATCTCAGGAATGAATCCCACTTGATCATGGTGAATATTTCTTTTTATATGCTGTTAAATTTGATTTGCTAGTATCTTATTGAGAATTTTTGCGTCCATATTCATCAGGGATATTGGCCTGTAGTTCTCTCTTTTTACTGGGTCTCTGTCTGGTTTAGGAATCAAAGTAATACTGGCTTCATAGAATGAGTCTGGAAGTTTTCCTTCCCTTTCTATTTCTTGGAATAGCTTGAGAAGGATAGGTATTATATCTGCTTCAAACGTCTGGTAGGACTCCCCTGGGAAGCCATCTGGTCCTGGACTCTTATTTGTTGGGAGATTTTTGATAACTGATTCAATTTCTTCTCTGGTTATGGGTCTGTTCAAGCTTTCTATTTCATCCTGATTGAGTTTTGGAATCGTGTGGGTGTTTATGGATATCCATTTCTTCCAGGTTGTCCAGTTGGTTGGCATATAATTTTTATAGTATTCCCTGATAATTGCTTGTATCTCTGAGGGATTGGTTGTAATAAAACCATTTCATTCATGATTTTATCTATTTGGGTCATCTCCCTTTTCTTTTTGAGAAGCCTGGCTAGAGGTTTGTCAATTTTGTTTATTTTTTCAAAAAACCAACTCTTGGTTTCATTGATCTGCTCTACAGTTTTTTTAGATTCTATATTGTTTATTTCTGCTCTGATCTTTATTATTTCTCTTCTTCTGCTGGGTTTAGGCTGTCTTTGCTGTTCTACTTCTATTTCCTTTAGGTGTGCTGTTTGATTTTGTATTTGGGATTTCTCTTGTTTCTTGAGATAGGCCTGGATTGCAATGTCTTTTCCTCTCAGGACTGCCTTCGCTGCATCCCAAAGCATTTGGATTGTTGTATTTTCATTTTTGTTTGTTTCCATATATTTTGTAATTTCTTCTCTAATTGCCTGGTTGACCCACTCATTCTTTAGTAGGGTGTTCTTTAACCTCCATGCTTTTGGAGGTTTTCCAGACTTTTTCCTGTGGTTGATTTCAAGCTTCATAGCATTGTGGTCTGAAAGTATGCATGGTATGATTTCAATTCTTGTGTACTTATGAAGGGCTGTTTTGTCACCCAGTATGTGATCTATCTTGGAGAATGTTCCATGTGCACTCGAGAAGCAAGTATATTCTGTTGCTTTGGGATGCAGAGTTCTAAATATATCTGTCAAGTCCATCTGATCCAATGTATCATTCAGGGCCCTTGTTTCTTTTTTTTTTTTTTTAATTTTTTTTTCAACGTTTATTTATTTTTGGGACAGAGAGAGACAGAGCATGAACGGGCGAGGGGCAGAGAGAGAGGGAGACACAGAATAGGAAACAGGCTCCAGGCTCTGAGCCATCAGCCCAGAGCCTGACGCGGGGCTCGAACTCACAGACCACGAGATCGTGACCTGGCTGAAGTCGGACGCTCAACCGACTGCACCACCCAGGGGCCCCAGGGCCCTTGTTTCTTTATTGACTGTTGTCTAGATGATCTATCCATTTCTGTAAGTGGAGTGTTAAAGTCTCCTGCAATTACCACATTCTTATCAATAAGGTTGTTTATCTTAGTAATTGTTTTATATATTTGGGGGTCCCTGTATTTGGCACATAGACATTTATAATTGTTAGCTCTTCCTGATGGATATACCCTGTGATTATTATATAATTCCCTTCTTCATCTCTTGTTACAGCCTTTAATTTACAGTCTAGTTTGTCTGATATAAGTATGGTTACTCCAGCTTTCTTTTGACTTCCAGTGGCATGATAAATAGTTCTCCATCCCCCCACTCTCAATCTGAAGGTGTCCTCAGGTCTAAAATTAGTCTCTTGTAGACAGCAAATAGATAGGTCTTGGTTTTTTATCCATTCTGATACCTTATGTCTTTTGGTTGGCGCATTTAGTCTATTTACATTCAGTGTTATTATAGAAAGATATGCGTTTAGAGTCATTGTGATGTCCATAGGTTTCATGCTTGTAGCAATGTCTCTGGTACTTTGTCTCACAGGATCCCCCTTAGGATCTCTTGTAGGGCTGGTTTAGTGGTGATGAATTCCTTCAGTTTCTGTTTGTTTGGGAAGACCTTTATCTTTCCTTCTATTCTAAATGACAGACTTGGTGGATAAAGGATTCTCGGCTGCATATTTTTTCTGTTCATCACATTGAAGATATCCTGCCATTCCTTTCTGGCCTGCCAAGTTTCGTAGAGAGATCAGTCACGAGTCTTATAGGTCTTCCTTTATATGTTAGAGCACATTTATCCCTAGCTGCTTTCAGAATTTTCTCTTTATCCTTGTATTTTGCCAGTTTCACTATGATATGTCATGCAGAAGATCGATTCAAGTTACGTCTGAAGGGAGTTCTCTGTGCCTCTTGGATTTCAATGCCTTTTTCCTTCCCCAGATCAGGGAAGTTCTCAGCTATTATTTCTTCAAGTACCCCTTCAGCACCTTTCCCTCTCTCTTCCTCCTCTAGAATACCAATTATGCGTAGATTATTTCTCTTTAGTGCATCACTTAGTTCTCTAATTTTCCCCTCATACTCCTGGATTTTTTTTATCCCTCTTTTTCTCAGCTTCCTCTTTTTCCACAATTTTATCTTCCAGTTCACCTATTCTGTCCTCTGCCTCTTCAATCTGAGCTGTAGTTGTCTCCATTTTATTTTGCAGCTCATTAGTAGCATTTTTTAGCTCCTCCTGACTGTTCCTTAGTCCCTTCATCTCTGTAGAAATAGATTCTCTGCTGTCCTTTATACTGTTTTCAAGCCCAGGGATTAATTTTTGACTATTATTCTAAATTCACTTTCTGTTATATTGTTTAAATCATTTTTGATCAGTTCGTTAACTGTCGTTATTTCCTGGATGTTTTTTTTTTTTTTTTTTGAGGGGAATTCTTCAGTTTCGTCATTTTTTATAGTCCCTGGAGTGGTGTGGAACTGCAGGGCACTTCCCCTGTGCTGTCTTGAATAACTTGTGTTGGTGGGCAGGGCCGCACGCAGTCAGACCTGATGTCTGCCCCCAGCCCACTGCTGGACCACAGTCAGACTGGTGTGTGCCTTCTCTTTCCCTCTCCTAGGGGCGGGATTCACTGTGGGGTGGTGTGGCCCGTCTAGGCTACTTGCACACTGCCAGGCTTGTGGTGCTGGGGATCTGGCGTATTAGCTGGGGTGGATGGGCAAGGTGTATAGGGGTGGGACGGGCAGGTTTAGCTTGCTTTTCCTTCGGAGGTCTGCTTCAAGAGGGGCCCTGCAGCACCAGGAGGGAGTCAGACCCACTGGAGGGATGGATCCGCAGAAGCACAGCGTTGGGTGTTTGTGCAGTGCAAGCAAATTCCCTGACAGGAACTGGTTCCCTTTGGGATTTTGGCTGGGGGAGATGGCGCTGGCAAGCGCCTTTGTTCCCCGCCAAGCTGTGCTCTGTCGTCCAGGGCTCAACAGCTCTCCCTCCTGTTGTCCTCCAGCCTTCCCGCTCTCCAAGCAGAACTGTTAACTTATAACTTTCCAGATGTTAAGTCCCGCTTGCTGTCGGAACACACTCCGTCCAGCCTCTCCGCTTTTGCAAGTCAGATTCGAGGCCTCTGCTTGGCAGGTGGGCTGCCCCTCTGTCCCGGCTCCCTCCCGCCATTCCGTGTAGTGTGCACCGCCTCTCTGCCCTTCATACCCTCTTCTGTGGGCCGCCTGTCTGCACTTGGCTCCAGAGAATCTGTTCTGCTAGTCTTTGGTGGTTTTCTGGGTTATTTAGGCAGGTGTAGGTGGAATCTAAGTGATCAGCAGGATGTGGTGAGCCCAGCGTCCTCCTACGCCACCATCTTCCTCCTGGTATCCATTTCCCAACAACAGTCTTCCATCTGATGCAGGCTAGAAGAAGGGAACAGCAGCCACTTCCAAAATGCATCTACATCCATCTCCCTTTCACCTTAGGATCCTAGTAGGAAGCCACTGCATCTTGAATCACAAGTCAAGGAAACAGTCAGATGTATCTGCACCTGTCCGAATCAGGGGAGTAGTGGGGCTGTGCACATCACACTCTTTCAGTTACTCAGGTTGATAAAGACTCCTCCCTGACTCATGCATCCTCGCTCTTCTTTCCACTCAGCTCCCGGACCTCATAAGTTGTTTTTAAATTTGAGTTTCATCTATGCAAAGCAAATGCATTTTAGGGGTTAAGAAATATGAACCTTGCATATGTATATACCCATGTAACCAGCAGAGAGATAAAGACAGCACTCAAAATTACCTCATGCTCCATCTCAGGGAATACACCCCTATCCCTGGGGTGATCATTATTCTGGCCTCTAGCATCATAGATTAGCTTTGCCTATTCATAAACACTATATAAATGGAGTCATGCACTATATTTTATTTGTGCCTAGCCTCTTTCTTTCCGTATTATATTTTTCTCTTTGTGTTATTTTTCTTCCTTTTCTGCCATTTTTTTTACTGATGAAGTGTTTCTCTTTATTTATCTCCTGTATTAGCTTTTTCATTGTACATTTTATTATTTATTATTATGTTATTATTATTTTGATGGTTAATTTATAAATAATAGAATGGCATCTCTAATTTATCAACTACAAAATTATCTTAAAAAAGAAAGCACGAAGCATAAAATGCTTCAGAGAGTTTGATTATTAGATTTGGCATTAGTAACTTTTGAGTTGATAGTCAACCAAGTATGGTCAGAGTTAAAATGCTCCTCAAAAGGAAGTTTTTATTCATCAATTCCCCAGCACCTAGCACAGTACCCAGTATAAAAGAAATGATCAGTAATTATTTGTAGACTTTTGAGTTGAAATGAAACAAAGCAGATCAAGGAAGGAGTCTTAGAAGTTTTAGGAAAACAAGCAAATAACAATTCCCAATAAACCTGGATAGAACAGAATCACAGAAGTTAAAAGGTGATAAAATTGATTACACGTGCAGAGATGAGAATGAATTTATGTCCCCTAACTAGTTTCCTTGCATCTGATATAGTTCCTCTTAAATTTCATTCTAAGGTGGCCAGAACAATCCAACATGCATTTTTTTTATCATTTCACTCCCTGACCCATTACCCATAAACTTTTATCATTCAGACCCCTGTACCACCATCCAACCTCATCTTTTACTACTTTTTTCCTCACACTTTACATTCTAGCAATATCCAATGCTGGAGATTCCCATACTCATGTCTGCGCTTTGTTTTTGTTTTTTTGCTTTTTGTATGATGGTCACTCTTTTCAAGATGCCTTACTTGCTCCCAGTTTTTCACTGTCACTAAGAAATTCCTATTCAGATCATGTATCACTTCTTCTGAATCTTTCTTTCTTTCGATTGCCATACCGGATTAGGTGTTTCTGTTAATTGCACGTGGTTCTTTTGGTGTTTTACGCAAGAGCACTTCTCAATAAAACTTTCACATGCCAATCTCTGGCTTAGTTCCTAGATCCAAGGGCACCCAGACTAGGACAGCTGATAGGAGTCCTCCTAGGAAACAATGTTGAAAATGAGATTTAGAGATCCTGAATGTTAGTTGCAGCCTCAGGAGTAACTATAGAAGTGAGTGCTGTCATCTGTTCCCCTCTCCTTTCTCTGTTTCCCCAGGTAATAATACCAACTGCATCATGGGGAACCTATTTCCAGATGTGATACACTTCCCCAGAGTTATGACCCCTTCTTGGGGAAAATTTAGCCAACAACGGGATGGGGAGTGACAAAAGCCTGGCCTCCTTGCCTCAATTTGGGACAAATCTGAAGTGATATTTTAGTTCCAAGCTCCATGTAGTTTGTCTTGAAACTTATCACAAATCTGATGTCTTGTTCTGCTTCCTTTCTTTTATTGTCATTCCCTAGATTCCTTCCAAATAAATTTCCTGTATACAAATCTCTTCCTTGGAGTCTGTAGGAATTCTGACTCACTTCAAGACTCAAAAGGTAAGTATCTAAATAATCATGCCAATACTGGCTCCCTCTAGGTTTTTCTCCTGCTTAGCAGTGGTGGGGGATGGCCTTGGGGGGGGGGTGGCGGGTGGACTGAGTGGAGACAGTAATGTAAGATCACAAAGAAGATAGCTTTCCTAAACTCGGGAATGAAAATTTTAGTTTCCTGGTACAAGTCTGTCAAATTTTCTTATATGATCCTCTGTGATATTTGAGCGATATAAGCAATGTTAAAGCCAACTGTGATAGATTTCTCAAAATATTTGGAGACTTTGAAGGGCATGGCGCAATCTTTGTTGGCAGGAGGGGCAACAATTGCAGAGTTAAGACCAGATTTTCACAGTTTATAGATACAAAAGAAAAAAGCCAAGGTTATTCGCCTTCATCTCCTGATTCTGTTCTCTGCCTTTGAAACTTTCCTTCATTCATATCCCAGGACATGCTCCCCTGGGAAACTACCAGTCATGCCATCATTCTCAGAAAGCTTGTCCCATTACAGTTTAGTATCACAGGACTTCACCTATATTCCTGGGCATAGGCAGTGAGTCTGTTCCAACTTCCCACTTACTGCAATGAGAACTGGACAAACTGCCAATTCTCTTGATTATTCATATTGCTTTATTGATTAGTTATTTCCACAGAACACTTATCTAGCATTCCTGGCAAGATTCGTTTGAGTAAAACCATAAATTGAACAAGAGTGGATTTAAAGTTTGGCTCCATCCCAGATTGCTAGGGGGATAGGCAAAACAATCATAGATGCTTGTTCGTCTCATTTTCAGTTTTGCGGAGACTGCATGGTATAGTGAAAAGAAAACGATATGTCAGATGTTCATTCTGGTCCTAAGGTGGTATCTTATGTTCTCTGTATAACCTTGGGCACTTACTCTTTCAGTGCCTTAGTTTCTCCTTTTGTAAAATGGGAGTAATAATGCCTACCATGCCTAATTTACCAAAAATATTAAACTAGGCAAGTGGAACTATTTTCTAGATGATAAATTTCTATCTAAAAATAAAATGTGATTATTACAATTTTTTTTCTAGGTGGAAAAAAAAGCGTGACTTTGCTTATTTAGGAGCATTTCCTATTGTGATATGCTTTGTTTCCAATGTTCCAAATGTTTGTTATGACCATTTGTGAGTTTCCAATACTATTACATTGATGTTTAAATGACAACAATAAATGGGCCTGGGTAAGTTCTCGAAATGTCAGTTGCCAAATTTCTAGAAAAGTGAAATATTATATTGTGATGTATGTCCATGATTCTTTGTTTTTAAGTTTATTTATTTTGAGAGAGACTGTGAGCACACATGAGTGTGTGAATGGGGGAGGGGCAGAGAGAGACTCCCAAGCAGGCTCTGCATCTTGGGTCCCTATGCGAGGCTTGAACTCACAAATCGATGAGATTATGACCTGAATTCAACTCAAGAGTCGGTCGCTTAACTGACTAAGCCACCCAGGTGCCACTATTCATGATTCTTAAGAAACTGCAGCTTTTTGCTTTGTTTTTATCCAAGAAACAACTTTTAATTAATAGGAAGAAGTTATCTTGTCTAAGGAAAAAGGAGACTCTGAAAATGTTATGTATTCTGAATATTGTGTAGACTTAAAAATTTCAAGCTTTTTTTGGTAGATATTGGTGTATAACTTGGAAATGAGATTAATGCAAAAGAAAGTAAAATTTTCAAATTCTAAATGGTGTTCTAGACCTGATGAACTATATTTCTGCGAAGGGAGGTTTGCTGCTTATCAAGTTTCGATGAATCCTCTGACACTATATCGTTTACACCTTGAAAAATGCATGGGTAAGAGGCACCAACCCTGAAGCAGTGAAAATGTGTACATAACTCTTGATTCCCCCCCTAACTTTACTACTTATATAGCCTAGTGGTCACCAGAAACTTTATCAACACAATTAGAACATATTTTGTATGTTTATATGTATAATACACAGTATTCTTAGAATAAGAGAAAAAAATGTTATTAAGAAAATCATAAGAAATGGGGCATCTGGGTAACTCAGTCAGTTAAGTGTCAGACTTCAGCCCAGGTCATGTTCTCAGTTTGTGAGTTCAAGCCCTGTGTTGGGCTCTCTGCTCTTAGCAAGGAGCACACTTCAGATCCTCTGTTTCCCTCTCTCTCTGACCCTCCCCCTCTTGTGCTCTCTCTCAAAAGTAAATAAACATTAAAAAAAATCATAAGGAAGAAAAAATACATTTACAGTACTGTATTATATCAAAAAAATCCATGTATAAGTGCACCTATATAATTCAAACTTACACTATTCAAGCACCAATGGTATATTTCTAGAATTGGTATGTTTCGCTACTTCCTTTGGAAGATGCTGGCATGGTCTAGACAAAAACTTTATGAAAACATTACTTCTTTGTCAATAAGAGAACATTCTGCAGGTAATTTTTCTACTGCAACGATAAAAAATATTTCCCCTTCAGAAGTTATTTTCTTCACTTCTCAGTAGAAACTATGGAATTACACAGTTATTCCCTTATTTCCTTGGTGGCTTTATTTGGGATTCAGTAGTGTTTACCTTAGAATAATTTAAAGCAATCTGAGAAAGTTTCAAAATAAATATCACTAATGCAATTATGAAAGCATTATAATTATCATATCAGTAACAGCATTTTAAACAGTGCTTCTTTTCTCAATTCATTCACCTACTGCGGTTGATCTAATTAGTAATTCATCATCACTGTTTCAACTAACACATATACTCTGCTAATTAATGTTTCCAGGAGTATATATGTTGCATATTCAAGACTTTCTCTCTCCATCTGGATGTCTCTTGGCAACTTAAACCCAAACTAACCAAACTGAATATATTATATTTTTTTCAAAAGGACATTCTTTCTTTATATTCTTTTTTTATAACTCAGGTCCATGGTTCTTTTATCGACTAATTTTTCCCCAAATTCCAGGAGTTTTTTTTTAAAACTTGGGATCCCTTGCCACCTACATTCTATCAAACATTATATATTTTTTATTTCATCACACAAATATTTCTCAAAATGACATCTTTTTTTTTACCCGTCCTACCATCTTTTTTCATGTGTTGTAATCTTTTATCTAACTACTCCCTCCTCACCTTAATTAGCCTTAATTTCTGCATTCTCCAGCCTCACCAGAATGACCTTTGTAAAATACAAGGGGTTTAGATTCTTATATAAAATATCTAGGGATCCCCATTGCCAAAAACAGTAGCCTCCGAAGTGGGCACATACATTCCAGGGAATGAATAAAACAATTTGGTACCAACGAGAAATGTGAATATCTACTTTTATAAATTTTTTTTATTTTTGCCTTTAAAAACTTATATTTTGGGGCGCCTGGGTGGCGCAGTCGGTTAAGCGTCCGACTTCAGCCAGGTCACGATCTCGCCGTCCGTGAGTTCGAGCCCCGCGTCGGGCTCTGGGCTGATGGCTCAGAGCCTGGAGCCTGTTTCTGATTCTGTGTCTCCCTCTCTCTCTGCCCCTCCCCTGTTCATGCTCTGTCTCTCTCTGTCCCAAAAATAAATAAACGTTGAAAAAAAAAAAACTTATATTTTGTGTACATTTGTAACATAAAATCTACTAGTATATCTGCCTATATATTTTATAAGTACATATGAACATATATTGAAGGTATATGTCAAGCTTATTTATTAATAAATGTTTGTCATCAAAATAATTTGCAGATCACTGACTTACAGGAGAAAAACCAAAACTTATTATTAGGGATTATCAAGCTCTGGTTGATTTGGTTTCTGCCTGACTTTTCCATTTTTATCTTCTTTGCTATGGCCAGTTTCTCTGGCCACTTAGATAATTAAAATGAAGGGTATGAAAGGTTGGCTGGGAAGTAATACTGTGAAAGGAAAAGGGAAGAAGCAAAGCTAGGCATGACACAGATCTGTCAAAGTCTCTGCCAGCCACTGAGAGTGACAGCAGTCCTGTATTGGGCAGAGACAGTGAGGCCTTTCTAGCATGTCTTGGTCTTTCATTGGCTAGCAACCCCAAGGACTGGTCTGTGGGCTCTGTTAAATTTCATGTGGGTCTTTCTGTGAGCTCACTGAAACTCCTTGGACATGACACCCCAAGAGACCCAGGAAGAAGCCGCATTGCCTCTTACGACCCTTGAGGGTCACGTACTGCTGCTTCTGTCAGTTGCAGACAGTCCCACATCTCAGAGGAGAAGCTTCAAAGTCACATTGTGAGAAGGGTGTATGGCATGGGCGATACTGTTGAAGCCATTTTTGGAAAATACAGTCTACTATAGGTGTGATGATGATGTTAGTAGTGTTTTGAAGCTTATAAAATAACAGTAACAAAATAACACAAGACAGTTGAGTATCATTGTAAGGAAGTAATTAAGTGATGAAATAAAATAAAATTCAATTTAGGAAGCGACCTGAATATAAAATGTCTGGGGATGGTGATGAAATAGAAATAATGCCTTCTTTTTTTTAACCACACAAATCTTAGCCTAAAGTTTTACAGCATCCATACCAAATGGCTATAGCGAAGGATACTGTATGACAACAAATAAAATGAAAAATATCAAAGGACTATGATGCTGTTGATAATACCCACATTGCATTACACATTGCTATGTCCATTCTCATACATTGTCTTACCTGCAGGTCACCTTAAATAATGAACAATAACAAAAACAACAACAACAACAAATAAATAAGGGAGAAGGAATTTTATATATTCAGCTAACATATAAGATCAGATTGCTAGTTACTAAAATAACTAGTCTTAGATAAATATAGTTTTATTTTCAATAAAATGCTTCTGAACCTACTGCTGTTGTTTCTAACACTGACCTGAATTTTATACATTTAGGTAACAAACTCAGATTGCTAGTTAGTAAAAGAACTAGTCTTAGATAAATATAGTTTTGTTTTCAAAATAAAATGTTTCTGAACCTACTACCATTGCTTCTAAGACTGATCTCCCTCCCACATTACAAAATATTTTTATTATGATTTTATTTAATCTGAGTCTTGTTACCATTGGTTATAAGCATCTGCCTTTTGTGCTTCATTATGCATTCTTTAGCCTAGAGATGGTTCCTTATCCATCGCTGTGAAATTCCATAGTGCTAAACATAGCAAACTGGCACATATATTTATTAAATTGATTTCCTATGAGCTCAATTTAGAGAACCATTATCAATTGGTTTAGTTCAGAAGTTTCAGAGGTAAAATATGCTTCCTAAAACTTGAGTATTACATTTATGATAATTTATTAAGTGTCATATGCTTATTTCCTCTATAGCATAGTAGCAAGTACACAGACATGGAACCAAAATGCCTGGGTTTGTATATAGACTGCTGCTTACTAGTTGTCAGATGCTGAGACAGTTTCTACACATATTTGTGTCAGTTTTATCATTTGTAAAGGGGTGGTGGTGATAAGAATAGAAGTTCTTCATATATTTATGAAGGGTGAATAACTTAATATCTGTAGAGCTATGAGAACATCATGTGGCATATGGCTAACACTATGTATTTCTGTTATGATTATTGATTTCTTTTGGCATCTTTAGAGAAGACATGATGCTTCCTGTGCAGATTTTACTGATATATTTTTCCCAGCAATAATGCTGCTTATATACGTGTATATTTTCTAAAACTAAGCCTAACTCCCAGGCCTCCTTTTTTCTTTTTTCCTTTTTTTAATTTAAATTTTAGTTAGTTAATATGCAGTGCAATATTGGTTTCAGGAGAATTCAGTGATTCGTCACTTACATACAGCAACCAGTGCTCATCACAAGTGCCCTCCTTTGTACCCATCACCCATCTGGCTGATCTCTCACTCACCTCCCTTCATCGTGAAGAGCTTCTTGTGGTTTGTTTCCTGCTGTTCCCCTCCCCCGCTTCCCATATATTCTCTGTTTTGTTTCTTAAATTCCACATTTGAGTGAAAGCATATGGTATTGTCTTTCTATGAATGACTTATTTCGCTTAGCATAATATATTCTAGCTCCATCCATGCCATTGAAAATGGCAAGATTTCATTCTTCTTTTTTTTTTTTTCTTTTTCAACGTTTATTTATTTTTGGGACAGAGAGAGACAGAGCATGAACGGGGGAGGGGCAGAGAGAGAGGGAGACACAGAATCGGAAACAAGCTCCAGGCTCTGAGCCATCAGCCCAGAGCCTGACGCGGGGCTCGAACTCACGGACCGCGAGATCATGACCTGGTTGAAGTTGGATGCTTAACTGACTGCGCCACCCAGGCGCCCCTAGATTTCATTCTTCTTAATGGCTGAGTAGTATTCCAGTGTGTGTGTGCGTGCGTGTGTGTGTACACACGCACGCACACACACACACACACACAAACACACACCCCATATCATCTTTATCCATTCATCAGTCAATGGACATTTGGACTCTCTCCATAGTTGGGCTATTGTTGATAATGCTGCTGTAAACATTGGAATGCTCAAAAAACTAAAACTAGAACTACCCTATGATCTGGCAATTACACTATTAAATATTTACCTAAAGGATACAAAAATACAGGCCTCCCTTTTCTTGACCAATATCTACTCTGTGGCTTCACATTGTATGGCCTGGAATATGCATGCAAATCTCGACCAAATGCTGTTGGTTGATGGGGAAAGATTTGTTTTGAGATGCTGGATCTCAACTATTTTGTAGTGAGAAGACATGCTGTTCTCTTCATGGTGTAGAATAGTAATCTGCATGGGACAAATAATTACCTACATTTCCCACCTTTTGCTGTTTTTGATTGCTTTCCCTTTTGTAGGAAGAGAAATTTTGCAAACTACTCTTGCAATGACAAGGCTTGCTTTCCCTTGTTTAATGGAGTGTTAAACACAGTCTGAGTTGGAAGCTTTGGGAAAAGAATTAATTCTCCGTATAAACTAAAAAATGGGAGACCCACTCACTTTTTTGGGGAGGGAAATGATTAACTCATTCATTCAATCTTTTAATGAGCATGTTTTTCAGGGTCTGCTCTGGGCCTCTCTTGGGTATAGGAGTTGAGATGAATAGGAATTATGAAAACCTTCTTCCTGAATAATTTATTTTGATGAAGTAGGTTTTTTTTTTTAATGCAAGCATGTACCTTGCCAGATGCATACAAATATATGACTTCTAGGGTCGGTCAGACAAAAAAAAAACTCTGAGATTTCACTGTGGTGTAAAAACGAACTAGGGAGTTATGATGGGGCAAGTATGTGCTCAAGGGTCAATTACCCCATATTTACATGGGGCTGCCCACTTTGCCCACTGTGACCAAACAGAAATTTGTGAGTATCTTAGGACTAACGAGAAAACCTAAAGATATAGTTGAGTCCAACTTGAAGTACTTTACTTAAAAAAAAATCAGTCCCCTCTGTTTTTCATGCTAAGACCCTCCCCTTCATCCTACCCTCTTCTTCTTTTTCACTTTCCTTGCTCATGGACATATACTATGGGATTTGCACAGCTCCTGGGTGGCAGGCCTGTCAGACTGTCACTAGGGTCCCAACCTATGTGGAACGAGACATCATCACTGAACCAGGAACATGGCAGAAGAAAATATTGGATTTACCAAGAAGAATAAAATATAGTCAAAAGGAACACCGAACACCAGGGATGGGAATGAGGGTGAGGCTCCCAAGAGGCAACGTCTAAAAACAAGAGTATTAAACTGCTTTCTAAAGACAGTAGGTCCAGGAAAATGCAAGGATTTTGATTTTCTGTGTGAAAGAAAACTTAGGACAGAGCTGGACTATTCAGGACAACAGAGGAGTGGCTGGATACTTCTGTGAGCATCACACAGAGAGTGCTTAGCCAGCTTCTGAAAATAAATGGTAACTGCCATCTCTGATTAGCATTTACTACGTGGAGGAACTACTCTAATTAATTATTTTAATCCTCATAAAATATCTATGAGGTTGGAGCTATTACTATAATCCCTGTTTTATAGATGAGGAAACTGAAGCCCATAGAGTTTAGGTAACTTTGCCAATGTCACACAGCTAGTAAGAGCAGAGTCATGTTATGAACCTGGGAAGCTGAGCCCAGACTCTGGGCTCCTAACCACTCAGCAACGTGCCTGGAAATGTTGTCAGATATTTGAAGGATATAGCTTGAAAGTGCACCCAATTTATTAGCCCTTTCTGAAGACCAACTTCTATTTATGCTTCAAATATGAACTGAGGTCTCTTCTTCTAGAAGACATCCTTGACCATTTTAGGCTATGTTGGGGGTCCTGCTTTCATCCTGGAAATAAGGTTTAGAACTTCTTGATGTCAGAACTGTGATTTACTTTTTGAATTCCCAATGCTTGGCATAGCACTGTGAGCTAAAGAGGAGCTTGTAAAATGGCATTTTGCAGTAGGCAGGATGTCTAAACTTAAGCAATAATTAGAGATCCAAAGAAAATTGAATACAATCTTAACATTCATAAAATAGCTTTGGACATTTAGAAAGCAATAAGCCATCTTTGTAAAATCTATTTAAAAGACTCTTTGAAATTTTCCAAACTTAAATTTGCATAAATTATTTTAAAACAAATGGGACTTTAAGAAGGAAAAAAATGTTTTGTTTTTAATTAAATACAAAGTTGAACTTCTTTGAACTATGTCAGTTCAAAGTCACTATCCTTTTCTGCTCTAAAGGTCAATGTCACTATTTTCATAATCCACCTATATAATATTAGGGAAATATTGGGGAACATTTCAAAATATATAACTTTCAAATGAATTTCAAAATCCACTGCCTTTTTTTTCTTGTCAGCATCATTTTAATATAATTTTAATATATTTTTAATGTGAATTATGCTCTGAATCAGAAGCACAAAGAGTTATAAGACAGAATACCTGGCATCAGGAAAATCATAATGTGGTTCAGGAAAGTGTATACTTTAAGTAATGAAAACACAATGACTGTGGATGAGAATAATTGGAGTAATGCTGGCAGTGTTCAGGTTCAAGCACTTGAAAATAATGATTAGGTCACACACCTATACCAAATGTTCATTTGTATCAGTAAGAGTCCAAGAAAGAAGCCAACAGCATATTCAAAGAGTTGAACTGAAAGGAGCCTAATGAAGGGCACATTTATATAACAGAGGTGTATGCATGGATGAAGAAACTGACAAGGAATGGCAAAATGCCCAGATACTAGCAACAGCAAGGATATCTTAAAATCTCTTGGCCTGAAGGCTCCAGGGGAGAAAATATTGTTGCCAGAATCTGGAAAGACAGCAGTGGAAAAGCAGTTCCATGACAGAAACTGGTAGAGAACTTTGGCACTGCTAAGCCATCACCCAGAGTTCAGAAGGTGTGGGAGATTCGAACATAAATGTATAAAACTGTATGTCCTCCAGTACTCTGTTCCCTTGTGGGTACCTGCTATTTGCTCAATTCAACCAGAAGCCAGAAAGGGCAAGGAAGCCCAGGAGACACAGCCCACAGATATATGGCTAGACAAAGAAATGTAGAAGATGGATATGGAAGAACATATCCTCATATGAGAATTAAGTATATAGTATTATAGTTTGCATAAAAACATGGGGATAGGTCATTCCCATGACTGGGCATGAAGGTTCTCCCAGACCTCCCCAGGTACAACTGTGATCTTTGTATCCAATGTGAATACATTGAGGCTGGACCCAAATGTTGGAACTTATGTGAAGACTCGGTCAAAGGAGTCACTATGTCACTGATACACTGTCCACGTATATTCCCTGCTCCCAGAAATTAATTTTATTTCCAGCTGATTTTTAACTCATGTTATGAAGAACTCATTCAAAATTTTTTATAAAAAATTTTTTTCACAGGAAAAAGCTGAAATTAAAGGAACATAAAAGATATCCAAGAAAAAACAAAAGCCATATCTGTTTATAAGAGAACTCTTTATTTTTTTAATGTTTATTTAGTTTTTAGAGGGGTGGAGGGGCAGAGAGAAGGAGAGAGAGAATCTGAAGCAGGCTCTGAGCTGTGAGAGCAAAGCCCGATGTGGGGCTCAGTCCCATGAACCCCAAGATCATGACCTGAGCTGAAATTGGTCGCTCAACCAACTGAGCCACACGAGCTCACCAAGATACCTCTTTAGTTAAGCTGGGTATTCATAGTTACTTTAACATCACAGAAAGTGAGTAGAGATGGGATTAGAAAAGACTAAAGGCTAGGCATAGTGCAGAAGATCCCACAGAGCGAGTGGGTTTTGAACTGAAGCTTAAAGGAAGTGTGGCAACAGGCCAAATGAAAACTAAATTGGAATACTAAGCAGGAAGCACAAATGAGTAATGGCACAGAGGTAGTTTGAATTATGGCACAACGGGGATTAATTCTAGTACCCAGAACATGGGATTTTAGTTGGTAGAATTTTAGCATCCTCTTTTAAAGTATCTTGACCACTACTGTAGTTTCTGGCATTACTGATTTTTTCAGGCCAAGTCATTTGCAATTGCTGCCCTGTGACCATTTTGACCTATGACAATGGCAATTTCATATGGTTCAACTTAATACATAAAGAGTATTTAATTATACCTGGATGAGCCACTCTGAGCACAAAGCTTAAGTGAAATTCCTCTAAACCCACTTGTTACATATTTCTCTTTTATTTGTCTCTTTCTGGAGAGTACTTTTATCTTTATAACATTACTTCTTAAAGTCTACAAATCATGTCATTTATGCCAAGAATCCATAGGAAAAGAAGTTCATAATGGCATCTTTGAGAGCAAACAATTTTAAGTTGGTGAAAGTGTGGCATGTGCAGGCTCATTCTTGCCATCTTTTTGGTTGAAACTGCTTGCTACTTTTTATTATGTGAGTTGCTATGGTAATGAACATGAATGAACTGAATAATTCTTTAATATTCACATGGCATTTAATGCTGCATCAACATTAGCAATTAAAAAATGAAAGTTGAAAGTTAGTACTATAATAAAAACACAATTTTTATACTTATACTGATGGGTAAAATTTTTGAAGTTTGATAGTATCCACTGATGAATTGGTTCTGACACAGCAATTCCACTTTCAGAAACTTATCACCTGAGTACACTTGCAGACATTGATAAGAATTATAAGAATGTTTGCTGTAGCAATGTTGTGGTGGAAACAGCACAAACGTCTTTCACTATTAAATTGATGAATTTAATTATGGCATTGGTGATCCATCCATGCAATGTAATATCATGCAGCCTTAAACGGTGAGATCATTTTATATATATTGACATGGAAAAGTATCCCAACACATATTTTAAATTAATAAAACAGGTTTCTATATTTCATATTTTGATTTCCTTTTCTGTATATTTATATATTTTTCATATATGTGAATAGAATGGGAGAGAGAGAACACCTCAAATGAAATGGTGACCTCAATGAAGTAGGATGACAGGTCCAACAGGTGGTACTTTTACTTTTCAATTTAGCACTTTTCGAACATTTGTAGAATGTATAATAATACATCTCTCTTTAATTAAAATAAAAATGTCCAATTACTGTTTTGATCTGTTTGTTATATTATGAATTTCCTTCTTCTACACATTAGCCTCAGAGTCAGGAAAGGCCAATCGATCAAAAAAAGGTTTTTTAATATTATTTATTCTTGAGAGAGAGAGATGGAATGTGAGCAGGGGAGGGTCAGAGAGACAGAGGGAGGCACAGAATCTGAATTAGGCTCCAGGCTCCGAGCTGTCAGCACAGAGCCTGACATAGGGCTCAAGATATGGGGTTTGAACTCACTAACCGCGAGATCATGACCTGAGCTGAAGTCAGACACTTAACCCACTGAACTACCCAGGCACCCCAAGGTCAAGCTATTCGAATGGTTAGACAGACGTCTCCATAGTAATATTCTGAAGCTGCAGAGTGACTCCTGAAGACAAGGGTGGTTTAGTGCTACTCCCTGACCATTCAGATTTCCAGCTCTCTGAGTTACTTTTATTACCATCTGATTTTAGCTCTGCCATCATTAGTGATCCTTTATTCTTGTGCCAGTGATTTACCTTTTGCACATAGCTTCCTAGAGGTTATTGCCATAGGAAAAAATGTGCTTCATCTTCTCGGTAAGGTAAGCTTTAGAAAATTAAATTAATCTTTTTCATATGTTACCAAATCTCACCCCTCATGAGCTCACTGTTATAGCAAGTGAGCTGATATGAACTTGCCTTATAAACTCAGAAAAATACTGTAACTCTGCCATGCTGCAATTGCTCAAAAAATGTTAATTTTATATTATCATTACTACTACTACTACAGAGATGAGAAAACTGAGCTTCTGACAGGGAAAATCTCACTGTGAGTTAGCAATAGAGACATTAAAATTATCACAATATTCTGACTCCCTGTTTCTAAGATTCTAAGGCACATATATATTTGAAGGAGACCCTGAAGAGTTGTCAATCCATCATTATTCTATTCTGTGTCACATGCTTTGGGATTCAGTAGTGAAGATGCTGCTTTTGGAGAAAAATCCTATATCCTAGAGATCACTTCTTAAGTGGAATTTCTTCAAGATGGGATGACACAGGTTAATGTCTTTGCTTGTTCTGAGATTAGAAGAAATGGTTGTTAGTGAATGAAAGTAGCAAAATAGGGTATGTGGATCCTGATGAGGCAACACTGTAAGAAGTAGTCAACTAAAAGCTGCAAAATAGTGTTAATTGCTATTATAAAATGAGATTTGGCAATGATTCCAAATATTTTCCAGCAAGAGGGGCCTTAAAATTTTTTTTAAGTTTATTTTTGACAGAGAGAGAGAGAGAGAGAGAGAGAGAGAGAGAGAGGGAGGGAGAGAGAGAGAGAGCCAGAGAGCATGAGAGAGTACACAAGCCAGGGAGGGGCAGAGAGGGGGGACAGAGGATTTGAAGTGGGTTTTGCATGGACAGCAACAAGCCCGACGTGGGGCTCAAACCCACAAACCAGGAGACCATGACCTGAGCCAAAGTCAGATGCTCAACCAACTGGGCCACCCAGGTATCCCAAGAGGGGCCTTTTTAATTAAAATATTCAGGAAAAAAGTTGTACTTTTAGCCCGTATTATTTTTTAAAACACAGTTAAACATACTGCTATGTGTTTAGCAATGCTTTAAGTAATTTTTATGTTATTAATTGCATGTGGCATCCAAATACATTTAAACGTAATACACGAAGCATGCAGTATATTAATATATGTTTTGTCGAATACAGAAAACTTTTGACAAAAGCTTTGAACTTTTTGCCTTGGTAAGTTTGAGATCATTGGTACAGTAGAAAACATCCAGGACTTGGAGTTTAAAAATGTGTGTGAATACCTGGATCAGCCAGTGAGTACATTCTCTTGAATAGGGATGTATGCTTGGGAAATTGACTACATGTCAAAATTTTGCATCATTACAAAGGCAGCAGAGAGAACAGGGTTTTCAAGGAAACTATCAATAACACTGACACCTAATAGGGAAAGATTTGTCATGGTCCTATTTCCTGTGATTCTTATCCATTCTTACTGGTGGTCTCTTTTTTTCTCTTTACCATGGAACAGTGACTTCTGCTATGATAGATGCCCCCTCCTACCAAGAATCTGGAGATAAGAAAAATAAAGTAGTTCTCTAGCTTAGACTAATTCATTTACTGGACAAGGGCAGAATGTCTTCCAGGCTTAATCAGCATTATTAAAACTTCTAAAGAAATAATACATTAACTTAAGACCCAGGGTTAACACAGCAAAGTAGTATTTACAGAAGCAAATTTTATGAGACTGTGACAGCACCATAAGGCAGGCAAGAGGGCAAAAGAGATTGAATCAAGCCTGGTTAAGGCAGGTGAGTGTGTGTGCGTACTTATGTGTGTGTGCTCACACGCACTCACGTGCACATCCGTGAGAGTAGGTGCAGCGTTTGGGCACAGGTATTCATCTCCCTTTCTACAGGGAAATTAGATGCCAAGAATATATTAAAATTAATTCAGCATCATCTATAAACTAGCCTTGAGTCTAAATATAAGCTAGCTACTTAAAATGCTTTACCACAAATCATATAAGTTAACAAATTATCCTATTGACCAACCTTGTGAATTTAGTCAATAAGAGTTTGATGATCTATTATAAAGTCCAGTATTATAAATAAGGCATTTATCAGTCATCTCAGAGAATGCCTTTTAAATATGTATACTCAAGCTGTTGATCAATGTTTTGACTCTTACAGCTTCTAAAAGACAAACTACAAGAGCAATATTTTTCAAAAGTCAAAAATATATATTATGTACTTTTTTAGTGAGGTTAAGGCAATGTTTATAAAATATACATAGAATTTGTTACTGCTGTGCAAATAAATGTGGACTTAAAATCTGTGGATTCAGTTGTGGAAAGAAATGACCAGATGATCTGATGGGTCTTCCCCATTTTATTTTATTTATTTAAAAAAAATTTAAATGTTTATTTTTGAGAGAGAGAGAGACAGACAGACAGACAGAGATAGAGAGTGGAGGGGTGGGGGCAGAGAGAGAAGGAGACACAGAATCTGAAGCAGGCTCCAGGCTCAGACCTGTCAGCACAGAGCCCAGCGCAGGGCTTGAACCTACAGACCGTGAGATCATGACCTGAGCCAGTTAGACGCTCAACTGACTGAGCCACCCAGGCGCCCTATTCCCCATTTTGTTTCTAATTAATTTATCGTGTTTCTTTCCCCCTCCCCCGCAAACAGGTTTTTTTTTAATCCCCTCTAGTACATACCACTGGAATTTATATGGAAAAGAATCCTAATATAATTGAGAACAATTCCCTATTGCCCCAACTTCTTAGTGAAAAGGAAAAAGAAACATTTGCTGCATTTGGTTTACAAAATAAATGTATTCTCCAGACCTATCTATGTTGCCTGTGTTTTCATTCAGTGGTTCGGACATGAATTTAACAAGATTGCAAATTTATTGAAATTTATAGGTGTTGATTGTAACACATATTTGGATGGAAAATGAAACTGGATGGATTTCAGCCAAGGCAGTTACTTCATAGTACAGATACAGAGTTCTATTGATACTGAGTGAAACATACTTACTGGGAAGCTTTATAGTGATTGCTAATCTATTTGGTGGAAAAGTTTCAGGCTCTTGAAGAAAAGACCCTGCACATCTCTAAAGGTTAGGAACTAATGATAGAAAAGCACTTACTTCTAGTCTTTCTTTTGCCAACTACAAGACTCAGTTTTCCAGAAAGGCGGCTGGAAGTTTGATATGTCTAGATGTATTATGGATAATAATCAAATATGATGCTCTAGACTACAGAACAGGAAGTGCATAAAGGATGACTCCTGTCCTATAAAGCCATCTGGAAATGCTATTATGCAAGAGAGAAATTAAGAAAATGAGCCCTTGAAAGTAAATTTTTGACATTTACCCCTTTTGCTTGACTCATTCTTAACATTTTAATTTAGGTCTACATCATACCTTGCCTAAAACTTTAAAATAACCTTCTATCCACCTTCAACATATCCCCAATCTATCACCCCCTTTGTCATCAGAATTATCTTTCTAAGTTGGAAATCTGTTAAAATTACTTTCCACTTTATTACCATGGTGTGGCAATCTATTGACTCTTGATGAAGGTTCCATCTTCTTAACATGATCACACCAAACCTTCCAGAATTTGCTCCCACCTATATTACCAATCTATTTCTCCAACTATCTATCTTACAGAATAATTAATTGCATGTCCTTTATTGACATGCAGCAAATGCATACCTCTGGTATATATATGAAAAAATAAAATACAGAAAAAATGAAGGCGATAAGAAGAAAATTCCCGTATATCTTCCTTTTCTTCCAGTTTCAATGCTATAGATCTTTTCTTTTCTGTTCTTTTCTGTTCTCTTTCCCCTCTCCCCTCTCCCTCTTTTTCTCTCTTTTCACTTTCTATTTTGGTTATACACACACACACACACACACACACACACACACACATACACACACACACAATTTTTTATAACAAAATCTAGAGCAACTATCTGCCCCTTAGGAAAAATATTGGTATCCTTAGAATAGTTTAAAACTGAACAGTCCTGCCTTTTTTATTATTGTCTATAATTTTACTTTTACATTTTAAGTATAAGGTTGTAATTAATTTTATTATTCTTCAATCAGTGGCTTATGACTTTAACCACAGGCACTAACAATCATTTTGGTTTACCATCATTTTATGGGTTTTAAAACTTCTCTCTCACTTTGCTATTCTTTTTGCAATTACCTAATAATGACAATCATTCTTAGTGTTTTTTATGTCTAAAGATATCTATCTTGGGGTCTAATTCTTGACCAGTTGTTTTTGTAAAGGTTATACAGATTATGACACCTTTACAAAATAAGGGAGATATCATTTCTTTCCCAATGATTTGTAAATACTTGTACAAATTGTAGCTATATATTACTAAATGCTTAGCAGAAATTGCTTATAAACCAAGTTGTCACTTTTATTGTGGCTGTTTTATGTATTTCTGACTTAATTGTATTGTGGTCACAGAATGTGGTCTGCAGGATGTACACAACTGACATTTTGGGAGACTAGTCTTATGGCCTGATTACATGGCCTATTTTCTTATGTGCTTCAATAGATTTTGTGCTTTCTAATTATAGGGTTCATGGTACTAAATGTGCCCATTAAAAGAAGTTTGTTAATTGTACTGCCCCAAATTTACGTATCTTTATTTCTATTTTTTTTCTTTAGTATAACCACTACTGAAGGATTGTGCTAAAACCTCTTACTACAAGCAACTGCTAAATTTCTTAGTAAAAGACATGGTATTGTCTATGTATTTCAGACCTGTCAATTTTTATTTTGTATAATTTGACGCTTGGTTATTATGTGCATATAGGTTTAAAATTGCTATATGATCTTGGTCAATTGAGTCATTTATCCTTATCCCTAGTAATTATTTTTGTCTGAACATCCATTTTGTCTGATTTTAATATACTTGTTCCAGTTCCACTCCCCTAAATGAACTTTGTTATACAGTATTTGGTTCTATCACCTATGGTCTAGCTGTTTGGTCTTCCACTTGGAAGTCTACAGATGAACAGATTCAATATACTCCTCTTTGGGGCCATGAACTGTAGAGACACTTCGCAGATGTTTATTGAATTATCCGGGTCACTCGTAAATGCCCAGGATAAGGGCTCAGTTTTAGAGAGGGACTGGATCAAGATGCTGAATGAGTTTCCCTGCCCCAATTGCTATCTGGATCCATCATTGTATTAGATATGGCAACACATCCACCATCATAGACTGAAAACACATGACAGGAATCGCTATTTCTAATGCAGAAGTTTTCACTTCATGTGTTAGCTCTGCCTGATCTCTCCATTTGATCCATGGTAAGAGAGGCCAGAGGGCAGGACAAGTGCCCATGCTTGCTACCAGAAGACTGACTACAGTGTACCATTGATACTCTCTGAGGGCTGTCGGTAGTTTCTCAGTGCTCTTGCTACATCTTGTTGTTCCAGTTTGATCAGCTGATTCTAGCAATACTATTATGACCCTTGTAACTAATCATTTTCATGTTTTTAGATTTCTGGTTCTTTTGCAAAGTGATCACTTGTGCCTTGTATTGTAAAAGCTGCTCAAAAATGGACCTATACTCAAGGGGATTGGTGTACATTCCATGCTCTCCTCTATCCATTCACAGGCATGTGATATTAATCAGCATTGAAACAGCATCCTCAAATGTGGACTAAAAAACATTCTGACTATCTTTCTTGACTTCTCATGATCAGTTTGGTCACTAACTATGGATGTTTCTCGGAAAGGAATCATCTCTTGATCGCTTTCTATTTTGAAACTTTTGGACCCTACCCAGTCTATTCTTGGGCTTAATGCTTCTTTCTTTCCTCCAATGGCAACTCAGGCTGGACTGTCTGGTACTACCTTCAAGTGGCCACAGAGCCAAAAAGGGGCCTAAGAATTGAAATGTAACTGTGGTTCAACCACTTACATCCTTTGGTTGGATTGACATGGGCCTAAATCATAAGGATAATTACTACTTGGTTGCATAAGCCATTCACTAAATACCCCTAAGTAACATATGAAGGCTCAAGTGAGTGAAATAATGGATCTCTGCTAAGTTTTATAAAAATGTATCTGTCCCCCTTTCACCTCACCTTTCTAAGAGTCTCATGCTCTATTGACCAAGCAAGCCAGACAGTTATGCATTTGGCCTTTTTAGATGCCAGGTCTGGGTATAAGCAGGGGATTGTTTAAAAACAAATGTAACTGCAGATCCAGCAATGGGATATACCGATTTTATGGCAAAAGAGGTAAAATAATAACCCAGGCACCTGTGGAAGGAACAATATAAAACCCCGGAAGTACAGCAGAAAGAGACACATTCATAATCTTTTATTTTTACGATCTACTACTGGAGTCTTCCTCATGAAGAAAAATGCCCTGATATGGCTCTTCCAAATTTAAATTCAATGGGAAATCCTGGTAGGAAATGTGTTCCTGACTTTAGCTGAAGTGATTGATGATACCTTTGGTGGTCCATTATTCTGCCTGTCACAGTGAGTGAAGGAAGTCAGACACATACAGGATATGCTGTAGGATTTCATTGATATGAAGCTCAAGGACAAGCAAAACTAATCTATAATGCTAGAAGCCAGCATCATAGTTAGCCCAGGGATAGGGGCTGTAATAAATGAGAAAGGGAACCATATTATTTTCTTGGATGATGGACACATTCTGTATCCTCATCTCTGTTGTGGTTAAACGTGAAATTCAAATATCTGCATACTTTGTATTTGTGAACTTTAATATGTGTAAGTTACCCTCAATTAAAAATATGTTTAGGGGTGCCTGGGTAGCTCATTTGGTTAAGCATCTGACTTTGGCTCAGATCATGATCTCACTGTTCATGAGTTAGAGCCCTGCATTGGGCTCTGTGCTAACAGCTCAGAACCTGGAACCTGTTTCAGATTCTGTGTCTCCCTCTCTCGCTTCCCCTCCCTCCCTCTCTATCTTTCAAAAATACATAAACATTTAAAAAATTTTTTAAAAATTTTGAAAGTTTTCTAGAGAAAGGGCACTATTTTTCTCCCCTTCCACCTAGTGCCAGAGGTAAGAAAGTCAAATTCTTATTCTTGCCTTGTCATGTGTTTAATTCGCCCTTACTCTCTGTAGAGTTCATTGACAGTCCAGTTTTATCTGATGAATGTAAATGTGGGAGTTCCTCCGACTTCATCTTCTGCCCTCACCCATATAGTCATCAAAGTGCTTTCTTCAAAGTTGGCTGAGACACTCAGAGTAAAGACCAGCTGTGCAACCTTACGTTTCCCAGAGTTCCTGTTCTGTTTCTTCTGTTAATCATATCCTTATTTTCATGTCACCTTAAAATAAGTTTTAAGACATGTGTATGAGGGCTCCTGGGTGGCTCATTCAGTTAAGCATCAGACTCTTGATTTCGGCTCAGGTCATGATCTCACAGTTTTGTGGGTTCTAGCCCTGCGTTGCTCTGCACTGAGATCACGAAGCCTGGTTGGGATTCTCTCTCTCTCTCTCTCTCTCTCTCTCTCTCTCTCTCTCTCCTTCTCTGCCCCTCCCCGCTTGCTCTCTCTCTCTCTCTCTCTCAAATAAACTTAAAAAAAATAAAAAGACATGTGTATGTGCACCTGTGTGAGTGTACATGCATTTCAAATACCTTTTATCAAACATTATTATGGTTTTAGCCAAACAGGTCACTCTGGCTATCTACTCGACTATAAGAAAAGAATGACTCTCTCAGCTTTAATTTTCTCTGTGCTTTAGACCTTTTGTTTGCAGGCTCATTTTGAGTGGGACGTTTTTGTCTGTTGTTTGTTATTTTCCTCTTGATCTCTGTACTCACTGTATCCAAGACAGCTATTTTGCAAATGCACTCATGTAGCCTCACCCCTTAGTCCAGAACCAGCTCTAAAACTTACAACTGGGTGCTATTCTCCTGTGACAAAACTATGGAAAGACTTATTCATTCACTGAATCCCTTCTGGGTTGACCCAGGTACTGTGTGTATGACTTTGTATTCTTTCTCTCACCATCTCAGATCCACAATTCCACTTAAGAAGTAATCACAACAGGTACTCACAGCGTTTTAGCCTTTTCCCACAGGTTGGAGTAGCCCATCTGGTTTCTGATCTAATACAATGAACATGGTTCTGTCACCTGCTATACATACATACCCTGTAAAAGAGAAATTGAATGCCTCAGTCTGTTTCTGGGATCAGAGTCTAGAAGACATTGGCCGAAGCTAACAGCTGCCTCTACAATTTTTTGTTCTGGTTAAATATGAACATGTTTCTGTCTGAAATTTTATTTTTTAAAAACCTGTTTATCTGCCATTGCAATATTTAGAGAGAAGAGCACAGCAAAACTATAATCTGACAATGTGCTACCTGAATTGAAATATCTGCCTCTGGGTTTTTATAACTCTTGATCCCTTTCACAAAATTCACAATATACCATCACTTATTCTTCAACACTCAGACTAACTGGAACCTGTTTTATGAAGTATTGCTCCTCTCATTTTCTGAGGAAGAATGAATAAACCCTCCCTTTAAGTCCTCACTTAAATGTGTCTTGTTTATAGCTGTCACGATACTATACTGACTGCATTGTTCTCGTGCGTCTTTTCTCCATGAAATTCTGAGCTCCTTGAGAGCAGCTATCATACCTTGCTCAACTCTAAATCATTAATAAATAGTCATGTGCCTGCTAAATTAAGCACTCAATGAATTATTAGATTTAAATAATTAAACACCTCAATTTAATTTCCAGAACTTTATGATCTTAATCTGACTCCACACAAGTCCTACTGCTTCCCCTCACCCCTATTTTTTTATCCACCAGCTAAGCATATTGCCTCATGTTTTCCCAACATGCTGTGACATGTTCATTCTTATCTTTGGGCTTTTCTCTTACTTGGAATGTTGTCTCCCTGCTTTGAAAATTGGCAGTGCATGTGTGGTATATTTAGCAACTCTCTAGTGGCAACAGCATTTTAAATCATGAAATACAATGACCAATGTATATATTTTTAAAGGGCACATAAATGAGAAGCCTCAGAAAAATTCTGGGGTCATCTAGGGGAAATGATTCAAACCTAGGTGACATTAAACACAAGTTCAAGCTTCATTCTGACTGCATTGGTCTGAATTGCACTGAACTGTCTGATATATGGCAGTGTTTTAATGGGCAACAGAGAAACATAAAGTCTGATGTGCACCATGCTGTTGTTTTCCAGAGGTTAGAAGGGTAGGAGCTTATTTGGACTTTGCTGCTGCAAACCCCCACAAATATTATGCTGACGTTAGAGTCTGCAGTGTATTTTTTAAATACACATTTTAAATACTAAAACCATGTATATGTTTCATCCAAACAAGATATTAAACAAGTAGCACCAGTGCAACTTTGCACGTGGTTAGAGAGAAAATCATTGTAGTGTTTGGATTCGTCCCGCACGGTTTTCAATTCATGTTTTAAGTAAAGCAGGATACAACCATAAATGGAATTTTGAAAGGTGAATCTGTTATTAGCATGTGTTTTTCTGAATGACAGAGCTCAGATAAAAGAAGAATGTTCTCCTTTTACTTTATTATTATTATTTTTTTTATTTATTTTTGGGACAGAGAGAGACAGAGCATGAACGGGGGAGGGGCAAAGAGAGAGGGAGACACAGAATCGGAAACAGGCTCCAGGCTCCGAGCCATCAGCCCAGAGCCTGACGCGGGGCTCGAACTCACGGACCGCGAGATCGTGACCTGGCTGAAGTCGGACGCTCAACCAACTGCGCCACCCAGGCACCCCTCTCCTTTTACTTTAAATACATCACATAGGAAATTCAAAGTGATTTAGCACATTTATTTCTCATATTAATTTTAGCAGTTAAATTTATGAAAACCACACAAGAAATGAAATCATTTATTTTAAGCTTGGCTAGTAGGACATGTTTCAAAAGACAGGAAAATATGTAAAATGAGATGTGTGAGTTAAATGACTATTAATTACAGATGTTTAATAAATATTTGTTAATTCAGTGTTGACTAAACTGGCCAAAAAATATCTATGCACAAATAAAGCATAGTAGTTTAATTCTACAAATTTTGGATATGTCTGCCTGGATTTAAACTCCAGCTTTACCAGTCAAGACAAATTACTTAAGTATTCTCTGTCTCTGATACTTCTTGGATAAAATCAGTATCTCATAGTACTTTTAAGTAAATATAATGTAGAATGTGATAATTGTATTCTCACATATATTCTCTAACATTGTACGTACATAAAATAATATAGTTATACATATATACATATACAACGTTGTTAGAAAATTAAATTTATATAAACAGAATATACCTGAGTTTATATATAATTAAACACAAAAATACATACCTAGATATATATGGGTTCATAACCATACATATATATGTATCTGTGTGTGTGAAGTCCTTTGAACAGTGACTACCTGGCTCATGATAAATACTGTGTTACCAGTTATCATCATTAATATTGATATTATTAATGAATGTCTATGCGTTTAACCAAGGCCACCACCTGTCTGTACTGAATTCACATCCATGGTAGCCTACCCCAGTTCATTGTCTGTTCTTTCTCACGTCATCAGTTTTCCCCTCTCTCCTGGATTTTCTGATCAGCATTCAAACTGGCTGAGATTTCTCCTACCTTAACAAATCTTTCTTAACACTAAGTGCCACAGCACTGGGACAAGGTTTGTTTGCATTCGTTTCCCCCTCTCCTCCTCTCCCCCCCCCCCCCCCAATAAGTGATGCTGGGCCAGTTGGGTATCAATCTAGAAGTAATTTTGAACTGTATCTCATACATTAAATTTACTAATTTTAAATGGATTGTAGACTTAAATGTGAAAGACAAAATAATACATATTACAGAGGAAAACAGGATAATGGCTTCATTATTTGGGGGTAAAGATCTTTCAAATAAACACAATATGATTCTAATCATAAAAGGAAAAATTTGAAAAATTGGACTTTGTTAAAATTTAGGACTTCTGCTCATGGAAAGGCACTAATAGAGTGAAAAAGAAACTCATGTAGTTGGATAAGATATTTGAAACCTCTGTAACAAAGTTTATATTCAGAATATGTTATAAGCTCTTGCAATTCAATAAGAAAAAGACAAGATAGCCCAATACAAATACTGGGTGAGCACTTCAGAGGAGGATATCCAAATAGCCAGTAAAGGACTCAAGTTAAATAGTAATCAGATAAATGTAAATTAGAATCAAAATAAAATACTACTTGAAACTGACCAAAACAGCTAAAAATAAAAAGATAGATAATACCAACTGTTAGCAAGGATGTGGAGCAACTAGAATTCTCATGAACTGCCAGCGGGAGCAGATGGTGACAATTACGTTCATAAACTGGTGGTATTGGCTGAAGCTGAACTTTCTATCTACCTGATGTCCAGTGATTTTTAAACATACTATCTGATTGACATACATACCTTGTTAATGTCTGTTTCCTCAAACAAAACCATGAGAACAGAGGATTTCATCTGTTATGTTTGCTGCTGAAACCCAAGTACCTAGAACATAACTTGGCCCATTATAAATGTTTAATAAGTGACTTTCAATTCCTTTAGTGACATTTTAGGGAGGTTTCTGAGTGGGAAGCAGTTTTTTTGGTACACACTACATTTTTCTTTTACTATTATTAATTTTTATATGATTTGTCAGCACAAAGAGGTGAGTCCTATCTAAAAAATATGATAAAGTGATAATAGTATAAAATAAATTACCATAACAATCTCTTATAACTTTGATTTAAATAACTTTTTTAGATTTCAAGTCTTTAACTCTGGGTCATATTTTTATTTTTATGGCACTTCAGTGATGTGAGGTGGACAGTGAAAATTATTATCATTTAATCCAACTGTGACCTAAGTAATTGATTGTATAAAAATTTAAAACAGAGTAGGTTAAAATTATTTTAAACATGGTACTGGGTAGATTGATTAATGTTGTAGGCTTAAGTAGAAGATGCTAAAACTAAGAAGAAATTTGTATCAGAAATAAGAAAGTCCTAAAGCAATGAAGCCCTAAGATAGACTTTTGTCATGGATAAAAAAAAACAAAAAACAAAAAACAAAACAAAACAAAACAAAAAAAACTTCCCTGAGAGTTTTTAAGAAAATAGAAAATAACAAATATTTGTAGAAGAGCAGCAATATAGATGGCTTAAAATTTAAGCTCCCTCCCCACCCCTCCTACCATTTGGGGTTAGGAATGTGAATTTTGGAGTTTCTTTGGTTTAGAATTCTATGATCTTTATCTTTGGAATAGTAGTCCCTAATACAAGCTGGATGAGAAATTTATCTAAATAATTTTCATGAACTAGCACAAATCATGAGCACTTTTTCAGCTTTTGGAATTACCCAAATGCAAGTGTGTTTGTTTTAGCTTAATTATGAAATTTATTTTGACATATAATTGTATGTATTTTAAGATGGAACTGCATTCAGTAATTTGCTAGCTCTAATTTTCATGAAACATTTCCAGCCTTGTGAAGTAGCAGATAATCAGCAGACAAATACTTATTAGAGACATTGTGAGATTATTTATGGCTCTTTAAGCCTTTAGTTGTGGATCTAGAGAATATGAGAAATGGCAATGATTATCTTGTAGTTTTGGTGATTAAAATTGATCATATTTGTATAGAATTGGTGCTCATTCTGGTACATGGTAGCATAGAATAAATGTATGTATTTCAATAATAATGTCTGTAAGTAAATATTATTATTGTTGTAAATATTTATAGTCAGTATTTTAAATAATTTTCTTAATGACCAGGGAAACAACTTATTGTGGATATAGCCAGTCCTGTTTGTAAAGAAAAATTTATAAAATCCAAAGAAGAAATGAAAATATTGTATTTCAATAGATTTATACTGATTATCCTAAGCACACCAAGAGTACATTAAAAAAAAAAAGTGTGGTACCTGGGTGGCTCAGTTGGTTGGGCATCCAACTTTGGCTCAGGTCATGATCTGTGGTTCACGGGTTTGAGCCCCACATGTCTGCTCTCAGCTCAGAGTCTGGAGCCTGCTTCCGGTTCTGTGTCTCCCTCTCTCTGCCCCTCCCCTGCTCCCGCTTGGTCTCTCTCTCTCAAAAATAAATAAAAACGTTAAAAAAAATTAAAAAAAAAGTGTTCTGCTTCCCCCAGGAGACATTTTTGGTTCTGACATATAGAGATTTTAATATATTTATCTAAAATTTGTTGCTAAGGGAGAGCACCTGGGTGGCTCAATCGGTTAAGTGGCTGGCTCTTGGTTTCAGCTCAGCTCATGATCTCCACATTCATGGGTTTGAACCCCGCATTGTGTTCTACACTGACAGTGCAAAGCCTGCTTGGAATTCTCTCTCTCCCTCTCTCTCTGTCCTCCTCACCATGATCTCTGTCTCAAAACAAACAAACAAACAAACATACATACATACATATTGTTGCTAAGGTAATAGACTGAAGTAATTATAAGTTAAATTGAGGCTGCACTTGTAAAAATGTCTAAACTACCCAAAACAATCTATAGATTCAGTGCAATCTCTATCAAAATACAAATAACATTTTTCACAGAATTAGAACATATAATCCTACAATTTGCATGGAACCACAAGAGACTCTGAACAGCCAAAGCAATCTTGAGAAAGAGAGACAAAGCTAGAGGTATCACAGTCCCAGATTTCAAGATATACTACAAAGCTGTAGTAATGAACACAGGGTGGTCCTGGCACAGAAATAGACACAAACATCAGTGGAGCAGAATAGACAACCTAGAGATAAACCCATACATTTATGGCCAATTAATCTATGATAAAGGAGGCAAGAACATACAATGGAGAAAAAGATGGTCTCTTCAACAGATGGTGCTGGGAAAACTGGACACCTATATGCAAAAGAATGAAACCAGACCACTTCCTCACATAATATGCAAAAATAAACCCAAAAATGGATTAAAGACCTAAATATGAGACCTGAAACCATGAAAGTCTTAGAAGAAAAGATAGGCTGTAATTTCTTTGACATCTTCCCTAGAAACATGGTTTTTTGTTTTGTTTTGTTTTTTTGTTTTGTTTTTTTAGTATTTATTTTTGGGACAACACAAGTGGGGGAGGGGCAGAGAGAGAGGGACAGAGGATCTGAAGCAAGCTAGGTGTTGATAGACTGACAACAGCGAGCCTGATGGGGGGCTTACTCTGACAAGCCACAAGATCATGGCCTGAGCTGAAGTTGAACATTCAACAGACTGAGTCACCCAGGTACCCCGATACATATTTCTAAGTATGTCTCCTGAGGGAAACAAAAGCAAAATTAAACTATTGGGACTACAGTAAAATACAAAGCTTTTGCACAGTGCAAGAAACCATTAATAAAATGACAAAACAACCTACTGAATGGGAGAAGATATTTGTGATATATATATTATATATATATATAATATATACAAAGAATTTATATATATAAAGAATATATATATATCTATATTAAGAATTTATCCAACTCAACACCAAACCCCTCAAATAACCCAATTGAAAATGGGCAGAAGACATGAACAGAAATTTCTCCAAAGAATACAGGCAAATGGCCAACATACTCATGAAAAGATGCTCAGTATCCCTAATCATCAGGGAAATGCAAATCAAAACCACAATGAGATATCACCTCATACCTATCAGAATGGCAAAAAACAAAAAAGAAAAAAAACATAAAAAACCACGACAAAGAACAAGTATGTGCGAGGACGTAGAGAAAAACGAACTCTTGCACTGTTGGTGGGAATGTAAACTAGAGCAGCCATAGTGGAAACCAGTATAAAGGTCCCTCAAAAAATTAAAGATAGAAATACCATATGGTCCAAGAATTCTACCATTGAGTATTTACCCAAAGAAAACAAAAACGGTAATTTGAAACAATACACATACCCCTATGTTTATTGCAGCATTATTTACAACACCAAGATATGGAAGCAGCCCATGTGTTCACTGATAAATAAATGAATAAAGTAAATGTGGTGTGTGTGTGTATACACACACACACACACACACACACACACACAATGGAATACTACTCAGCCAAAAAGAATGAAATTTTGCCATTTGCCACAACACAGTGGATCTAAAGTGTATAATGCTAAGTGAAATAAGTCAGTTAGAGAAAGACAATTACCATATGATTTTCACTCATATGTGGAATTTAAGAAAGAAATGAACAATAACAAAAGACAAACAAACAAACCAGATTCTTAAAAATAGAGAACTGGTGGTAGCCAGAGAGGAGGTGGCTAGGTGGATGGATGAAACAGATAAAAGCGATTACAAGTATGCTTAACATGATGAGCACTAATATATAGAATTGTTGAATCATTATATTGTACACCTGAAACTAATATAACACTGTATGCTATTTATGCTTCAATAAAAAAAATGAGGCCACACAATAGAAAAATACTCATTTTTTAGGGGAATAGGTAACATATCTTGTCAAGATCAAATTTTGAAAACAAAAAAGCTCTCAAGGACACTGTGGCTAGAAGCATAAACTTTAGAAGTGTTTTTTGTACCTAATATGTATACCTGTATTGATGGCAAAAACTGACCCCGTAATATTTAATAAACAAAACAACCTAAAAAGTTACTGCATTATGACTTTAATTTGCGCATGAAGTGATTTCACATTACCTATAGGATATTTAACTACTGATACTAAAAAACAAACAAACAAGCATGCAAGCATAGTAGAGTCATTTGAAAACTGTATTTGATTATCTCCATTAAAAAACAAAGTTTCCTTCACTCTTATCATTGCTAATTTGCATTAGTTTAACTTGGAGAGATGGTGACAAGGGTTCTGTATCATCTGATCTATAGCAGGCTACCCATTTCCTAGGGATAAAATTATGAGCCTATCAAATAAAACAAATGGACACAGTTCCAGTTCCTTAGTAATTCCTGGGGATAGGCACGGGGAGGGAAATTATTTTCACTGAAATCAAATTTAGTTTTTAAAACTGTATAATTTTGAGAGGAGTCAAAAACAGAAAAAAAAATCTTTAAATGGTTATTGGGGGTTTTATGGAAACTGAATAAATGGATGATTTCAATGGGAAGCCAAATGGAACTATTAAAAAATTTGATAATACTGGCAGGAAACCCTCTGAGAAAACAAATGATTGTTATTTTAAGCCACGTAGCTTTGCGTTGTTAATTATTCAGCACAGTTAACAGGAACGAGAGTACCTAGTGTGCAAGAAACATAAGTACTTAGTAAACTAGCTCTGAACTAGGTAACATCTAGAAACATAATTAAATACCTAGAATTGGTCATTGAAGTACTCTTTCAAAGATAGATTCTCTTGGCATGGAAATGAATTGCCATTTTCTGTATATGTTAATTCTATATATACTATTTCTCTAAAATTCTGTTCATAAACAAATGTCTTACATGCTATTTCTTATGACATTTTGCTTATATGGTACTGTCATGTTTATTAATAACATAATGTGTTTTATGGCTTGTTATGTTCTATTCTCTGCACAGGAGTAAGTCATTTAACAACCAAGGGAGTATTTGAATCTAATGCAATGCATGGCAGTCTGGACACAAAGGGCTCATGTGAAGGAATTTGGATTGGAGGAAAAGATCCTAATTTTCCCATTGATTTGATGTTGTAGGCAAGCGCTTTGGGCAAGCCTTGTACTCCTCCGAGTCCCTGATTCCTCATTTCCAAACGGAAAGGGAAAGAACCATTAATGTCTAAAAATTGCCATCTCATCAAACATTGAGTCTAGACTTAAAATACCAAACCACATATTTTAGACTGAACATATATTGTAATTTATCTCTTAGACTTGTCCCACAACACAAGTAAGGATTATAAATAGTTTTTAGATTTCTAAAAGCTAATTTGTGTGATTCCCCTCCTACTGGAGAGAGGATGATCATGACTGATATCAGGTGATTAATATTAACTCTTTATCTAGAAATTAGTTCTAAAACCTAGAAATGAGTCAGAGTTCTATGAGTAAATCTGCTTTATAGGGCATCAAGATTCTGATTTTATACAAATATTTCAAGGCAACCTAGACAAAATGTTTTTAAAAATTACAGCAGATATTCTAAAAAGATGCAAAATAAACTGGGCACATGCAGGAAAGAATAATTAGGATGGTGAAGTACTTGACACCATGATGTTAGGTGAAATAATTGGAATACTTAGCCAAGAAAAGAGATTGGGGGAATGTGTGTAGCAAAGAGAATAGATTATTCTGTGACCTTTAGGGGAAGAACAAGATTGCATTAATGGAATTAAAGAAAGAATTATTTGGCTTATTATCTGGAAGAACTTGTGAGGCTGAATAAAGGAAATCTCATTTAAAATGGAGTTGAGAGGCCAGAAGGGGGAGTTCTCATGCCCTACCACTCTTCATCAGTTGCAGATCCAAACAGGAAGAGACATACCCCGCATTCCCAATGGGAAGAAACCTTCTCTAGTATTCCAGCTGGAGAAAGGAAGAATTTCTCCTTGCCCAGCAACAGCTCAGTCAATAATAGCACAACCCAGTCAATAAAAAACTGACACCTGAACTCCTGCTTTCCTCCAATGGACTTTTGTTCAAAGCAGCTCCTCCCAATTCTCCCCTTTTCTCTATAAAGTAATGTTCCCCTCTCTGGATCTCCAGACTTGCCTATGGTTTGCCATAGCTTGCATGCCCCAAATTGCAATTTCTCTGCTATTCCCAAATAAACCCATTTTTCTGGGAAAATAACTGGCTGTTTTACAAGATTGATGTTTTTAAAATTCCCTCGTAAAGAAGTCAAACAGTAATCACTTGAGAGAAATTCTTCCAAGGAAGTTCGAGAACTAATTTCATTTTCTAGTTATTCCAAGGGTTTGGGTTATTAGTTTACATGCATTAAGATACTTGATTTTAAAAAGACGTTTTGGTATACAGACTGTTCCTCCTGGACCTGGGGCAGGAGAAGGGTAAGGTTTGAGGCTGCACTTTGGAAGATGGTTAATATTGCAAGTCTCTTCAGGGATGGTAGAATTAATTCCCAGGCAAATAGTCCCATTACAGGTCTGAAGCATTCCCAAGGTTAGCCAACCTTCAAAGACAAATACACATTTCTCTAAATACTTCTGCACCAAAATTACATCAATGTGTTCTTTAATTCTTGTATTTTAAAACCCATGATTTTCTTGTGGTGAGTGCCTCAGAACCATTGGAGACCTCAAGGATGAGGACTTGCCAAAGCCAATTGTGGCCTGGGCACATATGCCAGCTGGATGGTCATGCTTAACTTTGGGGTTTTATTTTCCTTCTTCTTGCATCTTTGAGTAAAGGGCCCTTTCTTGGCTTTCTTGGGCCACAAATGCTGGACTCTGGACTGAAGACATCTTTAGAACTAGGTTGTCATACGGTACCTCTGAAGGAAAGATTTATTTGCCTTTCTAAGGGATTTGACTAAAACAATTTTCCATTTTGGAGCCTCCATTAAAGAATTCAGAGCAACCATTCTGATTCTTCACAGTTCAAAAAAGAAAAGAAAAGGCTTTTCTTTGCATACTTCATAGCTTGAATGAATGTCCTTATTAATACTATGGACTCCCGCCATGTCCATGTGCTTTCAGATTCCTGGATACACTGAAACCCAAGTTACAATTACACATAAAAAATGGCCAGTATCAAAATTTTATTAAAACTCCGGATTTTCAGACTGGAATTTTAGTCCTGTTGATTTTCCTACATTCCCTGTCAAACAATGGTGGAAACAAGAGCTGAAGAACTTAGCTTTGTAGAATTTTCCCTACGTGGACTAGAATCATAGGATTTAAGACAGGATGGACAAACTTCTGAAGTTATATCGTACAAGTCCCCCAATTTATAATTGAGGAAATATTTACCTTAAGATGTTGAATGATTGAATGTACAAGGCAAGTCTCTATTCCTTGCCTGGGGCTCTACCAACCACACCTTGCTTATTCATAAGACATATTCTCAGCCTCCCCGGAGTTCCTAAGGCTGTGACTAAGTGTCTGGCTACTATAATAAAGGAGCCTCTTACAGAAGAAAGAGCCCAGAAATCAGAGGCTGTTTTTTTTTTTTTTTTTTTTTTTGGCTAAACTAGACACCAAATAAAGTATTATATATTCAATTTTCCAATAGAAGCTTTTCTTCTAAAACCCCCAAATGGAAGAAATACCAAAAAAATTACATTGTGGTGTATTCATAGAAAAACTATTGTTTATGTTATCTTTAAATAAATGTAAATATAAGAAAATCTTGTTATATACATTCTAAGGGTAGCATAATAAGTGCAAATATAAGACATGAGGTTCATCTTTATGTGTAGATATTAGGAATCAGTTTTGCATTCAAATGTATTAACTATGATTAGAAGCTTCATTGTTTTGGTTCTGAATATTCTATGTAATATGTATTACTAACATTTAAGTGTTTAATAATATTTTTGTAGTTTTATTTCAGCTAATAGTGATATAGATCATTCTTTTTCATGGAAAAAGTTGAAATGTAGATGGGAATTTTCAGTTCTTTACCTTATGACACCAATATATGAGTTTAAGGAAATTTGTATTTATCTTTGGAAGACCAAGCTAATTCAACACACAGTTACCTAGTGCCACTCTAGAATATTCTATCTATATCCAAGGGCTAATTAAGGTTATAGAGAAAAAAAATGCAGTTACATGTATGTAGAATGTGATCATGTGCATATGGACTGAAAAATGCAGGAACAGCTCAGGGATTTGTGACATCTTGTGCCCAAAGTCTCTAGAGTGGTGGCAGGAGGCAATATGGTGAAGATCAATCTAGAAGAGTGAGTGAAGAGCTTGGATCTTATTCTACCCTGTGAATCCTACTGCCCATCTTCCTCCATTTAAAAAAAATACATTAAAGGAGTGTTAGGAAGGGTAGAACTCTGGAGGTAGACAGTCCAGTTTCAAAACTTGGCTTCTTTATTTCATACATAACTTTGGACAAATACTTTTATTTCCATGCCTCTGGTTAGATATTTGTCAAATGAGGATAAAAATATTGTAGGCTTCACTCAGTTAGTATGGGGAATAAATAGAATGTATTAATGTTGAGTAAGTGCTCAATGAATCTTGGCTATTATTACATCTAGTAGTACTAAAACATTAATATTTTATTTTTGTGAATTTCAGTCTATTTCTGATATAATTCTTTAATGTGAAATACTGATAGCAACATGGAGCATGTGTTGGAGCAAAGTAAGAGTAGATGAAGGATGCCATATCAGACTCCATTATAGGTAAACAATAACAGTGGCCTCGTTTGATGAGCAGGGAAGGGGAATTGATATATTTGGAGACTGGGAACTATCTTGGAGATAACACTAACTGGTGGAGCTGGATTGGAAGGAAAGAGAATGGGAGGAGTCAAAGACATCAAGCCAGTTTGGCCTTGAACAGCTGGTAGAAAGTAGTGTCACTGACTAGGCAGCACTGAATGGAGAGCAAATGCTATTGGGGGAGGAGGAAGATAATGAGTTAGTTTTGAATATCTGTTGAGTTTGAGCTGCTTACAAAGCATTTAAATATAGCTGTCACACAGTTGGATAAATGGCCTGGATCTTTAAAAAAAAGTGTGGGTTAGTGGTACAGATTTGATATCCATTAAAATGTCAATGTTCATTGAAACCAAAGGAGTGCAATAGGTAACATAGTCCTAGACAGAGGGTATAGAATAGAGGACAAGAAGGCCTAGGACAGATCCATAAGGAAATCGTATAGTTCAATAAAGTAAGATGCACCTTCAAATAAGATAAGCAGTCAGAAGAAAGAAAACTAGAAGTTTGTAAGTTTTAGAAGCAAAAGGAACAAAATATTTTGAGGAGGAGGAAGTAATTGACCATATTAAGATGACTGACTGATCTTAATAAGCTAAGGAATGAAAAGTTTCTCCTGGGTGTGGTGAAATAGAAGATATTGAAAACAATGGTGAAAGCAGTTTTGAAGGAACATAAGGGGAGGATCAGACTGCAGAGGGCGGAGTAAATATCTTGCAGTGTTGAGACTAATGATTGTCAGTTTGTAAAGAAATCAATCAGTCCAGCTGTGATGTTTTTCCTCCAATAGTGCATTGTGCCTTGGGTACAGGCACAGAAAAGTTGAAAAGTCAAAAATCACATTGATTCAGGGAATGTGGTTTGTTGGAAAGGTGGAATGAAAGGGGAACAGACAGGGAGTTTAGGAAGACAGTGGTGGCAGTAATGACTGTGGACTCTGGATAGGAGGAGAGTATAGAGCTGATAGATGGAAGGAAGCAGAGGATTTCAATCAATCAAGGATTCCATTGAGGCTGAAGTTCAACTGTTGGGAGGGTAAATGAGCCAATACGCTATAATCTATAGGAACAGACTATGGTCAGAATCCAAGATTCTTTATTATTTGTCTGAGAGGTGGAATAGCTTAGGTGCTGACAAGAAGTTTTTTACTTTGGGAAATAGCTATTCATTTTCCTTGTTATCGACAGAGGGCCCGAGGTCTTGATGTCCAGTACCCATTTATGCCTCCAAAAGTGACCTCAGAGTATGACTGGTTGAGAGCCAAGGTGTCAAAGGAGACTCCATAGATGGAGAGCAGTGGAGTTACTCCACGTAGGAAATCTGGATAAATGGGTCTGGGGCTAAAAAGTGAGGTCTGAGTTGGCAGTACAGATTTGAGAGTCATCTGAATTTGGGTGACCAAAAGAAACCTAAGCAAGTTTCAAAATCTAATTTTCAGATGTTGGAATATTTTGTGGTTTAGACCATAGCCTGTAGTATTTTTTTTTTTACTACAAACAAAATACATATCCTCAATGTTAGAAATCACTGATAAGCCAAAAGAAGAAAGTGGAAATAACATATAATCCCACCATGGAAATAAATACTATCAATACTTGACATGTATCTCAGGTCTCTCTCCTGGAGGCATATGCATGTTTATTTAAGTTTTAAAGGAACAAGACTATTCTGCACCTGTTGTTTTATAGTATTTTTTTCATAAAGGGGATGTGTCATTAATATTTTTGTCACTAAATATCTACAACATAATTTTTCACTTTCCACAAAGCAATATTTATCTGTCCAAGCCCAGATGCTACAAAACATTCAAAGGACATATTCTAGTTTTTAATCCCAAGTTGAAAAAGAAAAGCTTTCAAAGTACTGACTAGATATGTGATTTGGGATATGTCTCTTCTCTCTAAGCCAGGGTGTTGAAAGGATTGGATTAGTGGATCTGTAAAATCTTTTACAGCTCTATAATTTCTGTTCTGTTCTATTTTGTTCTCTTCTATTTTAAAACACTAATGGTAACATCCTACTAAATTCAGTACGTGGTAAATGTATTCATCTGATTATACTTAGAAGAAAACTGGGGCAGAGAACGCAAAGTGGCTAACACTGACTTCTCAGGAGAGTGAGAGCCAGGGCTGGGAACGGGACCCTGAATGCGCTCCAGTATGTGGGGTTCACTACTCAGAAGCATGCTGGTCACCCCACCCTGCCACTCTGAAATACTGACTTACCCAGTTTGAACCTCCGAGGTTTCTGAGGTTTCAACATCACTAACGGGTTTCAACATCACTAACCTTTATGGGCAAAAGCCTGCTTTCCAATCCTAATGTGGCTTCCTTCTGGACATCCACTCCCTCCTCCCCCCTGCCTTCCAGGCCAGAATTCCAGCTCAGCATTCGCAGTAAACCTCTTCACTGGATCCAGGAGTCCTATCTTGCCTTGTTGTCAGATCTCATTTTAATCTTTAGTGACTATTCTGTTGGATCACTTCACTGAAGCCGATTCCAACGTTATATTCATTTGAACATTTCTTTTGCAGACCGTTTTTGTCACAGTGTAATTTGTTTGGGGGCAGATTGGAGTCTGTGATTACAGACTACCATTACATTAGTCAGCGCAGACCTTGGCATGTACAGTTGTTTCTCTTTTGTGGTACATTTTTAAAGTTAACTTTTATTAAATTTTCATGAATATACAATATTCATGTATGGTTGACACTAAAGAAAGGCAAAGGCTTTGTGGAATTCATGGGAAAAATATGAACTCAAATTAGGAAACTTAATGTCGATTTCCCTGATTATCAGTTTATATTAATATCAAGAATGAAAAGATATTAGAAGTCTACAATGAATGAATCTAATTGGGAAGTTTTTTACACACAGGTTCCATTCTTGATGCTAAACAATCCTTATTTCGTGAAGTACATCAAGGTAACATTGTCACAGTCTTCCTGGATTATGGAGGGAATAGAAATACCTTTGAAAAAGTAGGATATCTTTAGGATCTGTTCTTTTATTTGTACATAGGTAATATATGCTTACATACAAGCTGGGTGTTTTATAGAGTTGTCAAAATTTTTTAAAGTCTTCCTTAAAAGTTGGGTGATCAGACACACCCTCAATAAGCAATTGCCCTTACAAGGTTTGATGATGGCCACTGAAGGAGCCTGTTAGGAATGGTAAACATTTTACCTTTTAATATGAAGACAGAAATGTAGTAAGCTCTTATTTTTCTGGGGAAATTTTTTATTAAATATTTTTCTTAAATAATACAGAAAATTCTTCAAAAGCTCTTCTCAACAGACCCCGGATCTAATGTTCAGATCTAAACTTCTTGAATATCTTTATTTGGAGCCCCTTAGTTATTTCACATTCAATATATCTGAACGAAAATTTCATTTCCTCTCCTCAAAAAAACTGTTATTTCACAGTTTCCAATCATGATCAATGGCATCTTCCTTATTTTACAGAAGTGCAAAACTTTGTTCTATTTGACTTCTCTTAATCACATCTAATAAAAATCTGGTGATGCCTCTCCCCTCCCCATTCCAGAATTTTGCATAGGTCGATAACACATATGTAAGACTCTTAAGATCTTTGACATACCACAATTTTAAATGAGTTATTGAGCCACACAAATTTCTTCTTAGAAAGAGAGACCAAGACAGCAGACAGAGAGTGCTCTCCTCAAATTTTATAGCTTATTCTTAAAGGGATATCACTGGGCCAGTATCTGGTAATTTTCAATTACCACTGCTTTTTATAACATTTATAAACATGAAGTGTTTTGTTCACTATTCATTTTTTTCGGGAGTTTTGATCTACTTATTACTATACTGAGGTATTTGCCATACTTTTTTTTTGCGTTATAAAAGCTCTTTGCTTATAAAAGCTCTTTTGTTAAAACTTATTACAACTTTTTTTTAATGTTTGTTTTTGAGAGAGAGAGAGAGAGAGAGAGAGCACGTGCAGGCATGTGAGCACCAGTGGAGGAGGGGCAGAGAAACAGGGGGACACAGGATCATAAGCAGGCTCTGTGCTGACAGCGGGGAGCCCAGTGTGTGGCTAGAACACACCCACCGTGAGACCATGACCTGAGCATCAGTCAGACGCTTAACCAAATGAGCCATCCAAGCACCCTAAAACTTACTAAAACTATTTTAAAGCTCACACTCTGTTGAAAAGCATATAGGGAAATTAAAGTATACCAAAATAACTTTTTAAAGAATATTACACTGAAGTGTAAAAGTTTTCATATAATCTGTGTTTTAATGCACAGTAGAAAGAATGTGTGAAATACTCAAAAACAGTGCTTCAGTAAAGCCAGTCAGGAATGATGATATAGATAGGTATTGCTTTAAGCATTAAAAATTATGCTAACAATGGATATTTAAATGACATGGGAAAATGTCAATATAAAATTTAATAAAAAAATATAAAACAATATGTACAAAACAAACCTGCTTTAATTAAGAGACTTGAATGTACCTCTAGGAAAAAGACCTGAGACATGTATGCAAACAGCTTTACTAACAATAAAGCTAAAATTTCGATCTCTATCAGTTTGTATCTATGCTCAAATGTAATATCCTTTTCAAGTAAATTTCTGCCTCATTTTGGTACCAGAGTTATGCTGGCTCATAAACAGAGATGGGGGATGCATCCTATTTCTCTGCTTTCCAAAAAAAAATTGTGTACTCTTGGAATTTTTAATAAATGTTCTGTAGAAGTCACCAAGGAAGCTACCTGGACCTGAAACTCCCAGTATGAGAAATTTTATGGTTAAAATTTTATTTAACATATACAGAGTTATATAGATTTCCTTATATTAGTTTTGGTAATTTGTTATGTAAAATAAAACATGCCTTGAACAGGAGAGGGAGAGGAAAGAGAAACAAATTAAAAACACCAGTACTCCTGTGATCACTGGTAGGGAGATGTAATAAGGCTGGAAATGCGTGTTTGCTATCAAATTAGTTATAAAGCATGTGACATATATTTTTTTGTTTATTGGAAAAAAAAGACATGAAAAATGCCTGATCTGAAGTGAGTTAAATTACTCTAGTGCCTTAAGCATTCAACAATTTCTGCATTTCTGATTTCTGGTACAGAATTAAACAGCTCCAGTTCTTAAAAATCACGATGGAATTCAGTCTGTTGTAAATAGAGGATTCTTCTTACTTGCAATGGAGCACAATGAATCTACAAGTCATTGCAATAAAACTGTCAAGAAAGATAATTTCCAGGGTCCACTCTTACTAAATTAAGTTGTATTTTAAAAATAGATATGCTCCTCACAAATGTGAAGTTTTATTTTTAAATACTGACACAAAAGATAAGTATGTCTCTTTTCAAAGACTTCCTCATGTCTTAGAGTTTACATAAATCTTACTAAGGATTAAGGTGGAGCGGAGAGAAAGTGAGATTTAAGAATTTAGATAAAAATGGGGCACCTGGGTGGCTCAGTCAGTTAAATGTCTGACTGTGGCTCAGGTCATGATCTTGTGTACATGAGTTCAAGCCCCGCATCGGTTTCTGTGCTGACAGCTCCTGCTTTGGATTCTGTGTCTCCCCCTCTCTCTGCCTCTCCCCTGCTTGTGCGTGCTCTCTCTCTCTCAAAAATAAACAATAAAAACATTAAAAATAAATTTAAAAAACGAATTTAGATAAAATTGAAGAGAACATACCAGATTATATGTTAGTCCTGAGATTCAGATATAAGCGAATGCAAAGGAAATTCACATATAAAATTTTTTCATTAAAACAATTCTCAACTGCTCTGCAATACTCTAAGTATTACAGATATTTTCACAAACACAACAGAAAATATGATAAATCAACCAAATGGAAAATGCAGGTCTGGATCAATACAGAAAACTAATGGAAGTCATAAAGTTTAGAAATATCATTTACAGCAACATGATTGTCACAGTTTATGTGAACAATATATATCTTGGGTCCTAGAAAACAATCTTTGTAGTCTCCTCCAGCCTCAAGGTTCCCAACTCAAAAGTCAGAGTTCTCATTTGAATAGAAATTTGTCAATTTTGTGTTTATCAAGAGGAATCAAATCTAAAGCAACTATGAAAAAACAGTTTGCATGTTCTCATTCAACAAACATGTAGTGATCTCCACTATATGTAAATTACCAAGTCAGGGATGGGTGGGTGATCAGTTGGACAACTTTTACACCAGTTTTATGAATTGCCCCCACCTCTTGGCTCTATCACTGTGAGAATCAGGTGTATGCGGATATACTTTCACGCTGCATTCTTTCAGAAGCACCGTATTCTCTTGGTTTCTGCTCTAGGGCTTATGTCTCAATGTAGCATGCTGTAGGAGCTGGCACAACTTTTCTGGAATAGCTAGAAAGGGCACACCCTGCTTAACTTGTGGGGAGTAGGAATCAAGGGATAAGAATCCCTCTCTTGAGTGTCTTGGTCTGACAGCTCTGAGACATAGGTTTTGTGTTCTTCAGAAACTCTGCAGGGAAATTTAGTTCTGTTTGTCCATAGCAGAACAACTCAATGCACCTTTGGGTTCATCTTTTTTTCTTTCCTACTTTACCTTCATAATTCCACTACTCCTGTTCCTTGGGGTCACTCTCTACATGTAAAACTTTATCTCAAGCTCCACTTTTTGGGAGAACCAAAGATAAAATTTTATTTAAGGATGTGTAAGGTATTCTTCCTATCACAAGAAACTCATGTTAGATAGATTTTTAGTCTAGCTCAAGTACAAGAAATACTGTTAGAGTTATATTATGCAAAATGATTTTGTACTAATTGTGTCACAAAACTTTTCCTTAAAGCAAGTAAGTGGCAGAGCTGGAATTCAAAGTCAGATTTGTTTACATCACCATTTATGTCCCAATAAAACAAAAAGACATGCTCAAATAAGGCAATGGAGGAGAGTTTAATAAATGAGATTCTTCCCAAAATGGAGGTAGTGTTAAGTAAATTCAGAGAGGGATGGTGCACCTATGCTGGGGTCAGGAACAGCAGGGAGCCATTACCATTCCTGAACCGAAGATGTGAGGGGAAGGAGTAATCAACAGAATCTGGAGATAATAGCTGTAGAGAGACAGTGACCTTTCAAGATCTATGGCTTTGAAGACAGAAAAAATGCCAAACCACTGCAACCTAGTGGGGAGTGATGTGGGAGAAAGTACCATACCATTTACCACACACTAGAAGGACAAGTCCTCTGGGTGGGTAAGTAAAAGTCTGTCCTATCCATAATCCAGAACTCCACTGGGTTAGAAGGTTGTTAGTGGAAACAAATTCTAATAATGCTCCACTTACCAACCTATAGTTGGGATGGGCTAACAAAGGACAGGGGAGCAGCTGAACAAAGTCAGAAGAGGACTTTGCTACCTCTTTGTCACCTCACCTGGGTGACACTGATGAAATGGAAAAGAATGTAGGACAAGTGATGGACAAAGGAATAGTTTAACAGAGATTAGAGCCTGGGGTCCCAGAAAACAATGGACAGAAGAGTACCCATCAGAGTAGAATGAAAGCCCAGTTGATTCTAAGAATGCAAAGAACTCCTCTAATCACCAATGTGTGGGTAAAGGATACCACCTATATTAAGATTGACCAGGCAGATTTTTGAACACAAAATAATGATTGTTGCAGGTCTCATTTTTTTTTCCTTTTGGAATCATACCTTGTGTAGTGGTTATTCTGTCCTGGATTTAACATTATGCAAAATTTGTGGAGGGGAAGAGATAACTGGTTTATTACTTAGTAGGTTGCTGGCATAGGAGCTATGTTTGGATCTGAAGAAGAGGATAGCAAGTGACCTGAAGATCTTGGACTTTGAGCAGTGATGGGGTATGTCCTTGGGATAGTTCTCATGGGTATGTCATCATGGAGAAGAAAATGGAAATTTGGTAGCTGTAAGTATGGACTCTGGCACAACTAACCCAATGCTAACCAATCTGTGTTCTCTTTTTGCTTGGTCCACAGGTAGACTGCATGTCCCAACCCTACAGCAGTGAGTTGTGGCCAAGCAATACGACTCATCAGTGAAAATGAGTGGATGTGATGACTGTCATCCCAGGGGAGTTCAGAACTTTTTACACGCTTTCTTTTCTTTTGGCTAAAACCTGGATACAAAGATCCTGTGAGGTCTCTGAAGCCTAACTTCTACATAATCAAAGGGGTTTGAGTATTGACAATCAATTTTCAGAGTATAAGTTAGATGTAAGAGAGGGAGAAGTGGCCTTCTATTCTGGGAATTATTGACTGAGACATTTTTTTGTGGTGTTATGGCAGTCAGCATTCTATGATTAATATGAAGATAAAATATTTCAATCGGATGTTACATAAAATAATTAAAACAGTAAGTTAAAAAATAGTAGGACAGAACAACTACAGAAATATAAGAGATTTTTTGAGATAAAGTGAAATGTTTATGACAAGAAGAGAAGCTCACTAAAAATATCAGGAATAAAAGTAGAGCTCTAGATTAAACATAGATAAAATAAGAGAACATAATTAACAAGTATATGTGCCTAAAATGGATATAAAAAAGGATAATTTTCTAGAGAAAGATAAATTATAAGATACAGACTCAAATAAGAAGAAAAAATACATATTACCATTAAAAATACATGCGCATACACACTCTCTTACACAATTCACCAGTTTTTAGAGTTGAAATATGCCGAAGATAGAAGGAATAGAATTACAAACTTTTCCAGAGGACACACTATGAGATATTGGGCCATGCTTTTATGACATTAGTATAACTTTAATGCCCAAACAAGATTTGGGTAGAATAAGGAAAAAAATAACAAGCTAACCTCATTTATTGATATATATTCAAAAAAAGAACACATATATAAAGCAATATATATTTAAAAATATTATGATAAAATTATGCTTATCTAGCAATGTACATTGTATTCAATTTGGAAAAAAAAATCAGTTCAATAAATATCCCAAAAGCAAAAACCATATAATCATCCCCCTATATTTCCAAATGTTTTGTTAAAATGTAGTATTCATTAATAATGAAAACCACTGTTATCTTAGGACAGACCTTAGCCTGAAAACAGAACACTACAAAACACTTTCTGTAACTATCTAAAATACAATGTTTTTACACTAGGAGTAAGACAAAAATGCATGCTGTAACACTTCTATTCAATATTGTAGTGGGGCAGTAAAGAAAACTTAATTAAGATATGTGGATTGAAAAAGAAAAAAATTCATTAGCAGATATTAAACATTATTTACATAGAAATCCATCCCCCCCCCCGAAAACTGCATGTCAATTGTTAAAATGATTAATAGAGTGAGGGTAGTTGGATATCTGATGAAAATTCTGTTCCTGGGTATATACCCAAAGGAATTCTCAGAAGAATGCAGGGATACAACATTAGGGAATTATTGAATCGATATTTGCGTTGGGTGATAGAGTTTGAGAGATAAACGTGAGTTGTTGCCCCTTAAGAATAGATAAATAATAGTGTAGTAGAACATGTGGAGTGTTAGGAAGCAGCTGGAAGCAACAAATAAATAAACATAATAAAATTTAAGGGATGCAGCTAATTTGATGCTTAAAGAAAATTTTACAATTTTTACAACTTATATTAACAATACATAAAAATTAAAATTAATACTCTATGCTTTTCCTTTCAAAAGCTAGAGGGCCAAATAGAAGAGGAAGAAAGTCATAAAGAGTGGAAATGAGAGAAATTGGAAATATATTAACAAAAGAGAACATTAACAAAATCACATGTTAATTATTTGAAAAGATCAAAAAATGGATAGAACCATATATATCTATATAGATTAAGACAAAAGAGGAAAAACACTGCTGTTCTAGAAGTGAAGGAGGGAACATCATTACTGATTTTACAAACATTAAAATATAATAAGGCAGGAAGGGAAGGAGAAAAAAGTAGTTTCAAACAGAAAGGGAGGCAAACCATGACTCTTAAAAGAATTTTTTTTAATGTTTATTTATTTCTGAGACAGAGAGAGACAGAGACAGAATGCTAGTGGGTTAGGGGCAGAGATAGAAGGAGACACAGAATCCAAAGCACGCTCCAGGCTCAGAGCCGTCATCACAGAGCCAGACACAGGGCTCGAACCCATGAACCACGAGATCATGACCTGAGCTGAAGTCAGGTGCTCAACCGACCCAGCCACTCAGACGCCCCAACCGTAGACTCTTAAATGCAGAGAACAAACTCTGTTTGTTTGAGGGTTGATGGGAGGGAAGGGGGGAAATAGGTGATGGGTATTGAGGAGGGCACTTGTTAGGATAAGCACTGGGTGTTGTATGTAAGTGATGAATCACGGAAATCTACCCCCAAAACAAAGAGCACACTGTATATACATTGTATGTTAGCTAATGTGACAATAAATTATATATTATTATATATTATATATAGAAAAAATATAAACATATATAATAATATTATATAAAATAATATTTTATATATATGTATATATATGTGTGTGTACACACACACACACACACACACACACACACACACACACAAAAGGACCAAGGGAAGAAGAGTGAACGAAAGTAGTACAATCAACAGAATTAGAAACAATGGACCCAGGCATGGAGCAAGGACTAAACCAACACAGAAAGAGTGAAATAAAAGAAGCAATAAATGAATGGGAAAAACTAGCGGAAGAGGCAAACGAGTGGATATAAAAACCAATAAGCAAATGAATGAATGGATAAAGGGTCCCACGTGTCCTGGCTGCCCAGGATGGGGAGTGATTTGTAGAGCAGAAAATCCCGGACATTTCTAGGAAGGTGTCCACTCAGACTTCTGGTGCCAAGGGCTTGGCAATTAATATGTTCCTCTCTGAGAAGCTTCCTAAAGTGACTTCAAGATAGATGTAATAAGAATATGACTGCACAAATATCACTAATGCCATTGAATATGCTGCTCGCTCCCTCAGATTAACTGTGGGTTCTGTGGGAACAGCAAAATGGAATTGACTACATTGTTTTTCCAATTATGTTCCAGATAATTACCTATTATGTAGCAACCCCCCAGCATGATTTTAATAATCACTATTTAAATAACACATTTTCATTGTCTCCATACAAATTAATATATATATGTGTATATATGTGTATATTTGTATATATATGTGTGTGTATATGTATATATATATGTGTGTATATATAATAAGGCAATATTTTGGACAACTATCAATAAATCAACTATCAATAAATTTGACAATTTAGATGGTAAATTCTTGAAACACCACAAACTATTAAAACAGAGCCACAAAGGAATTGAAAATATTGCTAACTATATATCTATTACATAATGCTAATTCATTACTATAAACCTACCCACCATGAGAACTCTAGGTACAGATAGCTTCACTGATAAATTCTTTCAAATGCTTAGGAAAGAGGTAATACCATCGTTATACAAAATCTCTCAGAAAACAGAAGGGTAGTGTTTTTCAATTTATTTTTGAAGACAGAATGACCCTGACATCAAGACAAGCATATTCAAAGAAAGGTTTATTATAGACCAATATCATTCATGGGTATAGACTTAAATATCCTCAAAATTTTAGCAGATATAATCCAGCAATAATTTCAATTAATTATCAAGAGAAAATAGTGATGGATTTAGGTGCATCCCAGGATGCTAGTTGGTTTATAATGTGAAAATCAATTGGTATATTTGTTATCATCAACAGAAAAGAGGCTAAAAATCATATGATTATTTAAATAAATGAAGAGAATTTGTCAAATTCAACACCAGTTCAGGATAATAGCTCTCAAAAAAACGAGGAAGAGAAACAAACTTTCCCAGCCCAATAAAGGACATCTGTGAAAAATATCCAAGTAGCACTTCAATGGTGGCAGTCAGAGCACTTTCTTCATAATTGGAACAATACAGTGCTTGCTTTTACCACTTACTTCTATGCAGTATTTCAGTGGAAGTTCTGGACAATGCAATAATAACAGACAATGATTGAAAGGAAATTCACAGACAAGATGCTTTCTGTACAATATCCTACTGAATCTGTAAAGGACTAGTAGAAAATATGCTGATTGACATCAGAAGACTTGCTTTTTGGGGTGTTACTATGGAATGGTTGCTAGGATGCCACATAAACAAATGTTCTGCAGGGATGGAAATATTCCATTTCTTGACAGGTATGTAGGTTATTTGGTGTATGCATTTTTCAGAACTCATTGAACTCTAGAATTAAGATCAGTGTATTTATCATAAAGGAAAAAAAATGCAGTTTTACAGAGAGAAACTTGGCAGACACCAACTTAACCGAACGATAAATGTTAACATCACCAGTAAGAAAATATATTGACATGATACAGTGAAAAGAACATAATATCACTTCTGTGCATTATTTTTCAATGTGCAACTTCAATCTAATGATGAGAAAACATCAAACTTAAGTTGAGAAATATTTTGCAAAATAACTGACCAGCACTCATCAAAATACCAACAATGTAAAAGACATGGAAAGATGGGAGAAGGGAGGAAGTGTCATAAATTGGAGAAGAAGGAGACACAACAACTAAGCACAATGTGAGATCCTAAGTGGGATCTTGAAAAAGAAAAAAAGGGGCAATAGAGAGAAAAACTGGTGAAATTGAAAAAGTCCTGTAGTTGATAACATCATAACAAAGTTAATTTCCTGGGTTTGACCATTGTACTCTGCTTATCAAAGTTGTTATCATGGGAAACTGCTTGAAACATATACACAAACTTTCTACTATTCAACTTTTCTGCAAGTCTAAAATTACTTCAAAACAAAAAGCTTAAAAATCAGTATGTATTTAAAAATGATGACAGTTTAGACTGTGGGAAATGGATACAAGGAAAATTCACAGATGAAAAACAGATCCAAGAATAAAGGAGAAATAGATGTATGAAAACAGCATTATTTCAATTTTTTTAACGTTTGTTTATTTTTGAGAGAGAGAGACAGAGCACGAGTGGGGGAGGGGTAGAGAGAGGGGAAAACATAGAATCTGAAGCAGGGTCCAGGATCTAAGCTGTCAGCACAGAACCCGACAGAAGGCTGAAAATCAAGAACCGTGAGATGGTGACCTGAGCCGAAGTTGGAGGCTTAACCGCCTGAGCCACCCAGGCTCCCCAAAACAGCGTTATTTCAGATCAGTGGGGAAGTGATGAACAATTTAATAAATGATTTGCCCATGTGCCTTTTAAATGCAAACCAACCAACCCAGAGCCCACACCCAACCAACTTCTCCACTGGTTTCTCATACTCTGGGCCACTATTCATCTGTAATAATCAGACCAGGGTCAGGTACCAGACAACTAGTGACAGCCCTATGTCCCAGAGCCACTGAAGTTACTCAGATTAGCCAATCCAAACCTGTTTAACCTGTCCTTGCCTGCTCCTTCCCATGGAAACCACAATAAAGGCTCTTGCCTAGTCCTCTTGTCTACCTCCTGACTGATACTGGTGCTTCCTCCTGTGGCCTTCCCCCATGGTATCCTGTGCCCTTCCTCTTGGCATCTGTAAATGACTATCTTTTCACTGGCAGCTCTCTCTTACTATAAATAACACATATTAAAACAACATGATATTGCTACACATGCATGCGTTCTCTGGTTTAATTCTTACTTTAAGAATGAGGAAAGTAATGAAATCCTCTCCATATTTCATAGATAGAAAAATGGGAACTTAATGAAGATGAAATAACTTCCCAGAATTACAGAGCAGATAAATGGCCACAATCCAAGAACCAAATTCAGACCTATACAAAATTAAATTTCACATCCATTATTTACAGGATATGAGTAGGATTTGCCCAAAATTGTATCAGTGCTCTTTTAGTTTAGGAGTTAACTCTCAATGATATTTATGTAATGTCATAAGACTTTAAAGATATTCCTCCAGAATGTCAACGTTGCCACTCATTTAATGCTTAGCTTCTGGAATTTATTGTTACTTTTTCCTTCCCATCTATATCCTTTCAAGAGTATTTTTATGGAAAGTTGGGAAAGAAGTGGGGGGGGGAGTGGGTCATAGTTTCTGTGAGTCAGGGTTTTACTTTTAAAATTTGTTTATTATGCCTGTATTAGAATACACATGCACATCTAAATTAATTTCCAAGATTTTTATTTTCCTAGCAGAACCCAGGGAAAGGGATTATATGTAGTCATTTAATCCATATCTTGAGGTCACTATCTGGAAAGATTTAGACTATTTGTGGCCCCAAATCAGAGGTCTGTATTGAGTCAAAATTCTGATGTGTAGTCTATTATGACCTGAATTTATTACACAAATCACAGCATCACTAAGAAGGTGTAACCAGATATTACAGATCTCCAAATATAATGCAAGATAAAATGAAAGGCACCACTTAGAAGATATTCTTTCAAAAACAAAGAAACAAAATAATCCCAAATGTTCATGTTTTTAGGGCCAAAATTAGTTTACAAAAACATACTAGGGATAGAGAAATCAACCAACATTATAAAACGAACAGCAAAGCAAATCTAGAATGTAGGAAAATATTAAATAACAACTGATCTGGTGTCTTTAACAGATCAACAGTATGTAACAATAGATAAAAACCAACTGGAAAGTGTGGAACCTACTTGAAAAAATCTATTGGAAAAATATATATTTTGAACAATTGGGGAAATTTGATTATATAGGAAAATATCCAGATTATTTTTAGAGAGGAATATATACTGATGCACACAGAGGTAAAACAAAAAATCTGAGTTTTGTTTTAAAATAAGACAAAAACAAAAAAGGTAGTGTAGATGAAGTAAAAAAGAATCACAACATGTAATAGCATAAAGTCCCAAATAGGTTTTTAATGTTTCCCTTACAAAGATTAGCACAGAAGATTTAACCTATTATTTACAGCTGGTGAGTTAGAATCCACTTACTTTGCCATAACATGAAAGGAGAGTATAGTTGCATAATTGTGTCCATCTCAAAGTTTTGTTACCCTTAAATTTGATGTGTAATTCCCAAGGCTACATTTTTTTTTCAGTCCTAGTTAGGGAAAATATAAACTGTAGAGAGAAAAATAATAATCTGATCAATTCCATACATTTTTGTTTTTGTAAACAATATTTAGCTTTGGCAAGGACTGGGAACATGTAATAGACCATGTCTCTGCAGTATGATAGGGCAATTTTATACTGTGTGTGAATAAAATGACATTCAAACATCCAAATGTCAATAAGATGACACTCAAATATTAAAATTATGTGAAAAAATTTGGGGTGCCTGGGTGGCTCAGTAGGTTAAGTGTCTGACTCTTGATTTCAGCTCAGACCATGGTCTTGCAGTTCCTGAAATTGAACCTCATCTCTCTCAAAATAAATAAATAAACTTAAAAAAATAAAATTGTGTGAAAAAATAGATTGACTAAAAGTGAAATAGTTCTTCCTACCTCAAACTCATTTGTTTTTCAGAGCATCTCCTGAACTTTAGGAAATATCATATCTCTAAATTCTCTATGTCTTTTTGTTTTTAATTCTTTTTAAATTTACTTATTTATTTTGAGAGACAGAGAGAGTAAATGGGAAGGGGCAGAGAGAGAGTGAGAGAGATAATACCAAGCAGGCTCTGGACTATCAGCGTGGAGCCCTATGCCGGGCTCAAACTCACAATCTGAGATCATGACCTGAGCTGAAACCAAGAGTCAGACGCTTAAACAACTGAGTCACCAGGCACCCCTATAATTCTTTAATTCCAGTGTCCTAAGAGGATTTCTGAAGATTTTTTTTTTACCAATAATTGGGTAATTTGGAGAGGAATTGTATTTTGGAGAATTTGGTGAGGAATTGTACAGATAGATGCATAGAAAACAATCCTTAGATCTGTCCCCTTTTAACATTTGTAACTAAGGACCTTCAAGCCCTCCTGTCCCAACCTTATTTTGGAGAGAACCAAGAAGTGAAGAGATAGATGCTCAGGCCACATGAGTAGTTAACTGGTGGAATTTATGTGTCTGTTTAGCAAAGTTCTCTTGGAATGCAGAGGATATATGAAATACGAACATAGGTGTACTAGATAAACAATGGAATGTAATAGAATAAGGCTCTCTAGGAAGAAAGGATACCTGAAAAAATAGGCAAGATTGCTTACATGTTCTTAGAAGAATAGTTTTTACCTGCACACCAGGTTTATATAGGGAAGCAGGAAACAATTTTGAAAAATGTGACATGGCATATGAGGCAGACCTCAAATTTTTTCTTAACATGCATAATCCCCAATACAGAAATGCTTGAAATGGAGGTGGTGCTCATAGAAATATGCAAACAAAGTTGGACTTAGTGAGAAACTTCATGCTTCAATGGAGAGGGGGAAGTTGACATAGCTAAGCTTTTTGAGGTAATCACAGTAGGAAAAAAAAAACACAGCTTATACCTAAATTTAAGACAAATTTTCCCTATCTATTCATCAAGTATTATTGTGCTAAATATCTTCTTAAGATGTAAATATTGATGACATTTTATATTTTTCCTGTACAATAAATTACAACATTCTATAAAAAATTTATTTCTCCAAGGGGCTTTAAAAGTTGATTTTAACTACCATGGAAATTGAATTTACAGTCTGTGGCTACCCAGAACACTCAAGATTTTCTCTTCTGTGGGAGGCTGCACCTGACTGCTCTAGAGAATTCATTACAATGTCCATTCATGCATGCGTGTATTCATTCAACTGAATACAGGTATGGTTAGGTGTTAGAAATTTGGAAATAATGCATATTTCAGTGTTCTAACATAAATTTCCTGAGTAATCAATCTCCTATAATAAGGTTGCTGTTCATCTAGTTCCTTCTCAGTACTACTGGGAATACAGAAGTATACACTATAAGCATAATAGAACTTTTTGTTTAATTGCCTGGCATCCTTTTTTTTTTCTTTTCTGATAACAATAGTCTGGTTTTACTTTGGTGAAGGAAAGGAACTGTTCCCCTATACAGTTGAGTCTGATGAGAATATCCAAGTGTCTCATTCTTACGCAGTCAGGATATAGGCACACAACCTAGGTTACACTCAATACTTCCTCTGGAATTTGCCTCTTGAACAGAGTGCTCAAGTGTCTGAAAAGTTTGGAATTGAATTACTGGGCTGTATTTTCTACAAAAATTGTTCATCGGTTCCTACTACCTGAACCACTGGAGCTGTCTTGGTTTTGTGCTTTGAGTCTAATTCTTAAGTGTGCTCGTTAGTCTACCTGTATAGAAATTCCCCTTCTGCTGCAGATGACCAGAGTCATGACCTCACAGTGAAAATTTTAATGAGTATAGTGTGGTGATAACTTTTCCACCGAATTACCTTAATGGCAATTTAATATACATTGAAAAGTGTCATTTAATAAATAACAACTGTATTTTTAAAATTGCCCATCAATGACTAATTTTTGTCTTTCTCTTCTTCAACCACAGAATTTAAATATCAAAATATTTTCCTCTCTCCAAGAATCTCATTTGTGAACATTTCCTCCAGTCTTCCTTCAACTCATAAAATACTGCTGTTTTCTACTGTATGTGTTCAGTTTTATGCTGGACCGCCTAGAACTGGCCTAAAATCTACCTGATAGAGATTTAGGGAAAGAGAAAAAAATTTAGTTCGTGCTCTCTTGCTGCCTGATTTCTTGGGTGTTTTGTTTTGCTTTTTGTTTGAGGTCAGGGTTTTCTCCCCCCAAATAACTTTGAAAGAATATGTAAAGTCCTGAAATATCACCTATCCAGACAGAGTGCTCAGGAGAGGGTAGTTTTGTTTTTCCCAATATGGCTAAACAACACTAAATAGGATGTTCATGACTTTCATCCAAAACAGGTCCTTAAAAAAACTACTTAGAACCTGCAAGATTCATTTGCTTTACCTATAAATTGGGGCAAATAAGAGTTTCAATTTACTTAAGGAATGGTGACATTTTATATATACATAGGCACCAGTCTAAGTGGTTCAAAGACCAAACCACATTAGGCATAGTCTTCCAGCTCACAACATATACTTTCCTAATGATTGAAGTGATGAAGTTGCAGTAGGAATTTTAACGTGAAAAAAAGTAAATGAAGTCAAATATAGGAAAGTGACTATTCTTTTAGGAACCAAGCATAAGAGCAAGGTGGGTTTTGTGCTAATAATCAAGAAGGCTTTTGCTGGGCACTCTCTTCTTCCAGGAATGGAAATAAAATAATTTTTAAGAGCTTAAGTAACAGAAATGCAATTCATTAAATGAAAATAGCATCATTATAATAAACTGGAAAATATAAAGAATACAAAGGAGAGAGAAAATGGAGCCAAGCAAGGGAAATAGAATGACAATAATTATTTTATGATATTCTCCAGGAAGGCCAGGAATGTCACATTTAATGCACTTCTCTGTAAACCTTATTCTCTCTCCATACAAGAGCAAAGTTGGATGAGGGGGAAAGAAAAAAATAAATGACTCCAAAAATCTGTGAAGCTCCTGATATGTATTCCATTACAAATGTCCTGAATTTTCAGCTGCTTGTCGACATGGACGTCAGTGACTTTTCACAAAAAGAGAGACCAAAGACTAAACTCATTTGCATTGAATCCTGGATTTTCCATTGACCACTGAGAACTACCACTAAGGAAAATAATCCGGACACTCAAGGAAGTTCATTATTGTTCTTTAGTATGCACTTCATGAGACATGATCTCAGTTTACTTAAGCTCTTTCTTCTGAACCTTCATTCCAATGGGACAGTTAATTTACTCTACAAACCTGAGTAAACTGTTTAAAAACACCTGCAGTCTCAAGTGTCATATCTAAAGCTAAAGTAATTTTAAGTGGCAAACCAGAAGTTCTTTCAAATCCATGTATCACTAGGGTATAACACATTTGGGCTTAATGATTTGGAGACGTTTTTGCTATACATTTATATGAGTATCTGAATAACAAGTGCTTAATTATCACCACTTCTGGTCAACGGCTGATAAAATAATTGTAGAAGAGTACAAATGAGCAATACTTACACATTTCATATCTACATCATGATGGGCAAGTGATTTAACCTCTCAGGGTTTTAATGGAATTATTTAAAAAATGAAGACAATTTACGTGGTTGAAACTTTAATGAAAGACTACCAAACTAAACTCCTTCCTTACATATATGTCATATAGATTTAAATTTTTTTTTAATGTTTATGTAGTTTTGAGAGAGACAGACAGACAGACAGACAGACAGGGTGCGAATGGGGGAGGGGCAGAACAGAATCTGAAGCAGGATCCAGGCTCTGAGCTGTCAGCACAGAGCCCAATGCGGAGCTCGAACTCATGAACTGTGAGGTCATGACCTGAGCTGAAGTCAGATGCTTACCTCACTGAGCCACCCGGGCACCCCTATATAAATTTAGATACTGCTGTTGGATTTATATACTTCTACTCCAGTAATTTAGAAGAGAAACTAGAGAAAAGAAAAACATAAAAATAAATTGCCTATGTACACAATATACAGTATATAAATTATTTGGGGTGGGAGCTGGAGTTTATGTCAAAAAGTTAAAAATGTTGATCAGAAATTATTTTGCTCACTCCCTGTCTTTTGAGAGGATTAATGACAGACATTAACTTGTTCCAGGCCAAATAGTTGTTATCAGAGACCAGAGAATCAAATTCAGAATCCAGTAGTCTTCCCACTTGTGAATCAAATCAAGTCCTTTAACTTCAAATTGACCTTCCATTTAACTAGATAAGATGGGTTTTTTGGTGTGCAACATCTCTGGCAGGGGCTACTGTGTGTCCTCCATCATTCGCAGGACTCCTGGACCTGCTGCTTAAATACCAACTCCTAATTTTATCTTTGATACCTGTGAAAATAATTCTGCCTAAAACTCATTTAGGAAGTATCCTTACTCATACATCACTTTTATCCTTATTATATTAAATACCCCTCAAATTGCATTATAAGGAAAGCAAGGAAGATTATCTTTCTTGTTTCACTGAGGTTAAGCAATCTTCCCTGTGTTTCATGCCTCTAATTCCATGTGTTTTCCAAAACCTCAAGCTGCTGCAGGGACACCAAGATGAATGAACCTGCTACCACCAAACTGGCACATAGCCTATCTACCTCTATCAACTGGCACAGATTACAGAAAAGTTGGCAGCCTGAAATATACAGCCCCTTCTCTGAATAATATAAACTGTATTACATAATAAATTACACACTCACTTAAAATCTCATTAAAGTGTTTTGAAATAATTTTACTATTTCCAAAGAACATCAGTTATAGCAGAGGAGGGGAAAGGAGAGAGATGATAAGAATAATAGAGTCTGGCTCTTGGGTTCTGTGTCAGACAATTCATCACAGAAGAATCAGATCTATCCCTTCTGCCTTTGGGGCCTCCTTATCCATCAACTGAAGCTAATCAGACTTGACCAATAACTTCATTCACAAAGCCCATTCGTGAAGAATGGCATGCCTCAACAAAGAGTCGGAGGGGACACATGCTGCTTTATACCTAAGTAGGTATCTTATCTGTGTAAACCATATTCTAGATAATTCATAGCTCAGAAAACTCTAATTTTGTTTTTGAAATACATTCAGATTTATAATACACTTTATTTTTTTAATCCTAAAGTATATTTCTAACAAATCAGTTAAAAATGGAAATATAGGTCATTCTGTAAAAGAATTCCACTTTTCTATTGATTTATACTATTCTGGAAATGTTGTATCTGCATTTATTATAGAACTAAAATGGTCAGGAGGCTTCTCTTTCACATATTTTAATTTTCATGACTCATTTTCTTGTTAGAGATAGGTTAATCTCTACAAAAACATTGTAATAAAGTGAAAAGGAAATTTGGTTAAAGAAAATACTATGATTACACATGAGCTGCCAGATCTCCTTATTTACCTATTTATGTGTTTATTTTATTTTGAGAGAGAGACAGAGACAGAGAAGAGAAGAGAAGAGAAGAGAATGCCAAGCAGGATCCTCACTGTTTGCATGGAGCCTGATATGGGGCTTGAGCTCACAAACTGTGAGATCATGACCTGAACCTAAATCAAGAGTCAATGCTTAACTGACAGCCACCCAGGTGTCCCTCTTGATTTTTTTTTAAATTAAGTTTAAGTAATCTCTGTACCCAACATGGGGCTCATAACTACAACCCCGAGATTAAGAGGGACACTCTACCCACTGAACCAACCAGGCAACCCTAAAAGGATTTTTTTTTCTTAATGTAAGCTCTATATCCAACATGGGGCTTAAATTCATGACCCTGAGATCAAGAGTTGAATGCTCTACCTACTGAGCCAGCCAGCTACCCCTCTTTGATTTTTAATGTGAGATTTATTATGGATCAGGTTTTTCTAAAGCAGTACCCTCCCAAACAGTTTATTGGCAGAAGTTGTAAAAAACAAAAAACAAAAAACAGAAACAAAAAACTATATTACCTCAAAGGTACTGGTTTTTTATGGATCTAAAACTTGTTGAGGTTGGGTCATCCTATTTTTATTTCTTTTTTTAAAAATTTTTTTAGTATTTTTGAGAGAGAGAGAGAGAGAGAGAGAGAGAGCGAGCGAGCAAGGGAGTGCAGGAGAGGGGCAGAGAGAGAGGGATACACAAAATTGGAAGCAGGCTCCAGGCTTTGAGATGTCAGTCAGTACAGAGCCCTATGCAGGGCTTGAATTCACCAGCTGTGAGATCATAACCTAAGCTGAAGTCAGACACTCAACCAACTGAGCCACCCAGGCTCCTTGGCCCTATTTTTATTTCAGTATTCATTGATCTTTATTGTATTAATTTGGAAATATCATATTAGAGTTTTTCAATAGACTCCTGACACTTGGTGAGCACCCAACAAATTCTCAGGAGGATAAATGAATCAATAAATCAATACATGAATAAAATCTTTTCATTCTTTTTTCTTTAAAGAAGTCACTTCTTACTGAGGAAAATTATATTTGTTCTGTGTTTCTTATGTGTGCTTTCCCAAATAAATAAATGCAAGTTATTTCATAGGTCCAGATATTTGGATTTATTTTCATGTATGACTCCAAGAATATTTTAGTTTTTCTCTTTTCTATTTCCCAAATTAGTAAAACTTAAAATATACTGCTTAAAGTCAATCAGATACATTTTAGAAGCATCAAAGGACATACAGAACAAAGGTGGAAAATACATGTAGAATTAGTTCATCTCCAGGATCCATGGCAACATGGAAATACATAGTTGAAAACAGTGCCATATTTAACAATATCCTCGGATATGAATCAAATGAAGTTTTAAGATGACACTTTTTAAAAAGAACTTGGTTTATTTCAAATCTCCCTTAAAAATCTCTGAAAACAGATGTTTCCCCTCAGCATTGCCTTTTTTTATACTTTAACTCCTTATGACCCAGTGCAGGAGATACATTATACCACCAATAAGTTCAAGTAGATTTCAAGATCAAGTAGGAAGATCAGAGACCCATACAAAGTGCAGAATGGGGAGTGACAGAGCATCTCATGTCAGCCTATGATGCTGATTAAAGCATGTACTTGTCAACAAACATTCTGGCTTTTCTTGCATCTACAAAATGAGACAGGCGTACATTGTTCTCCCAAATCCATGTTCTCTCTACTCAGAGAAATTGTCCTGGCCAACCAAAGACCTAGGCTCAAAGTCAAAGCCAAGTTGTGGAACTTGGACAAATTATTTTTCAACACAGAGTTACATAGCTCTAAACGGTAAAATGCTGTGATTAGATTAAATCTTTTTCAGGTCTTAGGTTCTATGAGTCAATGAATTAGAAATTAAATATTTTGAAGATCTACTGAAAAATATACATAAATGAGCCATAGTTTAAAACTTAAAGAAATTGTTCTCTGGGCTCTCAATATCTCAGTCTTACAAATACTGTATAATCTATGCAAAAAGATTTGACATTTGTCTTCCATGATTATTTCATATATATCTCCATTCCCAAGTGGAAAGTTGTTGTTTTTTTTTTTAACAAGAAGTAGAATCTAATACTTTCAATAACTGTTCCAACAAAACTGGGTTTATGCGCTCTTAATCAGGCCAAGTAGCTGGTAAAAACTCTTTAAGGATAATAAATAGCTGAAATATTGTTTTAAATATATATATTTTTAACATTTATTTATTTTTGAGACAGAGAGAGACAGAGCATGAATGGGGGAGGGTCAGAGAGAGAGGGAGACACAGAATCCGAAGCAGGCTCCAGGCTCTGAGCTGTCAGCACAGAGCCCGACACAGGGCTCGAACCCACGGACCATGAGATCATGACCTGAGCTGAAGTCGGATGCTTAACCGACTGAGCCACCCAGGCGCCCCAATAGCTGAAATATTTTTATGCAGCAGAATTTTCTGAGTTCTCTAATGGGCAGAATGATTTCTCCAGGCTAGAGGCTTACTGAAGTACGCAAGGAAGCCATGCTTTTGTAGCTCAGGAACTAGAAGTCTACACCAATATGCTTATGTACATGGCCAGACTTAAACAGTTAGGTAATGAGTTTGGGTCCTGATCTTTTATAGATGAAACTTGATTAAAAGGCTCCATCAGCAGTTGTTCTTTTGTTATAAATCTTATTTACTACTAGTTGAGTTTGCTTGCTAGCATTTTTAGAAATGGATGTGTTTTACTTTATAAATCCTATTCTTCATGCAGGACATTTGTAGTGTGCCTAAATTTCTCTTTTGAAAACCATTAAATTGTGGAAGTTTTAGAAATGATAATAGACATACATTTATTCATGTAAGCACCTTTGGATATCTTGTTTTAAATTAGAAGAATTGAATCAAAGTCTACCAGCTCTCCTCTGTAACACATATTTAATTTATTGACATTCAAGAACAATATGTAACATCCAATGTATTCAGTATAATGAATACTTTATGGTTCTCAAGAGGCTCAAGAGGCTCACCAGTATGGTAAATGAAGAAAAATTTACAAGAGTGAAATATACAGAATGTCATGAAAATCCAAGGGAGGGATGGATATATTCTGCTATTGTTTATAAGTCACTATACTATTGAGTCTTAAATAGAACAATGTCTTCCATATTTATTGTTGCATTTCATGTCTATGATAATTTTAGGATCAGCTAGCTGGTCCAAATCTGAATAGAGGGTTTATCATTTGAATGGCAAAATCTTATTTTGACCACTAACTTTTCTAACAGTCAAACTTTTCCTACAGAAAGATGGAAATCTTAGCCTTACACTTGGACATACTAAAAAAGAAATGCCTGGTACAGAGACAAGGGCCCTGAGGTAGGTGTCCAGAAACTCAGATTCTGTTCCACATCTGACAATCGTAAATCTTAGGTAAATTGGGGGTCAGTAGCAGTTTACATTATATAAGAGGAATCGTGCCAAGATTATCTTAGGATAATTTAAGCTCTACAACTATGTCAAAAGGACTGTATCCTAAGTACAATGAATGATATTTATATAATTGATATTTTTTTCTGCATGCCAAGCAAATACAACAGTATGGGCTCAGTATTGTATGAGTTTTACACAGAGACAATATCTTTTACAATGACTTTTACAGTGGGTAAGAAAATGTCACAAAAATTAAACCATGCTGACATCATTATCCAATGTGAACCGGGGTCAGGTTTCTCTAAGAGGAATTAGAAGGAGTTTCTTCCCACAGAAACCCACCTGAATCACCATCTTGTTTAGAAGAAAAGCATCTCCTGAGGGGGAAAAAAAAAGACTGAGCTCCAACAGTTTGAATACTCAGGCTGATCCCTCTCTGTAATCTCTCTACCACCACTGAATGCCGAGGATATTCACACATGACCCATGTGCTAGGGTAGCCCTGAAGAAGGATACATTCAAGGTGGAAAAACAGAATCAGAACGCTCTAAGAAAGAAAAAGTACTAGTGAGCACTAGACAGAAGGATCAAGGAGAAGTATGGGTTCTGTGTTCAGGAGAATGCTGATAGGGAAATAATTTCTGTCTCAGACTCCTTTGCAGTTTATGTGTTTCCTGAATAATTGTATTTAACTCCTGAATCATGTTTATGTAGTAATTTGAAAGACCTACCATGGAGAGTCCTAACATATTAGTTCCTAAACACTAGCCTGAGCTTTGCTGGAAGACATTCAGGCAGAGAAAAGCATAAAATGTTTACTGGTCACAAGAGCAACACTGGCTTCAGCAAACTGGTATTTGCACTGAGAAAGCAAGGAGAAATCAGTGTCAGGGGCACTGCATAACCTGAACTGCTGGAATAGTGTGGGGACAATTGAACAGTGTTTGAAACTTAGCTGTTGAACTCATGGTCAGAGGAGAAGAGTTCCTAATTCAGGAGCCCTTGCACCAACAGTGAGAGATGACCAACACGGACATAAGCACCCTTGAATTTCATGGAATACCCACCAATGAGAAATCTGAGGAACACTGGATTTCCTGCTTGAAAAGTATATGGGGGCTCAGAGTCATAAAAAATGGACATTGATATAAGTGAGGTTGCATTAGTACTAGTGAAGCATGTCCACTCAGATCATATTATAATAGCTCTTCTTTGACACTTCCCACATAGCCTATCTTAGATAACTAAAAAGATTGTAGGTAGAGATGGCAGTGGACCAAGAAACAAACAAATAAAGATAGAAAATTGGTAGGCAGAAAGAAAGGAGACATATTTAGATTAAAGGCTTAAATGAGCAAAGGCATGGAACTGGAAAGCAGAAAAGACATTTGAGAATGCCTGGAAGCCTCTTTGATTATCAAAACTCATGTAGGTGAGGGTGAGGTGGGAGAGTGTGTTACTGGTATTTAATGGATAAGGGCCAGAATGTTTCTAAACATCTTACAATGCATAGGACAATCCTCCACAATAAATAATCATCTGGCCCAAAATATCAATAGTACGGGAGTTGGAAAATCTTGCTCTAATGCATCCCCTTCCACTGGTATAATATAATATGCTAATAGACCAGTGGGGGCAGTAGTGGAGAAGACTGTACTACACAGAGGGAATAACATGTCCAAAGATAGTATGATGAGAGGAATTTGAGAAAGAAAAAATGCCATTGTTGCTAAGGTTGAGAGCAAGATGGTGGGATCCAAGATGATGTCTGAAGAGTAGGCAGCAGGGAGGAGTATGCAGACCATGTTAAAATTTATGAATTCTATTCTAATAATTCCTAGTAGTTTCTAAGTGTTCTTGGCACATAGTAGGTATTCAATAAATTATTCCATTCTTTATTAATCTATGCTTTCCAATTTAATTCCATTAGCGATGGAACTCCTTCTAGCTTCTGGAATGCATGCAGCAGAATTGATAATCCGAGCAAAGTGAATTTCTGAGAATGCTATTTGGTGATGTTTTATCACAAGCCTTTAGGAAAACCTCTGCCTTTGGGGCACTTCAGCGTGGCTCACCAGCAGACTCACTATAGCCACTGTATGCAAATGTTCAAAAGGAATAATTTTCCTATCCATTCATGTTCTTGACTTTAGAACATTAAACTAGAATGAATAATTTTATTCCTTACCATCCTACTCTCAATTTTATATCTGGCAAATTCAACGTGAATACTCTCTGAATATGTTTGAAAAATGAGCATAACATTCTACCACTGATTCACTTCTGGAAGAAATGCATTGATGTTTAATGTGTATTTCAGATTCTTCTCTATTCTAGTAACTGGACAGATATCTACCATGAGTGCTTGGAAATCTGTACCACATAAAATGGCTGAAAAAATTTAACAATGATAATAGAGGACTGTCCACACAAAGAGAAAGTATGTGACTGGCATTTTATCACATTCTTTCCCTTCCATCTTGACCACTTTTCTTCAGTTCAGCTTTGGTATTTGCTGGGAGAATCCTGCAATTCACATTGAGTCTCCTGTACTCTTCCATAGCTAATTCTGATAGAGCAATGCAATATTCTTTTTTCCAGAGTAGCAAAAAGTAGCATTGATGTTTTTCTCTTAACTTTCACAGCTTTTTTCCCTCAGGATTCTAAATGTATTTTGCATGCAAGAAAGACTAAACTGTTAGAGTTGGCTGCTCTTACTATTTTAAGAACAATGGAAAACTTGAATGTTCCTTGTCCTTCCAATTTCCCAGCTGTTTACCTACTGTCTTTCTATGTTGCTAGTTATGAAGTCATCATAATAGTAAACATCAACTTACCAAAAGTTATCTTTCCTATATACTTTAATATGATCAATTAATATCTGTTACTTTTAACCTAGTATGTGTCTTGGTAAGTCTAAAGATAGTGCATCTGGAGCTATCTAAATGAATTGGTGATGCTTATATTTGGCTGCATTACTCTAGGGTGAAGTCTAGAAGGTTTTATGCTCCTGATGGATTTCTTATGTCCAGAAAGTCAGAGGAAACAACAGACCAGAAGACTTCTAGGTTCCTTGCCAGTTCTAAGATGTTACGATCCTAAACTCCTAGCCTATGATAGGGTTCATGTTAAGATGTAAAATTATTCTTTTACTGTGATATACCAGGTTATGAGTTTCCTTTCGAAGCGATTTCAAGATTTTCTGGGTATTAGTGTTTTGAAAGAGGCACTTCACAGTACTTATGAAGTTTTAAAATACTAACTGGAAAATTGTTCTGAATTTCATAGTCACTGAATCTTGTTAATGCTATGCTTGTTCATTTTAGTGAATATTTTCAAGGTTCATGTTCTTTATATTCATGAAATTGCATATTAGGAATGAGGATGGGGATTAACCTAAAAAATAGGCAAAAATAATTTTCACCATTTAGGGTGTTTTATGTTTCTGAGAATATTCTGATACCTTAATCTAGCCACTGTAAATCAGTCCCTGCCTGAATGTAGTTTGTCCCTTTACAATGGTTATTTTATCTCCACTAAAAAACCTGTACAATTACACATTTGAAAAAAGTTTTCTTTAAAAAAAATTTTTAAAGTTTATTTATTTTTGAGAGAGACAGAGCACAAGCAGAGGAGAGACAGAATCTGAAGCAGGCTCCAGGCTCCAAGCTGTCAGCACAGAGCCCAATGTGGGGCTCAAACTCATGAACTGTGAGATCATGACCTGAGCCAAAGTCAGATGCTTAACTGACTGAGCCACCCAGGTGTCCCCGAAAAATTTTTATTTTTATTTTTTAATGTTTATTTATTTTTGAGAGAGAGACAGAGCATGAGTGGAGGAGGAGCAGAGTGAGGGAGACACAGAATCAAAAGAGGCTCCAGGCTCTGAGATGTCAGCACAGAGCCCGACGCGGGACTTGAACCCATGAACCGTGAGATCCTGACTTGAACTGAAGTCTGACGCTTAACCGACTGAGCCACCCAGGCACCCCTAAAAATGTTCTTAAAGCAAAATTCCAGTTCTGTCTGGAAACCACCCCTAATCTCCTCTGGGATGTGAGTTTTCACTTAACCCTTTGGCAAGCCATAGTCTGTACTTCTCTCGACATGACTCCCCCACCACCTTACTTTACTGATACTAGTAATGCATGATTTGCATTCCTTCTACAGGGTCAATTTTTTAAATGCTGAGATTATAGGGGTTTTGTTTTTGTTTTAATCTCTGGGTGCAGTTAAATTAAAGCAGGAACCAGGTTTTCATCTGAGTATCTGACTTCTGTAACTGATTTCTTGTGAGGCTCTCAGAAGTTCATTTATCAGTCAAGACTCTTCTTTGTAAGCAACAGAAATCAAAGAACTAATTTAAGCTAAAAAAGGAAATGACAAAATGTTATTTCATTGCCCCAGGATGATGGAAGACATGGTGACAGAGCCTAAGACGCCAAAACAAGCCTGAAACTAGTGTCCTAGAACAATTTTCATGAATATGCTCTGAGAGACCACAGATTCTAACATTACAACCATCAATACTGGACCCTGCATTTACTGCCACCAGAATACCTCCCTTGCAAGAGTGGATTCCTTATCTTTTTAAAATAATTTGTTTTGAAGTCTGGACTTGGATCAGAATACAAGGTTGGGTACCCATGCTTTAATTTCTTTAATAAGAGAAGCCAAGGAAATCAGTATTTAGGTGTTTGTTTTTTTTTTTTTTTTTTTTTTTTTTTTTTTGGCTTCTGTGGCAGAACATCTCTGTGTTATAAGAGGGAGGAAATGAGATAAGAAAGGAGATATTCTGAATGGCAAAAAATAATAAATATCCACTTCAGACATCCTTTTTAATTGTCCAAAGTCAGCACACATCCTTTTCCAAAACAATAAAAACACTTCACCTACCTTAAGGCATCTAAGCCTCATACAACAAGCACTGTTCATATGCTCCATCACCTAAATGTCATTTTCAGTTAGGATTCTTTTGGCTATGAACAACAAAGAACCATACTCAACTGGCAAAAACCATAGGAATTTATAAACTTATAGAACACTCAGTCTGGAGATAAAGCTGTTTGTTAATTCAGTAACACAATGATTTGAGAAAGAGAGAAGAGGACAGATTTATAGCTCTTCTCAACTCTTATTGGAAAAAAAAATTATTTTGTAGAACATTCAAACAGACTTTCTCTTATAAATCATTGACAAGGACTATGTTTTCTGTATATATCTAAATAAATTACTGGCAAAGGAAACGGGTTGCAAAGATTGGTATAGACCTACAATCACCCCCTTGGGGCAGTAAAGGGTTCATCTTTCCCAGCATGTTGCTGTTTGGTAAGTGAAAAAGGAGAAAAAAAGTTCTGGAAGATAGCATTTACTCTTTGTAGGCTGTATCTGCACATTTGACTTTTTTAAAAATTTATTAATTTATAAAACAAAGACAGACTTAAATTATCTCTAAGGCTTCTTAAATGCTATTGTTTATTTTTTTAAGTGTTATTTAATTTGAGAGAGAGAGAGAGAGAAAAGCAAGCAGAGGTAGGGGCAGAGAGAAAAGAGAATTTCAAGCAGGTACTATGTTGTCAGTGCAGAGCCTGACACAGGGCTTGACCTCATGGACCACGAGATCATGGCCTGAGCCAAAATCAAGAATTGGATGCTTAACAAACAGCCATCCAGGGACCCAAATGGTAACTTTAATAGACTAATTTAGGGAAAATACACAGATACTTATTTTAACATTCATTGAAAACTATAACTCTAATTCGAGGCAGAATAAATTAATTTAATAGAGATAGAAACTGCAATGGAATCATACTGAAGAGATATATTAATTTCTTATATGTAGTGATTAATAAATGTGGGCCAAAAGTGAACATTTATAGACAGAATATATTTCCATTAAAAGTAAAATATGGGGATACCTGGGTGGCTCAGTTGGTTAAGCATCTGACTCTTGATTTCAGCTCAAGTCATGACTCACAGTTGGGGAGTTCAAGTCCTGCATCAGTCTCTGCGTTGACAGTGCCAAGCCTGCTTGAGATTCTCTCTCCCCCTCTGGCTGCCCCTACCCCCCCCCAAATAAATTAAAAAGAAAAAAACTTTATTTTTTTAAGGTAGGGACCTCTTATAGGATACTAAAAATTACTGACCTGGGGTGCCTGGCTGGCTCACTCAGTTAAGCACCAACTTCGGCTAAGGCCATGATCTCGCGTTTGTGAGTTCAAGGTTTGTGAGGTTTGTGAGTTCAAGCCCCTTGTCAGGCTCTGTGGTAACAGTTTGGGCCTGCTTAGGATTCTGTGTCTCACTCTTTCTCTCTGCCCCTCTCCTGCTCACACACACACACACACACACACACACACTCTCTCTCTCTCTCTCTCTCTCTCTCTCTCTCTCTCAAATAAACATTAAAAAAAATAAAAATAATAAAAATAAAAATTACAGACCTGAATGAGATTGAGAAGATGTTTTTACACCTTCCATATTTTGAACTTATAGAATAGCAGGAAAGAATTATTTTTTTTTTTTGGATCATATGTCTTTTCCTTAAAGTTTACATTTATACAGTCAAGAAAAGCTAACCCATGTTACAAACTAGTTACAATTAATTTACCTTTAGAGAGCTATATCATTTTTCATTTGAGTATCAAATGTTTCTAAGAGTTTGGCTTAATTTCAAAGAAATAACTTCATTCCTAAAAAGTTTTCTAGAAGACTTCAGAATTCAAAAATTACTTTCCCCTTGACTACATCATGTAAGTTCCATAAGCTAACTCCCTCTTTGCTGTTGCCCTCCACCCCCAGTTATGGAAAGTGGACACTACAAATGAAGCCTAAGGTCAAATAACAAATAACTCACAAAGCTCAATGATTAGAGCCAAGCTCCACTGACTCTAAGTTCAATGCTCACTGTGCCTCTTAAGTTGTATTTTTCCAAAGGAAACTACGTTAAATTCCAAGGGCTTGTATTTAATTAAAAATTCAGAAACAGCTGCAATTGGATGGGATTTTGTCTTTCCTAATACAGTGTCCAAAAAATCAATTATCTGCATTTCACTTTAAAAATAAGGTAACCTAATAGAATAATTTTCCTTGAAGGGAATGTTAAACCAGTTAAAATAATGTTTAATGAAATATAACCTCTAAAACTAACTGAGGTGATTACTAGGGTGGTTCTGTACTAGGAGAAGACTCTTGGTCTGATTGGTAAAAGAATGGGGTTCATGCCATATTCCTGCCACCTACCATGCGACTCTCAGGGAAGTAATTTTCTCTCCATTTTCTCTGTAGCGTTAGACAAGATTATCTTTAAGGTCTCTTCTGGCCCTCACATGCTCTCATCTTACTATAACTTGAATAAAAATGATCAAATAGAAATAGAATATTAAAACAAGACTCCCAAGATAATTTATTCCAATCATCTCTTTTATAGATAACGATACCTTAGTCTGGAGAGAGGAAGTGGCTGACCCATAGTCACCTGCAAAATTAACATGCTTTATTCATATTTTTACAGCTGGCAGAGTAGCAATTTCATAGAGTTAGTGGCTCTTCTTGCTAGACTAGACACCGAAGAGAGCAAAAAAATCTCTAAAAGTTATTAGCCTAGTAGTTGGCATTTGCTCCCAGGAATATAGTTTATAGTTTCTACTTCAAAGCAACTAACCAACTGTATGGCCTTATTTACCTGACTTCAACTTTCTCACTTGTAAGAGAAGAGATTGGAATAGATAAGGTATACCTATTAAAAGAATTTTTATGATAACTACATTTATTCATCTATTTAATAATTATGTGAGTACCTGATACACACCTGCGTTGTTGTGTCTCTGTTCTAGGTATTGTGTTTGTAAAAGGAAACAAAATACACAAGCTCCTAGTCTACGAGGAAGATACAATCTCCTCTGAAAGGAGAATGATTTAAAGAAAAACAAATGAAATAAATTCAGAGCCCTAGGCTAGATAGTATGGGAGGCATCAAAATGCACAAGTCAAAGATCTATGCCCTTCTGAAGATTTAAAATCTAGAGAAGCTCAAAGCAGGTTTTTCATGTTTTGTGTAGAACATTCTACTGTAGGCATCCAATGTATGCCTGCAAATAGTAAGCACCAAATAAAAAATAAATGAATAAATGGAAGAGGCAATATTAAAGTGTTTATGATCATAACTGCTCTTTATTTATGATACATTTTATAAAATAACTTTTTATATTTGTGATATAAAAGCATTAATAAGTCTTTAAAAAGTGTTGCTCTATTCTTGAGAAATTGGGCTGGGAAAGTAGAAATAAGAGATAGTTTTTCATGTTCTTAGTTTAGATGCATATCTAGCTCTTCATTTTATTCATCCCTTTCAACAGAAATATTAGTGTTTCAGGAAAGGTTATTTGTTTTGAATTTGTTCCATGACATTCTGTTTTGTCTTGGTAGAGGGGTGAGTGCCTTCTGATTACTAAAAATATTAACTTAAATACCATGATATTAACAGCTTAAGGTGTGTGTCACTCACATTTACAAGGCAAAACATAGTTTCCTTTGTGAAAGACAAAAGTGCTATAGAGAAAACCTTCTCTACCCTGGGACTATAGAAGTTTTGTGTTTGTGAAAAGTTTAAATTAGAATAAAGAATTTATAAAATTAAAAAAAAAGCACATAGCCATAATTGTTCTTTGGATTCTGTGTCAATTACAAGACACAAAAACAGAGATCAAGTAGCTCATAAATAGGGGAAATCTCAGATTTGCCAATGATTTTTCCTTTTTAATATTTAATACTTTGAAACATGTAAACTAAGATATGTGTATTTTTTCCTAGAGTACTATGCCTCTTGGTTTTTTATTAAAATGCAAATTTCCCTTAAACTATGATTTTAAAGGAACTTAAGTTTCAGTTAGAATATTTCAAAGTACACACTTCTCATCAAATGTTAGAATATTTCAAAGCATGTTACAACTGTGATCAAGCTTATTTCATTTCTAATAAGACATGATGATCATCTTCATTTTAAAGAATTTATTAAAATTGCGGAGGTCTTGCCCCAAATCTCCCAAGATCATAGTTATGCTTCCATATTTTCAATTCAATCCACTATTATACAAAAGCATTGTGGGAGACAATGTAAGGGATATAGAATGTGCTCTCTGCCTTTCATTAGCTCATAGTATATTAATTTTTAGCTATATCTTCTAAACTGTCTCCTCTTTTTCTACTTCAACAGTTAAATTCAGGGTATCTCTCCACTCTTTAAACTGGTTAGAACAGGACTGACTATTACTCAACCCCAGGTAATCAAGAGCAGAAAGATCCACAATAGTTGGACTTTGTGTCTTGTGTTGTGTTGTTTCCTGCTTGCAGCAAAACATAAAATCACAACACAACAGAGCCCTAACATTTAATACAGAGAGGGATTGCAAACCCTTACAAACTTAAAAATAAAATTAACCAGTGTGAAGCAAACTATATGAATTTAAAAGTAAAAAAAAGTCCATAAATAAGTCATTAAAACTTTTTAATATTTTTAAAAGCTCATAAAATATTAATGCAAACTTCCACTTGAGCTATAATAGAGTAATATGGAACAGATTCACCATTATAGTTAAACAACAGACAGTTGAGCACAATATGTGAAGCAGTACAGGACTCACAGTGATCCCTGAGAGAAGGGAAACAAGGTAAGCCATAAAATTTCACCAGCTTCATGCCTGGAGTATGTGCCTAGGCTAAACTCAGGAAAAACTAAACAGATAAGAATCCTAATGTCCTAATGAATTAAGGACAGAATTTAATCTTTGAATAAAAGAAATGTCCAAATGGTTAGACTTGGGGCAGAGCACCAGAGACTTCACAGATGGAAGGCTCAGGAGATTTTCTGAGAGGTCTTTTTGAGTCTTCAGCTGAGTATTCCCTACATACATGTGAGAGGAAACAACTAGAAGTTAGGAGAAAACCAAGAAAAAAAGAAAAGCAGAACAATAACAAGATCCCATAATGGGCTGGGAATAATTCAATAATTCATCCTCCCAACAAGCCTGACAGGAAAGACTTTACAAATGAAAATGGATAGTATCCTCAGAAGAGTGTCACCTTCGTAATATGGCTAAATTACTCTCAGACAAAAACCTTCTCTGGATCTTCCCCAAGAAATCTTAAAAGTAAACATTAAAAAGTTCCAACTTATTTTAGTAACTTAACTAAGCATCCGAAAAATCCAATAGTCTTTAAAGGAATGGAGGAAATAACAACCAACAACAAAATTTAAAATGTCAGACACTTAACTGAAAACTACCTGGCATACGCATAATAGGAAATTACTAAAATAATGATAAAAAATAAATCAATAGAAACAAATTCATAAATAGGCTTAATGAAACTCAAAAAGATGTTAAGAAAATTATAAATATACTCCAAATGTTGAAGCAAATAGAAAAATAACCATGGTTAGAAGGAAAAGTAAAGCTATCTCTAAAAATACAAAAGGAAACTACTAGAGAAGAAAAAATACCTGACATGGTAGTTACATTAGAGGGAACAACACTTCCAACACTGTAAACAAATTGCTATACACACATAACCACATGCACAGGCGCATGTGCACGCACACACACGAAACTGTCAAAGATAAAACACATTCAGAAAGAAAATACCAAAAAAAAAAAAAAGTGAAGAGAACACCATGATTTATATGACAATATCATGTATTCCCCACTTATGTCAATGGATAGATCATCCAGACAGAAAATTGGTAAAGAAAACTTTGGTTGTGAACAACATGTTAGTCCAGATCGACTTAACAGATATTTAGAGAACATTCCATCCAAATGCAACAGAATATATTTTTTCCTCAAGTGCACATGGAACATTTTCTAGGATAGTTCATATGTTAGGCCACAAACCTTAATAAATTTAAGAATACTGAAATAATAGCAAGGATATTTTCTGACGATGGTGGTATGAAGCTAGAATTACATGGAGAAAACTGGAAAATTCACAAATATGTGAAGATTAAAAAAACATGCTATTGAACAACTAAAGGGTCAAAGAAGAAATGAAAAGAGAAATAAAATACACCTTGACACAAATGAAAATGGAAATGTAACATACCACTAACATACCAAAATTTATGGGATGCAGCCAAAGCAGTTCTAAGAGGAAAGTTCATGGTAATAAATGCCTATCTTGAGAAACAAGACAGTCTCAAATAACCTAACTTTACACCTTAAGGAACTAGAAAAAGAAAAAAGGCTAGAGTTAGAAAGAGGAAAGAAATAACAGAGTAGAAATAAGTGAAACAAATTAAAAATACAATAGAAAACATCAATGAAACTAAGAGTTGTTCTTTGAAAGATAAACAAAATTTACAAGCCTTTAGCTAGACTCACCAAGAAAGAACCAAAATCAGAAATTTAAGAGGTTATGCTACAATTTATTCCACAGAAATACAAAGGATCATAAGTGACTACTATGAAAAATTAGGTCTAGCAAATTGGACAAAATTGAAGAAATGGTAAATTTGTAGAAACATTCAACCTATCAAGACTGACACATAATGAAACAGAAAATCTAAACAGGCTGAATACTAGAAAGGAGACTGTTAGGGAGGTTTTTGATTACTGACCAAAGTCCAGGAACAAATGGCTTCACTGTTGAATTCTACCAAACATTAAAAGAAAAATTAATACAAATCTTTCTCACACTCTTCCAAAACATAGAAGAGGGGGGAACTCTTCCAAACTAGTTTTACAAGGCCAAGATTATCTTGATATCAAACCAGACAAGGATGCCACAGAAAAGAAACTTACAGGCCGATGTTCTTGACAAGCCTAATTGCAAAAATCTTCAATAAAATTTTAGCAAACGATTTCAACATACATTAAAAGGATCATAAAGCATGACCAAGTAGGATTTATTCCAGGGTTGCAAGAATGGTTCAACATCCACAAATTAGTCAATATGATTCACCATATTAACAAAATGAAGAATAACAATATGATAATCTCAAATAAATACAGAAAAAGCATTTGATAAAATTCAACATCTGTTTATGATAAAAACTCTCAACACAGTGGCCATAGAGGAAATGTGGTTCAATATAATAAAGGCAAAATATGACAAACCCACAGCTAAGATCATACTCTGATGAAAAGCTAAGAGCTTTCCCTGTAAGATCAGGAACAGAGCAAGGATGTCCTTATTGCCACTTTTATTCAACATAGTGTTGGAATTCCTATCCAGAGCAATTAAGAAAAATAAAAGTCCTCCTAATTGGAAAGGAAATAAAACTGTCACTATTTACAGATGACATGATATTATATACATAGAAAACACTAAAGACTCCAACAAAACTGTTAAATGAATTCCATAAAGTTGCAAGATACAAAATCAATACAAAAAGAGATTTTGCATTTCTATACACAAATAATGTACTCTCAGAATGAGAATTTGAAAAAAGAATCCCATTTACAATGGATTCAAAAAGAATAAAATATCTAGGAATAAATTTAGTCAAGGAGGCAAAAGACCTATACTCTGAAAACTATAAGGCATTAAAGAAAGAAAATGAAGAAGATAAAAATAAATGGAACGATATTCTGTGATCATGGATTAGAAGAACACTATTAAAATGTCCATACTACGCAAAGTGATGTATAGACTTAGTGCTATACCTATCAAAAGTCCAAAATAACTTTTCACAGAAATAAAACAAACAATCCTAAAACATGAATGAAACTATAAAACACCCAGAGTAGCCAAAACAATCTTGAGAAGAAACAAAGCTGGAAGTATCATGCTTCCTAATTTCAAACGATATTGCAAAGCTATAGCAATTAAAACATATAATATCAGCATAAAAACAGATATATAGATCTATGTAGCAAAATAGAGAGCCCAGAAATAAACCCATGCATATATGGTCAATTAATTTATGACAAAAGAGCCAAGAATTTACAACAGGGAAAGGGGAGTCTTCTCAAATATTATTAGAAAAATTGGACAGCTGCATGCAAAAGAATGAAACTAAACCACTATCCTATCTTACACCATACACAAAAATCAACTCAAAATAGATTAAGGAATTGAATGTAATACCTGAAACTGGAAAACTCCTGGGGAGTGGGTAACACAGGCAGTAAGCTCCTTGACATAGGTCTTGGCAATGATTTTTTTTTTATCTAATACCAAAAGCAAAACAACAAAATTAAAAATAAGCAAATGGGACTACCTCAAACTAAAAAGCTTCCGTACATCAAAGGAAACCAACAAAATGAAAAGGCAACCCACTGAATAAGAGAAAATATTTGCAAATCCTATACCTGTTAAAGGGCTAATATCAAAAATATAGAGAAAACTAATACAACTCAATAACAACAAGAAATTAGTTAATATATGGGTAGAATATATGCACAGACATTTTTCCAAAGAAGACATACAGATGTCAAATTGGTACAAAAAGATGCTGTACATCATTAATTGTTAGGCAAATGCAAGTCCAAATCACAATGAAATATCACCTCATACCTGTTAGAATGGCTATTATCAAAAAAGAATAAATGTCAAGTGTGCAAGGATGTGGAGAGAACAGAACCCTTGTGCACTAGTGTTGGGCATGTAAATTGGTGTAACCACTATGGAAATCAGTATGAAGTTTACTCAAAAAATTAAAAATATAATGCCATATGGTTTAGCAAATTTACTTATTAATATTTATATGACAAAACGAAAATACTAACTCAAAAAGATACATGTGCCTTCATGTTCATTGCAGCATTATTTATAATAGCCAAGATATTGAAACAACCTAAGCATCCATCAATGGATGAATAAAGAAATTGCAGTATATATACACAATGGGATATCATTTAGCCATAAAAAATGAAATCTTGCCAGTTACAACAACATGAATGGACCTTGAGGCCATTATGCTAAGTGAAGTCAGTCAGGCAAGAAACACAAAATACTGTATGATACAAGTGGACTCTAAAAATAAGTACAATTTTTAAAAAGCTCATAGATACAGAGAACAGATTGGTGGTTGCTGGAGGTAGAAAGTGCGGAGGGGAAGTGAGAGGATTGGGTAAAACGGTTTTGTTCTTAGTTTAGATACACTGAGCATAAAATAATAATAATGTATTTAATCTCCTTTGTTGGTACCCGATGCAAAGAAAGCATCCAATAAAGCCTAGCTGTTTTATCAATAAAAAATTTAAAAATAAATGAAATACGGCTAGACACTCAGAGGTATAAGAATGGGAAAGAAAAAGTATTTAAAGAAATAGTACCCCCAAATCTCCCAAATTTGATGAAAACTATAAACTTAAAGATAAGTGCAGTTCAATTAATCCTGAATAAAACCAAACACAAAGAAACTCATTTCAAAGCATATGATGATTTTATTCGAACCAGTGATACAGAGAAAATCTTAAATGCAACCAGATAAAGTGTATTACATACAGAAAAACAAAGATATGAATGATAGATAACTTTCATAAGAACTATGAAAGCCAGAGATAATGTAGATACATCTTTGGAGTACTAAAGAAAAAACAAAAATATTTTTCAGAACTGGTGGCTCTTTTTTCAGACAGGCAATTCATGTCATTATGCCTAAACAGGGAAAATAATGTTAAAGTTTTTCAGACAGAAGTAAAATGACATGCACGACATACAATAAAAGGCATCAGAAATGGTAAATACATAAATATAAAAGATATCTTAGGTATGCCTGGGTGGCTCAGTTAAGCATTTAACTTCAGTTCAGATCATGATCTCACAGTTGGTGGGTTCAAGCCCTGCATCTGGCTCTGTGCTGACAGCTTGTCACCTGGATCCTGCTTTAGATTCTGTGTGTCCCTCTCTCTCTGTGCCTCCCCCGCTCACACTCTGTCTCCCTTTCCCTCTCTGTCAAAAATAAACATAAAAAAAAAAGGAAAAATAGAAAGCAAAGAGCAAAATGGTTGAAAGAGAAATCAAAATCCTATTTGAAGTTTTCAAACTTTTCTCTCCCTAATCAATAGAACAAAGGAGAAAATCAATAATACTGTAGAAAACTTGAATGACCTGACCTAAATGTCGTTTATAGATCACTCTATCCAAAATTCAACAGAATATCAAGAATTTCATGTGCACATGGACCATTCACTGAATCAGACTTATTTCTGGTTGTAAAACAAATCGTAGTAAATTAAAGGAGCTTAAGTCATACAAAACATGTTCTCTGACCACGGTGAAGCTAAAGTAGAAATCTATACCAGAAAGCTATCTGGAATATTTCCCCAATATTTGGAGATTAAACAATTCTATATAATCCATGAATTAAAGAAATTATCACAGGCATTACTAGAACATACATTAAATAAAAATGAGCACAAAAATTTAGAACATGGAAATGAAGTAGAGGGAAATTTATAACATTAAAATCCTTATATTAGTAAAAGAAAAACAAGGTCAAAAATCAATAGTGTAAGCTCTTCAGGATACTTGTCATAGAGTAATGGAAATATATAATCATCACAGGCGCTACTGGTGAATATGTTGAATAAAAATGAGAACGAAAATTTAGAGCATGAAAATGAAGGAGAGGGAAATTTATAGCATTAAAATACTTATATTAGGGGGAAAAAGGTTAAAAATCATGGTGTAAGCTTCAGGATATTTGCCATAGAATAATGGAAATAGATGATCAAAGACTGTACTGAAATTCTCATTACAGCTTTATTTCATAATAGTTCTAAATATGGAAACAATCCATGTCTTATCAATTCACAAATGAACAAATTGTGGGGAATACATTTAATAGAATAATATTCGGCAATAGAAATGGGCTACTGATACATGCAAAAACCCCTACTTTTAAGAGCATTATGCTTAATGAAAGAACCCAAATGCAAATAACATGTACTATATGATTCCATTTATATGAAATTCTAGAACATTCAAAACTATCATGACTGAAAACGGAATTGCCATAAGCCAGATGGGAGGACAGGGTATGGCTGAAAACAACTATTAAGGAACTTTATGAGTGAGAGACCCGGTATAATAATTTGGGTAGTGATTGGTTACAGGACTGTGAATATTTATCAAAATTTACTGAACTCTACCCTTAAAATTGCTGAATTTTACTGTAAGTTAGACCCCAGTAAAGCTAATTTTAAATTAAAAAAAATCAATTCCAGAAAAAATAGATATCTGTGAATCTGAGATTCCACCCAAGGGAGCAAGAACCATTTAAAAATAAATATGCAAGAGAACCTTCTCTTTCAGGAAGAGTTTTCCATAATTCTGAGTAGTGGGAAATACACAGTATTTCTTTTTTTCAGTAGGAGTTGCCATTGGTGGCCCTGCTGCTTCTAGAGCAAATGGGATGTGTTTGACTTGCTTAGTATGCTCTAGGAGTTTGAATAGAAAGTCTGTATCCAGAGGTACAGGTGGGGATGCCTCCTGCTGGTATCTTTTTAGTTTACTTTCATGATCTAAATATCCTACCCAATTTTATTAGTTTAATTGAATTTCCTTAGAAGTATATATAATATTCTTCATGCATGGTATACTGTGCTATATACTGTACCCAAAGGGTTTATTCAAGCTAAATTAAAAACTGAAAATAAAGATATACACACCTTTATGAGTCAACATTATCCCGCTGGATTTCTTCATTTAAATACTATAAGGGTATTATGTAGATTTTAAATATAAATGAGAAACAGAAGGAGGAATTATACAAGTTGGAAATATTAGAAAAGTCCTACTGAAAGAGAAGGCAGTGTTTCATTATGGAAAGAGCATAGTCTTTGAAATAAAGGTCTAAGCATGGAGAGGAAAAGTGTGGCAGTGTGATGAGGGAGAGTGAAAGGAAAGGTGGCTGGAATGTAAGGTACTGAGATGGAAATTGGGGGAAATGGCACTGAAACGAACAGTGGCTTCACTGACAAAACTCTTAAATGCCAGGCTGAATAGTTTTACCCTAATTCAAAGGCAATGGTTTTTTGTTTTTTGTTTTGTTTTGTTTTTTTTTGTTTTTTGTTTTGGAGAGGTGTAACACGATCAAAGTTTGCAAGAGAAAGTTTATTTTGGGGGCTCCTGGGTTGCTCAGGTTAAGTGTCCAACTCAGGTCATGATCTCCTGGTTGGTGGGATTGAGCCCCACATCAGGCTCAGCACTGACAGTGTGGAGCCTCCTTGGGATTCCCTCTCTTCCTCTCTCTCTACCCCTTCGCTGCTCGCACATGTGCACTCTCTCTCTCAGAATAAATAAATTAAAAAAAATATTCTGGCACTGTAGAAAGGAGACTGGAGAGAAAAGAGGATGGAAAACCACTTGTAAGGGCGCCACTTTCATCCAACACAACATACTGGGGTTTACATGTCTTCCCCCACATCCCAACTACACACACCATGTTCTCTTAGGATACTTGCAGATGCTCACAGAAGTCAAGGAAGGCACTTGAGTTAGGAAAAAAAAACATAATGAAACTCTATATTTATATAAAAGCTAACCTTCATAGTAGAAAAGACTTCTACCTTAACATCCTCCTACCCTAGAGCTGTCCTGCCATGTTATAGCCCTATTTCAGCCTAAATAACATTTAGGCATTTCATAGTATACTATTTTTATGGAACTGTCTGAAACCATTTTTCAGCCTACTGAAGTTCCTTTTTGCTGTCCCTCCTTAGTCAGTTTATGAAGGACTTTATAACCTTTGAAAATCAATTTATGGTCTTGTTAGGAAATTGTCCCTTAAAAAAATGGATGCAGCTGTCCAATTGGACACACCAAAAAACAAGACAGAAAATTATCTGAAGAAATCACAAATATAGAGCATATTAGTTTGACTGTGTCTCCCACATCTGACTATATTTGAATTTAGAAGATTTCCTTTGGAAGGCAAAATTTTCTTCTCAGCTATTTTCATGTTCCCACTCAGTAAACATTCACAAATTTCCCCATTAGTATTTAATGAGAACCCAGGGTGAAATACCCAATGTTTAGATGGCATGGTCAAAGGGTTCCTCTCTTGTATAGACAATACATTTGAGATTACATTGTGGGAAAATCTAGCAAAGAAAAATTCATCTTTTCTCTTAGATGGTCACAAATCAAGTGTAATAATCTTATAGGTGAAAACTGTCATGTAATTAACTTTATAAAAGGTTTCAGAGAGGCTCATAAAAGTGTTCATCCAAAGTCACACAATCAGTAAATTATAGATCCAGAATAAGAACCCATAGTCTTATTCCAGAGCTCACATGCTGACTTGCCATTGCACTGAACAAGCTCTAACCTCCGTCCTAAATCTTAGTGCTCTGTGCACTGAACTATAGTTACACGTGTCTAGGTTTTTCTTTCCAAGATGCTGAGAGATAATGGCATTTAAAGAACTTACTTAGAGGGACACCTGGGTGGCTCAGTCAGTTAAGCATCTGTCTGACTACTGATTTCAGCTCAAGTCATGATCTTATGGTTCATGGGATTGAGTCCAGCATTGGGCTCTGCACTGTCAGATTCTTTTCTCTCCCCCTCTCTCTCTGCCCCTCCCCTGCTAGTTCTCTCTTGCTATCTCAAAATAAATAAACTTAAAAAAAATAAAGAGCTTACTTAGAAATATGCCTGATGCTAAATGTGAGTTTAATAAATGATAGCTTATATTAATATAATAATTTAAATAGAGGGGAAAAGGCAAATTTTCTGTCTGATGTTAGTTATCTAGAAGAGCCTGAATAAAGACTTCAAATGTGAGAGGGCTTTTGATAGGTGCTCTAATTCAGCAACTGTAGCATTCAGTGGATGTACTAGAAGGGCTCAGAAGACAGGAGACTTGAATATAAATTCTAGCTCTACCCTGGGATTGGTTCTTTTATTAATTATTTATAAGAGCCAAGTATTGTTATAGCTAGAAGGGGTGCTAGAAAAAAATCTAATTCAATATATTTTAATTTTACTTATAGGTAGACCCATTGAGACCATAGGTAATATTCAAGGAGGCTGTAACCTCCCCCAGGCTTTCAGGGAAACTTTGGAATGCATTAGTATATGTTATTGTTGCACCCCTCTCCCTGCCCCCCCCCCAAAACCAGTCAAGCAAAACATCCTCATTGTTTTATGGTACTATGAGAATTAGGAGCCATTTATCTGGAACAACTTCTAAAAAGCTTAGTCTTGTGTAGAAAGTATTTTTACACAGCTAGTCAATGACAAAGCCAGAACTAAAATCTAACCCGCATTCTTTTTCTTATACCAATAAAAACAATTGAAAAAAATATGCTTTTGTATTTATTTTAATGTTTGATCCAGTGTGCTTAACCAACGAAAAGGTGAAATGAACGTGAAATGTAAGGAGTTAGAGGTTGCATTTGTTTCATTTATTGTGTTCCAGTGCCAAGAACATACCCAACACAGAGTAGGGTCTCAATAAATATTTTTTTGAATGAATAAATGACATTAGCTAGTCTGTCTCATTGAATTGTTAGATTTCTGAGAACAAAATGCATACTTCAACCACATGGTGGAGCCATTTCATAGTTTATTTGAAAAACAGTTTAGAAGAAACCAAATACTCCAACATACTACCTTTTCTTTGATAAAGTGATTTGAATGCAGAGTATGAAATTTAGATAATTTATCTGGTGAATCTACTCACTTAGAAATCCTTAACAAGTAAAATGGTTAGAATTACTGATAGGAGAATGAAATGTTGCATAGGAGTAGTTTTTACTTCTACTGGTTTAGTTCAGAGAATGTTTTAATCCAAATGACATTTACTTGGTAACTGGTAGGCGCTACCTATGGCTCTCTAGTAAGTTCCCTTGGGACAGATAAAAGCATTCACAAAATAGCTGAATCAAGATGGAGATCCCACCTGATGTCTAAAGGTATGGACACATGGGCCACAGAGGTCTCAGGAGAAACAGTAAGAACTGGAGCTTTTCTAAATTTCTACATTTTATCTGACATTAAGGTGAATCAAAGAACTTGGGTCTAAGAGACATGGAAAAATAAAACTTTGTAAGTGGGCTTAGATGCTAGAGCTAAAGAGGAAGGGCAGTGATGAAGTCTACTTGTATCAGTTCTAAGGGGCAGGTGATCCTCATTTATTTTAGTTTTTATATTCAATAATGGGGGTAGGGGAATAAGTGAGAATTCCAACATCCATACTCAACACCATTTCAGAGTTGACTTTGTGGTTTTCTTTCTAATGTTTTCAGGCTGTTTCTGCACATTCACCCTACCTCTAATACACACATGCCCTTTCTCTTATACGCACATGCATTCACCACACATTACATTACCTTTTCCAACTGTGGTCACCAGCCTTATCCTCTGGATAGTGCCCTAGGTTTCAGGATGATATGTCACTATTAAAATACCACTTCCCACATATATCTCTATGTAAGTGACTTTCATCCATTTTTTTTCTCTCATTTAAGCTCATCATTTTGAATCATCTCAAGACAAATATATCTTGAATTCCAAACCACCTGGGGTAGATATCGGGACTACATTCCCCCTATAAATTATCCATGAAAGGCTAGTGAAAAGAAACAAAGTCCCTGGACAGGGAATAGAGCAGGCTGCCATCGACTCCGTTATGACATTTTCTTTGGTTCTTTTCAATAGCCCGTTCTAAGCTCCTTGTCATATAACCTTAACTTCTCTTTTTATTTCTCTACCAAACCCTCAATGTCTTAATGTAACCTTCTTTTTCATTCAAAGCACTAAGATAAACATTCCAAAATATTGGTGCATGAATGTAGTAAATAATGCCTCAAATTTTAAAAATTGTTCCTTTAGCCAACCATACGAAAATGGTATTTTCTCAATGACTCACAGTATTATGTTGGAATATCCATTCCATAAGTGAAATCCCCTTAACTTTCTCAGGGGTCTACAAATTCCATTTAGAGGAGAAATGAAGGATTATGAGAGAGAGAGAGAGAGAGAGAGAGAGAGAGAGAGAGAGAGTTTGTGTGTGTGGGGTATCCGTGCACACAATTTGACATTGTTGAAATAAATTCCCCTCTTCTTTAAAAATTTTACAAAAGCATAGAGTCATTTATAGCTTAAATCTATATTTTTTAATATATAGTACATGGGAGCATACAGACAAAAGTATGCTTTGAAAAACACTTGCACTAAAAGCAGTGAAGGCAGGATCTGACATTCCCTGCAAAACTCTTAGGAAGTGCCAGAGGTATGGCTGTCAAGGAGAAATAAAAAGGGAAAAGAAAAAGAAAAAGGAAGAAATGGAGTTTTTGGTTTTAAGCAATTATGAGGAGGCTGGTAGCTTTATGATAGATCAAAATCTAAACTATAGGCCAACTATCTTACCAGAGAGAACCATGGAAAGAGACAGCTAAAATGAGCCCTCGTGTGGTCAGAAAAATCCCTAAAGACTACTGTCAAAAACTACCTGCTTGGAATTGTGTCAGAGTGTAATTCCACTTATGCCCCAGGGATTATTGAAAACAATAGAGCCATCAGCCAGCAATTGAAGGAGTCTAAAATTGAGGGGGATATTAAAGTAAGCAGACAATTTAACAGAGAGATCAGAGAAAGTTAGCCAAAGAGAGCTCTGTTAAAATCACCATCACCCCAGAGTGATTCTGCTCTTGCCCTAGCTGCACACTTTGAGGAATAAGATCAGCAAGTTCACACTGAGAGGGTGAAAGCCTTCCCTAAAATAATCTAATCAATTCACTAAACAGATTAATGATTTTGTTGTGATTACACAACAAAACAAGACCCAGAAAGGGGTAAGGAGAATAAGCATCCACAATTACTATATTACCTAAAATATCAGCTTTTATTATTTATTTATTTATTTATTTATTTATTTATTTATTTATTTATTTATTTATTTTAGAGAGAGGGTATGTGCTAGCAGGGGAGAGGGGCAGAGGGAGAGAGTAAGAGAGAGAATCTTAAGCAGATTCCATACCGTGACCTGGGGCCAATCCCACAACCTTGGGATCATGACCTGAGCCAAAATCAAAAGTCCGGGGTGCAACTGACAGAGCCACCCAGGTTCCCTAAAATATCAAACTTTAAATATATGACATATGAAAAACAGGAAAGTATGACTGTATGACTCATATACCTGGAAAAAAAAAAAAAGAGGCAGGAGCCCAGGATAGGACTAGGAGATATAGAATTTAAAGAAAAAAGACTTAACAGGCACTATAACCACATTCAAAGAACTAAAAAAAGCTTAAAGGAAGCTAACATGACAATTTCTCATCAGAAGGTGAATACCCTTAAAGAGTTAGAAATTATAACCAAGAAGCAAATGGAAATTACTGAAGTTGTCAAAGTAATTTCACATATAATTTAATAACCAAAAGGAAATAGTCCTTAAAGTAGGTTTGAGTAGATTATGTCTGAATTGAAAGAATCACTGAACTAACTATAAAATAGCATGAGAGAGAATACCCAATCTGAAAAGCAATGGGAATAAAGAGTGAAGAAAAATAAACAGAGCTTAAAAAATTAGAAGACAGTTGGCTGAAAGTTCCCCAATTTGATGACAGGAAAAAATAGTCTAACACATGATGCTGGGATAACTAGATAGCCAAATTGAAAAGAATTTAGATTTCCGCCTCATACCATATAATAAAGTTAACTGAAATGGACCTTACACCTAATGTAAGTGTTAATACTATAAAAAACTAAGAAGAAGAGGGGCGCTTGGGTGGCGCAGTCGGTTAAGCGGCCAACTTCGGCTCAGGTCATGATCTCACGGTCCGTGAGTTCGAGCCCCGCGTCAGGCTCTGGGCTGATGGCTCAGAGCCTGGAGCCTGTTTCCGATTCTGTGTCTCCCTCTCTCTCTGCCCCTCCCCTGTTCATGCTCTGTCTCTCTCTGTCCCAAAAATAAATAAAAAACAAACGTTGAAAAAAAAAACTAAGGAGAAGAAAAAAAGCTATGTTTTATGAAATTGTGCTTCAAAAGAAACGTCAAGAGAGTGGGGAAAAAAAAACACTGAATGGGAGAAACACATTTTCATAAATTTATAAAGGACTTTAACCCAGAATATGTAAAAGAAAAACTTTTATAACTCAGTAATAGAAAGCCCAATTAAAACTGGGTAATGGATTTGAACTGATATTTCTCCAAAGAACATATACAAGTGGTGAGTAAGCAAGTTTAAAGATACACAACATCATTAGCCTCAGAAAAACACACATCAAAAACACAGTGAGAAACCACTCTCTCTACTCACTAAGATGCCTATTATCAGACAGAGAAGAGTAAGTGTTGGTGAGGATGTGGAGAAACTGGAACCATCAAAAACTGCTGGTAAAATGAAAAATGGTGCAAACATTTGAGAAAGCATTCTTCCTGTTTATCGAAAGATTAAATAAGGATTTACCATATTACCCAGTAATTTCACCCCTGTCTGTATACCTAAGACCATTAAAAACATATATCCAATAGAAACCAGTGCACAAATATTCATAGCTGCATTACTTATAATAGCCAAAAAATAGAAACAATCAAACTGCCCAACTGATGAATGGTTAAGATGTGATATATCCATATAATAGAATACTTAGCACTAAATATAAATGAAGTATACTAAATGCTATGACCTAGATGAATCTTGAATATATTATGTAAAATGAATCCATTCACAGAAGACCACATGTTGTTTGATTCCATTTATATGAGATATCCAGAATAGGCAACTCCATAAGACATAGAGTAAAAAAGTCTAAGGCTGGAGGGATTGGGGGGAACATAGTGAAGGCTGCCAGTAAGATGGGGTTTCCTTTTGAGGTGATGAAGTATTCTAAAATATATTAAGGTTATGTTTGCACCATCTTATGAATACACTAACACCATTAAATTTTACATTTTAAATCTGAGTTGTGTAGTGATTTATGGTTCAAAAACGCTGTTAATTTTTTAATAACATGTCCTTGTGGCTTTGAGGAAAATGAGAATAAAAAAACTTCTAAAAGCTTTTACAGAGGCAAAAGAGGTTGCCTATAAAGGAATAGGATTTAAAACTTATTTTAAAAACTTAGTCACACAGGAAGGAATCAAGATTTCAAAATTCTGGAGAAAAGTTTAGTTTTCTGTTTGATTTCCACACCAAAAATGTTCTCATTCAAGTGTAAGTAATATATTAGTTTTTTTTTTTATTGCTGCATAACAAATTATCACAAACTTAGTTTAAAATAATCTACACTCAGCAACTTCCCTGTGTCAGGAGCCCAGTCTCGCTTAACTGGGTTCTCTGCTCAGGGTCCCACATAGTAGTAATCTAGATATTGGCCAGGTTATACTCCTTTCTGGAGCTTCAGGTCCTCTATGAATTTACATGGTTGTTGGAAGAATTCCTCTTTCTCAAAGTTATAGGACAAAGGTCCCCTCTTTCTTTCTACTTTCAACTGGGGGCTAATTTTGGCACTTCTAGCACCCCTCGGTCCCTTGCCATGTGGCTCTCACAGACCCTCTTACAACATGGCAGCCTGCTTCATCAAAAGATATTCTTCTCCAGCCATCTAAAGTGTCATCTTGTAGTCACGGGAGTGACTATTCCATCACCATTGCTAGAAGTCAGTCACAGTTTCCCACCCACATTCAAGAGGAGACTATACAAGAATTTAATTCATTTGAAGGTCATCTTAGAATCCTTTCTGCCATACAAGGTTTAAGTCTCAGAAAGTTTATCCTCATGCCTTTTCAGAGCAAGTGATCTCAGATATGCGCTTACAAAACATGGCAAAAAAAAAAAAGAACAAAAACAAAACAACAACAACAAAACTGGGACTTGTGATATAAAAGGGGGGCATATACCACAAGGACCATTTTGAGGTATGGCTGATTATTAACATTTTAAGGAGTTTTCAGGCCAGTTGTTAAATGTAGTCAATATTAAAAGTTAAATAAATGTACAATTAAATAAGTTATATTTAAAAATGGAGGGGTTCCTGGGTGGCTTAGTCAGTTAAGCGTCTGACTTTGTCTCAGGTCGTGATCTCATGGTTGGTGAGTTCAAGCCCCGCATCAGGCCCTGTGCTGACAGCTCAGAGCCTGGAGCCTGCTTCAGATTATGTGTCTCCCTCTCTCTCTCTGCCTCTCCCCACATTCGTACTCTGTCTCTCTCAAAAATAAACATTAAAATCTAATAAATATAAAAAAATAAAAACAGTGACAATACTCATTCTTATCACTTCCTAGTTATTTTACTACATTTTCTTACTACTATGCCCAAGATTACTTATATCTATTACATCTTTATGGTAGGCATACTGGACAATAATGAATTACTGCACATCTCTTTCCAACTCTGCCTTCAGTGACTTCAGGTGGCAGTTTGAAATTGGCCATATAGGGAGTATTCACACCACAGAACTTGGCAAAGATTACAAATAAGGCCCAATCCCTTATTGAAGAGCTGGTTGTTAAATGTTCAGTACCTCATTGATTGCAGAAAGAAATTTTAGATTTCAAGGCACTATGCCTTATAGAAAAGCAGCAACAGCATAGCTGTTTACAGCTATGAACTTTGAATACAAAGATGATAGTACCAGGTTTTGAGAGTTTGGGAATGGGAAAAACTATTCAGAGGGTAGAACAAGGGATTCAAATATGGATATGGTATGAGAATCCAACTCCATAGCCCAACTAGAACTTTGCATTCTAAGGTTATTTTGGAATAGGAATATCTTAATACCTTTGGTGAAGATGATTACTCATTGTAGTTCCTAGCTCTCAAAGATATTAACCCCTAGATGGGCTCTATAGTAAATTCTTTCCTCTGGTTGATCCTGTGGAGTAACAGGGACAGTGAAGGTAGCTGGCCTAGATGGGAGCATAAATTTATGAGATCATTCGTCCAGAGAACATCATATTCCCCTAAGCTTCACCTTTACTGAAGTATAAGATTGTTGTGGGCAGAGGATCAGTCCTGCCTGAAAATTTCTTCAGGTCAACCACAGGCCTTGTACAGAATAGATGCTAAGTACTGTATGCAGATGTCATATTGAATTGAATTGAGCTGAGCTACCTGGCATAGAATTAAGGCCTACATTCAGTACTTTACTGAATATGATTAATGATTTAAGGATCAGAGATAATGTACTTGGAATAAAAGCTTATGAACAAAAGTAATCTGATGGTCTTATATTTATAAGCATACTGTCTAAACATTTTATGTATGAAGAGTTCCAGCGACACGTATCTATACCTAAAATACAATTTTATTTTATGGAAAACAATTAGGAAGCTCCAACTAAAAATTAAGAACACAACTCACCCCAAATATAAAGTGCTTTTTCTTTATATGCATTTTGAGTATTTTATCTTTTGACATAGAATGTTACACTGAGTTCTACTTTTGAGGACACTGTTTCTTTTTTAATCAGAGAACACTAAAATTTACAGTAATTTTCTCATAGAGAGAGAATATGGAGGGAACCAAAATATTTGAAGTGTTTCATTCTTTGGCTTATTTCTCTATGAATACTTGAATCCAATAGCTTATAAGTAGATATCCCTGTGAATCTGATATTTCAACTTTCACTGTACAGGATGAAGTTTCTAATGTGTCCTGGGTAAATGGCTTTCTTGGTGAAGACTTCAATTCTCAACACTTTTTGTAATCTCCACTAATTGTAATTCAGTGCTAAGTTTTGAGCTTTACAAAACACAAGATCCCTGAACTTGATATTGAATTTCATTTCATTTACCGTTTAATGACTGCTAACAAGTACACTTAACAATAGTTCTTCAACAAATTCATCACCTGGAATCCATAATGCCTTCCTACTTTCATTATCTGTCAGCCCCGTTTTATCTTCATTTTCCCTCATAACCAGCATAGAAGCCATGTTTCACTTACTACAATTACTTTGAAAATACCCAATATTTCATTCTTTCTGCCTCCATCATTCTTACAAAAATAATTCAACCATCCATACTTTCTATCAATATACCAGAGCAGCTAGAAAGAATCATGCAACTAGGTAGAAGAGTATATTAGTTTCCTGGAATTACTGTAACAAATCAACACAAATTTGTTGGACTAAAACAACAAAAAATTACTCCCTCACAGTTCTGGAGGCCAGAAGTCTGAAATCATTACCACTGGACTGAACTCAAGATGTTGTCAGGGCATTACCTACCCTGTGGCAAGATCATCTAATTTCGGCCTCTGTGGTCACATTTTCTCCTCCTCTTTTGTGTATAATGTTCTTCTGCTTCACTCTTTTGCTATCATCTACCTGAACATTCTGAGGTAATTTCCTCAATTCAACATCCTTAATCACATCTTGCATAAACTTTACCATGTAAGTTAACATTCACTGGTTCCAGGATTTAGGATCTGATACCTTTGGGGGACCATTTATTAACCTACCACAAACAGTTGCTCTTTAAATTCATGATCTCAAAATTCAAGTAGGTTCTCCACATTGCCTAGCAATCTTACTATATATCAGCTGACTCTCCAAGAGAACTGTACATCTGCTCTCTCTCAAAACTTTGATATTGTGTCTTTCAAACTCCTCAGCTAAAGAAGAGTCTACATGTTTTATTTTCCTATCTCTCCAACCTAATTCCATGCCATTGCTCAATTGCTTGCTATGCACCAGCCACAGTTCATTCAACACATACAGCTCTTTCTTAATTCACAGCATTTTACACACACCATACCTTCTCAGATATGTTGTATTGCACTGCTTTTCTTCCTCTTAGCTCTCCCCCAAACTAAAACCAAGACTCTCCTTGCTTAATCCTGCGAGATCACAAAACATCACTTTATATTCAACTTTTCAGGCAACACTATCTTGTTTCCAATTTCCACCCTCTCCACACTCTTCCCACTCTACATACTTTATTTAATGTAACTGAAGACCACGTTTATTTATCTACAATTGTATACCTAGTATATAGTCCAATGTCTGGAGCTTAAAAGGCACTCAATGATTTTCTAAATGAATTCTAAATGATAAATGGAATAACTAAATGTTAAAACCTCACAATTTCATGTTGAAGTATCTGCATGGCTGAGAGTGTGAACTTTGGGGTCAGAAAAACTTGTATTTGAATCCTGGCTTCCTCTTGTCTTAACTGGAAGAACGTGAGCAAAGTAAACAATATCTTGGTATTCTACCTATCACTGATTAAAAAGCAGTGTCAAGTTACAACTCTACCTCTGACCAGGTCTGTAATTACGGACCTTGTCAGACCTCAGTTCTTCATCTTTAAAATCATGGGCTTGGATTAAGTGAAGTCTGACATTCAAATCATGTCTAATATTCTATAATTCCCTTTTTGTGGAAGATTCTAAATGGGAAAATTCAATAGGACAAAAAATTTATTAAAATTTCTGACAAAATTTAGGGGCACCTGTGTGGCTCAATCGGTTAAGCATCCAGCTTTGGCTCAGGTCATGATCTCATGGTTTGTGAGTTTGAGCCCCACATCAGGCTCTGTGCTGACAGCTCAGAGCCTGGAGCCTGCTTTGGATTCTGTGTCTCCCTCTCTCCGTCCCTCCCTTGCTCACACTCTCTCTCTCCAAATTAAATAAACATAAAAATGTTTTTAAAAAATAAATAACATAAAATTTATGACAAAATTTATATAGCTATGCTGAATATTTATGACTTTTTAAACTTTTCAATGTTTTATTATGTACAACATAGGTACATGAAAATATTGGTCATCATAATATCTATCTTTTCAGATTTTACTATGCTTGATTCAGGGGGTTGACAAGCCACACTGTTTGCCAATCATTTTTCATCCTACACATTTGACAGATTGGAAAGCCGTGACAAAGAACTAATTTCAGTTCAGCTTGGGTTATTCTTTGAAACTTTCACAGAACTAGATGGATGTGCTCAATGTGAAACAGATGATAGTTTTGGACAACACATCTGTGAGATGGATAGGTAAGAAACAGTATGAGTTCACTCAAAATTTTTATTTTATATATTGTCAGAATATGGAGAAAAAAATTAACCTCTTTGGTACAAGACAATGTCATATATGGAAACTACTAGCTACTAATTAGAAAAATATTTTAAACATTGTTTCAGGTCATCTTTCAGGCAAGAACTGAAGGCAAGCACATATAGATAATAGACCTTGATATCAGAACCAAGAAGGATATTTAAGATATGCATGCACTGAATAATGAAGAGGGGAAAAAAATGAACTTGGAATCAAGATTATCTGGATTCTAGTTCTGGCACTGTCCTGAGCTTGCTTTATAACAATATATCATATAACGGTATATATGTCAGTGTTTTCTCCTGCACTAAGATGTATTGAGTCAAATAATTCTTGTCAACTGTCAACAATATGTGTATCAGTTAAGATGACCTAATGCAAGTAACAGAAGACTTAACTTCAAGTTTACACAATAGGAATACTTATGATTTCATACAATATGAAATCTAGTGATCAGACATTTGATGGCTAATTGATTTAATGATCAACAATGTCATGAAGGGTCCAGGTTCTTTTCACCTGTGAAGACTCATCCCCTCTTAAAGGATGGCTGCAGCAATTTCAGAAATAACACTCACACACAATGTTCAAGAACCAAAGGGACTCTCTGATGCCTTTAAAAATAAGAGAATTGAGAACATTTTTAAAATTGAATTTCATACACACACACACACACACACACACACACACATATACACACAAGCATACAGAAACAGAGGAGGGATGTATATATGTACACATAGGAACATGGTATATTTTAAACCTTAGAATACTTTGGTCAAACTGAGTATAATAAAATTGATTGGTTATTCCTAATTTTGCTGGACAAAGTAGAGAAAGAAAAGGATAAGCCTGGGATTCCAAGTGTCAACTCAAGTACCTCATGAATGACCTGAAGTTTTCTGGGTCTGTCCTAAAAGAAACCCTTATCTCCTATAGCTACAGAGCTGAAATTGTTGAAAACCAAACCCAGAGCCTCATCCTAAGAGTGGCTGCATTATAATGTAAGTTGAATTCCCAACCTCAGAGTGCTGCTGTTAAAATAAGAGCATACGGGTGCCTGGGTGGCTCAGTCAGTTAAGTGGCCGACTTGAGCGGTTCATGGGTTTGATCCCCCCATCGGGCTCTATGCTAACAGCTCAGAGCTTGGAGTCTGCTTCTGATTATGTCTCTGTCTCTCTCAAAAATAGTAACTATAATTTTTTTTTTAATAAGAGCATTGATTGGGATAGAATAAGATTCTCAAAATGGGAATGGAAACATACGGGAAGTTCCTGATGAATCTGGAGACACTGAATGCTTAAGTTCTGATGAGTCTCTTTTGCCAGTGAAAACTACCATGGTATCCCTATCTAAGATTACCCCTGCTTTGCCTGAGAAAACCATAACAGCCTCCCATGAAATAACTGCAATGCTGCTAATTCTCTTCAGGTACTCCTCACCTCCGCCCGAGGCTCTTAGTTTCTAGACCCATAACTGGACTCATGTCCCGGCAGACCCTGAAAATTGAGGTACAAAGTGTGGCCTATGAAGAGGTGTATTATACTACAAAATAACGCCATGCTTTTTCCAATTTATACAGGCAGAAATCCAGAGAATATGTGTGGCAATGGATATTGAAGGTAAGGGATAATGGTAGAAGGAACATAAAATTTAATCAGGCTGAATTTATTGGTATCAGCCATTTAAGCAGAGAATCTGAATGTAATGTTGTGGCTTAGAGGATTAAAAAGGACTCTGGTTGGCTGAAATATAGGCCAAAAGGTGGCCTACACCACATTAAGTAGAAATGCCAGGGGCACCTGGGCGGCTCAGTTGGTTAAGCGACCAACTTCAGCTCAGGTCATGATCTTGCAGTTTGTGAGTTGGAGCCCTTCATCAGGCTCTGTGCTGACAGCTCAGAGTCTGGAGATACTTCAGATTCTATGTCTTCCCCTCTCTCTACCCCTCCCCTGCTCACACTCTGTGTCTCTCTGTCTCTCAATAATAAATAAACATTAAAAAAAAAAAAAAGAAATGCCAGACGGTCTTGGTAAAAGGATAGAAGTGCTTAGGGAAGTTGGAATGTTAAGGTATATTTATCCTGTGAGACCTTCTCACTCACTCTTGGAGGGTCCAGAGTTCATAGCTTGACTGTGAGAAATTTGTGAGCACAGCCCCAACATCCTTGAACAGCTTTATAGTCACTCTTCTCTACAGATGAGAAATTATAGTGGGAGCTGCTACCACTGAATCAGGAAATCTAAATGCAAAAGGGACAATTGGATTTCGGAATAGCAGAGGGCAAGTGCAAGCACTTAATCAAAGGCAAGGTAGGTGTAGTTGTCCTAGAGAGAACAGAGCCAAAGTAGCGATCAGAATAGTCTAACTAGAAGAGAACACATAATGTTGGCTAGCTGAACACAGTGTTCCTAAGTATCAAATAGATGCATGTCTTAAATTTTTACTTGGATGGGGGGACACCTGGCTGACTCAGTCTGCATAGCATGTGATTCTTGATCTCAGAGTCATGAGATCAAACCCCATGTTGAGCATGGAACTGACTTAAATATGAAAAATAATTTAAAAAATAAATTCTTCTTTGATTTGTATAAGCAGAAGAGTTCTGGGTCAAGTGAACAAAAGTCTAACTTAAATAATAAAAACAGAGTCATGACCAATGAATTCCCAGATTTGAGTCAGTGTATAGACCCAGAAACTCATGAGTCAAGGGGAGGGTGGGTCCTCTTGAGGAAGAACCCTGTCACACTGTCAAAAATTTTTATTAATCCTTCTTTTAGCCTTCCCCAAAGGTACCTAAAGCCAAAGTGACTGTACCTTAGGGAACATAAAATAATCAGATTATTTAACACGGGCTCTAAACTGATACTAATTCAAGGAAACCCAAATTTCACTGTGTTCTACCACTCATAATAGGGCTTATGGAAATCAGATAATTAATGGAATTTTAGTTCAGATTTGTCACAGAATGGGTCCCCAAACTGATTTTTTTAATTTTTTTTTCGTTTATTTATTTTTTGGGGGGACAGAGAGAGACAGAGCATGAACGGGGGAGGGGCAGAGAGAGCGGGAGACACACAATCGGAAACAGGCTCCAGGCTCTGAGCCATCAGCCCAGAGCCTGACGCGGGGCTCGAACTCCCGGACCGCGAGATCGTGACCTGGCTGAAGTCGGACGCTTAACCGACCGCGCCACCCAGGCGCCCCCCCAAACTGATTTTATAATCATTTTCCTAATCTTGGAATTCATAAGTGGAATATACATACTCAGCAACTGGTACAACCCACACATTGGTTCCTTGACTCATGGAGTGAGGGGTATGATAGCAAGAAAGACCAAGTGGAAGCCACTAGAACTGCCTCTATCCAAGAAAATAATAAACCAAAAGCAATACTGCATTCTTGGAGGGATTGTAAAACTCAGTGCTATCATCAAGGACTTGAACAGGATTCCTATCACATTTCTATTCAACTTGCCTATTTGGCTTGTGCAGAAAACAAGCAGACCTTGGAGAATGACAAAGGACTATCATAAGCTTAACCAGGTGGTGACTCCAATTGCTACTGAACCAGAAGTGGCTTCATTGCTTGATCACATTAATACATAGTCTGGTAACTGGTATGCAGCTATTAATATGGAAAACGTTATTTTTGTCAATTTACCACCAGAAGCTGTTTGATTTCAGTTAGCAATGCCAGAAATACACCTTCATGGTCCTAGCCCAGGGGTGTACCAACTCTCTAGCCCTAGGTCATAATTTAGTTCACAGGGATCTTGGTTGCCCTTTCCCTTCTACTGATCTAGAACACTGATGACAGACTGATTGGACCTACTGAGCAAAAAGTAGCAACTAGTCTAGATTGTTGGTAAGATACTTGTAGGTCATAGGATGGGATACAAATCTGACAAAATTTCAAGGGCCTCTACTTCAGTGATATTTCTGGGGGTTTAGTTGCATGGGATATGTGGAGATAACCCTTCTAGGATAAATAATAAATTCTTGCATTCGGCCCCTCTTACAACCAAAAAAGAGGCACAGTGCCTAGTGGAACTCTTTGGGTTTTGGAGACAACATTCCCCATCAGAGTATGCTGCTCCAGTCCATTTACCTAGTGACCTAAAAAGCTGTTTGTTTTGAATAGGACCCCAACAAGAGAAGGCTCTGCAATAGATTTAGGCTGCTGTGCCATCACCTGTGTCATAAGATCCAGTACCTCTAGTGTTTGAGGTGTCACTGTCAGGTAGGGATGCTGTTCGAATCTTAGGCTGGCTCCTAGAGGTCAGTCACAGTGCAGACACTTAGGATCTTGGTAGACAACTGGATAATCAAGTAACTGGCTTGATACAGTGGTGGAATGGCCCTTTTTGAAGACACAGTTACCGGTCTTGGTGGAAATACTGTGAAGGTCTGAAGCAAGGTTCTTCAGAAGGATGCATATGTGCTAAATCAGCATCCAATGTATGGTGCTATTTCTCCCATAGCCAGGATTCATGGAGTTAGGAATCAAGGGGTGGAAATGCGAGTGACATTATTCTATAATGGGAGTCTATACCACTGTTTACCTCCTAGTGACCCACCAAAATTTTGCTTCTTTTCTCCATTACCTCATGCGCTGCTACTCTAGAGATCTTAGTTCCAAAGGGAAGAATGCTTCTACCAGGAGACACAACAATTATTTCGTTGAACTGGAAATTAGGATGAACACATGGCTATTTTGGGTGACTGGTCCTGAATAATAGGAGAAAACTGAACTGCTACTCTACAATGGAGTTAAAGAGTATGTCTGGAACACAGGCTATCTCTTAGGACCTCTGTTAGCAGTACCATATCATGATGAAAATGAAAATGGTCAATGGAAAACTACAACAACCCAATTCAGGCAACATTATCAATGGCCTAGATCCTTAGGGAACAAAGATTTGGATCACCCTCTAGGTAAAGAACCATGACCAGCTGAGGTGCTTGCTGAAGACAAAGAGAATATGAACAGAAGGTAGTTCTAAATACTAGCAATAGCCATGTGACCAGTTATAGAGTCAATATCTGTAATTTGAATATTTATTCTTTATTCCATTATGAATATGTTTGTATGTGTATGGGAAATATATTTTCTTTCCTTTCTTCTTCCCTCATATAACAGAACATATATTGACTTTATATCATACTATTTAATTTACTGGATATCAACGAGAAGAGTGAACATCACCCAAGGTCTTCCCATCATCTTCTGGGGAAAGGGTATTTTGGGTTGTACACAGGATAGCTGTATCATGTTAGGTGGAAATATGATCTTGTTATTGTCTTTGTCTGGAGATTATGTAGGATTTAAAGAGATGTGTGTGGGGGCTAAATTGACAAGGGATAACCTATGGTGGTTAATTTCCTATCAGCTAGACTGTGGTACCCAGTTGTTTGGTCAAACATCAGTCTGGATATTTTAGATGTAGCTAATGTTTAAATCAGTAGAATATGGCTAAAGAAGATTATCTTTATTAAGGTGAATGGGCCTTATCCAATCAGTTGAAGGCCTTAAAAGATTGAGGTCTCCCAAGAAAGAAAGAATACTGTCTTTAGAATCAAAAACCTTATCACCTCTCCCCTGGGTCTCCAGCCTCCAGATCCTCCTACCTGCAGATTTCAAACTTGCCACAATTGTGTGAGTTAATTCTTTAAACAGCTCTCTCCATATATATATTCCATTAATTCTGTTTCTCTAGAGAACCCTAATACATCTGATAGGTTCAATAGGTTTTCATAAAAATTTCTGTGAGATCAGCTCCCAGCAAGCATCAAGAGTACCCTCCCCACACCTAATTATGGTCATCTCCACAACCCTGTATAAGACCACTATCCTAACTTCTCATAGCAAATATCAATTTGTGGTTTTTATATATTACATAAACGTAGGGCTATAGTTCATCTGGCTTATTTCATTTATCACAATGTTAAGAAGATTCATCAATATTGTATGTGGTTACAGTTCATTCTCATTTAGTATAATATTTCATTGTATGAATATACTGACTTAAAATTCATTTTACTGCTAATGGATATTTAGGTAGTTTTAAAATTTTATTTAATACTAATGATTTGCTACAAAAATTTTAGTACGTGTCTTTTGGCAAACAAATGACTTCATTTCTTTGGTGAATAAATGCATATATACTTAGTAAAATTGCTAGGTAAGGTGCATACATGTCCAGTTTTAGTAGCTGTAGCAAAAACATGTTTTGTTAATTTATATTCTCATTAACTATACATAAGATAGAATGTTCTACATTATTTTCAACACTTATTTTCTCTTTTTTTAAACTTTAACCCTCTGGTAAGTATGTGTTAGCATTCCTTCATGGTTTTATTGTGCATTTCCCTGGTGACTAGTAAAGCTAAACACTTTACATATATAATATACAACATAATATAAATATGGAAAAATATTTTATACAAATATGTGTAGATTTTATAAGTTTTTATAGATCTTATAGATACAAAAGCTTTTATATATACAAATTTTATACATACAAAGCTTTTGTTCATTATTTTATATGGGGACATACATTATTTCTCTTTTTATAACTATCATGTAGTAAGGTGTGTATTCAAACTTTTGTCCTTTTTTTCAATTGGGTTGTTTTTTCTATGTAGTCAGAAGGACTTTTTTGTTTATTAAAATTGCTGTTTGTTTAAAGATAAAATTTTAAATATGTCCTCCATTTGTGTTAACTATTTTTCCCCATCTTGTAATAGTATCTTGTGATCATTAAGAAATAAAAATTCTTAATTTAATATAGTCCAATTTATTAATTTTCCATTCTGATTAGCAATACTTTCCATCCTTTAAGGCTGGAAAACAAACAAAACAAAAAACTTTACCTAAAAACTCCCAGCAAATTACCTCTTATATTTAACTGGCCAAAACTGCATCCTAGGTCTATTCCAAAATTATTAAATGAGAGGAAGAACAGAATTGTCAGGACTGACCTGAAGTAATCAAACTCAACATTCTGGGGCTAGAGAGGGGGTCCAGCTTCTGTGTGGCTTTTTATTTGGCCTTTGGGCACAAGAACACTGCATAGAAGCACTCAATAAATATTTCATAAGTTTTTCAACAAGGAAAAATATAGAGAAAATGACTACTGGATAGTCAACTAAAATTAACCATGGAAAACTACATGTAATATGTGCATTCCTTGTCTGCCATCTCTAATCAGTGTTCTTCATGCTTTTTTTTTTATGAATGAATTAGATCACCAGTCAGTCTAGAAACCTAGAGACCCATGTACGTCAAATACATATATATGAAAATACATTTTTTAGCAAATTGTACTATGTACTTTCCCTTTTCACATTCTTTCTCTTCTTTTTCTCCTTCCATGCATATTGATGTTATCATTACCTCATTTTAAGCTTTTTAGAATAGTCTTCTCTTCCTACACAGAACCCCTTCCATGTATCCTTCAATACACAGAAATCCATCCCCTAATTTTCTTCCTAATGCATCATTTTCTTTAGAATATACTTCCCTGCTTCTAATCTTCCAATGATTCCCAAATGGCAAAGGTAGTGTGATGGTTCATTTTACATGTCAACTTGATTGGACCACAAGATGCTCAGATATTTGGTGAAATATCATTTTAAGTGTTTCTATGAATATTTTTGGATGATATTGATATTCAAAATCAGTAGACTGAGTAAAGCAGATTGCCTCCTTCATCTAATCAATTGAAGTTCTGAATAGAACATAAAAGCTGACCAACCCTTCCCCCAACCAATAAGAGAGTTCTTCTGTTTTAACTGCCTTCAAAGTAGGACGTTGACTTTTTCCTGCCTTAAGACTCAAACTGAAAACATAGGCACCTCTCACATTTTGAACTATGAGCCTTTGGACAAAAACCACACTATAGGCCTTTCTGGTTCTGAGGCTTTGGACTCAGATTGAAGCTACCACATCAGCTCTTCTGGATCTCTAGCTTGCCAACTCATCTTCCAGGTGTTGGGATTGTCAGCCCCCACAATTGTAGAAGCCAATACCATAGAGTAAATTTATTTCTCTCAATCCTATCCATTCTGTTCCTCTGGAGAATTCTAATACAAAGTCTAAAATCCTTATCAGAAAATCAGAACTATCACTACCCTCTAAATTTATTTCCAATCAACCATTTCCAACATTCTTTCTCACTACCCTCTCACCAAACATTTTTCACTCTGGTCAAAATCTTTCACCATTATACACCCTGTGAGTTCTCCCTCATTGCTGCTATCTTTGTTACAATGAAATACACTAGCTCACCTTTATTTGCTAAAATAAAGCTCACCTTCTCGTTGAAACCTCCCTGTTTCTGTGTGTGTGTCTTCATTAATCACTGTATTTATTTTAAGTTGTCTTAGATGTATTTAACTTTTGTTGCTCTTTCCCAACCAATTAAAGGCAAACATTTAGTGAGTAATTATGTGTCAGCTACTACACAAAGAGTTTTGCATGATCTAATATAACTACATTATAAGTTAGGCACTATTATTATTGCTATTTTATAAATGAGGAATCGGAGGCTCAGGCATGTTGGGTAATCTTTCCCCAAAGCCAACAGTGGAATCAGGACTCAGCTACAGTTCTGCCTGACTCCAAAGTTCTTTCTCAATACCACCATACTGATATTTGGGTTTTTAACCCTGTTTACTACAGTTTCTTATATACAGCAAAACTTGATAATTTCTTGATCTTCATAATAGTAAATGATATTCCAGTTTAAACTGGAATCTAGTGAGCATTCCATGATAGATTCTCCTAGCTTTGCTGCAAAATAATCATGAAGACATAGAAACAGATGCTCACAGTCCCGCAAAGCTTGGATATAAAACCATCATCTTGCTATTGATTCTCCTAGCTATAAGAATTGTGAAGATGAATTGTGAATCATGATTTGTATCCTGAAGAAATGCTATTATGTTATCAATGAAGGTGAGGTTGCTCATAGGTTTTTCATTTTAACTTAGCATTGGCCTTAAACCTCCCAATACAGCCTTCCTTATCTGTCAAAAGCTAGGGGAATAATAACATACTCTAAATAAGAGCTAATATATAGCTCTTACTCTATGCCAGACGCTGTTCTAAGTGCATTAAACACAATAATGCACTTAATTCTCACACCAAGGTTTTGACATGAGCACTCATCATATCCCCATATCACAGATGTGGAAACTGAAGCATAGAAACACATCAAATGGCATTCTTAAGTACAGATAGTAATTGGCATAGATGGATTTGAATTCAGAGTCCTAAAGATTATTTATCACAATGCTAATCTTCACTATATATATTCATAAGATAGGTCAGTTCCTCCTATGCTGCCTGGCCTTACATTGCAAACTCTGCTCCCTCCCATCCAGTACAAATGCTGTGATCCTTGGAGCCCCTTGGCTGACTCAGGGAGCCAGCTGCAATGGTTGCCCTCTGAAGGTTATAGGCAGCCAACTTGGACTGCATCCTGCAAGCCTCTCTGCTGGAACTCTAAGAGTATGGGCCAAGACATATGGCTGCCTCCACCCAGCTTTCAAAGGACAGGTCTGCCAATAGCCTTGCAACCCAAGCTGGGGAGCACCCTGGGAACAGGACTGGCAGAGAGTCTGGAAGGTCCTTCCCAGTGAACATCCAGCCAAAGATGATTTTTCTTTAGCCTTAAGGTCTAGAGAGGGGATTTGTCCTGTTATGTTTTGGACTTACTTGATACTTTTTTTTCTCCCTTGTGAGGTGGGAAGGTCTATCCTGTACCTGTCTTACCACTGAGTTTTGGAAGCAGGTAACTTGTTTGGTTTCACAGATTCACAAATGGAAGGGAATTTGCCCCAGGACAGATTGTACCTTGAGTCCCTCTTATATCTGATTTAGATGATTTTTAGGTAAGACTTTGGACTTGAACTTTAAAGTTAATGCTGTAAGTTAAGATTTTGGGGGCTATTCAGATGGAATGAATGCATTTTGCATCTGAAAAGAACATGAATTTTAGGGAATCAGAGGTGGAATGCTATCTACTGAATGTTTGTGTCACTCCACCCCCACCCCAAACCACATGTTTGAACCTAATCTGCAAAGTAATAGTATTTGGAAGTGAGGTCTTTCGAGGTGATTAAGTCATTAGAGTGGAATCATAAATAAGAGTGGAATCTTATAAATGAGATCTGTGCCTACTTAGAAGAAACCACATATAGCTTCTCTGCCCCTTAAACCATGTGAAGACACAGGTGGGAAGATAACCATCTATGAACCAAGAAGCAGACTCTCAACAGACACCAAATCTGCCAATACCTTGCTTGATCTTGGACTTCCCAGTCTTCAGCATTGTGAGAAATAAGTTTCAGTTGTTATAAGCCACACAGTCTATAGTATTTTGTTATTGCAACCCCAATGGACTAAGATGTATGGCTCAAAGATGACTTTTCATACGAGATACTCTTAAGTTTATATCTACAATTTAGACCTATGGCTAAGCACCCGAAAATATCCAACTGCCTACTTGATATCTTTACTTGAATATCTATTAAAAATCTCAAATTTAACATATTAAAAATAACCTGCTGATTGTGCTCTAAAACCCATTCTCTGGCAGTCTTCCCCATTTTAGTTAAAGATTCTTCCATTTGCTTTCAGGCAAAAAACCTTGCAATTAACCTTGATGTGCTTCCTTTTCTCACACAGTAGTTCCAATCCATTGCAAGATAACTTTTGGCATAGCCATCAAATATTCTGTGGACCCATATAAATTTGCTAACTTTTGACCATTTTTGAGCTATAATAGTATCAATTTCAAATGGCTCAACTTAATATATACCCAGAACCAAACCACCATCTCTACCACTACGGTCCTTGTTCAAGTCACCATTATTTCTCATCTGAGTATTACAGTAGCCACTTGATAGACTTCCAACTTTCCTGCAAGCTATTTTCTAGGCAGCAGCCCTAGTGATCTGTGAAAGGTACAAATCAAATGTCTCACCATTATTCAGAATACTCCAATGGCTCCCCATCTCAGTCAGATTAAATGTCATCATCCTTAAAATGCCCTACAATGTCCTTGATGATCTTGCCGTCTGCTATTTTTCTATACATGAGCAAATCACATCCCTCACATCCCTGCCCTGCCTCTAACCCTCTTCCACCCATGCTAACCCCCTCTTGTTCCTCAAACACAGGAACAATGGTTCTTTTTGGCATGCACATGCTGTTCCATCTCTCTGCAATTCTCTTGTGCAGATATCTACATGACTCTTTCCCTCCCTTTCATGGGACTTCTGCTCAAATGTCACCTTAGCAGAAGGGCCTTTCCTGGCTACTGTAAGATGGCATGATCCTAGTGCTCTCTTCATAATTCGCCTCCATAATATTTGTCACTAATATATTATGCGTTTATAAGTTTATTGGTTTATTGTCTATATTTATACATTTTCTTAGAGAGGAACTTTGTTGTGTTCATTGCTCTATCTCCGATTTAGCTCATTTTAAGTAAAAATAATATGTATGAAAGAAAGGGAGGGGGGAGAAAGATTAAACCAGCAGCATTATTTTAAATAAAGGATATAAGTGAGTGAGTATAGTTCCCTGATGTCTCTCTTGCTCCTTCTTGGAGAGTACCCAAGGTTAAGTTGCTGATATAGTCTGAGAAGAGTGATGGCTAGAACCAACAATATGTATCAGATCATTATGACAGAAGACAATCTAGTTTTGGGTCCTTATTCAGTAGGTTGTGACCAGGTCCTAGGATGCAGAAACACAATGTTCTATCCATTAGTATTCTTATCAACAGTCATTACATGTTCTTCCTATTCCAGGAAATGGTGTGAGAATCAATACAGATACTTTATGTGAAAGTATATCATAAACTGTACTGTTCTAGATAAATTCATGTGGTGGCTGATAACACTTCAAATTTCAACTAGAGTATTAATAAAAACTATCATATAAAGAAATAAACAGATTGTTCCCATGTGTTTATCATCTATGATCTATGCCTGAAATAATCCAGAGTATGATATCATTTAGCCATTTACAACCTCAATTTGAAGTAGCAATAATATATAAACTTAAGAAAGGGAACTATAAAAACAATTATAACACAAAAGTATTTACATAGCTGTACTTCCTGGGCTTAAGGCTTTGTGTCAAACAAGTGATTTCCTAAGAATAAGTGACCAGTACATATTTGTTGAAATGGTGAATTTTGTTGCTGTTGTTCCTATCAATAACCAAGAGAAATCCAGGATTCATAGTGGTTTACGTTTTATATTTTTTTCATTAAAATATATTTATAACACGAAGTGAATACTAAATTAGGTGTTTGGGTGTTTTCTTTCTTTCTAAAGTTTCTCAGGAAACCGTGAGGGTATTTGGAAAAGATCCATTGCTTTGGGAAGTCAGACATTGCATAACTATGGTTTAAATGCCTTTGTGAACACTTTTTACTTTTGGAGGGTGGTGTATAGAAGCACCTTAAAATCTAGTGGACTTGGTTAGGACCTTCCTGTTAGCTCCAGAAGAACCCTTTAATACTTCTATTGTGTTTTTAGAGCTCCGTTCATTTCTTTTTTCTTTTCTTTTTTTTTTCTTTAACTCTTTTCCATTTTGTTTTTACATGGAATTCTTTGGCATAATGAATGCCAAGAATGAAAACCATGGATTTACCCTTGAGGCTAAACTTTCCCCTGAACCCAACCCCTCCCCTCCCCCTTCTTTTTTTTTTTTTTTTAACATTACCAGTTGCATTCACCCTTATTTGAATAGAAATTTCTTACCCCCTACACAGCCATTGGCAATGACTGCCTCTGCCTACCTCAGCTTTTGAGATTTGTGTTCATTTCAAATTAGTTCCTTTAAAAAAAATAATAAAAATAGAGTTCTGATGCTGGAAAAGCTGGAGGCATTTGAGATACTGATTTAAATATTGCCTATCTGATGGTATTTCTGGGCTTTTAGTCTAGAGAAACTTCTTTGCACTGGGTGAGAGCACCAAGGTAGTTGATAAAAGAGAGAGGGGCACTGTACTCTCCCAAAGATCAAGTGAAGAATCTGGCTTTACTTGTCTCTCAGAGCTGGAGCCACAGGCAAGAGCATCAATATGCTGCCTGCAAAACTCTCTCAAATAGCCTTACTCCTGCCCAGTTTTTCTAAGCCTACTTTCTTAAGTATTAATTAACAAATGAACCAATCCAAAACCACTTAAATGTTGGCTATTTACACACTCATTCCCATTTTGTGAAGAAAAGGGATAGGTTAAATTACTTATAAAAAAAAAGTGTAGTGGTGCCAACATACTTATTTAATTTATATTTAACAAGAAAAAGAAAAGAAAAACTAATTGTCTCTATATTCCCCCTCCCGACAACACACTCCATGCTTCATATTTTCTCTTGACTTTGTATGAATTATTAAAAGGGAAAGAATTTTCATGGAAAAGCTATTGCTATAATGTGCTGATTGTTACATTAATTTTTCCCCCAGCTCTATTGCTTGGCAGGAATTTTGGACTTTACTCAGGAACTGCTTAGTGAGCTTGTTGGTGGATGGGATTAGCTTAATCTCCTCTCACAAGCCTCTAAGCACTGGGAAAGGCTGGGGTGGAGGAGTGCAGTGGCAAAATGGGAGGGCAGGGAAAGAAAGGTTGCTGATGACCAATGCCAAAGTTAATTTCATCTCAGAACTAAATTTGAAAAGTGAGAAGGGAGGAAGGGGAGGGAATGTGGGCACAGAGATGGTGAATAAGAGTGTTAACCTGGGGTAATACTGGTGAGTTCTTCTTGATTTCACTGTGGAGTGCCTCCAAGTTCTGGGGACAGGCATAAACGAGAGGTAAAGAGTAAGGCCAGGGAAGAGTAGAAGGGTGAAATGTGAAATACAAAAAAGGGAAAAAAGAGAGAAATTTCTGGATATGAAGAGAATAGGGGGCCAACCTGAGATTTGACTCACATTAGTGTACCTTATCCACCATGAAGATGGCGTCGGTGGGGACCACAGTAAGATTTTAACATAGAATTCCTAACTTCTTTTTGATCAAGAGTAAATCAGTTAGACTGATGAGTTTTGGAACACAAAGTTTAGGATGCAAAGGAACTCTACTGTGCAAAAGAAATATGAGGTATTATCATTACCATTGCTGCATCTGGAGGAGACAGATTTGGTTTATATACTCACAACACAGTAAATTCACTAATTTAAAATTTTAATGTATACCACTTCCTATTCCAAACAAAAGAGGGAATTTTACCAGTTAAGGAGGTATGTTTTCTTTTATAGACAATGGGGCTTGGCAATATTTTAAAATATTCTACAATATTCAATTTTGAACCTGAATAACAGCAAATATATTAAGAAAACTTTTTTATTAGACCAATTATACAAAATTATATAAAATTAAGGAGGTTAAAAAATGGAGAATTAAAAAAAATTCTTTTATGTTTATTATTTTTGAGAGAGGGGGAAAGACAGACAGACAGACAAAGAGCAAGCAGGTGAGGGGCAGAGAGAGAGGGAGACACAGAATTGGAAGCAGGCTCCAGGCTCTGAGCTGTCAGCACAGAGCCCAATGTGGGGCTCAAATTCACAGACTTGATGTCATGACCTGAGCTTAACCGACTGAGCCACCCAGGTGTCCCTGAAAATGGAGATGCTATTTATGGAAATTTGTCTATTTTTCCTGTTAATTATAAGTCATAAACTTAACTTGAGGTGTACAATTACTGAAGGTTTAGACAGAAGTTTGTAAACAGTGGTATTTTGCAGAATTTTCCCGCATATTTCTGGTTTCTTGATAAATCAGCCAATTAGAACATTTTAATTCATAGTTTAAGAAACCTAGTTAATACTCATAAAAGGGATGAACAATATTGAATATGCTTTTATACACACTGTTCAAAAAGCTAAGTGTTTTTGTTTTGACAATTTACTGCTTGATGAGAGATAATGCAACAAATTTACCAAATCTGTGTTTGTTCTTCACGTATATTTTGTCTTTTCAACTGTATTAATTTTTCCCAGGAAAATCACTCGAATTGTTCACCATCTTACATGTGGATTAGTTCTCTAATTCATGTGGATTCTCTAATACATGTGGATTAATTTCTCTTCTTACCTTCTTTATTTGATTGTTCTTTACTCAGTCTATTTAACTTGAATGCATAGTTTTCCCCAAATCTAATTATTTAAACTTCTCATTTCTCCTTCAACATTGCTGCTTTGTTTCTATAGGTTTCATTAGTCTTATCATTCAGTTCTAAGCACTCTTTAATCTTAATGATGTATTAATTGATCCATCGGTTAACGTATTTTTTTTAAGTTCCAAATATACTTTTTTGGCTGATGAATTTGTCTTTAATGTTTTACATTTCTAACTACATTTATAGAATGTGATCTCTATGATATTTTTATAATAAGTTTTATATGGTCCATTGGATCAATTTTTATGAATGTTCTATATTTGCCTTAAATTAAATGTACATTCACCAGTTGCTCAGTATAAGACAATGTCAATGAATAGAACAGGTTTATGAATTGCTTTTCTAATCTTTATTATTTTTATCTGCATAACCTATCACTTTTTGTGAGACAGGTGAAAAAATCTTCACTGTTATTCTCCCCTTGCTCACTCAGCCATACTGGATCCCTTGCATTTCTTAAACACTCCAAACATGTTCAAAACTTCAGGTCTTTGTTTTTGAAGTAGCTTTGGGTGGTTTGTCCCCAGATTCTGTATAGTTTGTTCCCTCACTTGCTTCAGCCTTCCTTGATATGTTTAATAAGAACCGTTATAGTAAAAGGAATCAAGTAGAAGTTTCTGAAACTGGCTCCCCCACCCTTGGTCTCTAGCCAAAATAATAAAACAGAAGTAATATATACTGAAATTATTGAGGAGATTAGTTCTACAAAGACTTAAAGGTGGAGTCCTTATTACTCCCTACTCAATTTACCTATTTGCCCCTATAAAAACCAGATGGATTGTGGCAGATCATGGTAAATTTCTATAAACAACAAAGTCTCAAATGTGGCTGTTCTGATAGATATGGTGTCTTCACTGAAATGGATCTACAAAAATATCAGGCATTTGGTCTGTGATTGGTGGTCTGGGAAATGCATTTTTCTCAATCCCCATTAGCAAAGAAGTTCAAAAATAGTTTATGTGGGAAGAAAGGCATATATATTGTCTTGCCTAATGGCTATGTTACTTCCTGTTCTTTGCCTCACCATAGTCTGCAGAGATTTTGGTTATGTTGGCTTTCTACAGGATATCATGCTGTACAACAACATTAACGGTATCTCAGTCAGATTTTGCATAAAATACTCTAGAAGCCTTCGTAGGTCACATATGGGTAGGAGATAATCTCCATGAAGATTCAAAGGTCAGCCATATTGGTAAATATTTAGGGGTCCAGCGACCTGAGGTCCACGAGGACAAATTTATTTGGATTCTAAAAGAAGCATATATTACATTTGGGAATATTGTTGTAACTAATTTTTGAGTGTCTTGGAAGGCTTATTTTTTTGAGTAGGGTGAAGAGCAATGTTCCCCAGATTGTAAACTGGCCTTTCTATTGGGTCATATGACCCAGCGTATCCTATCATACTACATATGGATCATTTGTGGAGGCTCTAGAGAGTCCTAATAGGGGATTACAGTACAGGCTGTGTTTCTGAAGCAGGTCACTACTTTTGTAGCAGAGGACTATTTCTCATTGAAGACCAGCTTTAGGCATGTTGCCAGGCCCTACAGAAACTGAGCAACTGATTCTAGAAGAAGTAGACCACTTTTGATGAGCCACACTATCACATCCATCATGATATAAGGTCAGGTGAAGTTATAACAATGCACTTTTGAATATAAGTAGTGCACTTGAAATTAGGCCTGAGTGTATCCAGATGGGTCCAGACTCCCATGTTATTTCCCTCTGTTGCCTGATGTTATTCCATCAACTTACCCTTATGGCTTCATTGGAGACTCCCTATATCTGCAAAGGAAAATATGTATGCCTGGTTCACTGAATGATTGCCTTTGTTATGTTGGCCCTGAATGAAAATGAAGGAAAATCTTCTCAGACAAAACTAAGAGTTGTGCACTTAGTTATTTGCTTTTAAGGACTCTGCTGGTTCAGAAGTCCTCTTTACTAGGGAAAGGGATGGAGGCGGTGATTTTACCAGAGAGTATATCAAGATTCCAGTGATCTTAAAAACTTATTATTCATTGGATATTTGTAGTTTCTTATGCCTATAGAACAACAGGTAATAAGATGTCAAGGATGGTTGACACAGATTACACAGGGAGCTAGGATTATTGCTACACAGTAGGAAGAAAGGAATGAGCCTAGAGATTCATTGGGGCATCTCCTGGTGCTTCATTGACAATTATAACTGTCTGCATGTTTGTCTTCTTTGTAAGTCATGAATAGGTTTGGGCTATACCAGGTAATTTTTTATATATACCAAGATGGTATACATATAATATATGTAACATATTATATAGATTTCTCCTTTTCATGGAGAAATATCTGTTAATGTGCCTAATAACATTGATGAATTTTCAAAAACTAAGTCAACCTTAAAGTGAAACATAAATCTCTCTTGGTTATATACATATATATGTATATATTCATGGATTTAATTTTTTAAGCTTTTAAAAGATTTTTTAATTCTTGTATTGAAGTGTAATGTACAAATTTGAGTGTTACAACTGGATGACTTTTCGGAGTTGTATACTCCCATGTAACCAACACTTAGTCTAAGATTTATAACATTACCTGAACCTAGAAACCTCCCCTATATCCCTCCTAGTTAATACCACCCCCAAATAGAAGCACTATTCTGGCTTCTACCCCTGTAGATTTACCAGTGCTGAAGCTTTATCCACATGAATCATACAGTATATATTTCCTCTGTCTAGTTTCATTTCCCCAATATTATATCTGTCTTTATATACAACAATTCTTTATTTTACATTTATGTATAACATTCTATTGTATAAATATGTCACAATTTGTTCAGGTTTACAGATCATGAATGAAGCTGTCATCCATACTTTCATATGTACCTTCTGTTGCATAGATGCACTCATTTCTATTGCGTCTATACATAGAAGAATGACGAAGTCTTAGGGCATTATATATTCAGATTTAGTAAATACTACTAAAATATTCAAGATGGATGTAGCCATTGAAGTTCACAGAAGAAAGGTATGAGAATTCTATTTGGTCTACCTCCATCTTAACACTTGATTTTTTTTTTTTTTAATCTTAGACATTGTAAATGGGAAGGTAGTGATAGCTTAATGTGGCTTTAATTTGCACTTTCCAGACAACTGAAGATTTGAAGACATTTTTATATACTTATGGAACATTTGTATACCCTGTTTTCTAAAGTGACTATATAGGGAGCACCTGGATGGCTCGGTTGGCTGGGTGTCTGACTTCGGCTCAGGTTATGATCTCATGGTTTATGGGTTCAAGCCCTGCATCAGGCTCTGTGCTGGCAGCTCGGAACCTGGAGCCTGTTTCATATTATGTGTCTCCCTGCCTCTCTCTCTCTGTTCATCCCCTGCTCATACACTCTCTCTCTCTCAAAAAGAAATAAAAGGTTAAAATAATAAAGTGACTATTTAGTTGTTTCCCCATTCCTTAAATGAGTTTTATATATTTTTGTTATTTGTCAGAATATGTTTCAGTATGAGTAGGTCTTGTACGTTACAAAGATTTTTCCCAGTCTTTGGACTGATTTTCCTCACCTTTAATATCTTCTGATGAAGAACAATTTTCAGTTCTAACAAAACCTAATTTGTTAATAGTTTATGGTTAGTGTTTAAGAAAACCGTTTAAGTTCACTTTGACTATTCCAAAGACATGAGTTTCTCTTCTGTGTTATCTTACAGGAGTTTTTTCTTGTTTTATGGTTTACTTTTAGATATACAATTCTTCTGGAGTTGAATTTGGGGAGAGTCAAAGTGATATGCAATACTAATGTATTTTAAAAATATGGATATTCAATGAAACCAGTACCATGTATGGAAAAACCCTATCTTCCCCCACTGTTTTGCAGTGTCATCCACACACATATATACAAAGTCTTTTTTAGTAAATGTTTGTTTTACCTCAAGTTTAGTATAAGTTTTGTTCCTTATCAAGATTTTTTGGTAATTTTTCCTTTGCATTTCCATACATATTTTGGGGTCACTTTTCAATTTCTACAACAAGAAATTTTTTCTGGCATTTGTATTGGGATTATATTAAATCTATCGATTAATTTGATACAAAGGATATCTTTGTGATATTGAATCTTTTTAATTAAAATTAAAAAAAATTTAAGAGGGAGAAAGCACAAGCATGCTAGTAGGGGAGCCAGGGGGAGGGGGGGGGGGGAGAGAGAGAGAGAGAGAGAGAGAGAGAGAGAGAGAGAATCTTAAACAGGCTCCACACTGTGCAGAGCCTGACATGAGGTGGGGCTCGATCCCACAATCCTGGGATCATGACCTGAACAGAAATCAAGAGTTGGAGGCTCACCTGCCTGAGCCACCCACACACCCCCAAACTGAATCTTTAAGTCAATGGATATAGCATACCTCTCTTGTCATTTAGGTTCCTAATTTCTCTCAAAAATGAATCCTAACACAGAATCTTAGATATTATATTAAACATATTTTGTTGGTCACTGCAGCCACTTTTGCATTTTAGTTCTGCCTTCTAATAATTCCATTTAAGTTATCGCTAAAAATATGGAATGGGGCAGAAGAAACCTAGATCACTAGGCAAACTGTTAGGGAGGTTTCCTCCAGCTTAATGTGAAGACTTAGTAGCTACTTCCTGGAAAAGTTCACTCAGTTAATTATTGATTCAATTCTAAGAATTTTCATGCAGCCCTCATTTCTCTAGCTTGTCTCAAGTATAACATGAAATATTCATTAAATTTTGGATAGGGGCACCTGGATGGTTCAGTTGGTTAAGTATCCATCCCACGGTTTGTGAGTTCAAGCCCTGCGTTGGGCTCACTGCTGTCAGCACAGAGCCTGCTTCAGATCCTCTGTCCCCCTCTCTCTGTACCTTCCCTCCCACTCTCACATGCTCGATCTCTCTCTCAAAACTAAAAAAAACACTAAAAAAAATTTGGATAGATTATGACTATATCATTCCTTTTCCAGGGCTGGGTTACAGTCTTTAAATCATTGGCACTTGAACATTCAGGAATAAGCAGCAGCAATGCCAGGCTTTCTGGAAAAATTCTCTCAGCAGCCTTGTACAGATTCATTCCTTGTAGCCAGATTCATTCCTTGGCCTCCACTCTCTTCTCATTAACTTTAATCCCAAGTCTTGCATTTGTCTCTAGGAATACATATATTCTTTCAGTTTGACATATTTTTATTCATTTTTGAATAATCAATCATTCATTTGATATTGTTAAAGCTTCCAGACAGAACACTGTTTGGTCAACATCCCAAATGATGATTCACCTGGATTCATAATTAGACCCAACATTCTTTCTATGCTTCCATTCTGTCTTTGGTAATTTGTAAAAATCTCATATCCACAAAGTTAATAATTCCATGAAAAAAAGACCCCTGAAATTTAGCTGGTACAACCAATTCATCCCATATTGTTCTTCATTTTTACCATTGCCTACTTCTGGGAAATCTCATGCCATCCTGTTACTAATTCGCCTTCTGTAATCTTGCCAAAGATAGATTTCAAGTTCACATTGATAGTTTTTGGTATCTATATATTGCATCTATTTATAATCATAAAGTACTGTGTTCTGTAACCTGCTCTTTTTCACTTCAAATATATATCCTAAACATCATTCTTGGGTTATACAACTGATGACCACCAATCTTTCTTTCCTGATTATTTCTTCTAAGATAATCCTACTGATGGTTTAGAATTGAGATGATGTGATGAACCATAGAACAGAGACAGCAACTACTTACTAAAGGGATTCAATCAATTTGGAGACATCCAGAAGAGTTAAAGACAACTTACAAAAGAGAAAGTAGGACGGTGGTTGCCGCGGGTTGGAGGGTGGGGATTAGGAAGATGTTGGTCATAAAATACGAACTTCTGCTTACAAAACAAAGAAGTTCTCGGGATCTAATGTACAATATAGAAATTGTGGTTAATAACAGTATGTTATATACATGAAAGTTGCTAAGAGTAAACCTTAGATGTTCTCCCCACAAAAAAAGAAATGGTAATTATGTGACATGTAGGTGTTAGCTAACCCTATGGTGGTAATTATTTTGCAATATACACTATATCAAATCAATACCTTAAACTTACACGATGCTATATGTTAATTATAGCTCAATAAAGCTGGGGGAAAACCTGTTCAATTGATCCCTGAAGTTCATAGAGTAATTCTTGTACACAAACCCCTTTAACTCTACCAGTTCTGATTCCCTGACCCAGAGCCAAAGCATCGGCTGAAAAAATAATTTTAATATCGCATATATATCTACCAAGTGCACAAGTATGTGGTTATAACTTATTCTTTGGGGTAATTTAGGATTTAGAACCAGTTCTTGAAGAAATCTTAAAGTGTCCTAGTTGCCATGACAAAGGGCAGAGAGCAGGTCCTCTCCTTCACCAGGGCCAACATTTTCTTTCCCAATTCCATTAACCACTGGAATTTTAAATGATAGATTTGTCACTTATATGATCTATCCATGATAGATAAAACTTTTGAAAATTTAATCTCACAAAAGTCTAATAACACATATTCTATTGTTTCTAGCACATTCTAACTTTCAATGTACTGCCTGAGTTCTTCCTCCATAAGGGTTTTTGTAACTATGACAGCCCATATCAGCTTCTTTCCTTGAAAATGTGTGTGACTTAAGATCTTTTAAGTTTATACATTAATTATAAAGTTATAAAGGTACTTTGGAGAGCTTTAGCTTGTCAATCCTATTTTATAGAAGGGAGTCTGAGACACAAATAGACGATAAATGGGAATGCCATGCAATTTCATATTGTATATGTTGTTTAAATATATATAACACATATTACGTATATGCTTATGTTACATATATACACATATGCACATGTATATAAACCTATGTATATAATACATTCTCTGAATTGGTCATCATCCCGAGTGTTTTATTTTCTTCTTTGGTCCCAAAATACAATATTATGAATATATCAGATATAGTGAATTGATTTGGAGAGGACCTTCACAAAATTCTAGAGAGACCTCCAAATTGTAAATAGATGATATCTGCCGATCATTCTTGGAAAACAGAACATTATTAAATTTAAATATCCTCCTTCAAACACTTTTCTTTTTTAATCAGGCTAGAAACTAAGAAATGCCAATAGAACAAGCTGAGGTTTAACAGTATTGATCCTGTTCAGATTTGTGTAGAGTAGTGTACAGCATCCAAGAAAAAGAAAAGACCCATTCTAGGTCCGAGCATAACAAAACGTCTAGGTGATTGTCAATGTGCAGTTAAATCCCCCTCTGAATGGAGACTTGAAGAATTCGTCCCACTGTGCCTTTAAAAAGCCTCTTGTGTGTTAGTGTGGACTCCGCTGCCAGGCCTAGCTGGGACATTCCTCATCTCTCACCGCTGAGATTCTCTAGATGTCTGTCCGCCAGTCATGGAACTTGCTGAATAGGTCAGCGCTACTTCATGCTCACAGAAAAGGTGGCAAAACAAGCCTGTTGTCTGCTCCCTCTGCTTATTATTTGTTTTAGGCAAATATGAGTCCTCAGGTTTGAGACAGAGCACTGGTGGTAACTAGAGCACAGAAGAATAGCTTAAAGGAGGTGAAGGGAGGGGTTGCCAGGCAGTTCTCACTTGGGGAAGCCTGAAGAGGTGGGGGTTTGGGGTGAACAGGGGCAGAAACGTGAGTTAAAAGAAAAGTCCAAGTGTGCGTCTGGAATCCTTAAACAGAGGCAGAATACTGACTAGTTGGGCAAATTAAGTCCTTTCAGGGAGGTCCAGATAAATGATTGGTTTGCATTCAAGCAGAAAATAACATTATTTCTGGCTTCATGTGTGTAGGGTAGAGAAAAGAGGACAGCGCCTCCTCTGTTAAGTTGAAAATGTGAAAGAGATAAGATGTACAGAAAGTAAAGAAGCACTTCTTTTTCTTTTCCCTAGAAGAGGTGGACTCTGTTGAGGAAGAAATTTTGTTTATTTTTAATTTTTTAATATTTATTTTTGAGAGAGACAGAGAGAGAGTAGAGGAGGGGCAGAGAGAGAGGGAGACAGAACCCAAAGCAGGTTGCAGGTTCCAAGCTGTCAGCACAGAGCCCAATGTGAGGCTCGCGCCCACGAACCCAGAGATCATGACCTGAGCCAAAGTCAGAGGCTTAACCAACTCAGCTACCCAGGTGTCCCATGGAAGACATTTTAAAAATATCAAATTAATGAAAAGTGAAAAGTAATCTATATTCACTCTGTAATCTATACTCACTCTGTAATCTATCGCCCTAAATGGTGTTGGAAGGCTTGGTGAAGAGCAAGGAGGTCGTCAAACAATGGGTCAGCCTTTGGGGTGTCCTGTGGTCTCAGCTGCACATGGGTAGCTGGTGCAGGCTGCTGGTGCTTAGTATCCATCGGTGTCAGTGGTTTGATATTTTAGTTGGACTAGAACCTCCTTTGGTAATCTGAATCAGAACAATCTGAATGAAAATCCCCTTCAACAATCTGAATCTTTGAAGTCAGAACAAAATGTTGAAAGGGGATATTTCTGTGGTCATGAAGAAACTCCTTTCTTATTAAGTTGTAACAGGGGATGACAGAAATGGGAAGAGATTCCCTCTGACTCCTGATGAAAAACTCAAGAAAGCCATTGTACATAGTATATATAAACTTAGTATGCCAAAATGTCAATGCTGTTTTAAGATATAATACATATATGTATGATGGGTTTAGAGTCTGAATTGAAAAGTCAGTCTCTTTAATTTTGAATAGACTACGGTTTATGTTCTTAAAAGCTTCTAGGAGAAATGTTTTTTTGCCTTATATTCTTACAGCCTAGGAGATAAAGCATTCTATGAAATCAAGAGTGACTTAACCACAGATGTACATATTAAACATTTATTTGTGTAATGTTAAAAAAAGAAACAATGTACAGCATGGTGACTATGGTTAATACTGTATTTACTGTATTGAATTTTTGAGAGTTGCTGAAAGAGTAAGTTTTAAAAACTATTATCACAATTTTTTATGTATGGTAATAGAGGTTAACTAGATTTATTGTGAGCATTTCACAATTTATACACATAGCAAATCCATATTTGTACACCTGAAACTAATGTTATAGTCAATTATACCACAGTAAAGAGGTTTTGGTATGAAAGATGCACTGAAATACACAAACACATATATTCAGTTAATAGATATAGATACAGAATGCACACATCTCTATTTAAATACAGAAACACATCAGTACATTGTGGATCTGGATTTGAATCTCGGTTTTATTGTATATAGTTATGTGAATTTGGGCTAATTAGTGTCTCTAAGTTACAATCTTCTATGTAAAATAACTATTCCTAGCTCAGAGTTGTTTAAATGTTTAAATGACATCACATACATAAAAAGTTTAGCACTGCATTATATGCTTGGTAAATGCTCAACTGGTCTTTGATACTTTTTAGTTTTTTTTTTTTTTTTTTTTTTTTTGTCCCCATGTAGCTTGGTTCACAGTTTTTTTGGTGGTCTCTCTTAATTAAAAACTCCTATCTTAAGAATAAAAGGAGTCAATGAAAAGGATAAAAGGTCTTTACCAGTACAGACATTCCAGGGAAAAGACGAAAAGAACTTGTTCAAACACATTCTGAACATCGTATCAATATTACTGCATGGGAATAAATAAGTGAAGATAAGGATGGAAGTGTCTACATAAGTCTGTTTTAATGGTTCCAGAAGACTAGAACTGGGTTAAGTGTTCACAAGTACACATGCCTTTTGATTTTTACCTCCTTTTATTTATTTGGGCACAATTTTGGACTAGGCTAATGTTTTAGTTGTCAGAGCATACTCTACCCATCATATACACACGATCTGGATATTGCCATGGTAATGGGGAAGGCTGGCCTGGATTCCTTAGAGTGTGAATGCTTCAAAACAAACAAACTTGCACCATGGACCCACGCAGCCTATTTTAATCAGCATTAATGACTCTGACAACCAGAGGCTCCTTTATCTGCCCCATTTGAAACAATTCACTAATGATAATTAAAAATGCCTGATGTTTGCCAACAATTCCAGAGCGACCTTCTTTAACTTAAAAAACCAAGAGTAGGGAGAAATCTAAGAATAGTATCCATATAAGAAATATTTGTCTGGTGAGTTCAAAGAAGTTTGGAAAGACTGGTACAGAAGGATAACATGGTTTATGAGTTTGAGGAGGGAGATTGTATTACCTCAACTACAAAGCCCAAACTGTTGCTGGGATAGAAAAGGTATTTATAAATAAAACTGGGAGCGGGCATGGAATTTTCATAGAAATCAGCATATACAACCATTAGATAAAATAACTGATGTGGAACTATTATTTAATTTAAAGCTATATCAGGGATTCCTAACATAATTCACAGGAAATGAACTGGCTCCAAGAAGCCTATCTGCCTCTGAAATTTTAGACAATATTTTGATTTTGGCCCATCTGTGATATTTTTTTTCTGGAAAGAAGATCCATAGATCAAAAATTTTTTTTGTTTTTGTTTTTTAAGTTCATTTATTTTTGGGAGAGAGAGCATAAGCTGGGAAGGGACAGAGCCCGTACCCCACTGGTGACTCGATCCCAGGAACCATGAGATCATAGCCTGAGCCAAAATCAGGAGTCAGACACTCAACAGACTGAGCCACCCAGGGTCCCCAGAGCTCAAAAGTTTTTCACTTAATTAAACAATTATTATGTTCATTATTTTTCAGTCTTTGCATTTTCTTAGGTAATTGAATTTTAAAGTTATTATATTGGAAGGTAAAATTAAAACACATTCCAAGAGTGATTAATAACTCTATTCTTGGGAATTTATCCTAAATAAAATCCAATTTAGCCTAACAATCCAATATAAAAATAAGTCAACAAGCAAGTATATATCTATCAGAAAGTTTTTAGTGGCCTCAAAAAATAGCTTTAAGAATATTTGTCATCTCACCATTACAAGAAATATAAAGCCAAGAGTTGCATAGTTCACTAATTCAGTAATCAATTAACTGACACCTTCCTCCCTCTTTCTGCTTTGCCTTCTCCATCTATTCACTTACCAGTCAAGGGTGGTCTCCCCAGGTATCAGATGACTGCAGTAGCTCCAGGAATCACATGCAGGTATAACAATGCCTAGCAGTAGAAGAGAGATGATACTCTTCACGTGTCTGTCTTATTTAAAGCCAGAAAACTTCCCAGAATTCTCTCACATACCCTTTCCCTCTCATTGGTCAAAATTACATTATATGCCTTTGCCTAAACCAATCTTTGGCAGAGATGATTAAATTCATTCTCTACAGGTGGGGAGAGTTTCAGCCTACCTGAAGGACAAGATTGCTCAAAGAAGGGTGAAAATAATTAGAGATATATTAGGTAGAAACAAGATGAAGTATTGGCCATTGCACAGACAAGTATCAGTACTGGCCACAATGAACAACCAAAGGAATTTCTTTTATTGAAAACTTTGTGGGTTTTTTTCTGGTTAAATATGCCACACATATGGACAATAATTGATAGTAACATAGCCAACATCTGTGACCCAATCACTCAGTTTAAATACTACTAACATTTGCTCAGATTTTCATTGAAGGATGAAAACTACGAATATATTTATGATCCCATCCCCTCTGTACCCAGCATTGATTAGATTTCCTTCTCTTCTTCCCCAGCTATGACTATTAACCTGAATTCCTTATTTTTTTGTCATGCTTAATTTCATATTCGTGCTACATATTTACGTACTTTAAGGAAACTCTAAAATTCATTTGTGATTTTCATCCTTTAGTAAAGAAAATAGAAAAATATCAAGTTTATGGAGGAAAAATACAAATAATAATATTTTATTCCCAAGAGTTTCTGAATATAAAAAGTCCCTTGTGGACCTAAATTTGCTTCATCAAGCTCTGTTAGGCAAACAAGTCAGTAAAAATTAGGACTACATTTTATAAGAAATTATTTTTCACAAGCAAAAGTCCGATGATTAATAATCCTCCACTTGTGATCTTAAAAATTTAACGAAACACTTCAGTGAATTTTGTGTCACGCATGCTAACAGTAGCAGGAACAAGAAATAAATGAAGTCAAATTTCATTATATAGAACACTGCCATCAGGATGATGCTTTGAAATCGAACTGAATTCTTATGCTCTCCATTTCAAATGTGCAACTGAAAATGGGGACCCAGTAGCATATAGTCCAGGAAAAAGCCTTCATATTGCATCCAATAACAGCTATTTTTATTCCATAGGGAAAATTCCAGACTGTAAGTCTGCCTGAGTGGGCAGGGAATTGGTGCTCCTATTTGTTGTACTGTCTGCACCATCGAATACATACATACATACATACATACATACATAAATAAATAAATAAGAAAGACACTATTCATTCTTTAAGACTTTGGACCCAGTTCAACTGGCTAATATACATAAGTTAGGGAGTTTGGGGCTAAGCGTAACGCCCCCTGCCCATAATTGTACCATAAAATTACTCATAATTTTGTACCCATAAAATTGTACCCATAAAAGTACCAAGTAGATCATGTCTTATTCATGTATTATGTCCAAGCTATGTAAGTAGTCAACAAACAATCCAAGATGAAAGAAAAACAACAGTTCACATTTTAAGGAAGTCATTCTTGTTGGGCATAAACATTGTAATGAGATGTGATAAATGCTCTCTTAAGTGAATATTACAGGGTAATCACATATTATCAGTCAGAAGTTTGGATCCACTGTGGGGATCTGAGAATGTGTCATGGAGAAACATTTAAGATCGTTCTTGAAGAGTAAGTAAGAGCTCACCAGGTAAAGTAGAGAGGAAAAGAATGTCAGACAAGCAAAATATAATGTGCTTCAAACATGAAATGCAATTCTATTTGGCTCCTGGCCTTTTGAATGTCATCACTTATAGTGCTCTTTTACTAGAGCCACTTACTTGGCTCTTAATGGACTGCAAATCTGTTCCCATTTTGGGCAAATGTTCTCAGTTTAGCTCCTGAGTTTCTGAGTTTTAGCTCATGAGTAAGTCATACTTTTTGTTTCTTCATTTCATCTTCTGACCTCCTTTGGCCTTCCTATTTGTTTCAGAGGTAAGTCTCTTCTCAAACCCAATACTTTTGTTAATCTTTCGTAATAGACCTTGGAAGCTCACTGCGACCAGAACATGAATCCATAGTATCTGGAAACTCGTTTTCCCATCTTTAAATGTATGGTAAATTTAATCCCTAACTCTTCATCAAGGTTGAAGGAAAATTATTGCACCTCTAAGAATGAGGAATGGCAAAATAATTAAATATCCATAGTAAATCATTTGAATGTGCACGTCACATCTTGCCCTAATCTCCTTCTCTTTCTCTCTCTCTCCCTCTCTCTCAGTGTTTTCTTAACCATTTAAAAAAATTATTTGCTCCTTAAGGAATCTTTTTAGATTTTTTTTCAAGTTATCCTTCCATGAAATTTTAACACCATAGATGTGTATCTATTCATTTACTGTATGTATATCTGAGTTTACATATTAAAAAGTAAAATATTTTTTTGTCCCTTAAGAATCAATTTTTACCCATTGGGGGCGATATTGCTCTGTTGAGAATTCATGAATGATAAATTCATCTATCATCTATCCATCCATTTATACATCTTTCCACTTTTTTCCAAAAGAAAAAAAACCACTAAACTTTTGTGAACTTTAGTCATCAAGTTTATAAAAAGTGAAACTTACTCTGACTACTTCATGGAGCTGTTATTATAAGATGTTAGGACTGGGGCACCTGAGTGGCTCAGTCAGTTAAGCATCATACTCTTGGTTTCAGCGAGGGTCATGATCTCACGGTTTGTGGGTTTGAGCCCCATATTGAGCTCTGTGCTGACAATTCAGTGCCTGCTTGGGATTCTCTCTCTTTCCCTGTCTCTCTGCTCCTCCTTCATGTTCTCATCCTCTTTCTCTCTCTCTCTCTCAAAATAAACAAATAAACTTTAAAACACATATTAAAAAAAAAAGATATTAGGACTTACATGAGAGTCCTAAAATCAGTTATTATACAAATAGAACTTTGAAGAGAACTGTGGGCAAAATACACACAAGTTTTGGCCACCATCTTGGAAGTTTTATATTTCTACCATTTTCTCCATGATCTCTGAATAATCTGTTTCATTTCCCTACCAGTTCTTTATGCGGTGGGGTGGGAGGTGGGGGTGGTGGCTGTATGTATGTATGTGGGTGTAGGAATGAGTGAATTTTGCTCATATTTTGTACTTATATTTCAACTATGGACTTATTTCTAGTCACCTGGATGGATTATATAAGAAACCATTGCTAGTTTGTACAATCCTAATTCAAAAACTGAAAAGCAAAATCTCTTTGGGTAGAAGCTCTAGAATTGGTGAAAAAAGAACTCCTCCTCAATCCTGTATCAGTGAGAGAATTTCTGAATTTCTGAGGGGTGTTCTTATACTAAATGGTCTTTAGGTAACTTCTGATTTGATTATTTCTGAAACATTAAAAAACAAACAACCAACCTCTCACCAAACACATGCTAAGTAATCAGGTGCCACTAGATAATGTCATTTTTCTGATTAAGTGGTAAAAAGAACAACTTCATGAAAAGGTAAGATAGATTTTATTTCCTTAAACTCTGAGCAATTAAATGTGTAAAATCTGGCTTCTACTGTAAGCAGTTTCTGCATTCAATTAAAAAAAAAATGTTCTGGTATGGAAAGAATTCAAAAAAGATTCTCATTCAGAATAAATTTATTTCCATACATTTCTTTTAAGATGGACTGGTTTTGAGGCTTTTGTTTATTTGTCAATGATCACGGGTTATGTTTAGTGGATCAATCACACACTTTGGAGCCAGGCATCTAGGCTTAAATCCCATATTAGCATAAAATGGTTGCATGTTTGGGGCAAATGATTCTACCCTTTGAACTTTAGTTTTCTCATTTGAAACAATGGAAATAAGATTATATTTTTATAATATTTGGGGGAGATTAAATGAGAGAATGAGCCTAGCACAAAGAAGACATTAAAAAATGTGAATCTGTTTAATTTCCCCAGCCATATTTCCCTCCAAGTGCAGAGACCGCATCTGACATAGATTTGTGAATAGACACTTGTGAACCACCTTCTCCATTCTAAACACAAAATCTTTGGGGGTATTAGGTGATTGATAAATAGGAGAAATGGGGAGACCATCATTTTCATTCATTATCAAGTATTTCCAAAACATATATATTATAGATTAGCCCTCAAGTTGGGCCCTGTGAAGATTTTAAGAATTAGTAAAACAAAGCGTTCACTAAAAAGTGGGTGAGACAGACATAAAAAGCAATCAACATTAAAAGGCAAGGCTTGATGATCTATTGTCACAAGGGTTCCAACAAATGCCAAGAGAGCACATTAAAGGGTATGTAAAATTGTATCTGCCGGAAATAATCCCTATTACCAAGAGAAGAAGCAAGGAATCCAAAAACGGTGTCCTATTTAGGGATAGAACTATGGCATAGAGGCTACCTTCTCTGGCATCCTGACCCACAGGTAGTTGGCATTTTCAAGTATGTCCATTCTATATTTCATGTACTGGTATTACACGCCACTGCTGCTTTCACTTTCATCCTGCTTGTATGGGCATCCAGGAACTATAAAATCAACTTTTGCCAAATGTCCAGTGGAGCAGATTAGCTAAGGCTGTTAACAAGGAGCAACTGACAGCCACATTCCTCAAAAATGGCTTGCACTTGGGTTTGGGGAACACAAGCTGCCAAAAGGGAAATTTGTGGGTGCTAAATTTAGAAGTGAATAGAAAACTTGTGGGCTACAAAATCCCATTTGGCTCCTAAGTCAGACACAACTTCAGAGCTGTGTGGGGCTTTTTCTCTCCTTTCCCCCCTCCCTCCCTTTTTTATTTTATTCCCATGGCAGTTTTAGAAGAAGGAGCAAGAATTCCTTTCAAGCAAGAATGTTTATTGCCTGCATGATGCAGGCTTCCATTTAGCTAGAAAAAACATGTTTTTCAATTAACTTTCCCTTGATAAACAATGATTTATTTTAAAGGAACGACTGCTTTGCAAATTGCAATAAAATAGATTTTATGTAGGAGAAAACCTTACTTTTTTTTTTAAAGGGATAATTAGTTGCCAAAGTTTCTAGAAGCAGAGACTAATATTTTTGGCTCTTGCTTCTTCTCATGCCACAATATTTTTAGTAGTGTACCTGAAATGCAAAAGCCTGAATAATCCCACTTGAAGTGTCCGAGTGAAAATGGCATTCATCCAATGTAATCCATTTGATTTCCATTGGTTTGCCTTTTGGTGAACAGATTCTCTTTGCTGATAGCAATTGGCTTTAAAACTGACACCACATCTTGGCTTGATTAAAAATGAATGCCTCATTGTTTCCCATCAAATCTTCACATTTAATTCTCTCACTCGCTCTTTCTCTTTCTCTCATTCTGTCTCTCTCCTTCTTAACTGTATTTAATGTCTAGATGCCTGAGGATTATCAGAATACTTTTCCCTTCATTGATGTACCAAGCCAAGTAATACAAATGCAAATTTCTTGAATCCTCCTCAGTTACCGCCATATACACGTCTAGGCATATTCATATATATGAAGTATATAAAAAGGAAAAAAAAACCCACAAAGTGTTAACTTGAATGTAAGTCATTGCATAAAAACTTACAGTAACTCTGTCCATAAAGCCAAATGGAAAGTGTGCTGATTTTATAGTGAGAACCTTCATGACAACAATAACAGCAATAGCAATTAACTAAATACCATACCTTTTTTGTCCCCAAACATTTCTCTCTCCCCTGCCACCAGCAGAAGCTGTGAGAGTGATAAGTTTTACCCAACAACTTAAGCTCTTATAATGGCATTTTAAAATCTTTAGCTTGGTGTTTTCATAATTAAAACAGAAATCACCAAGTAATATTTGGCCCAGGAAAAGGCTTATTTATTAATTCTGGCATAAGTGTGCAATTTGAAAATGGGAAGAGCGGAGAAATGCACAATGCTAGTAATCTTTTAAATAATTATATGAAATGCCAACTTTATTGTGATGCAAATAGCCTTACAGACTTGGGAGGCTTTAAGGAAAATGTTTCCACAAAATATGTTGAGATGCTATTTTTATACATCTTTGAGAAGTGAGGAAAGAACACATGTATGTTTATAAGAGATCAAATGGGTTACCTACTGGACATGAGGCAAACCAAAACTGTGGTGTAACAGTTCACATATCCAAAAGGAGCAGACTTGATGTGGTCATGCTTGCTCCGGAATGCTCTCCAAGTCTTGGGGTATCTAAGCAACCTCAAAACCCTAAAGTATTCCATGGTTCTAGGAATGCCAAAGGCGACCATAGACTGTCCTGGTGACACCCATGGAGTGTGTTCCTTAATGAACAAATACAACTGGAGAAAAAAAGAATAGGTCCCAGAGAAAACCAATTCCATTGGGTGCATAGTAGGCTTCCTTAAAAAATGAGGATGGTTTATAAAGTGGAAGTCAGAAGAAGTTGTGAGTTTGGATTCTTTCCAAACGTTAAATGTCTGAAGTCAGATCAAGACATCTATGAGACTCCCCCAGTGAAACGTTGAACCTTCTTGAAAATTTTCATTCTGATTATGGGAAAGCCAAATACAGTGCAATTAAATTGTTAAGCTCTCTTACGTGATTTAGCCATCCCAACCATTCAGAAATTCTTGGTATATGATACCTAAACAGCAGCATGTGATGGTTCTGTGGAGGAAAGTTGCCTTTGTACAGGGAGAAGCAGTCTATGGTGGTGATTACAATCATGAGTTTCAGATAGTTAAGATAATTGATGTGATTAGAACCCACAATGATGAGAAACAATTGTCAGCTAGATGGTTCAGGAAGTATGTCAGAACTATCAAATTCCAACTGAATCTTTGCCAATATGTAACAGAAGAATGTGACCCTTAATGGGGAAAAAGACTGATACTTGGGATGAATTAAAAATAGCAAACAATTACTTAGTATTTTGTTTGAAAATATGATGTCATTTCATAATCCTGTATTGATAATAAAAAGCCTATAACTTGAAAAAACACAATGTTGCTTGGCTTGCACAGCTTAGTGGCAACAGATCCAGGATGCCAAAACTACCTTTACTGAATCTATAGAATAATTAGCAAGATATTCCGGTTTTCCATTTCAATTTTCTTTTAAAAATAATTGCATTATAAATGTTAAAAATTATAGAGAGCCTTGAATAAACCAACTGAATTGTATCAGTTTCAATATTTATTGTATTATTTATTATATTTAATATTTTAGGTTTTGATTTTTAAAGAAAAAAAACATCTCAGATAGTTCTGAAATCTGTTGGTACCTTCACTGACTCATTCCATTTATCTGTCTCTTTCTAGAAGGAACCAGCGTCGGAATGCTTGGGTGGTTCCATTGGTTAAGCATTCGACTCTTGGTTTCAGCTCAGGTCATGATCTCATCATTCATGAGTTCAAGCCCCATGTCAGGTTCTGTTTTCATGGTGCAGAGCCTACTTGGGATTCTCTCTCTCTCTGTCTCTCTCTCAAAATAAATAAACTTTAAAAAAATTTTTAAAAAAGAAGGAACCAGTGTCCTGAAGTTGAATTCTGTCATGCCCATTGGTGTTTTTATATACCATATCATGTTATATACATAATTAAATTATATATGTATATCTATACATTACACATACGTATAATATATATATGTGTGTATATACAGTTTTGATTGTTTTAATTTTACTACAGGGTCTTATCCTGCACCCAGATTTAAAATAAAAAGTTCAAGGTGCCTGGATGGCTCACTCAGTAGAGTTTATGACCCTTGATCTGGGTGTTATGAGTTTGAACCCCACATTGGGTGTGCAGGTTACTTAAAAATAAAATCTTAAATGAGCCTCCTGGGTGGCTCAGTCAGTTAAGCATCCAACTTCAGCTCAGGTCACGATCTCACTGCTCGTGAATTTCAGCCCCACATTGGGCTCTGTGCTCACAGCTCAGAGCCTAGAGGCTGCTTTGGATTCTGTGTCTCCCTCTCTCTCTGCCTCTCTCTCTCCCTCTCTCTCTCCCTCAAAAATAAAATAAACATTAAAAATATTTTGGCCCTTGCTGGGGATGGGGGTGGGAAGCGCCACATCATGAGTACACTCAAGCAACCTATGAATAAGTCTCTGTAGTAGGAAACTGAGGCCTTTTGATAATAGGCGGCAAACAACTGACACCCCCTGCTAACAACTAGCAAAGATCTAAGGCCTTCTTCTAAGGGTGAGTCAACTTGGAAATGAACCTTCTAGACCAGTCAAGCTTCTAACACCTGTAGCCCTGGTTTATAGCTTGCTTTAAAGCTCATAAGAAACCCTGAGCCAGAACCACCCACCTAGGCTACTCTCAAACTCCTGACCAAGGGAGTAATGCTCACTGCTTTAAAAAATTACGTTTTCTGGCAATTTGATATAAATCAATACAGCTGTGAAGGATCCTCATCAGAGATTTGTCAGTTTGTATCCTTTCTCAACTTTATATTAGATGACTTTTTCTAATTGATTTGCTGAAGTTTTTTCATCTACTTTAGATATTTATGCAAATAACTTTTCCTAGTCTGAATTTCTTTCTAAGTTTTTTTATGGATTAATTTGTAATATAAAAAGTATGGATTTTGATGCATTGAAATATATCAATAATTTTCCTTATTATTAATGGTTTTTAAGTCTAGTGTAAGAAAACTTTCCTGGAACAATTAATGATAAGTAGCTTTTGATTTCTTTTTAAAAGCTTACATTTTTGTTTTTAACGTGTAGCTACTTAATCTATTTCAAAATCGTGTGTGTGTGTGTGTGTGTGTGTGTGTGTGTGTGGTATGAGTTATATACCTATTTTTTATTGCTTAATTGTTCCTCAAATGACATATTCTTTTCCCCTTAACCTAAAATGACACTTCTGTAATATGACATATAAATGTATATTTATATTTTATGTTTCTGCTTGTTCTATTTTCTGCCACTATTTGTTTTCTATATTTGTACAAATAGCTCACACTATTTTAAATATTTTACATTTGCAATAAATATTGACGTTTAAGTACATAAAACTTCCTCGCATCATTTTTGTTATTTGAAATTTTCTTGACTCATGTTGACCTTTTCCTCTCCATATAAACTACGTCAATATTCCTGCTTGTGACTTACTGAATTTATAAATTAACTTTAAAAGAATTAACATATTTTTATGGAGGGAAGTTTTCTCATCCATGAACATCATATACTTTATTGAGGTGTTATTTTGTTTCAATTAGATTATATCGATAAGTGTTTTGAACATCTTTTGGTAAGATTTATTCCTAAGAAGTTTATAATTTTATTAATCTTTGAAATGCTTTTTTTAATTTTATTATGTCATTTTTATTACATTTTCCAATGGATTATTGATTTGGGTAAGTTGATACAGTTTTGAGCAAGTTTGCTGAACTCTACTATTTATAACCTTATCCTCACCACTGTGGATTCTGGTGATTATAGCCACGTATATCCAGTTCAAATAAGGTTACATTTATTTCTAACTATGCATTGTCATGTCCCCCAGTAAAATTTGAAAGTAGGTGTGGAGCATAATGGGTGACCTTGTCTTTGAAATAAGTATTTTAAAGTTTTACTACTGCATGTTAAGTTGTGCCTTCTTTTCTTTGATAGATTCTTTTGTCATATTAAAGAAAATCCCTTCTATTTTAAATTTTAATCTTATTTTTCTTTTTTTAATTAAATTAATTAATTTTTTTTTATTTTGAGAGAGAGAGAGAAAGAGAGAGAGAGAGAGAGAACAAGCGGATAAGGGGCAGAGAGAGAAAGAGACAGAGAATTCCAAGCCCGCTCTGCACTGTCAGCACAGAGCTGGATGCAGAGCTCGATGTGGGGCTCAAACTCATGAACCGCAAGATCATGACCTGAGCTGAAACCAAGAGTAGGATGCTTAACCGACTGAGCCACTCAGGTGCCCCTGTAATATGATTTTTCAATATTAAATTTGTACTGTATAGTATTGAATATTATTTCTATATATCTATTAGTGATTCATAATCTTGCTTACATGTTTTCTAAAAAGTTCTGCTATTTTCTAAAATCTCTCTTATCTCTTCTTTGTGAGTGAATTCTTTGGTATTATACCCTGTTTCTTCAATCTGTTCAACTACTATATCCATTCTAGAGTTCATTCTATCAACCAGTCTTTAAATGAAATAAGTATGATTTAAATTTTTTCATCTTTTTTCCATTTGTGGTTATTTTTGTTTCATAGTATCTTATTCAATTTTTGATAGGATTATTTCACTTATTTATCCAAAGCTCCTAATCATATCATTTTGTAGTTATTTTAACATTGTTGTAGTATTTTCGTATCATTTATAGTAAACGTATCTCTAATTACTGATTTTTATAAATAGCTTTAGTGTTCTGAGTGGGTTTTGGGATATTGAACCTCAGGCTCATCTTGAATGGGAGGTCTCTCAGTTTCCCTCCCCCAACATTTTGCCTACCTAATAGTGTTGCTGTTTTTATACTACTTATGTGGCCTCGAATCTAGGCCACATGAAGTAGTATTTTTAAATGAAGTTTTATTTTTAAATAAAAAAATAATCTTTTTTTACTTAAAAAAATTTTAAGTTTATTTACTTATTTTTGAGAGACAGAGACAGAGACAGCGTGAATGGGGGTGAGGAGCAGAGAGAGAGGGAGAGAGAGAGAATCCAAGCAGGCTCTACACGGTCAACACAGAGTCCAACACGAGGCTCAAACTCGAGAAACTATAAGAACTGAACTGAAACTGAAATCAAGAGTCAGACGCTTAACTGACTGAGTCACCCAGGCATGTTAGAACACCATTTTCTATGTAAGGTCCCAAATCCTCTCCTGAGATGATATCGGACAATCTCTCCGACCTGGCCCCAGTCCTCTACCTGAACCTGTATCTGCTGTGTCCTATATCCTAAACCACACATCCCCACATGAGCCTCAGGGAGCTCCAACAGATACATTTTTCAGCTTCTTTTACTGAATTGGAGAGTTCTACACAATTCCTAGCTTTAAACTCTACTCGAGGTGTCAGTGCCACACCTCAGATGTATAACTTTTATTTCTCAAGAACAGAACTTCTGGTTGACTCTGAATTTTGACCTAAAGCCAGAGAAAACTTTAGCTGTATTGATTTGTGTCATAGAATGTTTATTTCTTTTAATATGACTATATATTTTTTAAATTTTATTTTACATTTTATATATCCTTGCTATGTATTTAAAGTTTAAAGAGTGACAGAAGGCTACAAACCAAAAATTAAAAATGCTGAGTAGAAGTCTATATGATTCTTGAAGGTAAAACAATTATATTAGTCTTTATTGGGTCAAATGAGAAAGAAAGAAACTAAAAATTAAATGTACCATTTGTTAAATACTAGTTACATGTTACTTTGTTTAAACTTAAAACAATTCACCTAGGTAAGTCTTATCACATTTTGTAAATAAATGACTAAATACCATGTGACCCAGTAATTCTACTACTGGGTATTCACCCAAACAAAGTGAAAACACTAATTAAAAAAGATAAATTCACCCCTATATTCATGGGGTGGCCAAGATATGGAAGACATGATAGATGAATGGATAAAGAAGGTGATATATATATATGTGTGTGTATATATATATATATGTATATATATATATTCACCATCAGTATGTGTGTATATATATATATATACACACACACACACACACACATATACAAACATATATACATATACACACATATATACACAAATACAAACACACACATATATATACACATATATATACATATATATATAACAGAATATTTTTTTCATCAAAAAAAAAAGAATGTAATCTTGCCATTTGCCACATATAAATGGACCTAGAAGGTATTATTCTGAGTAAAATAAATTGGACAGAAAAGATAAATACCATATAATATCTATTATACAGAATAAAAAAAAAAAAGCTGAAACAGGCCCATGAATACAGAGAATATACTGACGTTTGTCAGGGGGAGGGGGTGGGAAAGGGCAAAATGGAGGAAGAGGAGTGGAAGGTACAGGCTTCCAGTTGTGGAATGAATAAATCATGGGGATAAAAGATATAACGTAAGGACTATAGGCAATTGTGTTGCAATAGGTGGTAGGATAACAGGTGGTAGTTACACTGCATAGCATGAGAGATAGACAAGTCATATTACTATGTTGTACACCTGAAAGTAATGTAACATTGTGTGCCACCTACTCATCAAATAAATAAATAGATAGATAGTTGATAGATAGATAGATAGATAGATAGATTTCAGATTTGAATTCAGACCAAATGTAGGGAAACCAAATGTTTCCCTACTACCCCATGAGTCAATTAGAGGATTTTGGTTGGTTTGCTTGCTTGCGACAATACCTGTAATAATAAAGAAGATCCAATCCATAAATGTATTTTTCTATTAGACATAGACAGATAAAGAAGTAAGCAAAAAGTCATAAAGGAGTATAGAAAAAAGAAATAAAAGAAAACAAGTAGCAAAAAAAGCCTAACATTTATAAAGCTTTGTAAGTTACAGCGAGCGTTTGCATGGCTTCCCCGCTGGGTGATGTTTGCTAATCCTGTGTGGACTGGTACCCCATTTCACACATGAGGCAACTGAGACTCAGAGCAGTAAAGTAACTTGACCAGATCAAGTGGTAAGTGGGAGAGCTGTATTGAGGACCGAGATCTCTTAACTCCAGACATTGTCCTCTTTCTACTACATGTAGTAGAACATGTGTGAACATCATGTTTTTTTTTCTCTGATATAACTTGACTGGCTTTCCCATCTCTTCCCTTTTGTTGGGAAATTTCAGTGATTTATCACGCAACTCATTAAAATTTCAATTTTACACATCTATATTTTATGCATCTGCAATGTAACCGCAGTAGCAACAAGAAATGTATTTATAATATACAATAATTTAGGAGTGAGCTGCTGGACAGGTGTGAGATGCAGAGGCAAAGAACATTCTTTATGAGGCTGCCTTGTGGAGATTATTCTTGATAAAATGGTTAGATTACAAAAGTTGTCGTGTTTCTAAGTACACAGCTTCCACTTTTAAATGTTTTCCCCCCCTTGAAATCTTCTGTCCTTTCTCTATGAATCAAATAGTATCCTTAGTATCCTTACTCCCATTGTCAGACCTTCTACCATACTCTTAAAGCTTCTAGTGTTTAGAATCTACCCGTACACAGGGATTCTAAGAATAAAGAAGCACCATGTTAATAACGAGGGGAATCCCATTTTAGAGTGACTACCTTAGTGGAGGAGAGTCTTTTAGTCACTGAAGGTGTTTAAGCAAAAGAGGGAAAGAATCAGTTCTTCTGCTAACCCCTTGAAAAGTTTTTGAAAAAGATCAAGCTCTAGAAAGGGCCACTGGAAAAGCACATTGCCCCCACCTGGTGGAGATCTAGGATGGTTACCAGGCAGATTCTGTGTCATGCATGTAACCTTCCCAGACTGTTTTCTCAGTGTTGGAGAACCGTATGACTATACCCTGAGCTTCTCAAGTGTGTCTGAGTCCTGCTACCTACCACAGACAGATTTCTCTTCATTCCATGGCACTGAGGTTCTAGACAGAACAGTAAATTATGTTCTGCTTCTTCAAAGGGTCATGATGACCCATATATAAAGTTCTGCATTCCTGGAGGGGGCTACCTAGATTGGATGCTGCTTTATGTCTCTGGACTTATTTTATCTTCTTAAAATCAAGACTCTACCAGATGAAGTCTAAGGGGAGCACAGCACTGACTTTGGGTTTCTGAAGGTGTCCCTACTCTGTTTAATTAAAACTGCCTTAAGGCCTTCTAATCCAATTTTTTTCTTCGATTCACAATATATTACTAAAATATGCTGACTGTTTATATTTCAGTAAAGAACTTTTCTTGCCTGAGGGAAATGACTTAAGCACCAAGGCATTGGGACAAGTAGAGCTTTTTCCTATTTGAACTGTAAAATAATTGTTTCATCCAAGATATGGGCCTCACAATATAATGAAAGATAAAAATTTACTTCAAGAAAATTAAATGTATTGTTCTTAAACTCTGTAAATGTTTTTTTAATGTTTTATTTATTCTTGGGAAAGAGAGAGAGAGAGCATGAGCGAGGGAAGGGCAGAGAGAGAGAGCGGGACACAGAATCCGAAGCAGGCTCCAGGTTCTGAGCTGTCAGCACAGAGCCCGACGCTGGGCTCGAACCCACAAGCAGTGAGATCATGACCTGAGCCGAAGTCAGATGCTCAACCGACTCAGCCATCCAGGATCATAAGTTATTTAAAAAAGAATATCAACATCAGCAAAGGATGGTAAAGCTGGGTAACAGTTAAATAGACGTGAAAATTATATGTGTGTATGTATGAGGGTTTTTAAAAACTGGACTGAAGGGCATCTGGGAGGCTTAGTTGGTTAAGTGTCTGACTTCGGCTGAGGTCATGATCTCACAGTTTGTGAGTTTGAGCCCCATGTCAGGCTCTGTGCTGACAGTTCAGAGCCTGGAGCCTGCTTCAGATTCTGTGTCTCCCCCTCTCTCTCTCTGCCCCTCCCCCACTCATGCTTGTTCTCTCTCTCTCTCAAAAATAAACATAAAAAAATTTTAAAAATAAAAATAAAAACTGGACTGAAACTGGACATAATCTTGGTAACCTATTATGACTATTTTCCCAGATTCATATGCTTTTTTTAAGTTATGGAGAAAGAATATGAAATATTATTATAGTAAAAAGTATAACACATAGTACAAAAAGTATGCAATATGACATAGTAGATAAAAGCATGGGTTAAAGATGAATAAAGGCTGGATCTGTCACTCACTAGTAATGACCTTGGATAAGTTACTTAACATTCATGTGCTCCTGTTTCCTCATGGGTAAAAATGCAGATAATCATATCTTCCTGGGGACACTTGGGTGGCTCAGGCCATTCAGCTTCCAACTTCAGCTCAGGTCATGATCTCGGGGTTTGTGAGTTCCAGTCCTGCATTGGTTCCATACTGATAGTGTGGAGCCTGCTTGGGATTCTCTCTCTCCCTCTCTCTCTGTCCCTCCCATTCGTGCTCTCTCTCTCTGTGTCTCTCAAAGTAAATAAGTTAAAAAATATATATTCATAGGAATGTTATAAACATAAAATGAATAAATAATATTAAACTATTAGGACTGTGTCTGCATATAGAAAACATTTGATAAGTGGTAACTCTTGTATACTATGCGTATACATGTGCATCTGTATGGATGTGGTTTAGAAGAGAAGCTGAGTGGGGCACCTGGGTGGCTCAGTTGGTTAAACTTCCATCTTCAGCTCAGGTCTCGCTGATCTCCCAGATCTCGCTGATCTTGTGCTTGTGGGTTCAAGTCCTGCACTGGGCTCTGTGCTGAGAGCTCAGAGCCTGGAGCCTGCTTCAGATTCTGGGTCTCTCTCTCTCTCTCTCTCTCTCTCCAATACCCCCTGCCACTCACGCTCTGTCTCTCTCTCTCTCTCTCTCAAAAGTAAATCAACATAAATAAATAAATAACTAAATAAATAAATAAATAAATAAAAGAGAAGAGAAGCTGAGTGAGAGGAATCTCTTACAAATTGTTCTGTTCCCTAGGGCTCTGAGGCATGGGCGTTAGGGAGGGAGTGTGAGCTTTCTCTCCACATATCTTGATTTGCTAATTAGCCATTCTTCATGGTTTTCTTTTTCCCTCATCTATACTCTGGATTAAATAACCACAAAGGGGAAATTATACTCTGGGCTTTAGCTTCAAAAAATGGAATAATGCTGTTAGCTGGATCTGGAATACAGGTCCACACTCATGAACATGAGTGTATATGCACATGCACACACACACACAGGTCGATATATGCCAATATGTGTTTAAATATAATCCCTATGGTCTAAACTATTTTAATTTTTTTTAATCTTTATTTTTGAGGAAGAGAGGGAGACAGAGCATGAGCAGAAGAGGGGGAGAGAAAGAGGGAGATACAGAATCTGAAGCAGTCTCCAGGCTCTGAGCTGTTTGTCAGCACAGATCCTGACACAGGACTTGAACTCACGAACTGTGAGATCATGACTCCAGCTGAAGTCAGACGCGTAGCCGACTGAGCCACCCAGGCACCCCTGGTCTACACTAGTTTAAAAGGTCATTATGGCATCACTGAGTAATGAAAAACAAGAGAGCCATTTTACTACTGTGTAAGAATATAAAGCTGTCTCTTAAAATCAAAATGAGAGTAATAATTCTATTTCCCTCAAATTCACAGACTCAAACTTGCACATAAGCCAACCACATGGACTGTCAGCACAATGACATAATGGATAAGTCTGCTGTGAACTGATAGCCAATAGAGCACTTACAAAGCTTTGCATAACACACCTGATATTTCAGGCAGATGAACAAATGACTATGCTAATATAGCAGTAGCCTCCAATTCCATTCCTATACTGTAAAAGAGTTAGAATTGGAATTGAACTGCCTAGGCTCCTTGATCTCAATGCCTAGAAAAAATATCCCCAGCAATTTATCACTTACCATTGCTTCTTCAGCCTATACAGATGGTCTGTATCAGAATTATTCTTTCAATCTGGATGTTACATACTTCAAAAAAGCCATTACTCACTCTGTTCCGTACACAAGAAATCCTTAGATACATTCTATTTATATCTGGTTCTAGGAAAAACACATCTCTTAATATTAATGTCTTATTTTTGCTATCTAACAAGAAAAATATTTAAATGTTTTTCTTTATTTTCTTCTGCTCTCAGTAATTAAAGATTAGTCATATAAAAGCCATTTCAGGGGCTTAATAATTAAATTTAAAAAGTCCTTACATTTTTTTTACATATAATCATTCTGTTTCACAATTTATTATAATTTTTTATTCTTTTTAATTGGATAAGTTTTTTTTTAATATTGGTGGGACATAAATTCTAAGGAGAGTCAAAGATTTTAACATTTTGCTTTAATTTGTGGTACTTGAAAATCCTGCTGAAAAGAGAAATCTCATTGGAAATGAATAGTAAGATAGTAATTAAAAATTCATAATTACCATTGGATTTAATTAAATATGTTGAAGATAAATTCTATGCCACCCCAAAATATCTTCAAGACCTGTGGCATTTTTACTGTTTGTTAAGTGGGTATATGATACGTGACTTTAAACCCTTGATTTTCCATGATCGTATGGAAGAAGTTCCAACAATTTTGAGTGCCAGCTGGATATGAATTTAGTAATAATTCAACTTAGGAAAATATGGCTTTTTGTTTGCTGACACATTTTACTTAATTTGCGTAAAAGTTTGGCACTGAAAGGGTATTAGTACTCACTGCTTCCTCTTGCCAATTATAAATTCCTCAAACTTTGCACACTATTAAACTAAAACATCACTCTTCTAGGTTATGAATCATATTGTTAGTTGTCTACTACTGCATAACAAATTGCCCCCAAACTTAATGGATTAAAACAACAAACACTTACTATATCATAGTTTCTATGAGGTAGGAATTTGGAACTGCTTTTTGGTTAGAGGTGTCTCATGAGGTACACACTCACGAACATGAGTGTATATGCACATGCACACACACACACACACACACAGGTTGATATATGCCAATATGTGTTTAAATATAATCCCTATGGTCTAAACTATTTTAATTTTTTTAATCTTTATTTTTGAGGAAGAGAGGGAGACAGCATGAGCAGAGGAGGGGGAGAGAAAGAGGGAGATACAGAATCTGAAGCAGTCTCCAGGCTCTGAGCTGTTTGTCAGCACAGATCCTGACACAGGACTTGAACTCACGAAATGTGAGATCATGACTCCAGCTGAAGTCAGACGCGTAGCTGACGGATGTCAGCCACTACTGCAATTATCTGAAGGTTTGACTAGGGCTACAGATTCTATTTCAATGCTCATTCATGTGGCTGTGAAAAGTAGGTCTCATTTTCTTGCTGATTGTTGGCCAGAGGCCCCAATTCAACACAAAGACTGCCGCATAGGGCAGTTTGAGTGCTCACAATATGATAGCTGACTTCCCCCGTTGTGAGCCATCCAAGAGAGAAGCTGACTTCACGACGTCTTTAATGATCTAACTTACACACCAGCAATTCTACCACATGCTAGTAGTAAGAAATGAGTCCTTAAATCCAGCTGACACTCGAGAAGAGAGGATTTACCCTTTGAAAGGAGCAATATCTAGTAATTTGTAGATGCAATTGTGTAAATGCAAATTTGTGAACTGCAATCTGCCCTCTGGTTACAAATTATATGTTTATCTCACATGAAAGATAAATATATGCCTCCTCAAGATCCTCCCTACCCCCACAAAAGTCCTATCCTTTTGCAGCATTAGTTCAAAGTCTAAATCCTGTCAAAGTGGAGAAGATACTCCTTGGGTGCAGCTCCTGGAAGAGTTTTTTTGAAACTGAAAAACGGGACTTAATGGACAAAATTGCCCTGTTGCCCAGTGTATCGTGATATAGACATTCGTGCTCAAAAAGGAGGACGTCTGTCTCTGTAACAGGAAAAGAAGGGTAAGTCTAAATCTCTAGAAACTTACTGGGGTGCCTGGGAGGCTCAGTCAGTTGAGCACCTGACTTCCGCACAGGTCATGATCTCATGGTTCCTGGGTTATAGTCCCACATCTGACTTTGGGCTGACAGCGCAGAGCCTGCTTCGAATTCTCTGTCTCCCATCCCCAGCTCACACACTCTTTCTCTCTCTCTCAAAAATAAACATTAAAAAAAAAATTTAGGGGCGCCTGAGTGGCTCAGTCGGTGGCCGACTTCCGCTCAGGTCATGATCTCGCAATCTGTGAGTTCGAGCCCCGCGTAGGGCTCTGTGCTGACAGCTCGGAGCCTGGAGCCTGTTTCAGATTCTGTGTCTCCCTCTCTCTGACCCTCCCCCGTTCATGCTCTGTCTCTCTCTGTCTCAAAAATCAAATAAACGTTAAAAAAATTAAAAAAAAAGAATTTAAATCTCTAGAAACTTATCAATGAAAAAGGCAAGGTGTTCATTCTTCATAACAACCTTACCCTTGTTACTGTGCATTTCCTGGTAATCTCCCACAACTGACTCCTCACCTCCAATATCTTCTTTATCCTTAGCTTGGAGATGTTATTTAAGGTGGTGTCTTGAGCCATTTCTGGGAGTTACTCAGTTTTCCTGCGTAACTCCCATGTATAATGTTATTAAATTTCGTTTGTTTTTTTCCTATTAATCTGCCTTTTATTACTGAGGGGTTTCAGCCAAGAACCTAGAAGGGTAGGGGGAACTTAGTTTTCCTTCTCCACAAAATTCTGGTTTGTTATACCATAAAACCCTTGTTTTCTTTTTACTACACCAATTCTGACATGACCCAGATTACCACTTCTTAGCATAAATATTCTCACTTGAGCACTGATGCTTTACAAAGAATCCTTTCTTTCCCTGGCGACTATCCTTTGCAAGTTGATTTAAAGACAGTTAAATAAGAAAGAGTGGTATTACAATAATGCACCAACTCTACTCCCAATTTGCATTTTTTCTACTCTTAGGAGCCTCATTTGTCCATTTACTACTTTTTGGCCACACAGTGTTCCAGGCTTGATAAAGTTTGTTAAGTATTGAATGAACTAATTCATTAATCTAGCTACTTTCCCGCCCTACCAGCCTATAAGTCTATCATCATACTGAGAAGGATTAAAAACAAAACAAAACCTCAGAATAAGAAAAAAAAGTAGACACTACAAGAATGCCTGAACAGTAAAGGGACTCCATAAAAAATGTTTCCTGTGAATTTACATCTTTAAGAGGATTACCTCTGGAGGGGTATTGGTGCCTTTTTTTCCAGAGTAAGCAGTTGTGGGGCAGTTTGGGCTCACCTTTTAGCCTCTGTTTCATTAAGAGCTCAGCTCCCTGGGTGGAGAACTTGCTGGGCTGGTTGGCACCTGAATGAGAAAAGCTTTATTATACTGTGGAAAGGGAGGAGCCATGTACGGCCTTGACCATGCAGCTTTGGATACTGAGAATCCTCAAAAAGCTTTCTTTTTTTTTTTTTCTCCAAACATTAATTTTTTTTTATATATGAAATTTATTGACAAATTGGTTTCCATACAACACCCAGTGCTCATCCCAAAAGGTGCCCTCCTCAATACCCATCACCCACCCTCTCCCCCCCTCCCACCCCCCATCAACCCTCAGTTTGTTCTCAGTTTTAAAGAGTCTCTTATGCTTTGGCTCTCTCCCACTCTAACCTGTTTTTTTTTTTTTTCCTTCCCCTCCCCCATGGGTTCCTGTTAAGTTTCTCAGGATCCACGTAAGAGTGAAACCATATGGTATCTGTCTTTCTCTGTATGGCTTATTTCACTTAGCATCACACTCTCCAGTTCCATCCACGTTGCTACAAAAGGCCATATTTCATTTTTTCTCATTGCCACGTAATATTCCATTGTGTATATAAACCACAATTTCTTTATCCATTCATCAGTTGATGGACATTTAGGCTCTTTCCATAATTTGGCTATTGTTGAGAGTGCTGCTATGAACATTGGGGTACAAGTGGCCCTATGCATCAGTACTCCTGTATCCCTTGGGTAAATTCCTAGCAGTGCTATTGCTGGGTCATAGGGTAGGTCTATTTTTAATTTTCTGAGGAACCTCCACACTGCTTTCCAGAGCAGCTGCACCAATTTGCATTCCCACCAACAGTGCAAGAGGGTTCCTGTTTCTCCACATCCTCTCCAGCATCTATAGTCTCCTGATTTGTTCATTTTGGCCACTCTGACTGGCGTGAGGTGATACCTGAGTGTGGTTTTGATTTGTATTTCCCTGATGAGGAGCGACGCTGAACATCTTTTCATGTGCCTGTTGGCCATCCGGATGTCTTCTTTAGAGAAGTGTCTATTCATGTTTTCTGCCCATTTCTTCACTGGGTTATTTGTTTTTCGGGTGTGGAGTTTGGTGAGCTCTTTATAGATTTTGGATACTAGCCCTTTGTCCAATATGTCATTTGCGAATATCTTTTCCCATTCCGTTGGTTGCCTTTTAGTTTTGTTGGTTGTTTCCTTTGCTGTGCAGAAGCTTTTTATCTTCATAAGGTCCCAGTAATTCACTTTTGCTTTCAATTCCCTTGCCTTTGGGTATGCGTCGAGTAAGAGATTGCTACGGCTGAGGTCAGAGAGGTCTTTTCCTGCTTTCTCCTCTAAGGTTTTGATGGTTTCCTGTCTCACATTTAGGTCCTTTATCCATTTTGAGTTTATTTTTGTGAATGGTGTGAGAAAGTGGTCTAGTTTCAACCTTCTGCATGTTGCTGTCCAGTTCTCCCAGCACCATTTGTTAAAGAGGCTGTCTTTTTTTCCATTGGATGTTCTTTCCTGCTTTGTCAAAGATTAGTTGGCCATACGTTTGTGGGTCTAGTTCTGGGGTTTCTATTCTATTCCATTGGTCTATGTGTCTGTTTTTGTGCCAATACCATGCTGTCTTGATGATGACAGCTTTGTAGTAGAGGCTAAAGTCTGGGATTGTGATGCCTCCTGCTTTGGTCTTCTTCTTCAAAATTCCTTTGGCTATTCGGGGCCTTTTGTGGTTCCATATGAATTTTAGGATTGCTTGTTCTAGTTTCGAGAAGAATGCTGGTGCAATTTTGATTGGGATTGCATTGAATGTGTAGATAGCTTTGGGTAGTATTGACATTTTGACAATATTTACTTTTCCAATCCATGAGCAGGGAATGTCTTTCCATTTCTTTAAATCTTCTTCAATTTCCTTCATAAGCTTTCTATAGTTTTCAATATACAGATCCTTTACATCTTTGGTTAGATTTATTCCTAGGTATTTTATGCTTCTTGGTGCAATTGTGGATGGGTTCAGTTTATTTGTCTTTCTGTTGCTTCATTGTTAGTGTATAAGAATGCAACTGATTTCTGTACATTGATTTTGTATCCTGGAACTTTGCTGAATTCCTGTATCAGTTCTAGCAGACTTTTGGTGGAGTCTATCGGATTTTCCATGTATAATATCATGTCATCTGCAAAAAGCGAAAGCTTGACTTCATCTTTGCCAATTTTGATGCCTTTGATTTCCTTTTGTTGTCTGATTGCTGATGCTAGAACTTCCAGCACTATGTTAAACAGCAGCGGTGAGAGTGGGCATCCTTGTCGTGTTCCTGATCTCAGGGGAAAAGCTCTCAGTTTTTCCCCGTTGAGGATGATGTTAGCTGTGGGCTTTTCATAAATGGTTTTTATGATCTTTAAGTATGTTCCTTCTATCCCGACTTTCTCAAGGGTTTTTATTAAGAAAGGGTGCTGGATTTTGTCAAAGGCCTTTTCTGCATCGATTGACAGGATCATATGGTTCTTCTCTCTTTTTTTGTTAATGTGATGTATCACGTTGATTGATTTGCGAATGTTGAACCAGCCCTGCATCCCAGGAATGAATCCCACTTGATCATGGTGAATAATTCTTTTTATATGCCGTTGAATTCGATTTGCTAGTATCTTATTGAGAATTTTTGCATCCATATTCATCAGGGATATTGGCCTGTAGTTCTCTTTTTTTACTGGGTCTCTGTCTGGTTTAGGAATCAAAGTAATACTGGCTTCATAGAATGAGTCTGGAAGTTTTCCTTCCCTTTCTATTTCTTGGAATAGCTTGAGAAGGATAGGTATTATCTCTGCTTTAAACGTCTGGTAGAACTCCCCTGGGAAGCCATCTGGTCCTGGACTCTTATTTGTTGGGAGATTTTTGATAACCGATTCAATTTCTTCGCTGGTTATGGGTCTGTTCAAGCTTTCTATTTCCTCCTGATTGAGTTTTGGAAGAGTGTGGGTGTTCAGGAATTGGTCCATTTCTTCCAGGTTGTCCAATTTGTTGGCATATAATTTTTCTTAGTATTCCCTGATAATTGTTTGTATCTCTGAGGGATTGGTTGTGATAATTCCATTTTCATTCATGATTTTATCTATTTGGGTCATCTCCCTTTTCTTTTTGAGAAGCCTGGCTAGAGGTTTGTCAATTTTGTTTATTTTTTCAAAAAACCAACTCTTGGTTTCATTGATCTGCTCTACAGTTTTTTTAGATTCTATATTGTTTATTTCTGCTCTGATCTTTATTATTTCTCTTCTTCTGCTGGGTTTAGGCTGCCTTTGCTGTTCTGCTTCTAGTTCCTTTAGGTGTGCTGTTAGATTTTGTATTTGGGATTTTTCTTGTTTCTTGAGATAGGCCTGGATTGCAATGTATTTTCCTCTCAGGACTGCCTTCGCTGCGTCCCAAAGCGTTTGGATTGTTGTATTTTCATTTTCGGTTGTTTCCATATATTTTTTAATTTCTTCTCTAATTGCCTGGTTGACCCACTCATTCGTTAGTAGGGTGTTCTTTAACCTCCATGCTTTTGGAGGTTTTCCAGACTTTTGTCTGTGGTTGATTTCAAGCTTCATAACATTGTGGTCTGAAAGTATGCATGGTATAATTTCAATTCTTGTAAACTTATGAAGGGCTGTTTTGTGACCCAGTATATGATCTATCTTGGAGAATGTTTCATGTGCACTCGAGAAGAAAGTATATTCTGTTGCTTTGGGATGTAGAGTTCTAAATATATCTGTCAAGTCCATCTGATCCAATGTATCATTCAGGGCCCTTGTTTCTTTATTGACCGTGTGTCTAGATGATCTATCCATTTCTGTAAGTGGGGTGTTAAAGTCCCCTGCAATTACCACATTCTTATCGATAAGGTTGCTTATGTTTATGAGTAATTGTTTTATATATTTGGGGGCTCCGGTATTTGACGCATAGACATTTATAATTGTTAGCTCTTCCTGATGGATAGACCCTGTAACTATTATATAATGTCCTTCTTCATCTCTTGTTACAGCCTTTAATTTAAAGTCTAGTTTGTCTGATATAAGTATGGCTACTCCAGCTTTCTTTTGGCTTCCAGTCGCATGATAAATAGTTCTCCATCCCCTCACTCTCAATCTAAAGGTGTCCTCAGGTCTAAAATGAGTCTCTTGTAGACAGCAAATAGATGGGTCTTGTTTTTTTATCCATTCTGATACCCTATGTCTTTTGGTTGGTGCATTTAATCCATTTACATTCAGTGTTATTATAGAAAGATACGGGTTTAGAGTCATTGTGATGTCTGTATGTTTTATGCTTGTAGTGATGTCTCTGGGACTTTGTCTCACAGGGTCCCCCTTAGGATCTCTTGTAGGGCTGGTTTAGTGGTGACACATTCCTTCAGTTTTTGTTTGTTTGGGAAGACCTTTATCTCTCTTTCTATTCTAAATGACAGACTTGCTGGATAAAGGATTCTTGGCTGCATATTTTTTTTGTCTAGCACCCTGAAAATCTCGTGCCAATTCTTTCTGGCCTGCCAAGTTTCAAAAGAGAGATCAGTCACGAGTCTTATAGGTCTCCGTTTATATGTGAGGGCACGTTTACCCCTTGCTGCTTTCAGAATTTTCTCTTTATCCTTGTATTTTGCCAGTTTCACTATGATATGTCGTGCAGAAGATCGATTCAAGTTACGTCTGAAGGGAGTTCTCTGTGCCTCTTGGATTTCAATGCCTTTTTCCTTCCCCAGTTCAGGGAAGTTCTCAGCTATTATTTCTTCAAGTACCCCTTCAGCACCTTTCCCTCTCTCTTCCTCCTCTGGGATACCAATTATGCGTATATTATTTCTTTTTAGTGTATCACTTAGTTCTCTAATTTTCCCCTCATACTCCTGGATTTTTTTATCTCTCTTTTTCTCAGCTTCCTCTTTTTCCATAACTTTATCTTCTAGTTCACCTATTCTCTCCTCTGCCTCTTCAAGCCGAGCTGTGGTGGTTTCCATTTTGTTATGCATTTCGTTTAAAGCGTTTTTCAGCTCCTCATGACTGTTCCTGAGTTATTTAGGCAGGTGTAGGTGGAATCTAAGTGATTAGCAGGACGCGCGGTGAGCCCAGCGTCCTCCTAAGCCGCCATCTTGCCTCAATACAGTGGCAGTTCCCAAACAGAACCCAGCCAGTGACTCTGCCCATCTGCAGAGCCAAACTGAGGGCCTTAACTTAACAGGCAGCTGGATTACAGTACTGTATGATCTGGGTGTTCAGCCATGGAGCCTGTACTAAGGCTCATCTGGGCAGGGAAGTAAATTTGCAGCCCCATTCAACTGTGCAGTTTGGTCTTTAGTCCCTCCCAACCAGGAAGCTTGGCATGAGAATGCAGGCAGCTATAGAACACATCGTAATTGCCCATTTGGGTAAGAAGCCAAACCAATAGCTTTACCCAACTTTTAAGTATAACCCCTAGCCTTGCATAACCAAACAGCCTGAATACTGATCCTGGGTAGCCTCAGATCCCGGCCTGTGGTCTTGTATGGTGGCTGAACAAATCCTGTTTTCTCTTCTAGTCAAGGAGCCCAGCCAGTGACTCCATCCAATCATGACGCATAATCTGTCTCCATCCATTGAGAAATCCTGGGTAGTGGCCCTTTGGAAATTCAGAGGACAGTCTCTAGCTCCTTTAAGCTGCAGGATAGAGCTGAAGGTCCCTCTATACTACACAGCCTAGCCAATGACCTTGCCCAACAGTGGAACACAGCCAGAGACCTACTCAATCATGAAGCCCATACTGGAGCCTCACTCAACTTCTGAATACAGAGTCCAGCCAGCAGCACTATCTAGTTATGGAGCACAGTCTGAGGTCTCACCTGACCAGGAGCAATTGTGGAGCTCAGCTCATGAGCCCTGACCAATAGTAGATTCCAACTGGTGTTCTACCCTATGATGGGACACACCCTATGATCTAGATGTGGCTAGAGGTGAATGAAGGATGCAGCTAGTGACTCCACCTGACCATAGGGCACAGCCAGAAGCCCTACTTGAATGTGGAGCCCAGTCAGCAACACCCCTACTGACTTCAGAGCACAGACAGTAAACTCACCTACTAGAAGCCCCAGTAGCAAGCCCCATCTACCATGGACAATACCAACCCAGTACCCCAGACTGAGCTAACTAGTGAAAGTCTTTAATTATAGTGTTTTCTTGAATCACAAGAGCCTGTATTGTTTGATTTTATGGGATCTGTCTTCCCTCCTTACATCCATAGTTTCCTACATATATGTTTGAAGCTCAAGTTAAGGATTTATTTACTTAAGAGCTCTTTTATCAAACAAAGATAGGTGTCTTTATTCAATCAAATAAAAACATTTAACTTTTTATTAGTTTGTTCACATGCCGCTATTGGATATTTCTGAGTACTTACGAAGAACAAACACTCAAATCCTCTATTTTTGCTATCTGGCTTTTTCCTCTGGCACACAAGAATGAGGTCCAGCTTTGGGCTACTACAAATTCCTTGGTACTAATTTCATGAAAGTCCATGCACAAAAGAGACACAAAAGATGCATGTGAGACAGTTTATGAAGCTAACAATAGTGTGCTCCAGGGCAAGCTGTTCGCCAGAGTGAGAAGGCAATGACCACTCTAAGGGAAAGTTACCGGGAAGTGATGAAAGGTTTCCAAATAGAAAGTGATTTTAGCTTCTCATTTATGTCAAAAAATGTAGCATTTTTTGACCTAAAGAATTAGTTAATAACCCAAAGTAAAAATGCCTTGAGAGCCACTAGATAACTAGCCAAGTTTAAGCAGTAGGTCACTATTAATTTTCAAACAGAAAACAAAACTGAATTCTTTTTTTTTTAAATTTTATTTTAAAGAAAGAGTGTGAGCACAGCATGAAGCCAGGCTTGGGGCTCAACACAGGGCTCAATCCCACAACCCTGGGATCATGACCTGGTCTGAAATCAAGACTCAGATGCGCAACCAACTGAGCCACCCAGGTGCCCCCAAAAACTGAATTCTTAATAAGCTCACTCTACTTTTCTCAGAATTAACACATGGCTGTTCTGTTCCAGCTTTGGGGTAATTATAAGCTCATATTAGTCAGGATCTCCAGAGAAACAGAGCCAGTAGGAGATTATATACAAATTTATAATTTTATTTTTTTTTAATTTTTTTTTCAACGTTTATTTATTTTTGGGACAGAGAGAGACAGAGCATGAACGGGGGAGGGGCAGAGAGAGAGGGAGACAGAATTGGAAACAGGCTCCAGGCTCTGAGCCATCAGCCCAGAGCCTGACGCGGGGCTCGAACTCATGGACCGCGAGATCGTGACCTGGCTGAAGTCAGACGCTTAACCGACTGCGCCACCCAGGCGCCCCTTTATTTTAAATATATATGTGTGTTTCTCTCTCTGATTTTTTTTAATGTTTTTATTTATTTTTGAGAGAGAGACTGAGTGTGAGCAGGGAAGGGGCAGAGGAGAGAGAGACACAGAATCTGAACCAGGCTCCAGGCTCTGAGCTGTCAACATAGAGTCTGACGCGGGGCTTGAACCTATGAACCACAAAATCATGACCTGAGCTGCTGGACACGTAACCAACTGAGCCATACATGCGCCTATATATATATATATATATATATATATAGCAAAGTTCAACTGAGTAAATTTGAAGATCTTATTGATTTTATTAACCGACTCATAAATTAGGAAGCATCCCATCCAGCAAGTAGAGGGGAGTTCCAAGGAGCTGTACAAAATGGAAGGTTTTTATATAAAGGAAGGAAGATGGGGCGTGAAGTTATGAGCAAAAGAAAACAAAGATTGTTTTAGGCAAGATCACCTTCCCTTATAAGAAGTGAGGTCTTTTCATGCAGATTACCTCATTTTCCTTTGTGAAATAGAGAGGGCCTATGTGACAGATGACCTCACTGATACTGATCAGAAAATTCCTGACTGACTGGTTAAGACTACATTTTTGCAAGAGGTTGAAACTGCAGTTAGGTTAGGTATTAGGTCCAGATTTGGTTATGGCTTAAGTAATGCCATTTTGGGCCTTTATATATGTAAAGGCGAGCAGAGACCCTTCAAAAATAATCAAAATAAGCTCTCGCTATATAGTGAGAGAAAGAGAGGTTATAGATTATTTCTGAATATCAAGATTGCTTAAAATAATATGTAGTAAATGGTCAATTCCAAATTTTAAACAATGACTTCTTGCAATTTAGTGAAAATATTGAACTCAATCAGTTTTAGCTCAGATTACTATTCATAATATTTGCCATGGTCGATCTTCAATAAGTATTTTCAGTTCATTTATTGTCTCATTAATTTATTCACTCGTTCTAATTTCTAATGTACCAGGCAAGTGTAATAACCCCTCATATTATAACAGGAAGATGACCCTAAAGTGTCCTTTATTCTTGGTTGCTCCCATTCAATCATTCAACAATTAAAGATTTATATCGTATTTAATAATGTGAGGTTCTGATAGGCAGTAGTATTCAAAGTCAGTTAAGATGTGCTTCCCATCATTATTAAATATTTAAAAATAAAGAGTAGGGAGAATACCAAAATACATTTTCATTAGACGGAATACATGATCGATTTTGAGTACATACCAGCTTTTTTAAAGTACCTCACCAAGAATGCAGTTAGACACGCACACACCTACACACAGCATGCATAGAATTTATCAAACATCACATAACACATAATATAAGTAAAACCATATATATTCTATAACAAATAAAATGATGCTTTGATATTATAATATTGTTTTTACCTATGGAAATCAGTATCAAATTAACATTAATGTTACTTCCACAAAGCCTTAATAGCATATTAAAATTAAAAAATGCAAAAAATAATTAAAAACACAGTATTATATATCATATTTTCATATAAAAAGCATTCAAGCTAACAGATTATTTTAGTAAGGAAACGGAATATTTATTCATTTTTTTAAAATTTCATTCAAGGAATTCTTGTTTTTTTTTTAATGTTTATTTATTTATTTTTGAGAGAGAAATAGGGAAGCAGTGGAGAGAGAGGGAGATAGAATCCCAAGCAGGCTCTGTGCTGCCAGTGAGAGTCTGGTGTGGGTCTTGAACCCACGAACCGTGAGATTACTATCTGAGCCAAAATCAAGAGTCAGACGCTTAACTGACTAAGCCACCAAGGCATCCCCTCATTCAAGAAATTCTTTTTTCTTCTTTTAAAGTTTTTATTTATTTTTGAAAGACAGAGTATTAGGGAGAGGCAGAGAGGGAGACACAGAATCTAATGCAGGCTCTAGGCTCGGAGCTGTCAACACTGAACCGGATGCGGGGCTCGAACCCACAAACCGCCAAGATCATGACCTGAGCTGAAGTCAGACACCCAACCCATTGAACCACCCAGGCACCCCCCTCATTCAAAGAATTCTTAAGTGCAAAGGAAATTAGAGATTTAATAAAGGATCGACAGCTATTAGAAATCACTTTGTTATCTATATCACTTCCAAATTATCACCTTCACAAAATAATAAGTATTTTGTTTCTAATATATTAGTTTCCAACATATGTTATCAAAAGATTGAGAAAGTTATACTCCTACCTGAGAAAAACATTTTTATGAAATAAAACATTTTTAATCAGTTATTAATTTGAAAGCAAATTATTCGTTTTCCATTATTCTATCTGTAAAACCAATAAAAAGTGGAGCGTCCAAGTGGCTCAGTAGGTTAAGTGCCCAACTTCGGCTCAGGTCATGATCTCACGGTTTGTGGGTTCCAGCCCCATGATAGGCTCTGTGCTGACAGTCTGTCTCACTCTCTCTCTGCCTCTCCCCCACTTGTACTCGCTCTCTCTCTCAAAAATAAACAAACATTAAAAAAATTTAAAACCAGGGCGCCTGGGTGGCTCAGTCGGTTGGGCGTACGACCGGCTCAGGCCATGATCTCACGGTCCGTGAGTTCGAGCCCCGCATCGGGCTCTGTGCTGACAGCTCGGAGCCTGGAGCCTGTTTCAGATTCTGTGTCTCCCTCTCTCTCTTCCCCATTCATGCTCTGTCTCTCTCTGTCTCAAAAATGAATAAACGTAAAAAAAAAATTTAATAAAAGACTAATTTTGGAGGACAGGGATGGAGATCATCTAAAGACTGATGAGATGCAAATCACCTGGATTTATTAACATTCTGAGCATTATTGATCTCTTGCTAGTGACAATACTGAATATGCTTTGAGGTTTAGAATAAAGATTCCTTGACAACCTTTGGTGTTGAGTTCCCAAAAGCCAATAGTTAACAGTGAATGGTATTTTATGCTTACATGATGATGTTTTCTAATTATGCTTTATTTTCACCACCTCAGATATTTCAGGGGGAATTAAGATACAGAAAAGGAACCAAGTTACAATGAACCCAGACCAGAAGACTTATAGACTGTGATCTTACAACTTCATTACATTGTTTGTTAGAATATATATTTACTACATTTAAAAATAAGCATAGGTGTGTGAATACACTTGCTAAAATACATCAAAATAATTTATATTTCTTTTAACTCTAGAAACATTTTGAGACCCTTTTTAACAATGAAGGCATTCAGTAATTATCGTAAATAATATAAATATGAATTAGGTGTTTAATCATTTGACTTTCTAATTAAGGCAAATGGCAGGCATAACACGGAAAGCAATAATCTGTTCCCTTCACACAAATAGCTGCCGAAAGGCAGATGGAGGTGCCAGTTGTGTGGGGTGCAGGTGATTACTGCCCAGCCTGCACACCACCAGGTTGTTTTTCTCGCCACCAGAAAACCGTCCATTAACTTTCCTAAGAGCCAAAAGCAAAAGGAGAGGAATTTATGAAGTCGCTAGCCCATATGGCTGGTAGTGAGTTAATCTGTGTCTGAGCAGCAGGTAGCATGAGCCAGTCTGTCTGTTGGGGCTGTTAGTAACCCAGGGGCAGATCAGAGAACAGCAGGGAAGGGGATCAACTCAGGCTGCAAATACAGTCAGGAATGTGGCAGGAAATTATTTCTGAAAACACACTCTGCAGCATAAGGGCAGCCATCAGATGCTACATGACAATCTATCTGCACTTTGTACACGTTGATAATTATATAGAACTGTATATGTAGGAGCAAACTTAACGCATAGATATATAATTATCATGTGATTTTCTTTTTTATAGTTTCTTGCACGAAAATAAATATTTCAAGTGCTCCTTCAAAATAAGATATGTAGGCACCGAGATTTTAAAATTTTGAAAAACAAGAAAAATTGCTCTAGATAGGCTATAATTAGAAAAGGAAGTGGATATGTTCAAAAGGCAAGTGCTCTGATACATAACCAGGAGGAAACTGGGGTTAGATAATATCCTGTGGATGAAATAGCAAAATAAGGAAGGAAAAAAAAGGAAATACTTTAAGAATTGTTTGAAAACACTAAAGGAAGGCTGAGACAGGGAGACAATTACATACTAAAACTTAAATAAGAAACCATGAAAATGGTAGCATGATTGAATAATAGTAATTAGTTCCTTCCTTCCTTCCTTCCTTCCTTCCTTCCTTCCATCGATCTATTGTCCATCTATGTATCTACCTATCTATCATCTATTATCTATGTATGGTAATATGAAGACTAATGGTAAGTTTTGGTATATTCTTGTATTCACAGGGTTAAAATTAAGGCATTTACAAAGATGAACTAAAGCAAGGAATATGCTTCCATGTAGTCTTTTGTTTCTTAGTCATGAAAATAAAGCCACTAATTTGCTCAAAGTTACATTAAAGAGCAAGAACATTGTTGTCATTCTTTAAACCTTGAAGAGAAAGATCAGATGCATAAATTATTCACAGAGGAAAAAAGAAAGCTGAATTAGAATGGCTATCCCCCACCCCCCAAAAAGACCATATCTCTCAATTAGATTATTTTAAAATTATTTACAATTTGTTTTTAATTTTTTAATGTTTATTTTTGAGAGAGAGGGAGAGAGAGTGGAGTGGAAGACAGGCAGAGAGAGGGAGACACAGAATCTGAAGCAGTCTCTAGGCTCTGAACTGTCAGCACAGAGCCCGACGCAGGGCTTGAACTCATGAACCACGAGATCATGACCTGAGCCAAAATCAGATGTTTAACCGACTGAGACACCCAGGCACACCAGTAATTTCAAATTATCTTTACAATATCCTTGTTTTAACGAGTGATTATAGGAATTAGAATCAGGTTTGGAATGTGGACCTTAAGACATAGAAAAGGAATATTTTATTTCTTTTTTCTCCTTCTATTGGGTAAAGAATTCATTGAGCACCTGACCTGTATAGTGAAATGTTCCCAAATACTAAGGGAGATACAGAGATAACCAAGATAGTACTAGCCATTGTATAGTTTATAGATAAAAAGGAAACATATTTTTTCTGTGATGTTCACAACTAATATTGAATGTGATTACCAAGAAGAAATATTTCCAGAACAGTAAAACTGCTATTTACTTTTAATAATTAACTTTTTTGATGACATAAACTTTTGCTCAAGCTCAGAACATATTCAATGGGTAGAAAGGTTTAGTTATGCAAGATGATTAAATTCTAGAGATCTGCTGTACAACATTGTGCCTGTAGTTAACAATATTATACACTGAAATATTTAAGTGGATAGTTTTCATGTTAAGTGATTTCACCCAAAATTAAAAACAAAAATTCTCCAAACAAGGAAAATAATTGATTAGGAAGGGGAAGTCTGTGCCCCATGGTCCAAATGCAGCACTGTCTTCCTCTTTCTGAGATCTGTGGCCATTAGTTTCAATGCACCTCATCTCATCTTCTGTTACATCATAGTGAAAATATGTTTTAGGTAAAATTAAAACATTTACTATTTTTATGGCTCTATGATCTGATCCTAGTAATAAAGCATGGCTGTTTCCATAGTGAGGCATGTTTTACTTTGCTTTATAGAAACCTGGAAAGTGAAATAGTGTTACTCCTAGCACATTATAGTTGCTTGGAGATATTTGTTGACTGAATCACTGAATGAATGAATGAATGAATGAAAAAGCCAATAAATGATACCTCATAACTGTCCTCTGACACTTATGTAATTGGGGATACTCTTGAGCATGGACCTCAGAGACCAAATCAAATTTTCTTCTCTCATTTTAAATTTGAACCAACTTCCAAAAAAATTTTTTTAGGTGGTCAAGAAAGGCATTGTGAGCAAACTAGCATCTGAGCTGAGCCTTGGAGTTTTGGATAACAAGAATGGAAGGATATAGACATCTCAGGTCAATTCATATCAAGTATCAAAGCATAAAGGAGAAAAATACCAGGACGTGCCCAGAGGGGCAATGCAGAATGGTATGATACTTAATTTTGCCTCTAAATCCTTTCTAAAATTATAGCATAGAGCATCCCTGAAATATAAATATCAAATTTGTGATAATTATGAAAGGATTTTTGAGAGAGAACAATAAACCCTGGAAGTGATGATTTGGAAGAAGCTTGATTCCTGATGCTGAAGGAAAAGGACACCAAGAATAACAACAGCAATCTGAAAGATGTACCCACCACCAACAAGCTTTATGGTAATAATTATATATGTATGTTTTAGTAATATTTAGTGGTGTCTATGTAAGTTTCATAGAAAATTTTAGAGTGTAAGGTGAAGGAGTTTATATTTTATTAAATGGGAGCATTTGTATGTAAATGTTTGTAAATATTTGTAAATTTTATTTTATTTTATTTTATTTTAATTATAGGGAAGAGAGAGAGCACATGAGTGGGGGAAAGGAAAGAGGGAGAGAGAGGGAGAGAGAGGGAGAGAGAGAGAGAGAGAGAGAGAGTCTTAAGCATGCTCCACACTCAGTGTTGAGCCTGACAAGGAGGATCCCACAACTCTCAGATCATGACCTGTGCCTAAATCAAGAGTCAGACGCTCAACTGACTAAGCCACCCAGACTCCCCTATATTATTTTCTATGTAAATATATATATGTATGTACAGGTTACACAGCAATTTCACATTTGCTACATTTTATTTTTACAATAATAGTTTTCCTTAAATCATGACAATTTTCTAATAAACTCCATTTTATTTTAAAAGTAGAACTGTGTTTTACAAAAACAATTAAATCTGAAGATTTTCATCCATGAAATCTCTTTGAAATGCATCAATGTTCATTGATTTTTTTATGTTTATTTACTTTGGAGAGAGAGAGACAGAGCATGAGCAGGGAAGGGGCTGAGAGAGAGGGAGACACAGAATCTGAAGTAGGCTCAAGGCTCTGAGCTGTCAGCACAGAGCCTGACACAGGGATTGTACTCACAAATCGCGAGATCATGACCTGAGCTGAAGTCAGACGCTTAGCCAACTGAGGCACCCAGACACCCCAATATTCGTTGATTTTTAAAGTTACCATCAAAATAATATATAGACATGATTAAAAGCAACAGTGTTCACCCCATTCCCACTCCTAAGTTCTAAAGGTAATGACTTGTAGTTTAATTTTGTTGTTTGTTATATTATCTCTGTATCTCTAAATTATATGCATGTACTCTTTGGTTTATGAAAATATACTTTTCACCTATTGTTTTCCTGCTATGACCAAAAAATATTTAGCACATTTAGACTACCTTCTCATCTCTTCTTTCCATGCGTTTCCAATATGGCTATGTCATTATTTTTAAGTGTTCCTTGTTGCTACATTTTTATCATTCTCACCTATCACCTACATGGAAAAAAGACTATAACTTAATATAAAAAATCCATATGTAACCACTACCCAACTTGATAAATTAAGTATTGCCAACACATTGAGGTCTTTCCTTCTCTCCCCCCCCACACCAAATTTCCCCCCATAAATTTGGTATTTGTTATTTACATAAAATTCTATACATTTTGTTCCTGCCCACCATCTCTTATTCAAAACCTGTGTGGTCATATGTATTTTGGAATTCAGATGACTTCAGATTTAATAAAAGTATTACTTTATAGATATTATATATGACACCCTTTGCAGGGTCTAGAGCAGATCCTATACTTAAAATCTTTTCCTGTATTTCTATAACAAAAAGTGTAGATATCCACAACAAATGTGATAAACAAAACCTATAAATAGCTTCATATTATTTTAATCATATTTTATCACTAAATGCGTTAAGATCGGGTAAGCTTTTGCATCCAATTTATTTCAGAGAAAAGAAAACAAACTCCTGATTTTCAGAGCCCTTAAGATTTAAGGCTTATAGATTAGAAATTGTAGAACTGTATTAAAGCCTGCATGTCTTCCTTACTGTCCACGCAGGAGTCATTCCACTCCCCACTTTGTGAAACAAGGCTACTGCTAGTGCTCTTCCCACCCTTGTACCTCTAACTCCTGTCCTCTGTGGTCTGATAACATTGGTCTTCTGTATAGTCTTAAGTGGGCTTTCTTTTCTACATCTATAGGTTGGTGCAAAACATGGGGTATCAATATAACACATTGATTGTATGAATATGAGTCATGCAGAACCAGTGATGACATCCATGTCAGTTTTAATTCTATTTTCTTTGTTTCACAATATAAGCCTAACTTCACCCAAACTTTTCATCCAAATATGTTCCCCATCAGCTCCCTCTGAATCCTGAAACTCTCTTAGCTTCTGCATTAAAAATGATTCCCTTTGAGGGCACCTTGGTGGATCAGCTGGTTAAGCGACTGACTCTGGATTTTGGCTCAGATTATGAGATAGAGCCCCACCATGAGCCCTCCATGGATCCCCACCTGGAGCTACAAGTCTGTCAAGATTCTCTCTCCTCTCTGCCCCTCCCCTGCATAGGTGAGCACACACACAGCCTCTCAAAAATAAAGAAATAAGTGAAGTGGTCTCCTTAAAAAAAAGTTACCCCTTCTTGTTGTCATGTGTGAGTCAAATTCATCTGTGAAAATTGGCCTTTTGTTTCCAGTTTCTTGCAACATCCATAACTACTTTTCCATCTGCATTTTATCATTCAGAAATTTGTTGAAATATATCATTTGCTAATCACCTCTGACTTTTCTATTTATGTTGGGGGTGTACATATATATGTATATTTATATGTGCGTATACATATGTAACAGTGTGTAGTGTGGTCTTAGGAAGGAGAACAAATAAATTTATATTGCTAACTTAATGTTTCTTCTTGTGAATTTTATAAACAAAATTTTCCAAACAACAGTAACTACAAAGGATTATATTACCCCAAAACAAGATGCTGTGGAAGAGAACTCAAAACAATAGTTTTTATTTTAAAGTGCTGAGAAGTTCAATACAGAAAGCAATAAAAGTGCAATAAAAATGAAGATGCACTTTGAAAATATGGGTAAAAGAAAACAATTTCCTATTGTGTCATAAAGAAATAAAAAAATTGAGACTGATTCTAGAGTCCATGGTTATGTCATTTTGACACAATAGGAAGAAAACACAAATGACTAAGAAAAATAAAATTATAAAACAGAAGGATTCAGTAAAAACTGATCCTTGTTACACATTTCCATTGGTGATTTGATGTGAATCCAGAATTTCTGAGTTCTCCACTATATGACCAAGTTCATTTAGATGGAGAAATTATAGGAGTCTATTCAGAAAATATTAGAGAAGGACAACAGCTGCTGTTGGCGTCCCACTCGTGTTCCCCCTTCTCTACCACTGCAACATACCTGCTCCACTTCTAGAACTTGCACACTTTTGTCAGTTTGCTAAAGCTCTTATGTTCACCCATGTGGTAGGCCAGAAGTGCCACAAGTGATGGGAATTGGTACATAAATTCCTCAGCTCCTGATATAGACCATATATTTGTGTCCTTCCAAAATTCATGTTGAAGGCCTAACTGCCAACGTAATATATCTGGAGACAGAACCTGTGAAGAGGTGATAGAGATTCAATGAGGTCATAAATGTGGGGATCTAATCAGATGGAAGTGGTGTTGTAATGAAAAGAGAAATAGACTTCAGAGATCTGTCTCAGCTTGTGTTCAGAGGAAAGACCATGGTGGGGACACTGAGGCCACCTGCAAGCTAGGAAGAGAGCTCTCACCAGGTACTGGAACTTGCCTGAACCTTGATATTGAACTCTTTAGCCTCCAGAACTGTGACAAGTAAATTTCTGATGTTTAAGCCACTGGCCCTGGTATTTTGTTATATCTGTCTGAAGCAGTCCCTTGGGTGGGATAACCCCAAGGTGCGCATTCCTTAGGAGCTACTCTTGTTATCCCCACTGGGACTGACCTTCTGTTAGTTGAGTACAAAGGGCTTGAAGATTTATGCTTTGTTGGCTGAGGTCTCTTCTAACCTATCAATGTTTTCTTCAATTCCTGTTTTCACTGTATTCTTTATCAGACTCTCTGCTTTTGAAGTAACCCAAACTGGGACAAGAAGCATACTCTCAGTCCAGGTCTTTTGAATTTGCTAATATTTGTTGTGCATGAGGGGAACTGGGGACTGGGCCTGGACAGAAGAGGCAGGGAGAAAACGTTGATTATAGCTTGCTTTATATATAACACTTTATTTCCAAAGGATTCATTAAGTACATAGTATTTTTTTCACATAACAAATTACTCCTCAAAATGCAATTCCTAAGGCATAAATGATCTTCCTCCTCCCCCTCCTCTTTTTCCCGCTCTTCCCCTCTTTTACTCCTCCCCATCCTCCTCCTCCTTCTTCAGTGCTTCAGAAAGAGAAATTCAACAAGAAGTTCAACATAGTTATTTGACAGGAAGAAGAATTAAAAATAACCATATTTAATTAGAAAAGATACTGTGCAATTAAACACTATGCCTGCTACATTTGTTATATGATACTCACAGAGAAAGGCAGTGTTGGTAAATGAAATATAATTTTATTAATGCCAGAAGTACTAAGATGCTGGGGATTTTAAAAATATCAATCTTTGATTGAATTTATGCCAATGAACTGCCTGGATAAATTCTGGAAAAAAATAAGTCACTGAGTGGAACCATTAATACCTCAGTGTAGCAACCAATTTATCCCTTTATTGATAAGAAATGGCACAGGTATATGAAGTAGCCAATACATCATTATTGCCTCTCTAACCAAAATCCAGTCCTTATTTCTTATCCTCTTAACATCTCCATATCTCTATATCTTCTTGGTCTTTCTGAGAAAAGTATCTTTTTTACTTAATTACTCTTTTTTGCCTTCTCAACTATGTTTTCTTTCCTATTGTATACTTCAGAATCAGTGTTGCATTATTTGTGTTTGAGGGTTAAATGGAAACTTTACTCTGTGGGATTCCAAGTGCTTTTTTTCTTTATTTTCCATTAAAATCATCTGAGTTTTTTTCATATGTATATAATTACATTGGTTACAGGGTTTTATTTTATAAAATACCACTATTCAAAAGCAGTAAATAGAAGGCAGGCTGTTTTACTAGTTATTGACAGCAAGAGCCTGTTGTCTGTGTTCAAGACTGAGTAATAATCTATTGTTACAGAGTTTATTAATTCCACTAAAACCTTTAATATAAGCTCATATTAATTGTATCTTTAAGCTTCATTCCTCAGCTTAGCAATGTTGAAATTTCCTAATTGGAATCTGGAATGACTGTAATTATAACTTACTTAGCTGGAATTTACAAAGTATGCTGCTTCTTATAACTCTTAAAGTAGAATCCTAAGTCAAAACTTTTGAAAGGGAGGCATGAAAGGGCTTGACCTATACTAAAATGTTGTCATTTTATACACAGTATCCTCTCTAAAAGTACGGTCATTTACACCCTTATGATACTGTTTGTGTGGAGAAATATTCCTTTCAATTTTTTTAAGAAAAAAAGTCTTAAGAGTTCAGTAAATAAAAGTTGAGAAAATCCTTAAAAATGTTGAAAATATGAAATCCTTTCAAGGAGAGCCCTTTAACTTAAATTACACTTCGTCACAAACATCTTATGTATTGAATCTTTTCAGATGAGGAAAATACCAGTGGAAACTCAGACTCAAATCTCTGGACTCAAGCTGAGACTTATGTTTTCCCATCAGCCTGTCAAAGAGTTGAAGTCAATAGCACAAACTGTATCTAGAAAATATAATTGACACTGAGATAATGGCCTCAGACACATCATGACACTAAAAATTCAGTGTCATAGATTTGACCCCTATGAAAGTGTCTGCTGGCTTCTCCCAAATTCTATAATCTAAAATGTAGGCTAGTTAAGAGAGTGATATTTTTGTGGCAAAGAGCCATGACAATAATCCAAAGTGCAAGCATTTCTGATAGTAGATTAGAAATATTGTCATCATCAAAGGAAGACAGTAAATTTAATTACTCTGATTATTCTAAATGGTATTTATGTAATGTCCCAGTGTGTAAAATGATAAATACATGTAGAAGATAGCATAGATAAGTTTTGAACTATATGTTCAGAGACAAACAGCAAATTTAAATAGGATTGGGATATTATTTGATATGTTCCACTTTCTATGGTTCTTTCTCTTATTTAGAATTTTGGAGTAGGAGAGAGGAGCAAATGCTGGATGCTGGATTAAAATTCAAAAAAATGTACTGACAATTCAAGCTTGCGATACTTACTCTGTTATTGTTGTAATAATTAATAGTGACTCTTACTTACTGAGTATCACTATAGACCAAACATTGAACCAATGCATTTATCATTTTTTGAGCAAGTAAAGAAACCAAGACCCTGAGAGACTAGGTAACTTCTCTAGTGTCTACTTTACTAGACAAAGGTGTATCTGGGTTTGAAGGCAGCCTTCTTGAACTATAAATAATTTTGAATAGGATTTCGGAGAGAGATCATAAAATTCCTACACCGTAGACTAGAAGACTCAAGTAAAATGATGTGTGTGAATAAGTTTTGTAAATAAGAAAGCATGAAACAACACTACTATTATCCTGCATAAAGAAGCCTGAGCATGCAGTCTAGTAGTAGATAAGGCATGCGCATGAACACCAGGTAAGTATACACACCAATGGAGAGGAACAAGAGAATGTACCACAGTGTTCTGAGGAGGAACAAGTCCTATCTAGTTAGGGAAAGGAAAATTTTTCAAGGTGTTACTACTTAAGTCAAATATGGGTATTTGAAAATGAAAATGAGTATGGAAAGGCAGTGCCATTAAAGGAAAATACTGAGGGAAAGTTTCCATTTAACATATTTAGTGCTATATTCAGTATTGTGAGAGACATAAAGGCATTTCAGATATAGCCCCTGATCTCAGGATCAAGACTTGCTTTTTGTGTCTTATACGCATGGAATAATTGAATGATAGTGGTATATGCCTGTTGGGTGCCTTGATGGCAGTCTCTAACTAAAGTTCTGGAAAGAAATTTATTTCCTATTGGAATTGGAGGGTAAAGTGTGATGAGTCCTCCAGCAGAATCAGGCTATATCATTCTACAAATCATTCAAAGTTCAAAGGTTAGACACTTTCTTTTCCTTCAGCTGGTCCTTAATTTTAACTATGTGAATAATTTCATGTTATGGTCGTATCAGAAATGTAAATAGAATAGTTAAGATCTACAAAGACATACTCATACTTGCTAAGTCAAAAACCATTAAAAAAATATGAGCCAAGAGGATATCTGAAAGAAAATTTTCTTAGTGAGAATGGAGAGAAGCAAAAGTTGTCTCCATTTTTATCTTCCAGAATGTTTCCTTCCCTTGGAGTCCTCAAACTTTGACTCTTGATTCTTGTCTGTACTATATCAAAATGTGGGCCTCTCACTATATATCCCCATACTTTTATTTAATTTTATTTCATAGTACTTTGTAAATATTTCATTAATCATTTACTTTGTGTGAGACACTATGTTAGTTACATTGTAAAATTTATCTCATTGAATCCTCACAAAACACTATAAGATATATTACTATGATTTCCATTTTCATCTGAGGAAAATTTACATTTAAGAAATTAAGCAACTTGGTGTAAATTACACAGGAAGTAAGTTCTCTTGCTAGGATTCAAACCGAGATATCCTCTTGCCTGCTATTTCACACTCATTCACTCATGATTACATGTGCTTAACACCTATCTCTCAGACTGTCAATCGCCCAGCGTAGCATGCTTATTTTATTTACAGTTGTATTTCCAACATCTAGCCTGGCATTTTGTACATAGCAGAAAAATAGAAAATATAAATCCATGTTGCATCAAGATAAAAAATATAGAGTAATGGCATAATTCTTAGAGATAACCTTAATGAGAAAATGAACTTAATAAAGGTCATAAAAATGAACAGGACATTTTGAAAGATTTCCACTTCTGGCCAAGATGGACCAAAAGGGACCAGATAGATCTCATGACTGAAACAACTCAAACACTAGATATATATTTTAAAAATTGTTTCTAAAGATATTTGTATATCAAGTAATGAATGATAGCAATCCCTAATATGAGAAACAAAAGAGGTTAAGCCATGCAATCATTTTAGCTTAATGTCTGAATGTTTCCAGGCAGCAAAGCAGGAACGGGGAACCCAGGTGGAGCCAGGTAGTCTCCTTGCATTGAGTAAAGAGATCTTAGAGTCCAGAGAGGTCAAGGTGGCTAGGGTTCACAGGACAGAGTCTAAGAGAAAAGAGAATCACACGGAGTAAAAATTCTGGAAATCAGTAAAGGATCTCCCTTGAGGACTCAGCTGTGTACTGAGTAACTGATTAAACTGCATTTATTTGTGGAAGCCACCCAAGGCTATAGTAAGAACTGCCTGAAAGAGATAGGGGAAACAATCTCTAAAATTCAAACAGGGCAGAGAATAGTTTCTGTCCCTATTCCCGTCAGTCAGAGTAGAAAACCCCATAATCCATAGGTCATTGAGGAGCGTATTCAGTGGGGCTTTCCTCATTAGCTGTGAAAAATGAGGCCTATGCTAAACGTGTTCTAGTCATGTTTGTCAAATCTTAAAAGTAAGAATGAAAAAGAACAAACCATTTCCAAGTAACTTAACTGCATTCTCAAAAAAGTTCAAGGACGTTTATGGAAATAAAACTTTTTAAATGCAGTCCTCAACAACGACAAAATTCATAAACTCTGGTACCCAACCAAACATTCCCAGCAATTAAAAGAAGTAGGAAACACAAGTCATAATAAGGAGAAAAATTAAATGAAACAGGCCCAGAAATGACACAGATGATAGAATTAGTGGGCAAAGGCATAAAAACAGTTATTACATTTGCATTCTATATGTGCAATTATCTAGAAAAAAAATGAGTATGCTAAACAGAAATATGAAAGATATAAAAAGACATAAATTGAAATTGTAAGAATAGAAACTATAGTGTCTGAGAAAAAATACACTGAATTACATAAATGACAAATAGATACTATAGGTGAATATATTCATGAATTTGAAGACATAGTGATTAAAAGTATTCAAAATGAAACAGAAAAATATTTAAAAAGATAAACAGAGAACTGATAGCCTGTGGGACAACTTCAAATGATTTAATATACATGAAACTGGAGTCCTAAAGGGCAAGACACAAAAAACTTTGAAAGAGTAATGGCATATAATGTCCCAAATATAATGAAAACTATAAATGCACAGATTCAAGATGTTCAATGAACCCGAATCACATGAAATATGAAAAAAACAAAACAAAACAAGAACAAACACAAACCAAGACAAAACAAAAACAAACAATAACAACAACAACAAAACTACACTAATGTACATCATAATCAACTTACTTAAAACCAGTGATAAAGCCATTTTAAAATGTTTCAAATGAAGGGAAAGCACATTATATGTGTAGGAAGAAAGATGAGAACAACAGCAAACATAATGTTGGAAACAATTTAAGCCAAAAGGCAGTGGGGCAACATCTTTAAAGAACTGAAAGAAAAAATACCGCAAATCTCAAATTCTCTACCCAGCAAAAATATTTTTTAAAGATGAAGGTGAAGGAAAGACTTATTTTAGACATAGAAAGCTAAAAGAATATGTCACCAAAGACCTGCACAACAAAAACATCAAGGAAGTGCTTCAGGTCAAAAGGAAACTATCTCAGATGGGAATCTGGAACTGTATACAGAATGACAATCCCCCAAAATGGCAACTACTTGGCTAAAATACAATGCTTTAAATTAAAATATCTTTGAAAAATAATTGAAAAACAGTACAGAAGCTTCAACAGAAAAAAAAGGAAGTATACTATTGGAAAGTCCTTATACTATGTAAGAAGTTATATGCTGTCACATGGAAGACATACAAATCATACAATGAGTATGATGACCCCAATTGCCAAAATCAGGAATAACTAAGGGGCATCATTACTGACCAAAATAAATTTTAAAAAATCATAAGAAAATACCATAAAATTTTTTAACAAATTGGACAATTTTGACAAGATGTACAAATTCCTACAAAGGCAAAAATTAACACTGACTCAAGAAAAAAGAGAAAGTCTGAATATATCTGTAACCAATAAAGAAAATTAAGTAAACATCTTCACACAAAGAAAAGCTGAGGCTTCTAGGTGAAATTAAATATTAAATGAAATAATAAATGAAATATTTAAAATTAATTTAATATTAAATGAAAATGAAAGTAATTAAATGAAATATTAAATATTAAATGAAATATAGTAACAAGCTTTGACAAATTATTTCAGAAACCAGAGAAAGCACAATTTCCAACACATTCTATGAGGCCAATATTATATCAATATCAAAGCCAAACAATAACATCATGAGAAAATAAAAGTACAGGTAAACAACATTTGTGCACATGGATGCATAAATGATTAACAAAATCCTAGCAAAACTAATATAGCCATATAAAAATATATAAGAAACAATCCCATTTACAATTGCATCAAAAATAATTTTAAAAACCTAGAAGTAAATTTAATCAAGGAGGTGAAAGACGTGTACTTTGAAAAACTAGAAGACATTGATGAAAGAAGTTGGAGATCACACAAACAAATGGAAAGATATATATGTTCACGGAATGGAAGCATTAATATTGTTAAAATGTCTATACTACCCAAAGCAATCTATAGGTTCAATAGAATCCTTATCAAAATATTTGAAGATAAGAAAACGGCAGTTAATGGAGAGAGAGATCAAAAGCTGGAGAGTGTGTAGAAAGGTTCCCTACTCATTGAAGGAAGACTTGGTAGTAGGTAGATGATCCAATTACTTATTGCTGCATAACAAACTACCCCCAAACAAAATTATTTTATCATACTTATAGATTCTGTGCATAAGGAATTAGGGCTAGGCTCAGAAAACATGGTTTGTTTTTGTGTTCCACAGTATTTAGAGCCTCAGCTGCGAAGATTTGAAAAGCTGGGAGCTGGAATCACCAGGAAGCTTCTTCACTCACATGTCACATGCTTGGACAGAGATGACCCCAATGGCTTCCTCCCCGCATATAGTCTCAGAGCCTCTCCACGTGGCTGGCCTCTCTACATGAACTCTCCAGGATGGTGATCTCAGTGTAGTAGAATTTCTAACACTGCAGCTCAGGTCTCCATGAAGGAATATTTCAACAAACAAGATGGAAGTTTCATGGTTTTCTTTCATCCGCCTCTATTTAGCACCACTTCCACCTGTTTGTCAAAGCATTCACAAGCCTATCAAGATTTAAGGGGAAGGAACCTAGATCCCTATCTAAAACCCCAAAAATAGATTAATTTTAGAGAGAAGAAAATGAGGGATTTATGGAAGTGATGGATAATTAAATCTCCCTAATTTTCTCAGCAAAACACATGACACATTTAACTGCTAAAACATGTATGGGGTCAGGAGGTCAATGAGGATGAGAGAAAGAACTAGTGGTTTGATATGAGGGGAAAAGTTCTGGAAAAGCCACTATGGTTGAGAAATCAATCAGCAAAGAGTACAGATTTTGAGATTCTTCTAAGGCTGAGAAAAATAGTGAAGTGAGAAAGAAATTTAAAATTCAATTTAGTAATCAAACCCATGGAGAAAATACCATTAGCAAAGTAAAAATGTAAATAGATTGGGGGAAATACATAATAATGTACTACTATATTTTAATATTGAGAGATCTCACAAGTTAATAAGACCAGTAGCCCAAGGTGGAAAAACATACTGTCCTAATAATGAACTAAGATCAGGTGTAAGCTTACAGGATTATGTGAAAACTGGGCATTCGTATGTGATTATTAGGTTCAATTAGAAAATAAGAATTCAAAAAGAGGCTTTTTTTCAGGTTTAAGGAATTTTTTTGTGGAGTGGTTTTTAAATGACTGAGGACTATGAGGCACAAGACAAATTTGACCTGTTTCCATGATGTCTGCTGAAGCCATAAGGGACATATTTGAGTTTCAAACAAGCCTTGAGTGGCATGTGCTTCATTAGAGAAGATTTTGTGTGGGAAAGTTGGAGAATATTTATATCTCGAACAGAATAAGAGAAAAAGTTCATAAACTTTATACGAAAATATATTTTGAATAATTTCGATTTATTACACTCACAATACACATGAACATGCACACTGGTAATTGCTGCATTTTGTAAGTCCATAAACTCAGGTTTCCCTTTGAATAGCAGAATACAGAGAAACCATCCGTTCCCAAATGCTGCTCTCTCTTCATCCCAACAGGTGGGCTTGGGGCTTTTCTATACGTGTAGTTATTGCTGGACAAATCTTTCTCCCTTTCTCTAAGCCATTCGCCCCTCCCTTGAGCTCCAGTTCTTTATGATGAGAGGACTCATTAAGCTTTCTTCCCTGCAGGGAGCTGACACCCAATTAATGAGCTGACACTGTTCTGTGTCCGCTCTCACTAGTGCAATAAGGCTCTGTTTACAAACACAGGCTGTTGTGCCTGTTAGGGAGGGCAGGTTAAAATCCCCCTGCTGGGCCTGTTTGTTCAAAATCATAAGGCTTCTTTAAACAATGTCTTTGTGCCTTAAACATCAGACATTCTGCTTTCAGCAGGATGCAAGCCACCCTAATGGCAACATCCTGTTTGGCGGGAAAGGGACCAATGGCCCAAGCTTTTGGATTATAAATAATATAAATGGTAATATCTTTTTAATTTTTTTTCAACGTTTATTTATTTTTGGGACAGAGAGAGACAGAGCATGAACGGGGGAGGGGCAGACAGAGAGGGAGACACAGAATCGGAAACAGGCTCCAGGCTCTGAGCCATCAGCCCAGAACCTGACGCGTGGCTCGAACTCCCGGACCGCAAGATCGTGACCTGGCTGAAGTCGGACGCTTAACCAACTGCGCCACCCAGGCGCCCCTAAATGGTAATATTTTATTGCAAAGTTATTCTCAATGCTATATAACGGTGGACAATTGTGTACTTTTAAGATAAAATATCAGGTTTGCAGACTTTTTTTTCCCAACCAAACGTGTAGTTAAATATAAATTCCATCTGTGTTTTCCTCCCTCCACTGAAAATTCCATCTGCCTTTCTCCATTTGGCAAACTACTATCTAACCTCAGGCCCCACATAAAATATCTCGGTGAAATCTTTCTTGAATTCCTCTGGAAGGGGTGACTCTCCACAGAGGTTCTGCAAGAACTTTTAACTGGTTCTATAGTGGGATTCATTACATTAGCTTCCTTTTAATACCACTTCACTAAGGAAATGGCCAAGATATGGCATCATGCATGGCACATAATATGCACTTGCTTAGGCTTTTAGTACTGTGAATATGGGTTTCCTACAGTTGTGCTCTATACCTCCTGGTACCACCCTTATACCTAAGCAACTCATTGGTTACTAAAAGCATGTCTCTTTCTGTTCTGTTTGTATTCCTTGTCTTTCCCACCTGGCTAGTTAGTGATCTAGATCAGCCATAACAGGGCTTATGTAAAATTAGTTAGCAGGTACAATGCCAGCCATGAGCCTTCTCCTTCCAAATAAGTTTAGTATAAAGAATAGAACAAACTTCCGTAAATTCTGGGCTATGAATGAAAATTGGAAATGACCTTCAGCTATGCATGTCATGATGTGCATGTTTCAGTCTCTGAGGTCAGTGTAACTGGAATTAAGAGAGAGAGAGAGAGAGAGAGAGAATGCAGAAGTGAGAGACCAAAAGTGCTCGATAAAGCATATGCTATACTGAACTTAGTAAAGATTTTTAGTCTTTTTCATCAGAACAATGTGAAAATATCAGATGGTTTTAAACAAGGATGGATAATAAGATAAAATTTAGTTTCCTAAAATATTATTTTGGCAGTATTGTGGAGTTTGGATTGGAGGCAGTTCTAAAAGGATATGGGAAGATCCAGCCTGGAATCTACCAGAAGATGAAGATTAAGGTAGTCTGGTATTTTGGACAAGTTTGGTGGTATTGGTGAGTGGGATGGTTGTGGCAGAGGTGAAAAAGATGCGATAGACTTGAGACATATTTAGAAGATAAAATTACAAGGAGTTGGTGGTTCATGTATATGAGAAATAAGGTGGGAAAGAGAGAGTGTCAAGATTGCTAGCTTTCATACTTTTCTGGATTGTGGTGTCACTAATTGAGTGAGAACACCCTGGAAAAGTTCATATTTGGGGGGTGTGAGTAGAATGCCAGAGCAGGGATAGGGAGCTGCTGAGAGGATTCCTGAGTTCACTTTTGTATATGGGGGATTTGAAGTGTTTGGAAGATACCTAATAGGATTTGAGGAGTGGAAGATTTTTGCATCTAGAACTAAGAAAAAAGTCTACACAGAGATATTTATTTATAGCCCCCTGCATATAGTTGGTAGCTAAAGACATGGACATTGATGAGAAAACTTAGGGAAAGGGTATAAAGCAAAGATAAGAAGGTTTAGGGTTAAGTTTTGAAAAATCTCAATATATAATGTTCAGGTACAGGGAGAAAAAAGGATTGGTAAGGGGGATGAGTGGCTGAGGTGAAGAAAAATAGCTCCAGCAGTGTTAAGTCAAGAAAGAAAGGATGAAGGAATTTCAATGAGAAAAAAAGAGTTACCAAATGCTGCTGAGAAGTCAATTAAGATGAGGATTGAAAATCACCCATTGAATTTAGCAACATGAAACTTACCTGTTTCATTAGCAGGAGCTACTTCAGTAGAGTAACGGAAGTAAAAGGCAGATTAGAATGAGTTTAAGAGTTAGTGCAAGATGAGGACATGGAAACATTGATCATAAGCAACTTGTTTTGTTTTGCTTTTAAATTGTGGTAAAATATACATAAACATAAAACTTATCAATTGAATTATTTTTAAGTGGCATTAACTACATTTACATTTTCATACAACCATCACCACCAGCTATCTGTAGAACATTTTTATCCTCCCAAACTGAAACTCAGTATGCATTAGACTCTGACTCTCCATTCCCCTTCTTACCAGATGGTTTCCTACCCTGAGCAATTTAAAACAAATGAAAACAATGAGAGAATATTGATAAGAGGTAGAAAAGGACAAGAAGTTGAGAGTGCGCTATCACTTTTTTTTAATGAAAGAGACAAACATATTTAAAGTTCATGAGAAGAATCCATCTGAGACAATCACTAGCAAGCTTCCCAAGAAGAAATAATGAAATCTGATCTATTAATAAGTAAAAGCCTTAGACAGAAAAAAGGACCCTTTCTTTACAGAAACAAGGAAAACAAAAATAGGGTATAACTGGGAAAGTCCTCTGGGGGTTGATGGAGGTTTGAAGAAGGTAGAGATGGTTTGATAAGGTTGCTATAGAGACAGTATCAGGATGATATAATCAGAATAAGGAAGTTGTTGAGTTGACAACAGATATTCTATCACAGAGATCCTCTTCCATCTTAGATATATGTTCCAACAGAGTTGTAGGCAAGTTCTTTTATACAACATGTATTAAATGAGCTGCATGACATTAGACATCGCACTGCTCACAAGGGATCACAAAGTGAACAAGATAGAGACCATTCCCTTAAGGATCCCACAACGTCAGATAAAAATAATTGTTACCTACTTTGTGCTGCCTCTGAATACTATGCCCTGGGTCCCTAAGATATTTCTCTGGAGATAGAGATAAATAACATAGGCAGAAAAACAATTTGTCATAGTGTTCCCACTGGCTAAAAATTAAAGGCCTAAAGAGGATTTGGAGGTTGAAATGATATTACTGCAATAAAAGTAAAAACAAAGCAATCTGCTTTATTTTCCAAATTCTGATGTTGACCAAGTCCAAACTGAGATTCCAGTGTATTCAACAGTCTGCCAGTGAATGCTGACGCAGTGCCCAAATTCCCCCTTAGTGTACTCTCCTGCTTCAACAAATCCTGATTGTAAAGAAGGCATAGGAACCATGAAAGAACTAAAGGCTATAAAATCAGAAACAACAAAATGAATTTTAAAATTTGAATAAAAAATTTCTTATTCAACATAATAGCCTTGAATTCAAACTACATCATAATGCATATTGAGTTCATACTATAAACTAGGAATTAATCTAAATGCCTTTCATGAATGCACTTAATTCTCAGGACAAACTTTTGATTTAGATACTCTTCTTATTCTCATTTCACAAATGCGAGAACTGACATAGAGAAAATCTAAGAAATATGTCCCGGGATTCATAGCTAATGAATGGTAGAGGCAGATTATGACCTGAGAAATCTACTCTAGAGTTTAGATGCTTTATACTGTCTCTCAGCCACTACTCCATGCTAGATAAATACTGAAAAATCTGAGAGCCAACAAAACTTTCCTCAAACTGAGAACAGATATATACTTCCCTAAAGGAACTGTTCAAACCCTGATAGACTCATCCAATGGTCTTTTGAACAATGCTACAAGATGCCTCTCTAGACCTTATTTCACTCAAGAAATCTTAGGCTTGATGACGAATGAGAAAGAGAGTTTTTATTATCTTAGACGTCATCTCCTTATTGAGGAAGTGTGTTGGAAATAAGTAGAAGAAAGAAGAAATCAGGAAGTTCTAGATCTTAACTTAAAAAAAACCCATAGCCATATGGGTTATAAGATGCCAACTCCTAAGTCTTACTTTGCTATGAAATATGGCCACACCTCATCTTCAGTCTTACTTGAATATCTTACTTGAATATTTTGCTAACTTGAAAAGCACTCTGTGGACAAGACCATTAGGAAATTCGGGTCTGGGCACTAATTTGATATCAGGATCTGAGTCATTTGAATCTCTAGTGCAATCCCAATCAAAACTGTACCAGCATTCTTCTCAAAGCTAGAACAAGCAGTCCTAAAATTTGTATGGAACCACAAAAGACCCTGAATAGCCAAAGTAATATTGAAGAAGAAGACCAAAGTGGGAGGTATCACAATCCCAGACTTTAGCCTCTACTACAAAGCTGTAATCATCAAGACAGCATGGTATTGGCACAAAAACAGACACATAGACCAATGGAATAGAATAGAGACTCCAGAATTGGACCCACAAAAGTATGGCCAACTAATCTTTGACAAAGCAGGAAAGAATATCCAATGGGAAAAAGACAGTCTCTTTAACAAATGGTGCTGAGATAGAGTGGGAGAGAGAGCTAAAGCATAAGAGACTCTTAAAAACTGAGAACAAACTGAGGGTTGATGGGGGGTGGGAGAGAGGAGAGGGGAGGTGATGGTCATTGAAGAGGGCATCTTTTAGGATGAGCACTGGGTGTTGTATGGAAACTAATTTGACAATAAATTTCATATAAGAAAAAAACCAAATGGTGCTGGGATAACTGGACATCAACATGCAGAAGAATCAAACTAGACCACTTTCTTATACCATTTACAAAAATGAACTCAAAATGGATAAAGGACCTGAATGTGAGAAAGGAAACCATCAAAACCCTAGAGGAGAAAGCAGGAAAAAACATTTATGACCTCAGCTGCAGCAATTTCTTACTTGATAAAATTAAAATTAAAAGCAAAAATGAACTACCGGGGCCACATGAAAAAAAAAAAGCTTCTGCACTGCAAAGGAAACAATCAACAAAATGAAAAGGCAACCAATGGAATGGTAAAAGATATTTGCAAATGACATATCAGACAAAGGGCTAGTATCCAAAATCTATAAAGAACTCACCAAACTCTACACCTGAAAAACAAATAATCCACTGAAGAAATGGGCAGAAAACATGAATAGACACTTCTCTAAAGAAGACATCCAGATGACCAACAGGCACGTGAAAAGATGCTCAATGTCTCTTCTCATCAGGGAAATACAAATCAAAACCACACTTAGGTACCACCTTATGCCAGTCAGAGTGGCTAAAATGAACAAATCAGGAGACTATAGATGCTGGAGAGGATGTGGAGAAACGGGTACCCTCTTGCACTGTTGGTGGGAATGCAAATTGGTGCAGCCACTCTGGAAAACAGTGTGGATGTTCCTCAAAAAATTAAAAATAGATCTACCCTATGACCCAGCAATAGCACTGCTAGGAATTTACTCAAGGGATACAGGAGTGCTGATGTATAGGGGCACTTGTACACCAATGTTTATAGTAGCACTTTCAACAATAGCCAAATTATGGAAAGAGCCTAACTGTCCATCAACTGATGAATGGATAAAGAAGTTGTGGTTTATATATACAATGGAATACTACTTGGCAATGAGAAAGAATGAAATATGGCCTTTTGTAGCAACGTGGATGGAACTGGAGAGTATTATGCTAAGTGAAATAAGTCATACAGAGAAAGACAGATACCATATGTTTTCACTCTTGTGTGGATCCAGAGAAACTTGACAGAAGACCGTGGGGGAGGGGAAGGGGGAAAAAGTTAGAGAGGGAAGAAGGCAAACCATAAGAGACTCTTAAAAACAGAATAAACTGAGGGTTGATGGGGGGTGGGAGGAAGGAGAGGGTGGGTGATGGGTATTGAGGAGGGCACCTGTTGGGATGAGCACTGGGTGTTGTATGGAGACCAATTTGACAATAAATTTTGTATTTAAAAAAAATAATCTCTAATGTTCTTTCTACTACTGAATTTCTATAATTTTTTAAGTATATTCTTCAGTTTTAAAAATTTAGACAACTTATTGTTAGATTTGTGCTTTTTAATTTGATTCTGCAAGAATCCATTATGGTCATATTGTGTAGCTTGTCTTTGGATAATGGAAAAAGGGATATCCAAGTATTTATTTTGTTCTGTTCCTTCTGAAAAAAATTTATTCAGCAAGACTTCAGACATAGTGTTAGTGAAATACAAAGATATATTAATCATTATCTTCGCATATTGGAAAATTATAAATGCATGGCACTCTATATATTTTATCATGTCACCTTTGCAAGAACGCTTTAAGATTGTTAACATTGTCATTTTATGCAGAAAGGGACTGAGACTGAAGAGCTAAGCAACTTGACTAAGGTCCTGTAGCTATTTAAAGACAGAGTCAGAATTTGAATCCAGTTTTATCTACATTTAAGGGTCATGTTCTTAATAATTATATTTTTTACCCTCACTGAGTGATTGAAGCTGCTTAAGGATACATACAGAGGCACTTAAAGTTGGCATCAAGCACTACTTTACATACACAGTATATATAATTTTCTATGAAATGAGAAGTGACACTCACATAATATTAATAAATGAAATACGGTCCTGTATGCTAGGGCCCCACAAATGGTACTGAAAGTATATTAATTTATTTACAGGAGCAAGCACTTTGAATTAAATAGATCACAGAAATATGCATAGTGGTAAAAAGCATGGGTACCAGAGTCAGACCCAAGGTCTAACCCAAGTAACTTCAAAATTTGTGTGACCTTGAAGAAATTACCTGTCTTTCCATTTATCCATAAGTACATTACATATTATACTAAATGTAGTATTTAAAATGTAATAAATGATCAATAAATATTGGTTAGAAAAAGATTCTTAAAGGATAGGAAATTGTTGATAGTCAATGAAGAAGAAGGAAGAACAGGAGAAAATACAGAAGAGGCTACGTTCAAGGCTATGAGTAACTGGAGCGAGTAGAGAAGTTGAGAAATCCTGATGGAATTAGACATTCCAGGATCATCTGGGAGACAATCTGGCCACATAATGGAAAAAAAAAAACAAAACACTGAATTCCTCGCTGGGCCATTTTGACAGTTTTCTACCTTAAGCGACTAGCCATTCTTCTGAAAGTTAGTTTGTTGTTCTGTAAAATAAGTTTTATTATTCAGAAGCATTTAGGAGAGGATATAGCATAGGGAAAAAAAGCCATGTATTATTAAGACATATTATTAAGACATCCATCCTACACTGAACAGCTAATGATAACCCTGTTTATATCTACCTCTTGCACATGTCCAATCCGTTACTATATTGAGAGACCTCACTCTAACATTTAACCATTGGTGCTATTGTCTTGCCACCCAATTAGTGATAAAGAGCTCTTTCCTGCGAGTCAGGTCTACAAAGCATGCTACCAAGATTTGCAATCCAATGAAGGCAGTCAAGTCCTTTTGACTCTAGAATTGACCAGATTCACATGTGTATACCATATTAAAGAATTTTTTGAAGTTCTGCAGGAAAGAAGTCTTCTGAACTCTGTTTATTCTGACTCCCTCAGACTTACTAGAGGTATGAACCATTTTCATCATTAAGCACTTACTAATGTTTAATGGAATCATTGAACTTGCTGTCCTACCTTTGTTAAAACCATGGGACAGGGCTGCAGTCATCCTTAATTTGACTGAGACAGCAAGATCTCCTTCCAAACAGTTGTTCACAGAGGACTTGGTACTTCTTCACCTGGGCCTTTTCAAGTGGCTGCCTGAGTGCACCCAAGACATAGCTGTTGACTCCCTCCACAATGAGTGATCCCAGAGAGATGGCAAGGCCATGATGGTTTTCATGAGGAAGTCATAAGGTGACCCACATGATAGTGTTTCTGGCATAATATATTTGTTCCAAGGGAGTCAGTAAGTCTAGTCCTTACTCAAGGAAAGAAGCATTAGGTTCCATCTCTCAAACAGAGGAGTGTCAGAGAAGTTGTGAACATATTTCTAAACTACCACAATGCCCTTTTGAATATGAATGAAGGAACTCAGAACCCTGCCTGTGGGTTCTCAGTCACCTCTTTGTCACCACCTCTTCAAGTTTTCACTATCAAAATCCCAGTCTCCCTCAAAAAGGAGTTCAAAACCATCACTAGACTAGATAATTCTTAATGCTGAAAATGTTGCAGTTTCAAGTGAATATGATGTTCCTTGTTTGCTTAAACATAGATAATGATTTTTGTGAATTCTGTTTGGTCTTCATTTTAATAAAAGTTTCTACCAACCATGAATTCTTGAGATTCTGAGACAATTGATAAATGTAGGAAGTCTGATTTAAGAATGGCTCCTTAAGCTAAGCATTAAAAGAATAAAACATTCCCTAAGCAAGATTAGGTTCTCTTATTTGTAGATAAAATTGCGGTAGTAACAACTTGATTTTTTTTCACAAATATATTGTATATTTCTATTCTATTATTCTAACTTTTTAATATACAAATAGAGCCTTTCATATAAGAAACATGTGACAGATGGACATTCTGGGTTTTGGTTTCAATTGTATGAACTTGAGTATCACATCACTTTTATCAACCTGGTTCTCCTCTGTAAACATAAATAAAGTATGTCATTGAATTCAGTGGTCTAAATGCTTTCTGGTACAAACAGTCTCTGGTCCTAAAATTCTGACTTCTAGTTTATTTTTATTTTTTTTTAAGTTTATTTATTTATTTTGAGAGAGAGTGCAAGCAAGGGAGGGGTAGAGAGGGAGAATCCTAAGCATGTTCCATGCTGGCAGAGTCCTGAAACCTAGATCATGACCTGAGCTGAAATCAAGAGTGGGAAGCTTAACCGACTGAACCATCCAGGACAGTACCCCCCACTTCTAGCTTAAAGTAAATCCTGGTAAAATCTTAAAGCTATAAGTTGGTATTTCTAAGCTGACAAATAGAAGATATATGGGGTTTTTTAATGTTTATTTTTTATTTTTGAGAGAGAGAGAGAGTGTGTAAGCACAAGCAAGGGAGGGTCAGAGAGAGGGGAACAGAAGATCAGGAGTGGGCTCCACATGCTGACAGCAGAAAGCAGGGCTCAAACTCACCAACCATGACATCATGATCTGAGCCGAAGTCGAAGTCGGATGCTTAACCAACTGAGCCACCCAGGTGCCCCAGGAAGGGGTGTGTGTGTGTGTGTGTGTGTGTGTGTGTGTGTGTGGAGAGAGAGAGAGAGAGAGAGAGAGAGAGAGAGAGCCGAGGAAGGGCAGAGAGAGAGGGAGAAAGGGAAAAAGAGAGAATCCCAAGCAGGCTTCACACTGTCAGAGCAGAGCCCAACTCAGAGCTCGAACCCATTAACCCTGAGATCATGACCTGAGCAGAAATAAAGTGTTGGATGCCCAACCGAGTCACCCAGGTGCTTCAGAACATATGTGTTTTAAGTGAAGAAAAATGCATGAGATAATATTCAGGAAAGGGTTTTTTAATTTGTCTATTACAAGTAAAATATATAATCCAAATGTTACACATGATTCTATGGAAAACACACAGGTATTCTTAACATTGATAGAAAGCTTTCTCTTTACACAAGTTTCAAATAGATATTTTCTCCGTTAAAATAAACTATCTTAATGATTTATATCACTTAATACAAAAGATCAAATAATAAAGCAAACTACCAGGATGTTGGTGAATAATAGACATTTATATAAATAAGAAAAAGTGAACCGATTTATGCACCCAGGGCCTAAAATAAGACACTGCAGGCACTCTTAGCTCACAATTTCATAACAAAATAAACAAACAAAAATCGATTTAGTGGTAGTTCAATACTAAAGAATTAGGACTCTTTTTGTTTATTGATCTGCTCAATAAACTTTCCATCAGCTGAAATGAAGGGCCTAGAAAATAGGACTCTTTTCACGAGCAAATATGTAACACCTGCTGTATGCAGGACACCACAATAAAGTGGTACCAGTCAGTTAATCAGACCTATCAGGTAATCTGATGAAAATATCCTGTTTTGGCCCCATTGCAGGTGTTTTTCAAAAATTAGAAGCTCTAAGGAGGCATAGCACTGATATGCGGGCTCCCAGAGTCACCTCTTAGTGCATGGGGCTTGAAGCAAACTTCTGTTCACCCAAGAGACCCTATTCAACTCTTTTACCCTGTGCGATTTCTTTACCCTATGACCTAAATAAGTTCTGCTTTTAGACTTGATAGATTCTCACCTTTTTTGGATTCCCTGTTTCTGTGAAATATACCCCGGTGTCAGGCTACCTAAAGACAGCTGGAACTACATGAGAATAATGCATGTCACTGTCTGCCTCATTTTTAGCGAACATATATTTGCACATAAATTGTGCCAGGCCTGGTGCTAAAAGTACATTAACTCCATTCATCCTTACACCAAGCCCCTGAGGTAGATCAGGTAGGTCAGGTAATACTTACAGATGAGGAAACCATAACCTAAAGAAGTTAACAATTTTCTCAAGGCCACATTGTTGCTAAGTATTAGAGGCTTGACCCAAACCATCTGACTATGGATTCCAGTCTCCACACTGTCCCACTTCTTATCTTCCTTATTCCAAGTTTCCTCTGGGTGTATTTTCAGCAAAATGTAGAATTTTGTGTGTTTAAAATGAATTATAGCTAATTTAAAAAAGAAAGTCTGTATAAACCATTCTCAGGAAAACAAACAACCACCATACTCACACACACACACATACACACACATTCACACACACACAACACTGTTCATGTGTATTCTGTGTAATGGCAGAACATAGATATGAGTCCACTTCGTCATATCTGTAACTCTTCTCCCATCTATGAGTTCACTGTAACATTGTTAGTGACAATCTAGAAGGGAGGCTACATAACCATTTTTATATAATTATCTATGCTATTTTATATATTACCTTTTTATTTGTTTTTAAGTTTATGTATTTTGAGAGAGTGAAAGAGAGAGCAAGCATGAGTGGGGGAGGGACAGAGAGAGAGGGGGAAAGAGAGAGAACCCTAAGCAGGCTCTGCACTGTTAGTGCTCGAAATCACAAACAGGGAGATCATAAGCCGAAATCAAGAGTCAGACACTTCACCAACTGAGCCACCTAGGGGCTGCTCTAGGCTATTTTAAAGGATCTGTAAAATATCTGTACTGTCTATACTACCTTGAACACTTGACATAAGAAAATCAGTAAGTAAAAGACAAAGATTTAGCGAATCTTCTAAGAGTAGAGTTTCCAGGTAGGTAAACTGATCCTCCATAGATATCATGGAGGTTTTTGTTTGTTTGTTTTGGGTTTTTTTGTATCCAGAAAATTTAGAGTTTTAGATTAAGCTGATAAAAACTTAGACAACAGGTCTAAGAATCAATGAACAAAACCTGTGATATCCCCATTGATTGTGGCTACTTTTGAGTGGAAGCCTTTATGGTACAGAGACTATAGTACCCTAAATATTTGGGTATAAGTGATGGATACCAAGTACAAGTACAATATACAAATTTGTGGATAATGGGGAAAATATCTGTTAGGTTACAGCTATGTAGTTGAATACTAGAGGTGTGTGATTTTCCAAGTTACCTGTCAGACATAGAATTTAAAGAATATTTCAAGCTATCCATTATTAATTTCTCAAGAAGCCTTCCTTTCATAAAATAGAAAATCCACTTAATTCTTCATCAGACCCAGTCATAATTTAGTCTAATATGTCTTCCCGTTATCCTTTATACATCTGGCTTTTTCCCTAGGTATTCAAGTATAAATAGTGTACTTGCATGGCTCTTACTGAAGGCTCTCCCGCAGCCCTTTTCTCAAAGCTTCTCTTACGGCAATCACGCCATAAGAGAATAACTCCAATAAAAGATGACATCTGTGCCTCAGATCATTGTGAACCATTTCAGGTAGGCCATGTGTTGTACCTTGACCTAACATCTCATTTCTGTTCCCACTATTGTGGCCAATTAAATGCGGGCCTTGTAAGGAGCCAGTTGACTGGTCGTGTGCCGACTATCACCACAAGAGCTTAAGGGCCACAAATCTCTGTTATTACCAAGCTGTTGCTGCCAGAAGCATGCTGATTCCTGACAAAAAGAATAGATTAGGATCAATCAAATCGCCCCCAGGCTTGTCAGTGGGACTTTTAACCACACCTTCTACCTCAAACTTTCCCCTTACCTCCTTCCAAACACCTACGCAGCAGCAAGCTAACAAGGTGTCTGCCAAACCATATGTTCATAATTAGTTAACTTCTTGTCTGTCGCTAGAGGCACCACTGATTCAGCAACAGCCCTCAAGGGTGTTGGGCATCCAATAAGACACCACCAACCAGCAACGGCCCCTCCCCTCAGCGGTAGGAGAAGAGGCATACTTAATTCCAGCTGTGGCATTGTTAAGTGAATTAACTTTATCCTCAATTTAAAAAGCCAGCATGAAATCAAAGGAGACTCCAGAAAAGAAAAATAGAGAAAATGGAAAAAAAAAAATGCCTGTAAAGGTTAACTCAACAAGTCTGATGAATGAAACTCAACTGGTTGGCCCCAGTTAGCCAATCACTGCAAAGCAGGTTTCTGGCACCGTTGTTACTTCTGGCATAATTCTTCCTTTTATTTCCCAGTTCTGTGGTTAAGGTCTCTTGTTACACACAGAGGGGATTGATGATATAATTGTTTATGAGCCAGTGGAACACATTTTTAGGTAGTAGTGAGGTTACCGGGCAATGAGAAATTAATGTTAGAAACAGCAGTGTACGATGCTGGCTAAGAAACCTCATCTCAAGGTAAGAAGTGCTACGTCTAAAATTATATTTGCAATCTACTCTTTGAGGCTATAAATGTCTGCGTGTGTGATTTTCTTTATGAAAAACAGTTGGCAAACAACATTTTTCAAAAAGTTCTAGGGAGATGTGAATTATGAAATATTTTCATTCTGAATTAAGAAAAAATATCTAATACTTGGGAAAAATGTACATTTTCATTAAATTTATTTAAATGAGAATCACTGATGAATTTCTCTACTTTCAACAAAATTATGTATGCAGATACTTCATATAAGTTTGCTTGAAGGATTAAAAATTAAATACTAAAGGCATAATATGATCCTGAATTTTAATAGCCAAAATTTGGCACTCTCATTTTTTGTTTTGAAGCTTTCAAGAATATGGGGAACTTGAAAAAAACTTAGGGATACTTTTTTATAACTTAAGTATTACAAACTTTATTTTAAATTTATATAAACTAATGCAGTTATCTAAATTGAAATAAAATATTAGCTAAGTAAAAAGATGTATTCTTAATATATACACTTAAAATAAAAATTGCTATAAAAACCGAGTGACAAAATGCAACTGGGTAAAAAAACAAACAATATTTGTGTTTTTACAAACAATCTTCATGTGACCAAAATTGTGGATACAAATATACAAGAAGATAGAAAATTTAAATTTTACAAATAAGATAAAATAATTTCTGTCACAGTTAATTATAAATGAAAAACCAATTTATTATTAAGCAATGCTAATCTTAGAATATTGTGATTTTGATGCTGTACTTGATGTTATTAGAAAATCATTTTGTAAAGTAATCTAAGAATTTTAGATAATGCAAAGAACAAGGACAGAACAAACCCAAGATGGAGATACCTACCAAAGATCAGTCACTGTTTTTGCTATCAGCTTGAGATCTAATTTCATTGTCAATCACATAATCTCTGCCATTATATTAAATAACCACTGAGGTTGGCAAGGGACTCAGGGATCTTGAGTAACAGACATTGTCATGATAATATGTGGCTTTAAAGTAAATTAAGAAACAACTGATGTGGTTTGGGACCAGGGAATTAGAAAGCATAAGCCAAAGGGAAAATGCAGAAACCACAGATTGGTACAAGTTACAGGCAATTTTCTTAATAAACCCCTTTAAGATAATGTCAGATAAGACATGTCAAGCGCTTTCCCTATACTCTATGGAACAAACAAATTAATAATCACAGCCAAATGTTTCCTTTCAAAGACTAGTCACCATCCTAAAAAAAAAAAAAACAAAAAAAAACACCCACCTTTTTTACAACTTATTTGTCATTAAGCAAGATAACACTTAAAAAAAAAAGTAAGAAGAAAATAATCTGCTAAAAAATGCCCATAGATTAATAAACTCCTTTTTCAGTTTAGTTTCTCCAAAATTTCAATTTTGATGTACTCTAAATAAGACAAAACATGATGCAACTAAAAATATTATTTATAATTCCATAGTAGGCTGTCTTTATTTTAGCTTTCAATGTGGTTGACTTATAATGATTTAATTTATAACGATTATTATACCATGGGACATGAAGATATTCAGGCTAGAAATGGGAAATAATGTTAATGAGATTTTAAGAATTGATATTGAGGAATCTTAAAATCTCACAGCCCTGTTGCATTAAGAAATAATGAACCATGGAAGAACAGAAAATGGTGATTTAATGATGAGTGGGGTGTTTTAACAAAAAACTGGCAGTGGTGAGCAGTGCAGATTGGAAGAAAACAAGAGGCTTGTTGAAGATGCTGTGCTCTATATTCGTGACAGGCCTTTGGGCAAGGACAGTGGAAATGGGTTTAGATGGAAAGAGACTGATATGAGATATATTATTAAAGACTAAATCAGATGGCTGCAACTAACGAAAGGAGAAATTCAAGATAATAATGTGAAATTGGCAAACGTGGGTAACAAAAACATGACAGTGGAAAAAAGTAAGGTGAAGACAAGGATAGTGGAAGTCATTTTTTGATGGAGGAAATACTGAGTTTAATTTTAGTCAAATTAAAACTTGGGGAGTGATATGCACAATGGGAATACGTATCTGACATTCTGGGTTCTGATAAGTGGAAGGGGACCATTTCAGTCTGAGAGTTACTAATATGGTGAGGATTGCCAGACACCTGCAAATAGCGTGACCTTCAAGGGAGTATGGAGTCAGTGGTACACAGAGAGGCAAGACTTTACAATGTATTATTTAGTAATTTATAACCATGCTTATTAGGTGAATGGGTCAATAATTCTCCTTTCTTATGTTGTTCTTATTCAGGTTTGGATATGAAGGTTATACTAGCTTGATAAAATGAATTGGGGTATGTTTTCTCTTTTTCTCTTCTCTGAAACTATTTGCAATAAATTAAGATCATCAGTTCTTTGAAAGTTGGATTAAAAATCCATGTATAGGGACACCTTGGTGGCTCAGTGTTCGACTTTGGCTCAGGTCATGATCCTGTGGTCCTTGTGTTCAAGACCCAAGGTTGGCTCTGTGCTGATAGCTCAGGGCCTGGAGCGTGCTTCAGATTCTGTGTGTGTGTCTCTCTCTCTCTGCCTCTCCCCCACTCATGCTCTGTTTCTCTCTCTCAAAAATAAATAAACATTAAAAAAATTTAAAAGCCCACGTATAAAACCATCTGAGTCCAGTGTATATGTTAGAAGAGGATTTTCAACTATGCATTTAGTTTCTTTAGAAGTTATTACAGTATTTAGAGGTTTTTATCTCTCTTGAGTCATTTTAATTCATATTTCTACAAGAGTGATCATTCCTTCTAAGTTTCCAAACATATGTGCATTAATAAATTCATAGTATGTTATAATTTTTTAAAGACCCAATTGTATCTAAAGTTATAGCTCCCTTATTTCTAATATTTAAATTTCTCTCTTCATAATCAGGGACCTATTATGTCTATTCGATTAGTTTCTTTCAAAAAATTACTATTGAATTTATTGATTAACTTGATATTTTTTCAGTTCTTTCTTGTCATTAATCCTTTCTTTATAATTTTTCTTCTACTTTTTTAAAATTCTACTTTATCTTACCTTTTTTAGATTAAAAAGTTACTTAGTACTTGATTTTTCTTGTTTCCTAGCATTTTCATTTAAGCTTGTGAATAACCTTCTAAATCATTTCACACAAATATTTATGCAAAATTATTTTATTTTATGTAGTTCTTTTTTTTTAATGTTTATTTATGTTTGAGAGAGAGAGAGACAGGGAGTGAGCAGGGAAGGGGCAGAGAGAGAGAGGGAGACAGAATCTGAAGCAGGCTCCAGGCTCTGAGCAGTCAGCACAGAGTCTGATGCGGGGCTTGAACTCACAGACCACAAGATCATGACCTGAATTGAAGTCAGATGCTTAACCGAGTAAGCCACCCAGGTGCCCCTTATTTTATGTAGTTCTAAACATTTTATGATACTTGTGATTTTTTCTTTAGCTTATTTATTATTTAGACATGTAGACATGGGCTTTACTTGTTTCAGGTGTATTGGCTTCAGTTTACATTCTGATCTCTAATTTTATTGAAGGGCCATTCAATTGCTAGAGATTACTCACTAATATCTGAGTTCAGCAAGGCTAAAGAGTGATATTTATCATCTGAATTGTCCAAGACAAAAAAAAAAATGACAGAAGCTTGGACCATGGTGGTGGGGTGAGAATAGAAATAATTGGAGTATTAGGAAAGTCATTTAGTATTGAAACTTTTTTTTAATTTATTTTTTTAAATTTACATCCAAGTTAGCGTATAGTTCAACAATGATTTCAGGAGTAGATTCCTTGACTGACTGTAGAAAGTGAGGGTGAAGGAAGAGTTAGGTATGACTTCCTTGATAGATTCTGGCTTGAGCGACAGAATGGATGGTGTTACCACTTACTGAGATGGAGAAGGTTGAGAATGATAGCAAGGGTTGCATTCAGTTTTGGACAAATTGTGTGCCAGTGTTTCCAGTAAGATATCAAATAGGAGGTAGCAAGAATGTAATAAATATGTAGACCTTGAGATCAAAATAATAGTTCAGGCTAAATATATAAATTTTAAGTCATCAAGATATAGAAAATCATTGAAACTTTGGCAGTGGATCAGTTTGCTGAAAAAGTTTGTATAAGAAGAAAAGAGACAAGACTGAAAGCTTGAGAAATTCCAGTGGCCTACTAGAAGAGGTGTTGGCAATGGAGACTCTGAAGTCACAGATAGATTGAAGAGGAGAACTTGTGATATCATGGTAGGCAAGAGAAGGAAGTATTTTTAGGAAAAGGAAATCATGAGCAAAGAGATGTAATTAACACTAAAATTAAGATGACTAAATGAAAACTATATTGATACTTAATATACATTATAGAAAATTGAATTGTAAACCTATGATTTTCAAACTGAATACCCATTAGTATTATGACTAATAATACTAATAAGGATTTTAATAGTTCAGAAAGTCTTGTGAATTATACATATTTTATTGACAGGATTAAGTGGCGCAGTCAGATCATTAACTCAAGTAGAAATTCTAATGCGGTAAGTGCATACCATGCTTCAAGAAGAGTGAAAATCACTTTCTACAAAGCAACTTTGAAAAATTTGTAGTTTCTGCAGCACAAAATGATTTTAAACAAACAAATACCTCCTTTAATAAAGATAGTAAATCTCTCAATTTTGTTTTGTGATTTCTAGTTTGCCAAGAACTTTTCATATTATTTCATTTAATTGTCAATGTTGTTGAAGGGAAAAAAAAGAATCTCTCTTTTCTTCTCTTCGTATATCTGCCTTAACCCTATAGAAGGACACTTCCGTCAACAATTCTAACTTTTTTCTTCGGCCCCTTTCTGGTTTCTGCCCACAAAAAAGGGGTTGGTCATTGACTGCACTAAACATGGGTCAGTTCATGTTTTGCTGGTAGGCAAAGTTCCTTTTCTGTAATAAGTAGGCAAGTGCCTTGATTTTTCTTTTACTTCTTGAACTCAGGTGCCAAAATCTTTATGTTTCCTATTGCCATTTGAAAAACATACCTAGTCACATGCTGTTGGGGTCTAACTTCACAGTTCAGTGACTCCTTTCACTCTTTCTCTTCTGTGCTACAAGGTGAAGTAGAGCAGCTGTAAACAATCATATGATTTGTTGAGTAAATTGAATTTGTTCCACAAATAGCCATTCTAGATTTAAAGAAATCTCACTTAGACATCCAAGCCTAAGTGCATTCTTCCATCATATTTTACCAGAAGAACCCTGTATTGGGGATTATCAAGTGAACACCCAAATTAACACACACACACACACACACACACACACACAGTCTTTTTCTCATTGGAGGATTATTTTGGTATGTGCATATACTCCCTTGGCAAGTAAGTTCAGGAGAAGAAATAAATTGCTATTCGTGTATTACAAATTTAAAATTGAGGTCCCAAGGTCTTGCAATTTAACTAAGGTCAAACAGTTAATAAAACCAGAACTAAGATTTAAATCCACATCTTTTCAGTTAGCTTTTAGTCTTATTATACCTAATTTACATTTTTTTGCACAGACATTATGTAGTTAGTTGAATTTGATTAATCAAAATATACATAGCATTGTTTGCATTTTTCTGTAAGATGTTTGTCATGTGTATTCATCAATAACTCAAATATATCTACTACACCCAGTAATATATGGACTTTGTGGGTTTCATCTAAAAAAGTGCTCCAAACTAGATGAACAACCTTTTGAAAATGGGAGCCAGAGTAAGAGAGAGGGGAGAGCAAACATTAAATGTTGATATAATTTCCATACCTGAATAGGAAATGAAATATTATCTAATAACTCATTGTTTTGTCATCTTTACACAAGCATTAGCAAAACATGGGGCTCTGGCTGAAGTTCCCACATCAAAACTGTTACAGATCAGAAAAAACAGAGAAAGAGAACAAATGCAGAGTCACACTTAATAAATGCAACAAAACTATAACTATCTCAACCTTGAAATATTATAGTCAGAAATGGCAGCTGATAGTCTCATGTGAATGATAATGAGTTCACAGTAAAAATCCATGCACCTTCTGCAGAGTAAAAACATTCTGGGAGATTAAAAAAATGGGATATCTGATTCTAGAGAATATAAAGCTAATAAAACAGAAAAAATCACAAATATTTAAAACCTGGATATAAATATTCTTAGAATTATAAAGGAGAAGGTTGGAAAATAAGCAAGAATCAGAGATACTGGTTGTCAAAAATATAATAGCTAAGGTAAAAAATGAAAGAATTAGGTAAGAGAATTATACAACCTAATAGAGATATGATGTTAGAGACCTGTCAATACTTTCATAGTAAGAATACAACAAATAAATGAAAATAATGTAAAGAAAGCAATAAATTAAAAGAATAACTGAGAATTCCTCATATTGAAGCCATAAAATCTTAGACTGAAATGCTTGGTAGAGTTTCAAGCCTTAAAGAGAAGAAAATCTCAACACCTTAAAGATACACTGATATATAAGAATATCAAAGATAAAATCTAACAGAATCCAAGAGAATAAGGAATTACTCTAAAAAAGCAGCAAATAACCAGATTACTGTTAGCTCTTCTTGATCTACAGATATGTTGGACTATTTCTTATTAAAAAATAATACAAATGCAATTAAGTTCTCATCTTAACCTATATTATCCATAGAAGGATGGATAGATCTTTTCTTGTTGTTTACAAACTCCCCTAATCTGCTTTCTTTGGAAGTTAAAATTGAGCTCATAATATTTTAGTTTCAAATGAATCTTTATCAAATAGACTTTATTTTTTTTTATAGCATGTTCTTCAAAAAGTACACAGGGACAGGAAATCATAACCTTCCTTTTACAATATCATCAAAAAAAAAGTATCTTAGTTGTGAATAATGGTTTTCAGAATCCTACTCTTATGATTGTACTTCTCTTCCATTGACTTCTAAAAGTGCTTCCTCATATGTTCATAAATTTAAAGATGAAGGATAGACAATTCTAGACCTGGTTGGTATTTAAAGAAAATTAAATAGTCTCATGTTAGCAAGTCATACTAATACAAAATGTTATATTTGCTGCAACAGTTTTTTTACATTTACATTAAAACAAAAAGTGGAATCACATTTCTCAATCAGCACGTGGACTGTCATTAAAAGACACAGAGCCCTTGCTTAAATCTGGTTGTATTACAAAAGTCTTCAGTAAGCCCCCTCTAGTGTCTGAAGGATGCAACAGCTTATTGTCAGAGGATTTGAGAGACCCAAAGAGGTGAGAATTGTAGATCGTCACCTCTAACTTGGCTCCAAGGGACCATGGAGATCATCAACCCCAATACTCATTCTGTTTACAAATAGGAAAACTAAATGTCCAGGGAGAAAGTGCCTTGTCCAAGGTCACACTGAAAGTCAACAGTATTTATGAAGTAGTAGAACTCATGTCTCATGGCTCCCAGTTCACAGAAAATCTATTCTAGCCCGAGGACTTGAATTCAGGCCCAGCAGGCCCACAGTAGAATAAAAGTAAGGAGTTTTGAGGAAATGAGTTGTTTTGTTTTGTTTTGTTCTGTTTTGTTTTGTTTTGTTTTGTTTTGTTTTTTTAACGGAAAGGGAACAGAAATAAGGGAAGGGTCATTGGGGTAAAGGAGAAAAGAGAAAGTTAGCAAAAAGGGTGAGGGAACTATAGTTACTTTATTTAAAGAATTCAGGGATAAGGGGGGGAAGGATAACAGGTTAAGATTTAACACACTTCAGAATTTATTGATAGGTGATTGGAAATATTCTTAAAAGTGAGCATATGCATATGCATATGCATATAAGATCACTAATGAAATTTAGCTACCAATTTCCCACTTACTAAAAGTTGTCACCTGGGGACACCTGAGTGGCTCAGTCAGTTAAGTGCCTTACTCTTGGTTTGGGCTCAGGTCATGATCTCATGGTTTGTGAGTTCAAGCCCTGCATCTGGCACCCTGCTGATAGTACAGAGTCTGCTTGGGGTTCTCTCTTTCCCTCTCTCTCTGCTCCTCCACGGCTTTCTCTCTCTCTCTCTCTCTCTCTCTCTCCCTCTCTCAAAATAAAAATAAACATTTTTTAAAAAAAGTTGCCACCTAGTTGTCTCTTTTTCTTGTCACCTGTCTTAAAAGAGTTTATTGATAATGCAGAACATGAAAATGTCACAAGAAGGCAAGAAACCTTGATTTTCCACCCACTCCAATTCATGATAATGGACTGTCAGTGATGGTGCAAGCTAAACTAAAAACAGTCCTCTATCCTTGAAACAATGTGCAACTTTTGGTCTCCCCATTCTTCCCTCAAAATGTATAATGGGCAAGGCTTCTTTGGAAAATACTTCCAGAATTACCACTAAAAATGTCAGTTTGAAACAGCCTAGATACTTTATCTTTGAGTGCGTGACTTTAGTATGCATACTATTGCTAGGGTTAGTCTGTGAAAAATATTCAACTGTTTCCTTTTAATGAGCATTAATGTGATAGTGTTCTGTAAGGGTAGAGATGTGCACCAGGGAGCTCATTGTCTCCTGGGGGAAAACACAAAAGTACAGAAGAGAAGATTGGGGGCATATCGTGTCTAGTACCTTTTAATTCCCAGCCTTTTCTATGTCTTAGAAATTATGGAATGTTATGCTGGAGCATTCTGGACAAATATTCCCAAAGTAATATTGCCTGGCAATAAGGATACCTAACATATGAGTTCCTCTTCACCTATTATACCAGTGTAGAAGGTGAGTGAACAGAGAAGATACAGTTTGAATAGGGACCTAACAGTTAAAAATGCTTTACAGAAGAAGCTGCCACATGGAATAGACAGTATGGGCATTGAATTAAGAAAGTACCAGGTATGCCTGGGGGATAGCATGTAAGTGGATGAGAATTCCTCAGTCTCTATGATCTATGCCATGGGATGTAATTACAAAACTCCTTAAGTCTTACTTGTTTACTCATTAATTGAGCTTGTCTGTGCCAGGCAAGAATGGTAGACTTGGAGATAAATGACCTCTATTGAATCTATTTACACCACTCTTAACATGTGGGTCAAACTGCTGGGAAGTCCCTTTTAAAGATAAAAGGACTCCATAGGAATTTCATTCTCTCCCTCATCTTCAATTTTCATCATCATTATCATAAATAAATTTGAATGTCAAGTAAGTCAAATATTGAGAACCAAACTTGTGCCATGCACTGGTCTGAGTACTTTTACATGCATTGTTTCATTTTACATTTATAACAACTCACATCAGTGGACAGTCCCATTGGCCCACCAGTATAAGACAGTCAAAGCATCACAGCATTCCCAGCAAAGCTGGACCATCATATCGTTCAGCAAGTTGCTATATTTAAGATAGTATATATTGTAGGATTCCTATATTTTTAAAGTATGAAACATTTAAGTGAATCTCATAGATAGAGCTATATCTATGAAAAATTTATAAATCTAATGGAAATACCATTAAAACTAAAATGGTATAAACATTTTCCAACCAGTGAATGACTCTACCCTGCTTCAAGAGAGGATACCTACTTGCACAGGACAAGGAAAGTATGATGGTGGAAGATGAGTTACACAGGAGATCTAAGGTCAAATTGTAATTTGACCCCTATGGCAAATAATATTTCCTTCAAGATTCCATTTTCCCACTTTTTAAAACACATCAGCTCTTCTCTAATTCACATTATAAAAGCTCTAATTACATCAAATATAGTTTATTGTTTTCACCCCCTGCCACAACTTCCCTTTCTTCCCCACATTTACCATCCTACCCAGGAGCACTCATTTAGTTATGAGAGGGACCCAAGTGCAGAAAATTACTCTACAAATGAGTATTCTGACGGGATGGCTAAAGTAAGTCCTATAGCTGTATTCAGGAGGAAGAGATCAAAATACATTTAAGTTGCTTTGGGACATCTTTCATACCTTCACTTTATCCCATTACCTGACAATAATCCACATCTTTCCAGTATTTTGCTCACTTATTCTTACCATGCTTGATCTCCTTCCATAAGGCATCTAGTTTCTTGATTGTTCTCCCCAGTTCTTTCAGTCGTCTTGAGAAATTTTTCCTTTATGGTCTAACATTTCTACTACTCCTTTACCCAAATCTCCAAATCTGTCACTGTATTGAAGTTCCTATAAAACTTTTCAACAAACCCTGAAATACAGATCAATCCAAACATCCTTTTTATCTGTCTCTATCCCTATGTTGCTGATCACATAATTTAGTTACTACACATCCATCATCTTTCTCTTTATATGAACCCTTAGAGCTGAGTATTAGTTCTGTTTCTCTCACTTCTGTGGGAATTTTTAACCTTCATAGCTTTCCACAAGCCTGTATCTCTGTCTCTCAATGAATTTATTGTCTTCTTTGTAGAGAACATAAAGATTATCAAGTAGATACTTTCTCAATCTTCTATCAAAGATTGTGTCACATCAATCTTCCACACCTTTTTTTTATCACTAATTAGTTCCTTTTCTTATTGAAGTTCTAAACCCTATCCTTTTTCTAGATCTTGAATCCTATATGTTTCCTGTATCAAAAGATATTTATCTTATTAAAATTTTGCGTTTGGACACACTATGTTCATGTTTATAACAATGTTATTAAGATAATAATTTTTCTAAAAATAATAAATAGGTTCAATATTATCCCAACCAAAACCCAGCAGTCTTTGTTAGAAATTGACAAGCTGACATTGAAATGCAAATGGCCAAGAATAGCCCAGATATCTTTTGAGAAGAACAAAAGATAAGATTTCAAGACTTAGTATAGAATTATAGTGATTAAGACAGTGCATTACTAGAGCAAAAAACAAAAACCAAGATGAATTGAACAGAGTAGGAAATACAAGTTAAACTCAAATCTATGATCACTTGATTTATGATTTGTGAAAATGGTAACACAGAAGTGCAGTGGAGAAAAAGAACAATGTGTTAATAAATATACTGAATCAAGTGGATATCATTTTGGAGAAAGATGAATCTTGACCTCTACCTAACACAATAAAACATTATATCAGATAGACTTCAGACATAAATGTGCAAGGTAAGACAAAAAAAAAAACTTTCAGAAAAAAAGATAAGGGTGGCCAAATGTTTGGGGTCAGCCAAAGGTTTAAAAAATAGGACACAAAAAAAATTAGCATAAAGGAAATATTGATCAATTAAACAATTTTAAAATTCAGAATTTCAGGACATCAAAAGATATCAATTGGAGTGCAAAGGTAGCACACAGAGTACGTGAAGACTTTGTTTTGTTTATAATGAAGCAAATACTCAACTAATCTTTGATGGGATTAATGTATGATAGATGGATTTTTGGGTTCTCATTAAATACTTGATTGCTTTGGAAACTGTGCACTAAGTGCCTACTAAATTCCAGGAATGGTGTGCTGGAAACTTTACATACATTATCTCATTTATTCCTCATCACAACCATGCAAACTATGTGGTGATATATTTATAAAGAAAATAAGACTTGGAAGGATTTAGTTATTTGCTTGCAATCTCACTTGTAGTAGGAGATGAAGCTATGGTTTAAGCCACAGTCTGAATTCAAAGTCCAAATTTTCTATAATGTGTCTTGGTTGATTTAATTTGATCGAGATGTGTGCATATTTTGTGTGACCTATTCCACAGATATAGTATATCTTAAATTTTGAATAGAAAGTGATTTGGGTATCATTTTTATGCCATAAACCTCAGTGGATTCTTGAATTTGAATAATCTCATAGCTAAGTGGGTTTGAGACAATGCTGAAGTGAAAGCAGAAGAGGAAAGGGAAACTTCAGTGAAAGAAAAGAAAAGGGGATCCAGAAGAACCTTGATGTAAAAAGACATAGAAAAGAACAGGAAGACGTTATATAGCTTAGAAACAGAAAAGTAGTATTTTTGTATAGTGGAAAGACTGTACTAGACTACAAATATGGAGACATGTAAACAAGAAAGAGCTGTGCTAAGGTCTCAAGTGTGAACCTGGCAAAGTCCTTTAATCCCTGTGCTACTTCCTTTGTTTACTAAATGAGAGAAATGGACCAAAGGTTTCTAAATGTTCTATGCATCTTTTGTATTAAATGAATTTCTGCTTGTCTACCAAATGCTACATGGAGGGCAAAGATCATACAGAGCCATTGCAAAATGGCCCAAATTTGTCTACAAATGCTTTTCTCTCCCATTTATTTTTCAAAATGATTGATTAGTCATATTTAAGTCAATGCTTTAAAGAATTGAATTTATTTAAATCACAATGCTTTTCTTTTTTTTTTTTTTTTGTCACAATGACCTTCTACCAGGCATATGTTTTATATTAAATTGTAGTGAGTTCAGTACCAGGAGGACAATGGTGCTGATTTAGTACCCCCATGTGACTATGTTGGCCATTTTAAATATATGTCTTTCATATGTACACCTTATATATAAGTTTCTTTTATGTAAATAAATACCATTGTGCACCTCTCTGGGCCACATACGTACACACACATGCATACATAAAACAGTGTGAATCAGCCAAAATCCCATAGAGGGCAGTATGGTTTTAGCTGACACAGTATTAATCCTATTTAATTGTAAAGAATGTAGTAACTCTTTCTTTAAAGAAATAAAAGGGTGAGAGGCGGAGGACTTCTAATTATCAAGTTGCATATATTCATTGTAAAATCTTTGGAATATACCAAAATAAATATAATTTTTAAATAACCAGTAATTGATGTTTTATATATATATAAGATTTCAGCAATCCTAACAGGTGAGCAAAGAAAGGTATTTATGCTTCATGGGTTAAAAAAATGGTTAACTTTACAGAGCAAGTAGATTAAAAAAATGTAAAAATAAAGACTAATTCTTCTAATTTTTTGGATCTTGGAAGATCGTTTATCAATATGAAAATCAAATAAACATCCCACAAAACATCGCAAAAATAGCAAATCACATACATAAATGCATAAAAAATGAAACAAACAAAATGTGTTAACAATTATTATTTAAATTTGAAATGCACTACAGTCTCCCATAAAAATACTTGTTTTTAAACTGGATTTTTAAAAAATCCAGCTTTATGCTATTTATAAGAATCAGCATGAAAAGTAATGAAAATCTTAAAGCAAGTGCAGCTGAGACAGAGAGAAGGAATAACAATGTCAGAAAATGGACTTTAGGCACCACTTGGGTGGCTCAGTCTGTTAAGCGTCCAACTCTTGGTTTTGGCTCAGGTCATGATCTCACGGTTCATGAGTTTGAGCCCCACATCAGGCTCTGCACTGACATTGTGGAGCCCTCTTGGGATTCTCTCTCTCTGCCCCTCTCATGTCTTTCTCTCTCTCAAAATAATTAAATAAACTAAAAAAAAAAAAAAGGAAGTAGACTTTATGGTGAAAACCCTAACGAAGATATAAAGTGGACTGACATGTATTATTGACAAAAGACACATTTTGCGAGGAAGATATGAGTCATTGACCTTTGTAGACACACAGTACAATAGCTAAATATGTGAAGAAGTATATATTAGAATATGAGCAACTTGAAAATACAGTAAAAGCCTTGAATATGTTTCTTTTGAAATTTGGGTAAATCTAAGTTCTTTTGGAACATTCACCCATTTAACCATCATCAAAATAACCTTGCAAAGTGGACACAATCAGAAACTCTATTTGCATTTGAGAAAAAAGGCAAAAGATAAATCAAACTTTTATTTTTGTGAAGTCCAATAAAAAATGATAAATCCTTCATAAGCCTGATTAAGGACAAAAGAAAGGGAATAAAATATGCAAAGTGAGAGATAAGACTTAACTGCAGAGGATGTTAAAAGAATAATAAAATGTTATGATAGGTAATTCTATGGCAACGTAATTGAGAACCTAAAGAAATGAATGACCCTCTGGCAAAGTGTGTAATTACCACAATTGAATAAAAAAAATAAGTGGACATTTTTAAATGATTATTATTATTTTTTATTTTTTTAATGTTTATTCATCTTTGAAAGACAGAGAGAGACAGAGCATGAGTGGGGAAGGGGTAGAGAGAGGGGGAGACGCAGAATCTGAAGCAGGCTCCAGGCTCTGAGTTGTCAGGACAGAGCCTGATGCGGGGCTTGAACTCATGAACTGCGAGATCATGACCTGAGCCAAAGTTGGACGCTCAACCAACTGAGCCATCCAGACACCTCTTCAAATAATTATTAATAACTGAAAAAAATGGAAGGAGTGGATAGGTTTACAAGTGATTTCTATCAAACATTTAAATCACAGGTATTTCACATATATATTAAAGAAACACAGAAAAATCACAAAATCTATAGAGATATTGAAAATGAATTTGATAAAATTAAATGGTTATTCTAATAATAATAACAAATAAAATCGGAATGAAAAGAAACTACTAGATTTAACACTTGACTATGCAAGTAAAATAGTACATATCATTATAAATAGCAAAGCTTTATATCATTTTATGTAAGGTCATAGGCTGGACAGGGAGGCCTGCTTTTGACATGACTGGAAGTATACTGAAAGCAATAGGGTAAGGAAACAAATTAGTATTAATATCGAAAAAGAGAGAGTTACACTTCTCTCTTATATGATTGTATTCATCCCAGGATATTGTAGAAAAATGTATCAAGATTAATATGAGAGTTTGTAAACACTCTGGATACAAGACATACATTAAAAAAAAGTGGTTTTCTCTTTAGCTCTGAAGCATGAGAAAAAAAAAACACGTGTAGTTATAATGGCACAAATGCACACACAATTGAAAATACTTCACAATCAGTAGAGTATAGAATATATGTATTTGAAATATATATGTATATAAAAACATATATGACATATAGTCCATATATATATACAAATTGTGAAGTACATAAATTATTCTGAACAAATGAAAGAAGGTGTATACCGCTAATTGAAATGTAAAGTGTTATAGCCAATTCAAAAGAAGCCATCTAGCAACATCTATTAAGATTATAAACCCTTTGACCCAGCCAATACTCCCCTTGCAATCTATCCCTAAGAAATAAATCACTACTGCATTAGGATATGCATATGGAAAAAGTTTGTTATGTAATTTTTATGGGAAAAATATGGAAGTAATCTGAATATCCATTGAGAGAAATTATTGAATATAAAAAGTAAAATTATATAGCCAGTATAATATTTTAGCTATTATATTATTTTATAGCCAATAAAATAAATTAAAAAATTTTCTAGGTTATTCTATTTCTACAAGGTGTTAGTGAGTGAGAAAAGAAATATTATGTGGAAAAATCTATATATCTTTCTTTTCTTTTGTTAAATGATGTTAACATGTAAATTATGTTAAAAATAGCCATACATAATATGTGTGCATGTATTATGTATAGATGTCTGTATACATTTAATTTTGTGGGCATGGGTTAATTACTTAAGTGGAGGGGGTGTTGGTGGGGGACACTGTTTAGGACAGGGAGAGACAAGTGATCACTATAGCTGCATAACAAATAACCTTAAAACATAGTGGCTTAAAGCATTGATTCTCAACTGGAGGTGATTTTGCTCCCCCATCTGACACTTTTTTATTGTCATGACTTACAAGGGGGTTGCTACAGGCAAGAGGCCAGGGATGCTGATGAACATCCTACAATGCACAGAACAGCCCTCCACAACAAAGAATTGTTCTGTCCAAAATATCAGTAAGACAAGCTGAGAAATCCTCGCTTAAAGAAATGACAATATTTATTTTGCTCAGGAATCTGCAATTTGGGTGGGGCAGAGCTCAGGAGAATGGCCCACTTCTGCTCTACCTAGGGTCAGGCTAGAAGGCTGGGCTGGGATCATGTGAAGGCTCTCTCACTCTGTGGTTTGGTTTTGATACTGACCATAGGTTGGGACCTGAGGCTGTCAATTGGAATGCCCGTCTCCTGTATCCTGGTCTTTCTCATAGCAGTGTGGCTGAGTTCCAAGGTTGAGTATTGAGAGGAAGAGAGAGAGGAAGAGAGAGATGGAGAAAGAAGTCATATCATCTTGTGATATTTATTTTGTTGAGGCAATCCCAAAGTCCCATGAAATTTCAAGATGGAGGGAAACATACTTCTTGAAGGGAGAGGCAAGTTTCTAAAAGCACATGTGGGAATGGAAATATTGCTGTGTCCATGTTTGGAAAATATAATCTGTCACACAAGCAACAAAGAAAGATAGCTATTTTTAAAATTACTTCATAAAATTCTCTATAAATGTGTGTGTGGACATTTTAGAATTCCTGGTAAGGTTAACGATTTTACACGTCAGTAACCATTTGTTATTTTCTTCCATTAATATTCATATCTTCTGCATACTTTTTCTATTGTAATTTTAGAGTTTCCTTGTTTATTTTCACATATACTTTTATTGTGAATTTTCTTCCATCTCTTCCAGAAAATATTTAAACTTCTTAAAGGGATAGAAGAATATAAGAAGTTAGAATAGGAAAAAATAGGAGAGACAGAAGAGATTAAAGAAACGCACAGGCATCAAACGAGACCAGAATGAGGATAAAATTTAGTGCCATAAAAACTTTTACCTTCCTATAGGCTCTATACTTACACAGCCAATGGAAGGAGAAAAACCTGGACCAAATTCTCAATGTACATATTTATTTTTATATAAAGAACAGAATTGTCCAGGGGGTGGTTAGGGGACCATGAGAAAAGAATACAATATTTAATGAAATACAATAATTTCAATGAAATTACAAGCTTCACAAGTGCTCTTAATATAGAATAAGAAACCAAACCTTTGCAATATCACATGCCTTTCTCTTTGTTCATGATATTATTTATGGAATACTACTCAGCCATAAAAAGGAGGAAATCTTGCCATGAATGGACCTTGAGGGCGCTATGCTAAGTGAAATAAGTCAGAAAGAGAAAGTGAAATACTGTATGATTTCACTTATATGAGAAATCTAAAAAGAAACAAAAAAACCCAAACTCATAGGTACAGAGAACAGATCGGTGGTTGCCAGAGGTGGGGGTTGAAGGGTTTGAGGGACGTGGACAAATGTTTAAAGATGATCAAAAGGTACAGGGGCGCCTGGGTGGCGCAGTCGTTAAGCGTCCAACTTCAGCCAGATCACGATCTCGCGGTCCCGGAGTTCGAGCCCCGCGTCGGGCTCTGGGCTGATGGCTCAGAGCCTGGAGCCTGTTTCCGATTCTGTGTCTCCCTCTCTCTCTGCCCCTCCCCCACTCATGCTCTGTCTCTCTCTGTCCCAAAAATAAATAAACGTTGAAAAAAGATTTAAAAAAAATAAAAAAAAATAAAGATGATCAAAAGGTACAAACTTATGCTTAAGATAAGTTTATGTTTACTTATGTTATAAGATAAGTCATGGAGATATAATGTTTATCATGGTGACTATAGTTAATAATACTGTATTGTATGTTCAAAAGTTGATAAGAGAGTAGATCTAAAAAAGGGAAAAAATGTATTTATGCTTAGAAAGTCCTCCTTCAGCCAGAGTTCAGATAAATATGAAGAATACTGGAGCACCTGGGTGGCTCAGTAAGTTAAGCATCTGACTTTGGCTCTCAGGTCATGATCTCATGGCTCATGAGTTTAAGCCTTCCCATCAGGCTCTGCAGTGACAGTGAGCTTGCTTGGGATTCTCTCTCTCTCTCTCTCTCTCCCCCTCTCTCTCAGCCCCTCCCCCACTTGTGCTTTCTCTCTCTCTCAAAATAAATAAATAAACTTAAAAATTAGAATATAGTGCTTTTTGTATTACACATATCTTAGCCTGAATAATGAAGCTTTAAATGAGTGGCACAATATGGCTAATATAACTGCAATTTAATTTTAAGATGTTATGTAAGTTTTTCTCATGTTATTTAGAATATTCATTGGAATAAATTTTTGACAGTTCAAAATTATTAAAAAATAAAAACACAATAGCCCAATACTTTGTATTTAAAGTATGATTACCCAGGGGCTCATGGGTGGCTCAGTCAGTTAAGCCTCTGACTTAAGCTCAGGTCATGATCTCACGGGTTTTGATTGAGCCCTGTATCAGGCTCTGTGCTGACAGCTCAGAGCCTGGAGCCTACTTCAGGTTCTGTGTCTTCCTCTCTCTCTCTGCTCCTTCCCTGCTTGCACTTCCTATCTTTCTAAAAATAAATAAATATTAAAAAAATAAAAAAATAAAATGTGATTGCCTAATAAGCACTGCAGAATTATTACAATCGCTGATCATTCATAAAATAATAACATTGATTAATAGCAAGATTGGGTGGGCATTTGGAGATCCAGGTTCTGGTTCTAGCTTTGCATTTCACCATAGGTATACTACTTTGGGCAACTGGTAAAACTCTTGGGTGTGTCTTAGGTGATGGGAGATCAGATGAGGAGATGTCTAAAGCTCCTTTCTTTCCTAAAAATTATGAAATCTACATATCTCAAACCTTGGGAATAACACAGGAAAAATGAAAAAGGATATTTCTGTTTTGTTTTTAAGTGAGAGCTAGTTCTGCACAAGAGTATGGGGCCTGTGTTGTCTAAGGTATAACCGGTTGGAGGAGGCACCTCAATTTTGCAGACTCTCAAATTTGCAGTCAAATGCTCTTCCCCTGTGTAAACTCTCAAATTTGGAAGGCCATTCTTTCATCCAGTATTTGGAGATTTGGAAACAGTTCTGACACTGCACTCCTCTCATTAAAACCCCTCAATAACTTCCCACTGCTGTTAGGATAGAGCACGATGCCTACGTGACCCAGTCTCAACCTCCCTCTCCAGTCCCCTTCCCCAGCATTTCTGTTTCTGGTATGTGTTTCAGGACTTTGCAGGTGCTGTTTAGGCTTCCTGGTTGCATATTTGCCTCTCCTCCACCTGTTCAACTCCTACTCTTCCCTCAAGTTTTTACTAAAATATCATTTCTTCAGGAAAATGTACCTAGACACCTCAGTCTACTGCCAGCTTTTCTCCCTCAGGACAAATGGGTTAGGAACACAGTCCAACACTCCCATGGCACTTTATAATTCCTCCTTTATCATACTTATCACAGTTTCAGTTTATGTAAATATGTGTGCAATATTTCCTCCTAGGGTATAAACATCATTAAGACAGAGACTATGTTCTGTTTAGTACTTTCTCCCCAGTACTTGTATCATATAGCATAAAATGGAAGAGGAGCTCACTTTCTTGAGTGAACCCTTTCTTGCATTCACTAAATAAGCTCCCTGCTTTCTGACCTTTGAAGGAATAATCCCTCCAGGGATGGAGAACCCACCACTGCCTAAAACAAAACAAAACAAAACAAAACAAAACAAAACAAATGAACAAACAAAAACCTGTTTCTTTTTAGAAAACTCTATTAGAAGGAGTTTTAAGTGTTGAACATAAGGCTGTATCCCTATAAATTCTCCTTCGTGTTTCTGTTTTGACCCCTGTGTTTACATATAAAAAGTGCTTCTTGAGAGTCACCAAACATGTAGGACTTTCTCTGTTCCGTACATACGTTTTCAGCTGGAAGGTAGTCGTCTTTCCAATGCAAAAGAAATAGTGTGAGCTGATGCCTCCAGGAAAATGGCTAACTAAAGAAGAGCAAAAGATGAGACAAAACATTGTTCAGCAAAGAGCAAAAGCAAAACACTTGGCTTATAGTTTATTAGCCTCGATAAAACAAAAGATTCAGTGAACCAGCGTTCACATTCTCCTTCTCTTCTGATTGGCTACATTTTGGCCATTTTCTCCTTAAATTCTTTTTATTTATTTATCTTGCAAGATTTGTCATCTACTTTAATTGTCCATTTAAAAAAATTTTCTGGAAATCCTAGTCTTCTTACAATTCAAAGTTCCCACAGGCATCAATGTAGGAGGAAGCTCAATTTGGTGACCATAAACTGTCACTCACTTGAACCCTAATAAGTTATGAGTTAGTGTAACATGATGCATGAATGTTCTGCACTAGAAATTTTCCGTCTCTCTCTCTCTCTCTCTCTCTCTCTCTCTCTCTCTCTCTCTCTTTTTCCCCCTAAGGGCTTAAGCCCTTAAGGCCTGGGCTGAAATCAGTATATCCATCCTCCCACTAACTTTTCTCCTCACACTTACCAGGACTAGTTCTAAGGACCTAAGTGACCCTGAGAATGGAGAAAAAAGATGCTCTAGGAATGAGGATTAACAGTGATCCTGCTTTACTGCCAACATTTGCACTCCCTGCTGCCCCTTCCTGTCTTCCAAATCACCCCTCATCCTCATGAAATTCCTACTAAATCTCAGCAAAACTGTCCCTATATAAGAAAGGGCAAGGGATTCTTTGTCCCTTTAAAGATATGTGTGGAAAATCATTTACAAAGATAGACTTCTAATCTCAAAATCGTGTTGGATTTTGAATTCTTATTATTGGAAATAATTTGAAGGAGCACATCCTCTTGCTATCACCGGCCTGTGAATGAAATGGGAAACATCAGAGATTACTGGTAATCCAGCCTCCTTGTGAGTTTTGCTAGTGAACGAGAGCTCACTGCTCACAGAGTATCAAGTTCTATCTTTAGAGAGTACTCAGTGTTCAAAATGCCTTTCTCTTTCAAACTAGTAACTGCCAATTTGTTGATTCTACCTATTGGCACTAATTCTATTTAATCTCTTTACTACTTTTGTTTTCCTTTGAAAATTATGATCAGACCTATTTAAATTGTCTCCTCTATATGTTAAAAAAAAGGACCCAATTCTTCTTGTATTTTATTATATTTTAATCTTGGTGTCAAAGCCCCACTACATCTTTGTAGTTTCTGGTGCTTTGGAACAATGCAGTATTTAAATGAAGTGGCCATTTTGGGGGTGCCTGGGTGGTTCAGTCGGTTAAGCCTCAGACTTTGGCTCAGGTCAGGATCTCCTGGTTGTGAGTTCATGATCTCGAGGTTTGTGAGTTCAAGCCCTGCATTAGGCTCTGTGCTGACAGCGCAGAGCCTGGAACCTGCTTTGGATTCTGTCTCCCTCTCTCTCTGCCTCTCCCCCCGCTCATGTTCTGTCTCTTTCTGTCTCAAAAATAAATACTAAAAATAAATAATAAATAAATAAATAAATAAAGCGGCCATTTTGTGGTAATTTTTCTCCTTTCTGTAGAATTGTACAATTTTTAAAACGGTTTTGAGTTTGTAGGGAGGAAATAAAGTATTTTTCTACAACCACTTCACCTCTCACTGCACATATGGGTAAAGGTAGAAACATGGAATATTTGTTTTAATTAATATACTTGCAGACATTATCTATCACTATTCTTCAGGTTGCTTTAGTTTTAAATGTGATATTATTCCACAAAAATACATCACTAATGATCATCTGTATGATTTCACATACATTCGGATAACTTTTTTCTGATTATGAAAGCAAAACATATTTCTTGTAAAATTATAGAAATATGTAGGAAGGTAAAAATAGAATCATCATTACAGTTTCCTTAACAAAACAAGTATCATTAACATGTTAGTATATTCTCATTTTTTCATTCATATAAATACACTGTATGCATTTTAATATAGTTCATATAATATTGTTTGCCCATGTCTAACTTTTTCCAAAAACATTTCCTATAGGTACACACCCCATGCTACGGACATAATATAATTTTTGTTTTAATGTTTTTATTCATTTTTGAGAGAGAGAGAGAGAGACAGAGCATGAGTGCTGTAGGGGCAGAGAGGGGGAGACACAGAATCTGAAGCAGGATCTAGGCTCTGAGCTGTCAGCACAGAGCCTGACTCAGGGCTCGAACTCACAAACCACAAGATCATGACCTGAGCCCAAGTCAGACACTTAACTGACTGAGCCCTCAAATGCCCTGAGCATACTATAATTTAATGAAAGAGTTTCTTGTTATTGGACATTTAGAAAGTTTTTACAAATGTTATACTGATATGATAAACAAAGTTGTACATGATTTTTGTTCAAATTTATTACTTTTATAAATGTTTTGTGCTTGCTGATAAAGAAATAAGGACATTTTAAAGTTCTCAAAATATATTTGCATATGGCTGAATTTCATATTTTTCTCCTAACTACTTATATTTTATTATAAAGGATACAATTATTTCTTCATATATTTCTTCACATACAAGAATACTCCTTTCTATCCCTTCTATGTTAAGAAACAAATAAGCAACAGACAGAAAAGATAGGTACATGGAAATAAAAGTTACCTTTATGACTTAAAAAAAAAAAAGAAGTTTGAGGGGTGGCTCATTTGGTTAAGCATCTGACTTCGGCTTAGGTCATGATGTCACAGTTCATGAGTTCGAGCCCCCTGTGGGGCTCTGTGCTGACAGCTCAGAGCGTGGAGCCTGCTTTGGATTCTCTGTCTCCCTCTCTCTCTCTGCCCTCTCCTGTTCATGCTCTAAAGAAGTTTGCTTGTCAAACATGACTTACATTTGTAATTCTTTTTTTTAAATTTTTTTAAACGTTTATTTATTTTTGAGACAGAGAGAGACAGAGCATGAAAGGGGGAGGGTCAGAGAGAGAGGGAGACACAGAATCTGAAACAGGCTCCAGGCTCTGAGCCATCAGCACAGAGCCTGATGCGGGGCTTGAACTCACGAACCGCGAGATCATGACCTGAGCCAAAGTCAGACACTTAACCGACTGAGCCACCCAAGCACCCCTACATTTGTAGTTCTAATAGCTTTCCTAATAAGCATTTCTGAATAATATAGATTTAATTGCCCTATCAGGTGACAATGGCCAGCCACACACAGGTGACACTGTCTAACTAGAACAGAGCCTTCCCTGAAAGGTTTCTTCAAGGGAATCAGAGAAAGTATGTGTCATACAGATGCTGACATTAATGTGGGAAACACATTTCCTTTTCTTTTTCCAAATTCATCTATCAAATACATCTGTTTTCATGGGAATTGCTGCCTCTTTATAGAAAAGTGAGGAGTGGAGAAGGAGCCTTTGTTCCCCAATATCTTTACACTCCCATCTGTAAGGATTTCAAAACAGTGGGCTTCGTGGATTCTTCCAGATACATGCATGTGTATATATGCAAATATAAACATTTATACACTTCTAGATAGATAGAGAGACTAAAGAATATGGACAGAATAATAGCTGGTAAAAATTTTTAAAAGATGTAAGTTCTACAACATGCAACTTGAGTTTTTACCAATTGTATTCTGGGACAATAAACCATTTTTTAAAGAGTCTAGTCAATTTTCCTGCTTATCTTTTAGTACCCTTTCACCTGTAAATGAAGCTATTAGAATTCATTTGTATGTTTAAGATTGGCTATGATTTGGTCATGCAGTGCTAATGCTGCTGTTCCAGAGGTGACAGCCAATAAGGCTTCTGGTTGGCTGAAGCAAAAACAGATGATCTGCACTGTGTTCATCGTTGCCTTCTAAGGATTTGGGAGCTTTACTTACTGCTAGCATGGTACTTTACTCATATTCTAATGCTTCTGCTTATTCATTTTAATGGCATTAAGCATTATTAATTTCATAACAATTACAATTCTTAGTATTTTCTTAGATTTTTTCTTTATTTAAAAAATTGTTTAATGTTTATTTATTTTTGACAGAGAGAGACAGAGACAGAGACAGAGCGAGAGCAGGGGAGGGCAGAGAGAAGGAGACACAGAATCCAAAGCAGGCTCCAGGCTCTGAGCTATCAGCACAGAGCCTGACACGAGGCTGGAACCAAGGAACTGTGAGATCATGATCTGAACCAAAGTCAGGGGTTAACCCACTGAGCCACCCAGGTGCCCCAGATTGGTTTTGGATGTATAAATGCTTCCACTGACTAGAGGTTGGCATTTTGCTTTCATTTTGTGAAAAAGAAATGTGCAAAACCGAGTTTGGCTAGAAACACCAAATTTCATTACCACTAACTTCAAGTTTCTTGATTTGATTACAAATAAAGTGATTCTGCTACAAAATTGGGCTAGTAAGAAATCAGTTAACATTTTATAGATTATAGATTTTAAAAATATGGAATTATAAAATTACTGTAGCTTAACATTTTATATTAAACATATTTGTTTGTTTTATTTTCATGAAGGGATGTCACATTATTTCAGATTCTCTGATAATTCCAGGGCTACAAGGAATCCAGTTCCAATTGTCCTATTTTCCTGTTACACTCTGAACTAAGGTTTTTGAAGAAACCAGCCAGGGACATCCTTATTTCTATTATCTTCAGGATAAAACAGGATGCCATGGTCAGTGCCAATTCACCTTTCTGGGTTTTAATGCCTCAGTCAGCAATCCATCCACTAACCATTAGATCATAAATCCTTAAGAAGGATTTCAGGATCAATAAAGGCACTGAAGCCTAGTTTATGAAAATACTAGTGCTCCTGAAGCAGAAGTTCCTTTCATTTTAAATCATAGTCAGATTAACATATCTCTGATATATAGTAATTATAATAAGTCGATATTTTCACTTTTTCTAATGTGGCTGGAGTAATGAGGAGTGGAGTTGTATCTGATTTTTTTGTTTGTTTGTTTGGGATTCCACATCTCTAACCTTTGTGGTAATGCAAAACTAATTTCACTGTTTTGCATGTATTCTTATAGTAGTACTGAGATTATTTTATTCCGGTTTGGCCAGATTGGTTATCACAGAGCAGACCTTCCTTACCAGTGCACCAAGGCACGATGAGTTAAAGCCCAGAGAAATACTGATGCACCTGTCCTCAGGGTGGCCTGATAGGGTCTCAGAGAAATCAAAAACCTCAAGTCTGACAACTGTCAGGATAAGCCTCAACTGTTTATTCCAGCATGTCCACAAGTATTATTTCTAAGTGTCATTTTATGAGAAAGGCCAGAAGACAATGCTACAGAGTGCAGAAAAGTCTTGCCTTCCTTTGTACAATGAATATAGATCTGCAAACATTTGCTAGTTATCCCTCAAATATGAAGTAGTCACTTAATATTTGATAGTATATTTGAGATATACCCTTAGGCTTGAGAATCTTCAAATCTGTGAATATTATCATAGTGTATGATATGCCTTAACATAATACAATCAAATACAACTGAAAAATTAAGCAACTACTTAATGAGTCATAAATGGAGGGTTAAAGCTGGTTATAGAGCTATTGAAATAAATTCAGACTGGAGCATCCAATAAAGTGGTATCATAAATCTTCATCTCCTCGTCCTCCCTTAGTTCTATATGGCACAGATCTAGTCAGGCCCCAATTCAACATTTCCCTCTATAATTTGTCCAGGGCCTTTCTCTTTTCTGGCTGATTACCTGATATAATTTTTCAAACTTATATTTTTGTTCATTTGTGTTACCAGAATCAACAGTTGACTTTCTTTTGTATAAATACCTTTGGGGTACCTGGGTGGCTCAGTCAATTAAGCTTCTGACTTTTCAGCTCAGGTCATAATCTCACCATTTATGAGTTTGAGCTCTCCACCAGGCTCTCTGCTGTCAGAGTGGGGCCTGCTTAGGATTTTCTATCTCTGTCTCTCCCTGCCCCTCCCCTGCTCACTCCCTCTCTCTCAAAACGAAATAAATAAAAATTTAAATATATTTGGTTCATGTAGACACAGTTTTTACAATGGCATAAGTTACTGCATACATGTGGTTACTAGGAACTCTGCTGACATGTGGGAGGTAGGTAGTAGGCAAGACTGCACATATCAGCATGACTGATTTCCATATAGTATTCTGGAAGGGTGAAACTCAAATCTATGCCTCCACAAATAAAACGTGTCATAGTTCTCCAGACATGCTAAAACAAAATATGCAAGTGTTAAGTTTCCCAATGGAAATCATCTGCCCAACCGAATTTTCTCTAAGGGTTATGCTTTTCTTTCCCTCCATGTGAAAGCAGAAATACAATCTTTTTTTTATTGCCTAGAGATTCAGCTGTTGACGCTATAGGAAGAGGCTATGTTTGTAAAGAGAATTTTTAAACTGTTCTTTTATTATACATGCTACCGAGTTCACTAACGAGGTAATCAAATAAAGTGTCCTCCAGGGGAGAAATGAAAGAACATTCCATATGCCAATCTGTTTATTTCCTTGGCCCACTACTGGTCACACACTACCCTTTGCTGTCTGCAGACATGGTTTGTGTGCAGGTCAAATTACCTTCTATTTTATTATTTCTTTGCCCTGGCAGGAGGTAGTACCCCAATTCAGCAACTAGGCTGTTATTAGCTACCACCTTTTTAATACCATCTCTTCAGCCACAATACACAAGACAGGTTTTAACCGATCTTATTGTTTATAGTAGAAAAAGCAATCACCAGAGAAGTTGCACCTCTTTCTTTCAAAATGTGAATAAAAAATGGTCAAAGGATTTCAGATTATTGCTTACTTTACTCATTTTTAAACATTTTTTTTATGTTTATTTATTTATTTTTGAGAGAGAGCACGCACACACATGTAGGGAAAGGGCAGAAAAAGAGAGAAAGAATCCCAAGCAGGCTCCGTGCTGTCAATGCAGAGGCCAACATGGGGCTCAATCTCATGAACCGTGAGATCCTGACCTGAGCCGAAATCCAGAGTCAGACGCTTAACCAACTGAGCCACCTGGGTGCCTCTTGACTCATTTTTCAAAAACAAACACAAAAACAACAGCAAAAACAAAAATCTGCAAACAAACGAAAAAATAAGGCTTATCCCCAAGCAATAGATCTTAAATAAAAAGATATGCTTAAATCAGACCTTAAGGGTTTGGAAAATTTTCCATCATTTATGATGTCAGGTAAGCTGTATCTTGAGACTTCTGTTCACTTGTCCATAGCTCTTCATGGCTTAACTTTAGGGATCCTCTGCCACCAAATACACTCCCATTCCCACTAAGCTAAAGTAGCTAATGGTTTATGAAACATCTGTGTGCTAAAGTCCATCAAAGACTTACAAAATATATCTAGCCCTCAAAAAATCTGCTTAATAAATGTAGCTTTTATTTTCAGTTCTTTTTTACCAGGCAAGGCACAGCAGTGTATACGTTCAAAGGGTCCTCTACATATAACAATAATAGCTGCTATTCATGACATAGGCAGTGAATTTGGAATTTTCAAACACTATTGCTCAGCTTTTTAATAAGCTTCTCAGGTAGGTATTTCTTTCTTAATTTATCAGAGGAGCTGAGAATTTGGAGACCATGATAATACAGCCCTAGTTGTTTCTGCCTCAGAGAGTTGAACAAGAACTGGGATGTAGGTATATTTGGATCCAAAGCCTATGCCCTTTTGTTTCAACCAGGTTTTGTTTCATTTGCCCATTTTAGGTAATTTTTAGAGTCAGGAAATTGGATCTTCCAGAGGTTCACATATCCAATTTAGGAGTTTCCAAAAACAAAACAACTCCATCCTCCTTTTTCTTCCTTTGGTGCTCATCACAAAAACGGATTAGGATTTTCTTTGCCCTGAACAAGATCATCAATTCTCATAACCTAAATGGGTTTTGATCTGTTTCTCCCATCATCTCAGGGGAGGGTATATTGCCAGGGTATCCCTGCCTCTTATGCCGTGAGAGCAATCTCACTGCAATGAGTCATGTCCTGTAACCCAGGCAGTATATTCCAGGCAATGATCCCAAACCTGGTATTATTCACTTAAAAATGTGAACAAACTGTATGGAACAGGAGAAAGGGTTATCTACCAAGTCTGATGCCTTCCTCCTCTTCCTCTTCCATACCTTCCTTAATGTCGAACACAGAACACGTAAGGAGCATTTGCTGTGTGTTAGCCATTGCTAAGTGCTGTGGATGATGGGCACAATCCAACCCAGAATAAATAAAGGTCAGAACTGGTTTAGAGAAAGGATGATGCAGGCCAGAATCCAAAGTTTTCTCGATCCCTACACCATGCCCACATTTGTTCACTAGGGCTTCGATAACAAGAACTACAGATGAGATGGCTTGTGCCGAAAATTTATTTTCTCACATTTCTGGAGGCTGGAAGTCCAAGGCCAAGGTATCAGCAGGATGAACGATTTCTCCTGAGATCTCTCTCCTTGATTTGCAAATGGCCACCTTCTGGCCTTGTCTTCACATGACCTTTACTCTGTTCATATCATCTCTGGTGTCTCTTCCTCTTCTTATAACCACCAGTCTTATTAAATGAGGGCACCACCCTTATGACCTCTTAACCTTGATTCTCTCTTTAGAGGCCCTGTCTCTGAATACATCACATTCAGAGTTGGAGATTCAACATAAATCCTGAGGTAACATAATTCAATCCACAAAAATGGCCATTGCATAAATAGCTATCATGTGCAGTGGAAAGAAGTCCAAGAGAGTAAAAAAACCATACTTGTGATAGGAGCATGGATGCTGGAACCAGAGTTTGCCACTTCCCAATCGTGTAAACATTGGTCAAGTTTCTTAACTTCAGTACTTCATTTGTCATCCTCCAAAGCAGGGACAAGAAGAGCACCCACACCCTGGGTGCCTGGGTGGCTCTGTCAGTTAAGCCTGGGGCTTTGGCTCAGGTTACAACCTCAAGGTTGGTGAGTTCAAGCCCTGCATCAGGTGCTGCACTGACTGTGTGGAGCCTGCTTGGGATGACCTCCCTCTCCCTCTGCTCCCCCCCTACTTATGCTCTCTCCTCTCCTTCTCTCAAAATAAATAAATAAACTTAAAAAATAAAGAGTAACCACCCACTAGGTTATTGCCATTTGACATAAGAGTTGGCTATTAGTGGTAGATAATTTTTTTAATGTTTGTTTATTTTTGAGAGAGACTAAGTGGGGGAGGGGTTGAGAGAGAGGGAGACAGAAGCTCTGATGCAGGGCTGGAACCCACAAACCTGGGAATCATGACCTGAGCCAAAGTCCCATTATTAACTGACGGAGCCGTCCAGGTGCCCCAAGTAGATGAATGGTTTTAAAGATGATATTACTCCTTTTTCTCCTCTGGATGTAACATCACAGAAATCATGAGAATAAAATTCAAGAGAAAAGATGGGGGAAATAAAATACCTTAACTGAGAAGTATTTTTTTTTTTTTTTTTGTAATCGTAACTATTCTATATAATAGTAATTGTGAAGCTAGGGCTAACACAGAGACAGACACTTTAGGTTGTTGAATTTGTATTTTATATTTAATTTTTTTAATGTTTATTTTTAAGAGAGAGAGAGAGAGAGAGAGAGAGAGTGTGAGCAGGGGAGGGGCAGAGAGAGACATAGAATCTGAAGCAGGCTCCAGGCTCTGAGCTTTGAGCACAGAGCCCAAGGCAGGGCTCTGGGGCTCCAACTCATGAGCCCTGAGATCATGACCTGAAAGTCGGATGCTCAACCAAGCCACCCAGGCGCCTCTTAAATTTGTATTTTAATTCTTTTTATTTAAAAAAAAATATTAATGTTTACTTTGTTTTGAGGAGAGAGACAGAGCATGAGCCGGGGAGGAGGAGGAAGGGAGAGAGAGAGAGAGAGAGAGAGAGAGAGAGAGAGAGAGAATTCTAAGCAGGCTCCAGACTCTGAGCGGTCAGCACAGAGCCCCACACAGGGCTTGGGGTTCAAACTCCCCTGAACTCACGCACTGCAAGATCATGACCTGAGCTGAAGTCAGAAGCTTAAGCCCCCCAGCCCCACCCCCGCCACCCCCGTATTTTAATTCTCTATTGAGCACCCATGACAGGTTAGAGATTGTTCCAGGCACTTTGGAAACAGCAGTGAACACAATGGACGGGAACAGCTATTCTCCCCAAACTTAAATTCTAGAATGGATATAGATCATCTTCCCGTTTCACACGCCCCTCAGGAGTTGGGGAAAATGAGATATATCAAAAAGAGGGGGAAAAGCCAGTCCGTTCACCAGGTCCTACATTAGGTTGGCATTGATCACGTGGCCAGGAACTACACAGGGGAGTGTTAAGTCTGGGTGCTGCGTCGGCTCCCCAAGGGCTGCTCCATCCCAGAGACGCCGCGTTGGGCTTTTCCCTAGTTCCGGCGGCAGAGCCGACGAGTCCGCCCCGCCCTGCAGGGGGAGCCGGGTTCGCCCCGTCGGGCCGGGCCGGCAGCGCGGTCCCGCCACCGCCGACTCTCGGCCGACCGCGGACGGCGAGAGGGCCGCCGGCAGGCACCGCGCGGGTTTCGGGTTTCGAAGCCGCGCAGCGCACCCGGGCGCTCGGCGGCAGGTGGCGGCAGGTCTCGGGTCCCCGCGCGGCGGTCGCCTTGAGTGCCAGAGACTTTGGCTTGACGTCTCCTCACCTACGTCACCAGTTTGACAGCCTCGCGCCAAATCAGAGGGCGGCGCTCGCCGGGAGTCCCCGGCGTCACCGGGAGCTCCCGCAGATTAGAACTCGCCTCTCCTAGCTCCTCCCCTCAGTCCCATTTAAAGCTCCTACAGGCTTTACCGAAAAATTGAGGGCTCGGTTTCTGCAGCGCCTTCTTCCACTGCAAGATGGTAAGTGAGGACCTGGGGTTTAGGTAATACGCTGGGGAAACCTGGGGGCTCTGAGAGCTAGTAGGCTTTGCATTTAAAATTTCTTCCACCTTGGATGCAAGATTTCTCTGCTACCTGCCCATTAAAAGGGGTGTTCTCTGCTGCCCCATCTACTTCTCCCCTATCTTCTTCCCTCTCTCTGCTCCCTCAGTCTCTCATTCCCCATCTCTCTCATCCTTTTACCTTCTTGTGTTATTTCTACTCTCTGTACTTTCTCCCAACTTTCTCCCCCCCCCCCCCCCCCCCACACCTGCACTCACTTTTCATTCTACTTCTTCCTCTAGATTATGCACATATTTGCAGACATTCGGATTTGAGCTAGTCCAAGGTATTTGAGGTTTGTTTTCTTCTCAGGTGTCAATTGCATAATAGTTCAGCTCTGATTCCAATAATAACCTCAGGGAAAGAGCCTACAAACATGCTTTTAGAATAAAAGAAAATAGTGCTTGATAAACTTTTGGCTGAATTTCTTTGGTCTGCACTGCCCAAGCTGGATTTGCCCAAAAGATTGGACTTTTTCAAAACTTAACTTACTGAGGATATTAACAAATTGTGACTTAATTAGCTTAATTCTCTCTCTCTCTCTCTCTCTCTCTCTCTCTCTCTCTCTCTCCTTTTCCTTCTTCTTGTTTTCTCGCTGTTTATGTTATGCCCAAAAAGTCCTCAAGTCAACAAAAGACTTGTAGTGGTCAAAAAGAGTTTGTCCAAAGCTGGACTCTGCTGAAATGAATGGCTTTTACCGGATTAAACATTGACAAATAATTAAGAATGAGCTGTTGTACAAATTAACCCAGGAAGGCTGCATACCTGCCCCTGCTTGGACATTTGGAAAGACTGTGTGTTTGAAGTTTGAGGAGTCGGGGGCAGGAGAGTGTTCGCTGGCTCAGAACACAGTGGAGAATACATGCCAGGCAGTTAGTAGTGGCAAGATAACTTTGGAAGGGCACTGAGACCTAGTGCTGGAGAGATCTAGAGCCTGCTGCCTCTGCTGACTAACGTATTTCAGCTTTAATGATATGTTTACTTGGAGTGACTATAGGTACCGGTGCTTGGAGTTAGGAGCAAAATGTATGTGGTTATCTCTGGAATGTATCTATATGTCTATACATCCATCTCAAACAGTTTAGACCACTATAGGATCCAGCAGCATTTAAAGCCAGGGAAAGGAGGAAGGAAGGGATGGAGCAGGTGTGTAATTCAGAAACTAAGAAGCAAAGATAAGGAGGTTTCCTTATATGTCATGTTCAGTCCTTTTCAGCCTTAGCATTCTGGGCTCTTTGTCTTTTAACGTTGTTAGAAATATAATTAAGGTATTGCTAGAAAGAGCCAAATAGTCCGTATATCTTTCAATCATTAAGTAGAATTCCTTTTACTTAGATCCTGGATAGCCTGTTAGATGACTGAGTCATGGCAACAGAAAATACTCTTGGATATTTACAAATTTGGTCCATCCAATACTAGCCTGTTCTTTGCTGAGAGAGCCTAAGGAAACTACTGGGTAAACCCAAGGAGCTGATTCCCTGTTAGTAATTATATTTTGACCACTTGAATTAATCTGGGATCTATGCTTAACACCTGTACTGTTTTTGATTCATTGCATGTAATTTGTGCCTCTTTCTCCCACCCTTATCCCCCTCCAAATCCCAATCATTCCATCTCCTGGGACCCTCCCCACCCCCACCCTGATCCCTCATACTGAATTTCACAGAACACTGTTCTGCCTTGCCAAGACCAGTACTTTGTAGGAGGCCAGAGCTATAATTGCCCGTATTCCACTACAACGTCAGAATCTAGTGTTGACGTTTCCACGGAGACTTGGGTCTCTTTCTGGGCTGCTGGTCTCCTGGACAACAGAGAGCCCCAACAAGCACCACAGGCGCAGGGTAAGTTCTGCTCTTCTGCTTTCCCGGTAGGTCTGAAGCCCATTTCCAGCACCCATAGTTGCAAAGCATCATGGGCTAGAACTCTGTAGAAGAAGAAATGGTATGGGAAGTTGAGGAAAGCACAAAGACTCCTGCATTTTACACCCTAAATGACCTGATTTTCTGTACTGTCATATATTGAAAATGAGATTCTTCCCCTTGCCCACTGGACAAGATATATTTCTCCCCACACTTTATAGTTTTTGGAGATTTCCAACCCACTGAGGGAATTTGGTTTTGGGTCAAAGATTTATAAACAATATTAGTGAGATGCTTTTGTAGTCAAGATACCAGTTGGAGCATTTCTTTTGGAATTCAGGAAAGTTTCCCTGGGTATAAGAGAGAGATGAGAAAAAATACTAATATACCCTTTTATTTCATAAGGAAGTCCTATGAACATTGTCTTTTTTTTTTTTGCATCCATACCATGTTTATTTTTAAAAAGTTTATTTAGAAAGGAAAGCCAAATCAGAACAACAGTTATCTTTCAAAATGATTTATCTCAGTACCCTTTCCTCTTTCTCTAAAATGAATAGCTATTCTCTTTCTTTCTTTCTTTCTTTCTTTCTTTCTTTTTTTTTTTACAAAGCTCTTGACCAAATTTATTTATTTTTTGGTTTGTTTTTCTTTTTAACTGGGTCATGGTTTTGTTTCTTGTTTGTTTTCTTTTTCAAATTTGTACTTAAATTCTATTTAATTAACATATAGTATAATATTGTTTTCAAGAGTAGAATTTAGTGATTCATCACTTACATATAACACCCAGTGCTCCCAGCAAGTGCCCTCCTATTCAGGAGGCCCATCACCCATTTAGCCCATCCCCCACCCACCTCCCTCCATCAACCTTCAGTTTGTTCTCTATCTGTTCTCTTAGAGTTGAATAGTATCTTGTAAGTGGGGAGAAAATGATTCCTTTTTGCTCAAAGAAGACTTCAATTTTGGAGGGAAAGATAACATTGATGGAAAATCATGTATTAATTTTCACTGGGGGCTGAGTAAATAGTTCTTATAAATATTAAAGGAATTTCTATATTAGCAATCTGGTTTCTAGAAAAACTTGTAGACACTTCACCATTAAATATATGTACTCCTGCTTCTGTCATATTATTTTTTTTTGAATTTCAGAAAACAAACAAACAAACCCCCCCAACATAATGAAACACACTTATATTTCAGGAAGGGAGTTGTTCAGTGTTGTCTTTCTACCACAAGCAACAGAGAAGACAGAATGCCCAAGAATATAAAACCAAACTGTATACAATTTTATTCCTGTCTCCTTACTCATCATTTTACTTTAGTTGAAAATATTTCAGGAATATTTCAGTTTCTGTAGAGATGAGCAAGAGTCAAAACTGTACTAGATGAGGAAAATAAAACAAAAGTAAACCTATAGCATGCATAAGCATAGTTTTTACTGGTAGGTATAGTTTGCTATCAAATATGAAAAAAAAACTTTACAAAAGCATAAGAAACATACGAATGATGACATTTGAAATACATGAATTCAGGGTACAGTTTTGAGATTTCCATCAAGGTCTTCAGAGAAGCAAGATCCAAATTATTTTCAAGTAGAAAGTGATACCACATATAATTCTGAATATGTACTCTCCATCAGCTTTAATGGATAAGCAAACAGGCCAAGATTCTCATGGTTGGGGAAAAATGACACCATCAAAAGTAGGAGTTGATTTTAGAGGCAAACACTATGTTATCAAACGCTAAACCTTAGAAAATAAGATCGAAACTTGGAAAACATAGTGGAATTGCAATGTTATGCCTAGCAGGGGAAGGATCAATAAGTATTTGAGTGAATTCATAATGCAGATGGGATGGTTTTTATAAGCTTAGCCAGCAGGAGTTTATATATTAGGAAGAAATGTAACCTCTTAGCTCTTCAAAATTCATCCCTTTAGCCATTTTGGCATATAGTCTATAAATATTTGTCTTTCATAGCATGTTTATCCCTTCTGGAAGCTTTAAATGTTTTGTTTCCTATAAGGAGGCAATAGCTATTTTTAGAAAGGTAATTGGATCCATTAAACTGTCTGAAATCCCTCCATGGGCTCTGCATTACACAAAAACCCCAAGTGTGTTTTCTCAGTTATCCATGTGGTATTTTCACATAGAATCATCCAGTGACTCCAATTTCCCTGTTCCTAACTCATGTTCGTGGGAAGAGGCTCAGCTTTCCTCTCAGCTCTACAGAAACAAGCAGGTATGTATAACCAGGCAGACATGTTCCATGCAAATGCAGTCCATTCTTTTTTTTTTTTTTTTACTTTTATTTTATTCTTAAACTTATTTGAGTATAGTTGACTCTCAATGTTACATTAGTTTCAGGTGTACAACATAGTGATTTGACTTCTCTATACATTATGCTGTGTTCACCACAAGGGTGACTACCATCTGTCACCATACAGATATACTGCTGTCACACTACTACAATATCATTAACTGTATTCCCTATGTTGTGCCGTTTATCCCCATGACTAATGCATGACATAACTAGAAACCTTTATCTGCCTCTACTCTTCACCCATGTTGCCCTTCCCCCATCCCCTTCTCTCTGACAGAGAATACAATTTATGCTCTGTATTTATAGGATTCTGCCTTCTATTTGCTTATTCATTTTGCTTTTTAGATTCCACATATGAGTGAATTAATATGGTATTTGTCTTTCTCAGTCTGACTCATTTCACTTAGCATGTAGTTTGTTCTTAACATCACCCCTTAATGTTACTTTGCTTCTTTTCCCTTGTTAAATTCATATGTTGACTTGCAATTTAGAACCACAGTGGGTAAATGTCCACAGAGGTGGACAGGAAGATAGGTGATCAATGTCACAGGGAAGAAAACAAAAACAACAAATTCAACAACAACAATCAAAACCCTCTAGGGGGCCCTATAGTCAGGACCTGACTGCATACATTTTAGTCCTATGACCTCTTGAATCCTCTTTTTCCATACCTATGGAATTGAAATATTTATATTGCCTTCCTCAGATGGCTGCTTGAAAGACCAAATGGTATATTGAGTGTGATAGTATTTTTAAAGCACACACATAGCTCATCACTTGGAGAGGGATGATGATTACAAAGTTTTTGCAAAGATTGCTTCATTTATCACGTTTTATTTGTTGTTGTTCCTGAGAGAATAATTTGATCTAGTGGATATACAAACAGACCAATCTGAGGATGAAGGAAGCCAGCCCCCCTTGTTTTTCTTCTTTTCTTAATGTGCAAGGAAGGAGTCCAGCGAAACCTTTCTAAATCCTTTTTTTCTATATTTAAACAGTTGCACGCAGCTCATTTTCCTACATACCTTCCCGATTCCCTTGTGGTTGCAATCTTAAAAGTCATATAATCTCTTCAAACACTTTGCAATGAATAAGAAGTTCAGAGCACAAAACTGAACAATCAGGTGGTAGGTGGGTGTAGATTGAATTTAGGCGTTAGAGGACAAGGGCTCCCGGAGGTTGAGTTTGTAAAACAAATAGAATAATGATCAAGTTTAAGCAGGTTAAGGATCAGTGGCATTATTATAAGGTTACAAAGTCAATATAGTAGAGCAGCCTTCACCATTGTATGCTTTTTTGCAGCTCCAAGATACTCTGGTGCAGAAGGAAGAAGAACTTGCTAGGTTACACGAAGAGAATAATCACCTTAGACAATACCTGAATTCTGCTTTGGTTAAATGTCTTGAGGAAAAGGCCAAGGTATGTAACTATCCCTTTTATAAAAACACAGCAGTGATTTGAGAATGGAGGTAATTTGGGTAAAACTGCTTAATTAATTGTAGAAGGTGTACTGAACAGCATGGCTTCAAAGGCATTTCTAGGTTAGATGGAGTTTTCTGAAAGGAAATATAGCACTTTCACAAGAATTTTTATGTATCATTTCTTAGAAGTATCTAGACTGCAGATGTTAGCCATGTATTACAGCAAAAGTTGCTTAAGAATCAAGCCAGTCAAGGGAATTGCTAAGACAACAGAGGGTAATCAAAAGACAGAGAGCTAAATGGATGGAACACTGCAGTGGGAATCAGATCCGAAAGACACTCAGTTCTTCTTATCATCAGATTGACTTTCGGTAAATCGCTCTCTCACTTAGCCTCAGTTATATTCATCTGGATATACATGGCCTAAAAGATCGTTGAAAATCTCCTCAGCTCTAAACTGTTATGAATATGGCTGGAGCCCAGATTTCTTGAGTGGCAGTTATAGATCACCAATTATGTTATCTTTTAATGAATCGTTTTTCTTATACTCTTAAATGAGTTAGACTATTTCTAACTCAAGGACTTATAGCTTGTCCATAGTCTCTTCCTGTTCTTCCTTTCTCTGGGTTTTATATTTCTGTTCTCTTTTTGTCATTTTGTTACAATTATTGCTTCTGTCATCAATCTTTTCCTTGCTTCTAGACAAGCTACGTTATTTGATATTATTTAATTTAAATTGATTATGCTTCTTGCCATTTTTACTGAACATAAAAGTTCAGAGAAGAAAAGATACCATATCTGACTCCTTTACAATCCAGTTAGCTTTGTTAAAAAAGGGAGCACATCTCACAGTTATTAGCTTGGGCTCCTTAGTCTAGCCACCATTTTGTAAAACAAAGGGCATTTATTAAATTAGTAAATGATATAGATTAGGCAGGTTTTTTTTCTCTCTGTTTTCCAATTGTCCAAGATGTAGAATAATACATATCACACGAAAGTGTTATGAAAGTTAATGGAACAAGAAGAAGCAGTGTTAGTTACTGTTTTCAATCAGTTGCTCTGTCTAGAATCACATGGCTTCGATTTAATCTAGGCCACATGATCCTTAGCAAGTCACTAATATGCCTGTGCCTCAGTTTCCTCGCTAAGGAAGATTTTAACAGTACCCATATAAAATGACATTATGCATGTAGCCAGTGTTCAATACATGATAGTTGCTATTATTGTCATTATTATAATAATTACTTTCCTGAATTGAAAATTTAAAGACATTATTTTTTTCTTTCAACTTTTAAATGATTAGTAAAAAACATGAATTGTAGTTTTCAGGTAGTAACTTGTCATTATAGATTTTAAGTTGGAAACAGAAGTTAATTCAATCACTTGTGTGTGTGTGTGTGTGTGTGTGTGTGTGTGAGAGAGAGAGAGAGAGAGACAGAGACAGAGAGAGACAGAGAGACAGAGACAGAGAGACAGAGACAGAGACAGAGGCAAAGACAGAGACAGAGAGAATAGAATTTTAATCACGTTTTCTAAGGAGTTAAAGTGACTAGTTAATATTTGAAGGAGTTTTAATTAGACAACAGTAAAGAAAATGATCTTGGTTTACTATCTGACTGTATATTTTCAAATGCTACTTTCCTAGAAATTACTGTCATCAGATGAGTTTTCCAAAGCATGTGGAAAATTCAGAAAGGGAAAGAGGAAACCCAAAGAGCAAAGATATTTTCCTCCTGAGATCCCCCATCACAAAAATGCCAAGAGAAACCTCTCCGGTGAATTTGCTAACTGTGAAGAACAACCTGGGCCCCCTGTGGATCCCTGGGTTCTTCAAACACTTGGATTAAAAGACCTCAATACCATTGATGACACTTTATCAGCTAACTACAGTGCCCTCTCCTCTCATCCCAGAAGAGTTGCCAGCACATTTCCCCAGTTTCCGGATGATGCAGTCAATTATGAAAATATCCCCAGGGAGGATCTGCCAATTGACTATGGAGGTGACCAAACAACCCCCTCACATAGCACTGCCAGGCACGGGGAAGATTTTCACTTACTTTCTCAACTTTCAAATGTGCCAGGAGGGCTGCAAACTCCTCCTTACTATACTTCTGATGTGTCTCCCAATAAGACAGAGATGGCCTTTTCCACATCCCTGAGCCCTCACTGTAATGTGAAAACTCATTCCTTCCACCAGGGACAAGCCTTTGTTTGTCGAGATGAGGAGGGAGGCTGGAAGTTCACTTGGGTCCCTAAGCAGTCTTAGTGACCCCTGCTCTAACACAAAAGACTGCCATCAACTCTGTTTACGAAGACCTCTCTTGCACTTGAACCTATTTGGAATACGGAAGCTATTGCCCAGACTGTCTCCTGCCACTTTAAATGTCAATCTCAATTATCCACTTAAATCTGCAAAGAACAGCTTCCAAGAATCCATGATGAAACATGCCTACTCTTTTTTCACCTAAATTTGACTTGTTTACATAGCAACACCTGCTGTTGACTTCCTCCCTTTGCCCTGTACTTGAAAAGGTATTTTCCAATTGCCTGAATACTTCTTTGAGGCCTGCATATGCTCTTTCACTTACAACAAGTCTAACAGCTTTTCTCCCTTCATCAAGCAGTTTAAATGTTCATAGCCTCCACCCTCTCACTTTCGTCCCTCTCCTGCTCCTCTTTATTTCTGAAAACTGCCTCTAGAGTGAATGCTATCATTGCTCCAAGTGCCTGTTACTGAGTGTTCAGTTAGCTGGGCTAGGGTAGAAAGAAGTGTCTTCGCCCATCATCATTCCCGAAGACACAATGTAGATGTGAGCAGTGTTATATGTAGTACAGTTCAGTAAGTTGAGTGTCCTGTGCTAGAGTTGATAAAGAGGCTCTTCAAAGAGCTATAACTCTACTGAATAGGAAATACCACTGATAAATTAAAAGATTTAAGAGAATTAAAATTACTTCAAAATGTGCCACGGTACATCAGCTTCTAGAGGCACCTGGCATTGCCTCTTTAACCAACCATCCTAATTGCCTAGATGCTGTCAAACTTCTATTCCTGGAAGTATTTTCATTCATCATTTTTTCACTCATTGGTCCATTCAAAATGATTGTAGAATACCTACCATGTACCAGGCACTGTGCTATGCGTGGTGATAGAATGTGAGCAAGTTAGACCTTGTGGCCACCCTCATGAGACTTACAGCCGCTTTTCTGCTGTGACCTTGAGAAACTTACTTCCCAAGTGTGATGATTCAGTTTTCCTGGCTGCATAATACAGAAGCTGGATGAGATAATCACTAACATTCTCTAAATTGAGGCTGGGTCCATCAGTTTTACACCAACATGGCCATCCTAACTCACTATTCTGTTCAATTTTGATAGACACTATACATATATTGGGTGAGCCTTACATACAATTTTTTAAAATGTGAATCATTTGTAGTTCATACAAGAAACCATTGCTCTGATCACAGTATTCCTTTTCTGGTATGAGCCCATTTTGCAGGTTAATTCAGTCTCTGTGAGAGTAACTTGCTCTAACAAATAGAAACATTATTTTTTTTTAAATAAGTGTGCATAAATTTAATGTAAATTTTGATGTCAAAGATTTCTCTCTTTCTGAATAAAAAAAATAAATTCTTAGTGCTAATGCTAGTTCTCAAGCTCTCTATCCTTCCCAGAATAATTTACAGAGATGCGCACCTATGTTTTTTGGAGAAAACTACAGTTAGTGATAAAATTCACCACCTTGAACCTCTTTCCGGTTTTTCTGTTTTCCACCTCTCAGTGCGTGAGAACATGAGTGTGCCCTTTGGAATTCTTTGTAACTGAGACATGACTTTTGTTGTTGTTTGGTTTTTGGTGTGTTTTTGTGGTTGTGAGCAAGTAATCTATTTTATTAAGTTTTGTTACCACATTGTATTCTTTATAATCCATGAAGGAGAATCTAAGATACTAAGTGATGTTATTCTCCAGAGTATTTTCATGACTTAGGAAGAGATAGAACACATTCTATTTTCTAAACACAAAACAAAATAAAACAAAACAAAAACAAAGAAGTGCCTTACATTGCAGTATCGGTGCCCCTGGTGGGTAAAATTTATCTTTTTAAAATAACAAATTTAATAATTAAAATTAAAGAATTAAAATTGATTATAGTTTGATACACTAGGAATCAAGAAAGTAACATAACTATTTTAAAAGTCTAAGTGATCAAGCTGTAAAACAAAATTGATCAGTCAACAAGTATTCATTTTGCACTTTTGTGTGCCGTATCATGGTCATGTACCATGAGTAAACACCCAGGCTTAAAAGGATGCGTTTGAACGGTAAAACAGAGCCTCATAAAATGTAATAGTTTAAAATGAAACTTGGTCCTTGCCTGGTTTAAAGATATTAAAGCACTCTTGTGATAAATTATGGTAACTTTCTCTGGCTTATTCCATGGATGAAAGAAAGTTACCACATCTTGAGACCATACCTACAGACATTTGATATTTAATTGCATTATGTATAAAAAAATATTTTGTTGATGTTTGAGAAACTGGAAATTTCTCTCACCTGAGTATATGTTCTAACTTTTAAAGTTTTACCATAGTACTTCAGTAAACCACAGTTAAAATTTTATTAATGTAAAGTGAGAAATAAAAATTAAATACTTTTGTGATTGTGATAAATATCTTTATATTGTGTAGAACATTTTCTAGTAATGGATTTTCTTCTCCTAGGTTTTAACCATAATCCTATTTATTGATTTGTACCTCTTTTATATGATGTATATGGCCAGACCAATCTTCAGCATTTAGGGTTTAACCGTTCTTTTCTTTATCCAGGATACATTAATGAGGCTTTCAGATGTTAAGTGGCCTTGAGTTAAGTGCTTTGTAGGCACAGCAACATAACCTCCCATAAATACTAGCTAGCATCCAGCATCAATTTTAAAATTTTGATGACATTTCCTATGTTCTCTGATCATCTGAAAATAAATCCTACCTAAATCTCACTAATATCTGGAAAATAAGGGCATTTGGAAAGCTTCAGTTATGCAGGTGACATATAATGAATGAGATTAATTTAAAAGACTGCAGTGATGATAAACTATCATCTTGAAAAAAATGGAAAAAAACTGTGAATCAATGTAAAAAAGTTGCTGTATTTTCTCTATTTCAAAAAAACAAATATTTTTCAATGTGACAGATGAATTCAATAACCAGCCTACATCACAGGTTCAAAGGAAAAAGTATAGAATTTAGACATTTGGTGATGATTTTTTGTAAGTTTACGTCTTGTCTATAAAGTCAGAATACACAATTTTACATTTGTTTCAGTTAACCAAAAGATTCGTGTGGGCAAATATTAGATGCATCATTTTTTCTTTATTTTTCACAAAACCAAATAAAATTGGTTTACAACCTACACATGCACAGTGTAAGTATATTTCTTAACATATTTGTTGTATTTTTATCTATATTTTTTGTTACGTGAACATCATCAGACATCCAGTTATAATTCTTATGTTGGATAGTCTATAAATGTAAAATATAATTTAACAATTAATATTTTAAATGACTTTGATCTGTTTGTGATTGAAAATATTTCTAATTATATGTGAGTCAATTTTGTAATGAATTCATGTCTAATAAATAAATAAATGGCAAAAGCTTAATCCTACTTTTGTCCCTTATTTTAAAAATGTGCTTCAATGAATTGAGCAATAGACTAAGAAAAAGTTTTCAGGTCTCATTTCTGCAATAAATATCATGGCATAGAAAGGATATGTATATTAATTTTCAAAAAGTGTTAAGATTAATAATTAAGGTACTTATTCAATACATAATAGCCTGTGTCCAGCTCTATAGAAGATAAAGGATTGAAATATGTGCTCCAAGTAACTTGCCTATAAATGAGAGAAACATAAATATGCTTATTCAAACGAACGAATAATTAGCTCTCATAATTGAAAAGTTTGTGTTTCAGCGATAGCTGGATCTAGGTGCCCAAGGAATATTGTCAGGAATGTGGTTTGGAATCTAAAAGAGGACCGATAACTAGGAATGGATTCTATAAGGGTATTGAGACAGTACCTTGCCACACAAAAGCATGACCGAAACCAGGATGGGATAGGCAATGTAAATTTAAAAAGCAGCAAGCTATATCCCATAATTTGTTCTCTAGTTTTGTGACATTCTCCTTGTCCTTCACATTTTAATTCCCCAAAATAAATAAAGCTTCAGTTCAATGTTCTAGTTACAGAGTCTACATTTGAAAACCATGGCCAGATTTTCCCTAAGTGAACTAGATAGGGCCTATATCCCTAAGGGGAAGATTAATATCAAGAGAAAACGGTTTGAGACTTGCATAGCAGGGCAAGAACCCATTGCTACAGGGAGATTCTATTACCAGTCATGGATAACCTGGATTTTATTTAGTTTACTTACAGGGATATTTGATTTATTTCTCATTGGAGAAAACTATACCTAAAGCTCACTCACTTTTGTTTTTAATGTATTAATTTAAATTCAAGTTGGTTAACATACAGTGTAGTCTTAGCTTCAGAAGTAGAACCCAGTGATTCATTACTTATGTGTAACATCCAGTGCTCATCGTAACAAGTGCCCTCCTTAACGCCCATCACCCATTTAGCCCATCTCCCACCCACCTCCCTCCAGAAACCCTCAGTTTCTTGTCTGTAAGAGTCTCTTGTGGTTTCCCTCCCTCTCTGTTTTTATCTCATTTTTCCTTCCCTTCCCCTATGTTCATCTGTTGTGTTTCTTAAATTCCACATAAGAATGAAATCATGACATTTGTCTTTGACTGACTTATTTCACTTAGCATAATACTCTAGTTCCATCCACATTGTTACAAATGGCAAGATTTTATTCTTTTTGATTGCCAAGTAATATTCCATTATATATATATACACACACACACAATGGAATATATATATGTGTATATATATATGTATATACACATACAACATCTTCTTTATGTATTCATTGGTCGATAGACATTTGAGTTCTTTCTATTCCTTGGCTATTGTTGATAGTGCTGCTATAAACACTGGGGTGCATATGCTCCTTCAAATCATCAATTTTGTATCCTTTGGATAAATACCTAGTATTTACTTTACTAGTAGAAGTAGTATAACTTCTGGTTGTAGGGTAGCTCTACTTTTAGTTTTTTGAGGAACCTCCATACTGTTTTCTAGAGTGTATCAGTTTACATTTCTACCAACAGTGCAAAAGTGTTCCCCTTTCTCTGCATCCTCGCCAACATCTGTCGTTTTCTGAGTTGTTAATGTTAGCCATTCTGACAGGTGTAAGGTGGTATCTAATCGTGGTTTTGATTTGTATTTCCCTGATGATGAGTGATGTTGAGAATCTTTTCATGTGCCTGTTAGCCATCTGGATGTCTTCTTTGGAAAAGTAACTATTCATGTCTTCTACCCATTTCTTCACTGGATTACTTGTTTTTTGGGTGTAGAGTTTGATAAGTTCTTTATAGATTTTGGATACTAACCCTTTATCTGATATGTCGTTTGCAAATATCTTCTCCCATTCCATCAGTTACCTTTTAGTTTTGTTGATTGTTTCCTTTGCTGTGCAGAAGTTTTTGTTTTTTTTTTTTTTGGTTTTGTTTGTTTGTTTGTTTGTTTTTAATGTGTGTGAGGTCCCAATAGTTCATTTTTGCTTTTATTTCCCTTGCCTTTGGACACATGTCTAGTAAGAAGTTGCTGTGGCTGAGGAAGTTGCTGCATGTTTTCTCTAATAGGATTTTTATGGTTTCCTGTCTCACATTTAGGTCTTTCATCCATTTTGAAACTGTTTTTGTGTATGGTTCATTCTTATGTGTGTCACCGTCTAGTTTTTCCAGCACCGTTTGCTGAAAAGACTGTCTTTTTTTCTTTTTAAATTTTTTTTTCAACATTTATTTATTTTTGGGACAGAGAGAGACAGAGCATGAATGGGGGAGGGGCAGAGAGAGAGGGAGACACAGAATTGGAAACAGGCTCCAGGCTCTGAGCCATCAGCCCAGAGCCTGACGCGGGGCTCGAACTCCCGGACCGCGAGATCGTGACCTGGCTGAAGTCGGACGCTTAACCGACTGCGCCACCCAGGCGCCCCTGTCTTTTTTTCTGTTGGATTCTCTTTCCTGCGTTGTTGAAGATTAGTTGGCCATACATTTGTGGGCCCGTTTCTGGGTTCTCTATGCTCTTCCAATGATCTATGTATCTGTTTTTGTGCCAGTACCATTCTGCCTTGATGATTACAGCTTTGTAATATAGCTTGAAGTCTGGAATTGTGATGTCTCCAGCTTTGTTTTCTTTTTCAGGATTGCTTTGGCTATTTTGGGTCTTTTCTGGTTCCATACAAATTTTAGTTTGTTCTAGCTCAGTGAAGAATGCTGGTGTTATTTTAATAGGGATTGCCTTGAATGTGTAGATTGCTTTGGGTAGTATCAACATTTTAACAATATTTATTATTCCAATCCATGAGCATGGAATATTTTTTCCATTTCTTTGTGTCTTCTTCAATTTCTTTCATAAGCCTTCTATAGTTTTTAGCATACAGAACTTTCCCCTCCTTGGTTAGGTTTATTTCTAGGCATCTTAAGGTTTTTGGTGCAATTGTAAATGGGATCGCTTCTTTGGTTTCTCTTTGTGTTGCTTCATTATTGGTATATAGAAATGCAACCAATTTCTGTACATTGGTTTTATATCCTGAGACTTTGCTGAATTCATATATCAGTTCTAGCAATTTTTTGTGGAGTCTTTTTGGGTTTTCTATGTCAAGTATCATGTCATCTGTGAAGAGTGAAAGTTCGACTTCTTTGCCAATTTGTATGCATTTTATTTCTTTTTGTTGTCTGATTGCTGAGGCTAGGACTTCCAGTACTATGTTGAACAACAGTGGTGAAAGTGGACACCCCTGTCACGTTCCTGACCTTAGGGGGAAACCACTCAGTTTTTCCTCACTGAGGATGATACTGGATGTGGGCTTTTCATATATGACTTTAATGATGTTGAGGTATGTTCCTTCTACCTCTGCTTTCTTAAGGGTTTTTACCAAGAAAGGATGCTGAATTTTGCCATATTCTTTGTCTGCAACTATTGAAAGGATCACATGGTTCTTATCCTTTCTTTTATTAATGTGGTGTATTATAAACCTCACTCACTTTAAATGAGCCTTGAATGTCATCAGGACAGGTTATTGGAAACATCTTATCAGAAAGAGGTAGGTATCTTGATTCCCATTTTACAAATGAGAAAACTGAGTCTAAGTTTTTGGATAGATCACATTACAATAAGTAGATGAGTAGATGAGATGTACTCATACAATGAGTAGATGCCAAAATAAACCCTGGCACTGACTTTACTCTTTCTACTATATCACACAATGAAGATGTTTGGGACCAGTCGATGGGCTTGCAGTACAAAGTATTGTATATCTCATAGCTAGAGGCCTGGAAGCATGGAGAGGCTGTGACATCTTTGCTTACATTCATTACCTGGGTCCAGGTCTCTTAATCCTATTACTGCTAAAAGAGATTGTTCACAAAAGACCTAATTCATCCACTATCATTTCAAAAGAGAGAAGGGAATAAATTGAAAAAGGACTGCAGAAATTTAGATAAAAAGAGTAGGATGGAGGGGCTCATGAGTGGCTCAGTCTATTGAGTTCCAACTCTTGATTTTGGCTCAGGTCATGACCTCAGGTTAGTGAGATAGAGTCCCATGTTGGGCTTAAGGTTCTCTCTCCATGTGACCCTCTACCCACCCCCCCCACTTGTGCTATCTCTCTCTCTTTCTAAAAAAAAAAAAAAGTAGGATAGAAAAGGTAGCCTACTCATGGTAAAAAGTATGAATATGCTTCTTAAATGAAAAAAAGTTGAATAAATGAAAAGAAATAAATATCTGTTCCAATTGTTCCTGCTAATATAAAGGCTTAATGTAACACTTCATAAACAATGCTCATACAGTTGCTCTCTTCTCCCTTTGTATGGGAAATAGATTTTATACTTGTTTGAGTAATGGCCTTTCTCCCTTTCCTGGTAATCCTTTTAAGTATAATTCTCAGGGACAGAAAAATAATTGAAAAAGCATATTTACAATGCTGATCCTACTCCTTCTAACACACAGGGATCATTCAAGCCGCTCACTTTGGAAATTAGGGGTTAAATAATATATTTCCGGGGACACAGCAGGTGTTTTTTTTCTCATCTCTCTTACAAGCTTCTAATCTGAAATAATAAGGCATAAAAAGGGTGTTTCAAGGTGATTTCTTAATACTCAGTGGCTGTTCCCTATGGGATAAGACCCAGGATTTCATATCAATAACCAAGAGCTTTCTAAAGGTAATGTTTCCTCAGGGTCCCCAGTTGCTCTGAAACTGAGAGCAGGAGAAGCCCTCTAATAAGTATGCAGTGAAAAGTCAGAAGCCCTTGTTATAGTCAGGCAAAGGCCAAAAACCACCCCTCTTTCATTTGGTCTCCTGAGATTTGCCACCTTACAGTGGCCACAGAGCCATTCTTCTTCCATCCCTGGCCCACAGGGGATTTGTCATGGTGGAACTTGGAAGTGGCATCTGCGTGGTGCAGCCCATGGCTGTATCCATTGTTAAGCTCTATATGCACCCAGGAATCTCAGCCTTCTTCAGCAAGGGAGCACCATATTGCCTGAGCCTTGCCCTTTCTTTCTCTTGCTTTTAAGGATCGTAAGTAGTTCACCTAGCCTATCCTATTGTCCTCACTCTACATTTCTACAATAGTTTTAATTAATATGCTACCTTCTTTTGGAACGATAGAAGATGGATGGGGCTTCTTGTGAACCATCCTATTAGCAACAATGGAGGAGAAAGGGCTGGAGACCTCTGACAAAGGCAAATCGTATCCTTTCAATGACCCTGGAATGAGCTTTGAGGAAATTGGTTAATATCTATGATAATTCTTAGAATTTATTCATGTCAGTAGATCAGAATACAGACAAAGATTCACACTCTCCTTCCTACAGTGCAATGATATATGGACAAATAAAGAACTCCAGTCAACAAAATGGATTCCTTCACTCACAGCTGTGTGACCTCAGAAATCAACTTAATCTTCCTTGTCCTCAGTGTATGCTTGATTTTTGAACAACATGGGTTTGAACTGCGCAAGTCCACTTATACACAGATTTTTAAAAATGTTTTCTTAAATTATTATTTTGTTTTTGAGAGAGACAGAATGCAAATAGGGGAAGGACGGAGAGAGAGGAAGACATGGAATCTGAAGCAGGCTCCAGGCTCTGAGCTGTCAGAACAGAGCCCGGCATGTCTCGAGCTCGTGAACTGCAAGATCATGACCTGAGCTGAAGTTGGATGCTTAACTGAGTGAGCCACCCAGACACTCCACGTGGATTTTTTTTATGAATATAGTACAGTACTATAAGTATGTTTTTTCTTTCTTATGATTTTCTTAATAACATTTTCTTTTCTTTAGCTATTTCATTGTAGTAATACAGTATATAATGTATATACAAACTGTCTATTAATCAATTGTTTATGTTACCGGTAAAGCTTCAGGTCAATACTAAGCAATTGGTGAAGGTTTGAGGATTCAAAGTTATACACGGATTTTCAACTGTGCAGGGGTTAGTTCCCCTAGGCTCCAAGTCGTTCAAAGGTCAAACTGTATATCACCATGGAGATAATGTTTGCCCCAACTCATAAGTTTTTGAGATAATCTTGTAATATTAAAGGATCGTATGTAAGTTAAGATTCATTCATTTATCACAACCTTCACATAGAATAAAAGTCCATTTTCATTTAATTTTTGAGTGAAAAACTTCATACTTCATAAAATGTAACACTTTAAAAATCAGTTATACATATTTCTAAGGATTCAATTCAGTAAGTACCATTTTCCCACTATGTTCAAAGTACAATTTTATGGTCTAGAGACCATGACCCAGTCTTAAAAGAATTTACAAGCTGGTAAGTGGAGGGAAACTACGAAGGAGTCATTGAACACTTGTGATCAGAGACATACATTGGGTATAATGTTAGAATTGCATCAGTAGAGGTAAGAGGGAAAAAAGGAGAAGAAAATCTCAACAGGCAAATTATGAAGAATATTCAGGAAATGATGAGTAGCCCAGGTGACTACAAGGTAGATTTTTATAAAATAAAATATCTCTTTTGGAATCAAACAAAAATTTCTGAACAGTGAAACACACTGCATCCTCTAAGAATATTCTATTAATAATAAAAGTAAGATAACACCTACAAAATCCAAAAGAGTAAAGACAATAACTTAGGTATGTTATTTGCATCCTCAAAATCAATTCAGTCATCACATTGAATGCTTATTTACATTGGTATTGATATTGGTATAGTGACCAGTACGTGTCAGCTTTTCTAGGTTTCTTTTAAAATGCTCTCAATTCTTTTGTTGTTGTTGTCGTTTGTTTATTTTGAGAGAGACAGAGAGAGAAAGAGAAAGAGTGGGTAGGAGGAAGAGAGAAAGGGAGGGAGACAATCCCAAGCAGGCTCCATGCTCAGGGCAGAGCCTGATGCAAGGTTCCGTGTGGGGCTTGATCCCAAGACCATGAGATCATGACCTGACCCTCACAGACAAAGGTATGGGGATATAGGTAGTAAAAATTACCACTTGTCCCTGATTCATATCCACCAGTTTGTTTTCAAAATCCTGTTTTTCATTTGCTTGTCTGTCTGTTTATTTGTTTAACATGCTACTTTAATATTTCCTTGAAGATCTTAAGTGCACTGCACATATAACATGAGGACTAGGGAGAATATATAGTAATAGCCATTATATTTTTGGAACGTTCACTGATAAGAATGCCTACCACAAGCACTTTCCCATTTGGATAAGGGTAAGGGAATTTCCTCCTTGGAGCTAATGAAGGTATGCAAGAGAATCGTGTAAAGCTTAAAAGACACAGTGAGTTGGGGCGCCTGGGTGGCTCAGTTGGTTAAGCGTCCGACTTCAGCTCAGGTCATGATCTCACAGTTTGTGGGTTCGAGCCCTGCAATGGGCTCTGTGCTGACAGCTCAGAGCCTGGAGCCTGCTTCTGATTCTGTGTCTCTCTTTCTCTTTGCCCCTCCCCTGCTCATGCTCTGTCTCTCTCTGTCTCTCAAAAATAAGTAAATGTGAAAAAAAAAAAAAAGACACAGTGAGAAAAAGAATGTGAAAAAGATACAACTGGCTGCAGCAGGATGATTGTGCAGACAGGGAAATGAAAGGGGAGGCAGCAGAGCAACGTGGACTCCCAATGTTGCTCACGGGAAAGGGATTTCTGTGGTTGATCAACATGGCAGAAGCTGCTGTGTTTGGGATGTCCATCTCCGAGGCAATGGATATAAGAAGCAAGACTCTAGGGCTGATATCTGGTGGTATGTATGAGCTGAGGTTAAGGGAAGAGGGTATTTTTAGAAGGGATTAAGCGAAAGCTGTGTAGAAGTTCTTCTCCCCTAGGAAGTCCACACAAATATATCCCACAAGGAGCATGATCATGCAATTTGCTGTCCAAGCTGTGACTTCTTTAGACTGTTATTTTAGAGTGATGAATACTAACCTGGAAGGAATATTGGGACAATAGATATAACCTTGATCTATTGCAGTCAAAACAGACATATATCCATAATGTATAGAAAAATCAACGTTTGCATGTCTGCCATATAGAGGACAACAGCCAGTCATATTATCCAGGAAAGCAGCAACTATGAATAATAATAGGCTAAGCCTCATCTGGTTATGCACATATGTACCCAAATTAAAAGAGGGAAGCAGGAACAGCTCTCCCTATTCTAAGAGGCCTTGAAGTTTAACCTCCATTAAGAGAAGGAATCAGGGGGGCCTGGGTGGCTGAGTCGATTAAGCGCCCAACCTAGGCTCAGGTCATGATCTCAGGGTTCCTGGGTTTGGGCCCACATCGGGCTCTGTGTTGTCAGCTCAGGGCCTGGAGCCTGCTTTGGATTCTATGCCTCCCTCTCTCTCTGCCCCTCCCCCACTCATTCTGTATCTCTCTCTGTCTCTCAAAAATAAATAAATGTCAAAAAAAAATTTAATAAAAAAAAAAGGAGGAATCAGTTACAAGATTAAAGTTGAAAGTTCACCTGGACTTATTTTCATGAACAAAAATGATCTAAAACTGAAGAGATCCACCCCCCAAATGGAAAAGGTAATTCAGTACAAGGCTTCAGCAAAAGGGAAAAATAAAGCTAGTTTACCTTAATACTTCAATGAGTTCGTGTTTCCCAATAAACCATTTGCAGGTAGTAGTTGTGGGGAGTGAAAGGTAAGTTGAACAGAGAAATACTATAGGATTTTTTGAAATGAACTGGGGCTCACTTATAACAGGTAATCAAAATGTATAGTAAAATGAATTTAAGCTAAAATACATCTTTCTTCGGCAGTGATTAGGTGCTTCTAAGCAAGTTATAAATTACCGAATAAACATATAAAGACCAAAGAAGAAAAAAAAATAAATTGCCTCGAATTACTTCACCTCACATATTTGTATATACATTTATACATTTGGATTAAAAACATGCATTGAAAAATATGTAATAAAGTGTTATGTATATATACACACTAAATGACATGTATATTATATATATGCAATGTTATAAACTTTGTTATGAAATACTAACATTTTTTCTGGTTATTAAATGTTTTGTACAACACAATTTTCAGTTAGTATTTAGTATGGCTATTGTGTGACTATATACTAAAACATATTTAACTAATAACTCTAATTAGTCTTAGACATGAAGATTGTTTTCAATTTTCTTTATTATATATGATGTAACTATGTACACTCTTGTAGATATATATTTTCCCTGTTTATTTCTTAGAATTGTAGGTACCTTGTGAAAAAATATTTACACTTTTAAGGTTTTTTAAATGTTTATTTATTTTTGAGAGGGAGAGATGGAGAGTGAGCAAGTGAGGGGCAGAGTGAGAGGGAGACAGAATCCCAAGCAAGCTGTGCACCACCAGTTTAGAGACTGACATGGGGCTTCAACTCATGAACTATGAGATCATGCTCTGGTCCAAAATTATGACTCCAGTGTTTAACCCACTGAACCATCCAGGAGCCCCTGCTTTTAAGGATTTGAATATAAATAGCAAAAAATCTGTAGGCTTTATATTGGAATCCAAGTGACTAAAAAAAGCTCCCATTTATGCCTAGTTTTGAAGGACCAGAGAGAAATTCTTTGGAATCCTGCCCATGAAGAAGTTGTTGTCTTATGAGGCAACGTCTTGTGTCTAATATTAAACATTTGTGTATCTGCATTTGCTATGGGTCTCATATATTGAAAGGACACTCAAAAAAATTCTGACGGACATGAAAATTTCAGGTACCATTTGGAAGTTTAATTTAATAAAATAACTTCAATCAATAGAACTAACATCTAATTATTATTATTTTTATTTATTTATTTATTTATTTATTTATTTATTTTATTTATTTATTTTTTTTTGCTGAAAATTGTGATTGAGACCTTTAAACCTCAGGGCACCTGGGTGGCACAGTCACCTAAGCGTTTGAGTTCAGCTCAGGTCATGATCTCGAGGTTCGTGGGTCTTGGTTCCTGAGTTCGAGCCCCTCGTTGGGCTCTGTGCTGACAACTCAGAGCCTGAAGCCTGCTTCACATTCTGTGTCTCCGTCTGTCTCTATACCTCCCCCACTCACGCTCTGTCTCTCTCTCTCTCTCTCAAAAAATTAAACATTAAAAAAAAATACCCTTAAACCCTCTAGATGATTCTGTCAATTGAGAAGTTTCAAAATTTTGAGTTCTGAAGGGTTAGTTATGGAAATAAGTGACATTGTTTTGATTCTAGATGCTACCCATGCCCTTCTTTCTGGTCCAATTTTTGTATCCTCACTCCAAATTCTCCTCGTTCACTCCTCCCCAAACTACCATTTTACACTTACATTTCCATTTGGAGAATTTAGGCTTTCCTTTTACTGCAGCATCATATAACCTCATCTGTGGCTCATTCTTACACGCTTGTTTTAGGAACGGAGAGATTTACTCTCCTTCTGACAATAATCAAAGTAGTCTCATGCTTAAACAAGAGTTGTTAATTTTGAAAAAGAAATTTACATTATTTTCTGTTTATAGATGCAGTCCATGCTCACTTTCTTCAAGGACCATATTTGATGAAATAATTTACTATCAAACAAAGAAAAGAATCTCATATATATTGTAGATAACAAAGTAAATTAATTCATCAACCCCTCTTTCTCTTCTTTTCCCTCCAAAATATTAGAAAGTGTAAAGAGTAGTGATTTTTGTTATTTTAAGTGTATTCAACGTCACCTTATATATGTGAATATTTTAGTTTCCCTTTGTGTTTTCTCTGTTTGCTGAAAACATTAGAAAATTATGGCCCATCTAAAAATCTAAGCAAAGTCAATTCGTTTTTTCTCCAAGGCTTTACTATCATCACTTGCAGATTGTTATTTTTTTTTAGCTTGAAAAATACAGTGTCAAAATTGTTTCTATGCAAAATATTGATAAATATTTTTTCTGGTACTAGTAATTAAGCATCCTCAAATTATAGTTTTTATGGAAGTTCCCCTAGTAATATTGCATTTTTATATAAGCACATGCATTTACAAACTTTACATTATGCTTTTTATACAAGGGAAATGAGTCATGAAATATATACTAAATGGTAAAAGCATAAATATAATTGTAACTTCATTACATGAAACAATTTAACAAAAATGTATACATACAAAGCAAGAAACAGAAATGAGATCAACAATAAAAGTGTTTTGGGTGGGGAGCAGTGGAGGAAAGGAGAACTTGGATGACATTTTTTTTTTCTAATTTATATTTCTGTTACTATCCAAACCAAAACAATTTGCAGAAAAGCTAAAAGGAGATAATAACCAAAAATAACGAATAGAGATCACAGTGGCAAACGTGATGAATTTCCATCCTTGCAAAGAAATGAATCAAGTATGTGCCATGGAAAGTTTAAAAAAAAAGAAAAAGTTATGTGATGGAGTTAGACATTCACGCAACAAATTATTTTAGATTTTTAATTAATTAAATCATTCTATCAGCTATCAAATCATGTATTCTTAGTTGATTGTAATTTTTAATAAAACAATACCACTCTAAAGCTAATATCATTAATTTACTAAATTTCATTTACAATTATTTATTAATTTTTAAATAGTACGTATATTAATTTATTAAAGTAAAAGCAGCCAGTGCCTTTACATACAACAATCAAAGCCTCATGTGTGTGTGTGTGTGTGTGTGTGTGTGTGTGTATAAATGCACTGAGAAACAATTTTTTGAAGGAAAAGGAATCAAGTCTACATTGTTGTGTGGGAGGGGCCCTGGGACTCAATTTCCTTCCAGAATCTCAAAGGGACAGTAAGGCAGAAACCTTCATCATTTATGTCATTGCTATTCATCTTGATCTTTTAATACAGTTTTTCTAAGAGAGGAGACTATAACAAATATCTGGCCACCTGCTTTCCCTCTCCTTTTCCCTGCTCTTTTGTCTTCCAACTTGTCTATTATCAAGTCCTAAAAATGCTTCCAAGGAAATAATTTTTCTCCCTGGAGTTTGGCTGTCAATCTTATTATCTTTCTGCAATATTATTCTCAAAGTCAAAGTTAAATTTCAACACTTTTTATTACTATCATGACCATTCTGACCCTCTACCAAGCCAGAGACAGATGGTTCAGTGTGTCTAGAGACATCATGTGCGTAAAATATGAAATAAAGCAGCACATTACTCTCCATAAAATATTAACTTTTCTTAAATGTAAAAGAACTAAGAAAGTGCTCAGTGCATCTTTACTGTACCATAGATTTTTGTAATCCAACCAATAGGCTTTGGGATCTATTATGACAAACATTGAGAAATATTGACGTATTGGATGACTTTTTTGAACATTGAGTCTTCAATTCTACAAAGGCCAGTTCAAGCAATCTTCATATCATGTCTAGAGTTGATTAAAGCTTAAGACTATCAGTTGATAAGTTCCAAAAAAGGCAGATTTCTTCACAATTTAGTATGGATCATCACTTTCTTCTTAACAGTTGTGTGGCATACAACTTAAATTTTTTAGGACTTTGGCTCGTTTGTAATATTGGCAATAAAATAGCTCCTAACTCAGCTTTTGTGGCAAATATTAAATGAATTAAATTGAAATATTTAAAATTGCTTCTAACACATAGTAAACAGAGATGTTAATTATTATCATTATAAGTCTCATGACCATCTATAAAGTAAAGCACCAGCAAAGACTATGAAATCTTGGAAGTACAAATTATGAGAACTGGAAGAGATTTTCAAAACCCTCTAAACAACTATATATAGCTCCTATTTTAAGTACAAACAGAAAGTTGGTAGTTTGGAAAGGGACAAAGGCTCTGTGAGTAGGAAGGCTGGTCAAATTGCTTTGGCTCATTCTAAGGGTAAGCCCTTGGGTTGGTCTTTTTACTTTGTTGTCATTTCTGCTACCAATATATATTAGATCCATAAGGGATGTTACTTACTTAAATCTATAATAATTAACAAGGCTCTTGCCTCACCTTAGCATTATGAGAGCAAGTTAATGATTTATTTTTATCAAAACTTTGTATTATTTATTTATTTTATTTATTTATTTTATTATTATTTTTGTTTACTTTTTAAACATTTATTTATTTTTGAGGGATAGATCATGAGCAGGGAAGGGCAGAGAGAGAAGGAGACACAGAATCAAAAGGAGACTCCAGGCTCTGAGCTGTCAGTACAGAGCTTGACATGGGGCTCGAACTCACAAACCTTTGAGATCATGACCTGAGCTGAAGTCAGACGCTTAACCCACTGAGACAACCAGGCGCCTATAAATTTGTATTATTTCTTAAATCACACATTCTTACCAGAGAAATAACAGAAAACAAAGATAAAAAGAACAAGCACAACTCTGAAATCACAATGCACATTTCTGTATACTTCTCATCTTTTCTTCTATACACAGATGTGTATATTTTCCAAAAACAAAAAAAAAAAACAAAAAAAAAAACAAAAAAACAAACTATTGTGTTTCTTTTCTTTTTTATTATGTAATATTTTATACTGAAAGAATAAGTAGAGGTCTTTGTTCCTATATAAGGAGTTTTGGATTAGATGGTTCTCATGTTTTCTTCATCCAGAGGTTTCTATGATTAATATTTTACAAAGATGTTTATTAAGGTAAAATTACCTGAAGACTTTAGTGAATGCATATAGAATGATTATGTTGGCTATTGCATACCTTTGACAATAACTTTTGAATATGTATTTATTGGTATGGAGAAGCAATAATTGTCTTGTTGTAGCCAAGATGTAGAAATATACAACGTTCTTAATCCTATTGCTCTGACCAAGGTGCTGAAATTGGTCCCTGAAATTGCATCCCACTGTCAACAAGCATAAGAAAGTGGTAATTGTTCTCCATTTGATTTCTAATCACATCCAAATGAAGTATTTGGCAAGGTACTAATTAATTCTCAGCATCAACCTCCCCCAACCCCTGCAAAAAAAAGCAGGCTACTATAACCAAAGTTATAGCTGAAGATTAAGATCAAAACCATGTTATAGCCCATTTCAAAATCTTGATGTTTGGAAAACAAGAAATTTATCTGACACATTTAAAAGACCATAACACAAACATATATATATATATATACAAGAGAAGTTACAAATAGATATTTCCAATACATACATTAGAATTACTCTAATCTTGTCATTACTAAATTAGGCAGTGAATTTATGAAAAAATATATTGTGTTGTATTTTCTCACTCTTATCACTGAATTTAGTATCAAATTTAGGCAAGAAGTAAGGTCCACTTCTGTGCCAAAGTCTTTGCTCTCTCAGGACTCTCCCTTCTTTCAGTTTCTATTGAAACTTTTTCTATTTCTAAAGTCTTCTCTCATTATTTACATGTATTACCATCTACGTGTCATTAAGTACATTCAACATATAAATCTTAAGGGAGACAACTCAGTTTCATGGCTGGCCATTCAGCTGTTATGTTGTCAACATCCATCTGCACCTTATTCACTCAGTAAAAATTACTTAGCACCACACACCAGATTGTGTATTGAGGAAAAAAAAGACAAATGCAAAAATGTTTAATACACACATTTTAAAATAGTAAAATTTCATAACAAAAAAATAATGACTTGGAAGCTAAATATAAAAAAAGATTACTTCTACCTTGGGAGAGGTAGTTATTGGAAAAATATGAATAAGGACTGAGGAAATGGCATTTCACTTGGGCCCTGAAGACTGTTAAAGTTTTGACTAATGGAGATTGGAAGAGCATGTGAGAGGAAAAGAAATAGTGAGAATAATATCATGCAGAAAGAAAATCAGGGTGCATGAATAAAGTGATGGTAAACAAAACTGGAAAATTAGGTGGTAATAAAGTTTAGAAAGGCTTCGATTCAACTAGAAAAATTTTACTGGGTTTAAGACTTATCCTTTAGAAAACAGGGATTCATGCAGGCTTTTAAGAAAGAATTATTCACTCATAATTATATTTTAGGAAGATGAAGACAGCAATAAACATAGCCGTCAATGAAAAGGAATTGGAAAAATAGGCATTTATGTGCATACCCGTGTATTGGTAGCAATAATAGAGAGGACAGTCAGAAAGGGTGGCATGCATTCTTAACAACTCCTCTACTATACTGCAATTCCCATAAAGAAAATACTTGAATGTTAACTCATTATGATCATAACTTTCAAATGAACTGGAAAATATTTATCTATCATAAGAGTTATTCAAAAGTTTTTCATTGAACAAATACAATGTTAATTGGGTGTTTAATAGAAGATACTAAATTGGCTCAATTTAGGAAATAAATTTGTCCTTAAGAAGCTTATATTCTAGTTTGGGATGCAATGTACAAATATATAACTTATATATCACTATATAGTAGCATAGATGAAAGGAACATATTGAGAGGATTTAGCAATATGATGTAGAGAAAATAACACTGCAGCGAGAGTCTAGAAGTCTGAGTTTAAATTCCGGTTGTCACATATAGTCTCTGTGACCTTCTGTTGTAAGTCAGGTTCTTCAGGAAACAGATTCTGGTACAGAGGTTTGCATTCAGGAAATTTTCATAAGCATGTTCTCAGGAGCAATACATCTAAGGAAAATATGTATAAGTTTTGGAAAAGAGATAAAAATGAATGGTATTGTGGTCAAAAAACCCTCAGCCAAATAACCCTTTAGAATTGAAGCAAGAAGCTGAATTTTTGTAACCTGAATTTTAAAAATAAGATTAGCCTTGGGTGGGATGGCTTCCTTCAACTGAAGTCAATTTCTGGAGGACTGAGGAAAGGATGACTTGATCCTGAAAGAGATTTGGGGTGGTTCATCACCTACAACATTTCTAACAACTGCTCAGATCCACTTGTCTCAATAGTAAATTAATCTCATCTGGGAACATGTCCTGCAGTATTCTAGCTGATATTTTCCTGGAGAAATTTAGAAGAATTTAAAAACTATGATGGCCATATAGAAGCTTATCTTGGGACTGCAACTGATACTCATCATATCTGCTATTTATTATCCATTCTATATGTACCTAAACTTCTACTAGCACCTCTTCTCATCTAGGTGACTCACCTTATACTGATACAGAATGTCATCCCAGTGTGGTCATCCTGATGACCATGATCTTCTCACCATGGTCAACTATGGCTGATACACTTGTCCATATACCATCGAATTGGGCAAGAGAGTACCAAGAGTTGCTACAGTGAGTCAGAGAGATGTCAAGCATTTTCTTCTTCTTGGTACTGTGTAACAGTAGCCTGCTCTTCTCCTGATGACCTGGATAAACTACCCATGCCAGTGTTGTGTTTCTTTTCCTTATCTCTTAGTCTTTTTTTTTAATTTTTTTTCAACGTTTATTTATTTTTGGGGGGACAGAGAGAGACAGAGCATGAACGGGCGAGGGGCAGAGAGAGAGGGAGACACAGAATCGGAAACAGGCTCCAGGCTCCGAGCCATCAGCCCAGAGCCTGACGCGGGGCTCGAACTCACAGACCGTGAGATCGTGACCTGGCTGAAGTCGGACGCTTAACCGACTGCGTCACCCAGGTGCCCCTTAGTCTTTTTGCATAAAGAGCCCGAATGACTGGGCACTAATAATAGCTTAAAGTCTTATAGTACTAGTACTGTACTATTGTTGGAAGTGTTCTCCCCTAAGAAGAGGATATCTAGGAAAGAGAGACTTAGGCATAAATTCTCCAAGTGAGTCAATGGGAGTAAGTATAAGTGGGCCAGTCTTACCTCCTTTCCTTTGATCTGGCACACATATATTCTATCTACCCTAACCCTAACCCTAACTCCAGCCACATCTTGGAGGACAGCATAGCATCCTTGTGGGTTATCACTTCTAAGTTGGTGCCTCATCTGCATCTACTCTATCAAGCTGGCAGATTCTGGGTGGGATGGTATGTGATGAGTCATATGCCCACTTCCATACCTCCTTTGGTAGTCTCCTTTTTCTGAGGTGATACTGTGAAGTATTCTGAGTGGTGGCTCAAAACTTTATAGGCCCTGAGATAGTGGTGCTGGGCAAAGCCCTGAGAACTAGAAGGCAGGCCTATAACTTCCATGTGTATCTACCTCAGGCCAAATAAATTGGTTACTTTTTGTGATGAAAGTGGTTCAGTGTAGTCATCTCAAAACCAAATAGCCAGTTGGTCACTTTGAGGGATAAAGTAGGAGCTCCATATTGGTCTCTGTTGATGGCAGGTTTACATTAAGCAACAAGTAGAACTAAATCAGATGTGAGTAGCTGAAGACTACTTTGGTGGGTCTATGTATGCATAGCCTCCATCTCCACCAGCAACGCTGCTGTATTTGGAAGCCCATTGTGTTGCACTGCAAGCCAAAGGGACCTCTTCCATGGTAAATAGTCTTGGGAGGGTGATAACTTGTAGTAAAAAGATCTTTACAGTTCATGTCCATGACAATAGGGAATTTTTGGTTTATTATCTTTTCTAAGACTAGGGATGGGGACAGGGTCAGAGGTTTCCATTTTACCTTCCCTACTTCAATATCTCTGATCCTACAAGCCAATAAACCAATATGGGGTTCTTCTGAGAACCAAATATGTCCATTTCAATTATTCATTCAAGAACCAGAGAAATAATTTCTGAGATACTATGAGCCCAAAAGACTTAATGTCAACTAAACCTGGGCCAGAACTCCATTTATTATCAGGTCCACAGATGCACCCACCTTAACAGCAGGACCATGATAATAATTCAGGCTTTCAAGTGTTAACATCAGCTTGGACTCCATATTCCACAGTTCTCAAAATGTCAGGGCATTCACATTTTAGCTGTGTATGGTTATCTGATTAAACAACCACAAGTCCTTTGGGAGATTGGGGGAAGTTATAATTGTATACACATGCCATAATGTTCAAAATCATTCCTCATGGGGACTCAGCTTCTCCATTAATCAATGGATTAATTAATGGGGTTTGAGAACTGGTTTAGATCTGGAAACTGGGCAAGGGATATGAATATTTTATTAGAGTGATTGCTTGTACCCTTGTTGGCTAACTATATTTCCCATAAAAACACTGTGTCATTTGAATTGTCTACATAATTCTTAGGCTGCACACTGGCATGGGCACTCATTACCATAATGACTTCAAACTTGCTGTCATCTGACCTCTCTAAATATGACTATCTTATCCCCATTGCTTTCACTGAGCCAAAATCTTAGTATCTCTTACCATCTATCCTGGATGTGAGAGGATGGCCACCACTGAGGTTTTTTTTTTTTTTTTTTATGTACTACATCCACTCTCAGTGCATTGCTAATCACTTTGGTAAACAAAGTCATGGGGCTCTTTTTAATATAATCAGCTATTATGTTTTCTGGTCTCAGTAAATCCACTATAGCATGCTCACCTCTCTGATCGTCACCATCTGCCTTAGTATTTCTGGCATTTCTACTTCACTTCAGTGCAGGTTATCATTTCTTTCCAAGTTCCAACAGCCATTTTAACAGTGTATTGTATCACGATTCATGTTTCTTCCTAAAGTGTAAATCCTGTATCACTTATCTTTATCAACTTTCTGCTCTTCTTGACCCAACACATTTAGGATCCATTTCACTATATGTACGCAAGATATCTTTATGCATATCTTAAGAGAAGAGTCAAGATATTGAAGACACAGGAAGAGGGTTTATAAATGATAATTACCTGTTGAGACTTAATGTATACCTACTGGCACTCTAGGTGAACTTGATTCCATTTACATATATATTATGCTTACAGAATGTGAGTACAAGAAACATAAAACTTGGCACCATTTTTCAATAGATCACCACTTGCAATGTGCACACATTCACACACACACACACACACACACACACGCATATATACACCCCCCCCACACACACACATACACACACACATGCATACACATTCTCCATCATGGTAAAACAAGGAATAACAGCAGGTTTAACCTAAGTCAAAGGATGAGAGGGAGAGGAGCTCCAATCCTTTAATGTTTAAGTGCCCCCAGTTATGCATGATTGAAAATAATGAACTCAACTTGCCAAATAGGTCAGCAGACTGTACTATGAAAGATCAGAACAGTCTGGTCATGGATCACCTTTTCCAGCACTGGTCCATTACCTTCCATTTTAGTCAGTGAACATTACCCATTATATCAAGCCTGAGTCATCTAAGATGAAGTAGTCCATGATGCCAGAAATAAGGTGGGCGGAGGAAGGCAGAGATATTGTTAATTCAAGATTGGAACTCTTCCAAACCTAACTTACCAAGGCCAAATTAGAGCACCATGAAATCATATAGTCACAAGAGAAAAACAATTATTGCAAAGAGGACATATATTGCCAATTTCAAAATAGCTTTTAAATATGAAATTAGCAAAACTGATCGTGGTTAAGTGTTAACAAACAAATACCAAAACAACTACTACTAATTGATCATCTCTTCTGAGAAACTAAGCTTATTTTTTAATGATTATCAGAGTTTTGCAGGTTCATTTTACTGCTGACACCATGGCCAAAATACTGTATCTTAAATGAAATCTAAGTATTCGAGTATGTCCTTGGCTTTCATAATTTGGCCTTTTATCGATCATATTTAATCATTTAGGGTATTGTCTTCTCCCTACGTCTTTCCTTGTCTCTACATTTTAAGGAAACAAATGTTAACCTCTTCAGTATAAATCTCCATCCAAAATTTTTTTTGGCATGGTTCGGTTGGAAGAATTAGTCCTTAAAGAGGTTTGATAAGAATACTTGAAAATAGAAGAACACTGATTTCATTAAATGAATAAAAGGAAAGGGCACTTCTTAAAACTGTTTAATTAATTTCATTTTAAGTGGCTCCATTAGGAATAAAACGTTTTTATGAAAGATAGGAGAAGACTGGCATAACTAAGTTTACCTTCATCAGCATGACCACGTAAGAAGTCAAAATTTCCATCTCTATAGAACAAATACGGCTTAATATTGGCAATGTCATCTAATTTAATCTACCTAAATAGGCACTTGTAGTGTATTTTAATGAAAAATATCTGAATATGCTTAGGTAAACAAAGTATATAGGCAAACAGCTAGAAGTGGCTACTTAACATTTGGTACCATATCATTGAAATTAATTTTATTTTATGTGAATTCTTGCCTTAATTGTAAAATACTGCTATTTAATTTAAAAACTGACAGCTAATTCAGCTCATTTGTAAGCATTGAATATACTTGAGAATTGAGTCCAAATGTAAGGCTAATAATCATTACAAAATGCCAATCTAGCCCACAATTTGATTTTTACTTGAAAATTCTGTCTCAGATTTTATTGAACCAAAAGGATTTCCTGTACATACAAAAGTGAATGTCTTCACTTGGAAACTTTCAACAGACTTTTTAGTATTCCAAATGTGTTAGATGGGGAAGTTGTAGTCTGAGCCTCTAACTCAGATAGCCCTCCTATTTTTGTGAATCACTGCTGACATTTTTGGAACAATACTTTAGAGGAATATAAATGCTTGCTGCTTATCTTGAAGCTACTCCATTGAAAAAACTGTCATTTACAGGTGTATTTAACTAGCCAGGTCACTGCACACCCATGTACAGTGACCTACTTTTATTCCAATGGTATACAGCAGTGGAATAAGAAGACACTTCTGAAACCAATAGCTAAGTGACTTAAGTGATTAAAATCCAGTGTCTGAAATTACTAATGTCCTTCTGTGCTGCAGCAAATTATAAAAGTAATTGTGCCAGAACTATTGCCTTGCAAAAGATTGTTTTCTAGATCCAAGTGCCAATATATGACAAAGAAATATATGTCAGGGATATCTCCAGATTTAGATAGCAAAGTAGCTTCCCATATTTCCCTCATATGTAGGACAGTGATGGAAACATTTTACAGGTATTCAGAAAGGGTTTGTTGAAAGAACCAAAGAACAAATAATTAGTGGACTCTTTCATGATCAAGTAGTACCTCATGTGTATGCAACACCTTACCATTTATCAAACATTCTCAAATATATACAATATAATTGGCTCTTCAGAGGATGTAGGATATACTGAAATGCACATAAAATTTGGCAGGAGAGCATTAAGGTTTGAGTTCTGTTTTGGTGTGTTTTTCTGCTAAGACAGCTTTGAATAAATAAACATGCTGAGTTTTAATTTGTACATCTGCTAATAGGATTGAAAAAACCTCTACCACAAGTGTTGCAGCAAGAATCCAAAGGTTGCATAGAAAAAAGAATTATAAAACTAATTCAAGTGTTAGAAGGTCTAATTAGAGATGAACAAACTTCACCTCTGTAAGTTAAATTACTTGACTCAAGTCCACAGCTACAAATCCAGTTTCCCAGATGTGGGTTACAACAATATCCATTTTTGTCATTTTTACGAACCCCTGATCACATACAGTGTGCTTACACGGGTAAGTCCATTATCCCCTGGAGAGGAAAGTATTTTATTACAAACATCATATTTCAACATTTCATTCAAGGCCTCAATTTTCCCTCTTTTAATACTCACTATAGGCTTTTGTAAATGGTTTGTGTTCATCAGAGGAACAAGAACCAGATGCTAAGACTTTTCTTCACTGACTAGAGAGTGCAGCATTAGTACAGGCAAATGAATGGTCAGACTTAGGAAATAGTTCCCCCAGAAAACTTCCTTTCCAAACCTTATCATCAATCGACAGATCATTCCTTTTCCCTCTGTTTTTCTTATCCTAGCATACTTCTGTTCCTACTTTCAATTTACATTCCTAGCTTTGTGCAAGCCTTTCTAACGGGTTTTCACATTCAGATATTTGTTTTTGTGGAATTCTATGCTAACAGCAGTGAGGAATACCAGGAAGGATTAGATTTTGGAACAAAACTGTGGCCTCTGGAGATTTGAGAATAGGTAGCATTTTTTGGTAATTTAATAAACAGCAAGAAGTGCCTCTCATCCTTGAGAAGATGAAGTGCTCAACACCATTAAACTACTTCATCTTTTTAGTTAAGTTTGTTTGAAAACAAAAGGGTCTTATCATTGATGAACTTATTAATAATTCCACATGGCAGTTTCAGTTTTTAGATCTTCTTATATTTTTCTACTGATTGCAACCAGATGCAGCCTTTCCCTTAGAGAAACCTTTTCTTGTGCCTTTCAAATTAAACTAGATTCTCCTGATTTTCTCCCCCACAGGACCATGAATACTTTCTTTATGGCAATTCTGAGAGTTTGTAATGATTCATTTACGTAATGTCTATTCTCCTTTTAGAGTGTGAGTCTCTGAGGGCAGGCAAGTTCCTAACATTATTCATCTTCTTTTGGCTCAGGGCCTAGGACAGTAAGTGGGATACAGTGTTGTTCAACAAGTGTGCCCAATGGCTGTGTGAACCATCCAGAATGTTTGTCTCAATGATTTCCCCTTCCATTAACATTCCTTACATCAATCTGCAAAGAAGGGCTTTAAGGAAGATCTGGTATTTTAACCAAGAAAATGAAAACTCCACCTTGTGCTCATCAGAGTTAGATATAAAACAGGGAAATTAGTTTAATGCATACCAATTTCTCACAAAAGCCATGAGGGAAAACTTAAAGCCTTTGAAGCTAAACAAATTCCATCTTTCCTTGCATATTTTTATACCATGTAGAAATTGTTCCCATCTGATCATCCCAAGTCCAAGCTATAACTAAGCCTACTCATACATATGACATGACGGTTTCTCTTTTGGTGTTGCTGGTAGAAACTTCAAAGATCTCAGAGATTGGTCCCATTGGGAGGACATGTGTGATTTTTCTTGCGAGGATAAAGTCTGATGGGGACAGCTGAGAATGACATTGCAAAATATGGCACTAGAATCAGGATGATCAGGGGTTCCAGGATAGAAGTCACCCTGGGTTTCAATGTAGGGAAGATAAATATGGAAGTCTGGTGGCCTAGGGGATTAATCTCTCCTCTAAGTGATTCTGCATTCTTTCTTTTTTGTTTTACTTTCTTTTTTTACTTTTCTTCTGAGCCGCTGTGGATCTCTTTGGAATGTGCTGTTCATTTCAGCATGGATGCACTCAGCAGTTTGTGGCCCGCTGGGCTGTTTTACTTCACTGCCGGGTCATGCTTGCCAGCTTTTGTTGAGAAATAACAGGAGGTCATACATGGTGTCAAGAAAATGTTGGCATAGTTAGAGAAACAGGTATTGTATTAGTTGCAATGAATTCAGACCTACTGATGGTAGGATTAATGAAATCCGTGTCTGGCACTCTCTGTTGCTTGATGGAGCTTACAATGAGCATAGCCTGGACACCAGAGTCGAGTCTCAGCAAGCTCTGGCCTGTGGCTTGCTCCTCAAGCCAGATTGGCCCAAGGTATTTGGAAAGTAAGTGCAGGCCTCCTGACACATCTACCTAGACAAGCAGGAGCAGACAGAGGTGAAGAAAAGGAAGATGGAAGGAAGGAAGGAAGGAAGGAAGGAAGGAAGGAAGGAAGGAGAGAGGAGAAAAAAGGAGAAAATCAGACAGAATTACATGAAATATATACCTTTGGCAATTCCAAAATGAATTAAAATAAACTATATTAAAATGTATTAAGAGTAACAGCACTTTATGAACTGCTTTATTCCAGATAAGTCACTAGCCCAAAAGCTTTACGTTAATGAATGTATTAATGAATGCATCTCACAACCACACAGTGATGTAGATAGATACTACTTATATCCTCCTTTTACAGATGAGAAAGTGGGGCACAGAGAGACAAAGTAAATTTCCCAAGAGTTCACATCTAGGAAAGGGTTGATCCAGGAGTTGAACTCAGAAAATCTGACTGCAGAACCTGTGTTCTTTAATTTTTTTTAATGTTTGTTTATTTTTGAGAGACAGAGCAAGAGCAGGGGAGGGGCAGAGAGAGAGGGAGACAAAGACTCTGAAGCAGGCTCCAGACTCTGAGCTGTCAGCACAGAGCCCAACATGGGGCTTGAACTTATGAACCATGAGATTATTACCTGAGCTGAAATCAGAAGCTTAACCGACTGAGCCACCCAGGCGCCCCCAGAATTTGTGTTCTTATACACCAGACATAACCGCTTCTCCCTATAGGCTGTCACCCAGACTCTGTTGGTAACCCTCAAACACAGCCTGGTGGACAGGGTGAGAGAATATGTGGAAAACAACCTTCAAAATATGGAATATTACAACTGTAGTAGACCTCAAAAACAGGTGCTTTTAGAGGAGTACTGGAGGAGAGGAATTTACATGTCTCATGCTTTCATATGAGCAATTGATTTTTTTTCTAACTTTTATGTGTCATGCCAGGAAGGCACAACTTCAAGCCATCCTTCTGTTCAATACAAACTATCTGCCCTTTACTCATTCTTTTTCCTTATAGAATCTGCACATTAAATTGCCTTTAGATATCATCTGCTAAAATTTCTGAATCAATGGGTAGGGCAGGTCAAAGAGAGGAAAGACCCAGTTATATAGAAAGGCAGTGGAGGGGCACCTGGGTGGCTCAGTCGGTAAAGTGGCCGACTTTAGTTCAGGTCATGATCTTGTGGTCTGTGAGTTCAAGCCCCGCGTCGGGCTCTGTGCTAACAGCTCAGAGCCTGGAGCCTGTTTCAGATTCTGTGTCTCCCTCTCTCTCTGACCCTCCCCTGTTCATGCTTTGTCTCTCTCTGTCTCAAAAATAAATAAATGTTTAAAAATAATAAAAAATAATAAATAAAATAAGCATTAAAAAATAAAAAAAAAAAAGAAAGGCAGTGGAGATTAGAGAGTGCAAGTCTCCTAAAATTTTAGGTGAGTGTTCTGTATATTTCACACACACGGAGACTTAAGATATAGCAGTTTATATTCAAATCATGAAGAAAGGGAGAGACCAATATGGAAAAAAGCTCCAAGAGAGATGGACAGAGATTCTTTCCCTTTCATTGGGCCATAAAAATAGCTATAAAACTCTTTCTTTCACCTTATTTCATGTTTACTTTACCAGCATGCAGTAGCCATGCCTAACATCTTCCTCCCTCTTTTAGTGTTTCCAGAACATCAGGAGCATTCATGTAACATCAATATGTGCAAACATCTAGTCCTGTTACATTTAAGTTTACATGTGTAAGTTCTTGGTATGGCTACAGTGCTCTCTCGCCCCCTTATCTGAGGTTTCTTTTTCTATGGTGTCAGTTACCCATAATCAACCATGGTCAGGAAGCAGATGATCCATCCTTTGTCTGATGTATCCTCAGAAAGTCAACAGTTAGCCTAATGCTACATCACAAAGTCAATGCCATTCACTTCACTTCATCTCACCACATAGGCACTGAATCATCTCACATCATCACATGCAGGGTGAGTATAGAACCGTAAGATATTTTGAGAGAGAATGAGATCACATTCTCTTAACTTTTATCACAGTATAATGTTAGGATTGTTCTATTTTATTATTAGTTGTTGTTAATCTCTTACTGTGGTAGTTTAAATGAAACTTAACCCAGGTGTGTACAAATAGGAAAACACTAGTATATTTAGAGTCCAGTAGCATCTACAGTTTCAGGCATGCACTGGGGGGTCTTGAAATGTATCCCTCGCAGATAAGGGAAGACTCCTGTACTTCTCTTGTCTCTCTTGCATGACTCTCAGATTGAAACTTGAATGCCTCCTAGCTGTCTTACTAACCTCCAAAGTTGGCCCTGAAGATCATTTAAGGGAGAAAATAGATAAAGACAAACCCTTGAACACACTCGTATTAATATGCTAGTCCTTACCCTCTGACTGGGGCCAGGGGAATTCAGACACAGAATTGAATGCAACTAAAGGTTCCATTTATTTTTCCCAAACTTACCTGCTAAACATTATGGTGAAAACATGGAAAAAATCATTCAATTTCTGAGTTGCACCTTGGACAATGTCGTTTTTGTAGAAAAAAAATTTAACGTCAAATGATTGTATTCTTCCCTACAGAAAACTGCTGTTAAAGTATGAATACAGAATAAATGAAAAATGTGATATTGAAACATCCTTATAAAGTTAGATTAAGTAATATATACAAAGCTCTGTATGAGTTTTGTACACATTATGTATAAAATGTAAAATTACTTGCAAATTTTGGGGACTAGAAGACTTTACTCAAAAGTTTAAAAAGTGATGGTCATATCTCTTTTCCAGAAAATCTAGCTCATTGTTCTCAAGATAATGCCATCATGCAGTAGCTTTAAAATTTATTTGCTGAGTTATGAGAGACCATCTTCTGTATATAAAAGGAAGCTTGGGATATTACTATAAAATAATTCATAGTATATTTGAATAAATATTTGCATTAAAATTAAATGTACAAAAACTAAAAATTACCATAAGTCACTTTTGCTAAAGTCTTTCTTGAATAATACAGCACTTATTCAGTACTTTGTACTTCTTCTTTTTCATATGTTTATATGTACCCTTTCTAATTTTTTTCATGTATTTCTACAGATCGAGGCTTTCCCTTGGCATAGTTTCACTTCATTCCGAAGGATTTCTTTTAGTTTTTTTGTGTGAGTTTTTGATGCAGAATATTCTCTAAGCTTTATATGAAATGTGTTTATGCCTGTCATACTTGAAAAACATTTTTGCTGAAAAATATTTTGCTTTTTATCTTTCATCTTTTTAAAGACTGTCCATTATCTTCTGACTTCTATTGTTTCTGATGAGAATTTCTCATTCTCATGTTCCATTATGTGAATGTCTTCTTTTTCTCTAGTTGCTTTTAAATGTTATTTTTGTATTTGGTTTTAGGTTCTTTGCCTTTGGAATGCTGAAGGTTAGCTGTTTGTTATAATGTACTCAGTGTCCTTGGAGTTTCTAGAGCTTCCTGGATCTGAATATTGCTTGTTTGATTACATTTAAAACTGTTACCCATTACTTCTTCAAATATTGCTCTATCCCAAGTTCTCTATCCTCTCCTTATAGCATTCAATTTATATATGCTTACTAATTTATAGTTTCTCAGAGGTTATTGAGACTTTGTCCATTTTCTTCTATATTTTATTTCTCTATGTACTTCAGATTGGATGATTTCTATTGATTCATCTTCAAGTTCACTGAGATTTCTTCCATTGTGTCCAATCTGCTTTTAATCATATTCAATGATTTAAAAAAATTATAAATATGTATTCATCATTTCCAGGTTTCCCATTTGTTTCTTCTTTACTATTTTCAAGTGTTTCCTGAAATGTCCAATTTTTCACTCACCTATCTTTTCCTTTAGATTCTTTAATATACTTATCATGGCTATTTCAAAGTTCTTGTGTGATAATTCCAACATATGCATATTCTGTTGTTCTCTTTTAATTTACTGATATTCTCTTGTTGTGGGTCATATTCTCTTGTTTATTCACAAGTTTTGTGATTTCTTGCTGATATTGTGTGCAAAGGAAAAGACAGACATAGAATATATATACATATACCAAAAGGTAATAAATTTTCCTCTTTTAGGTAGACTAAGGGACAGATCAGTTTATTATTTCAAGCAGAAGTTGAACTGTGTATGGAGGTGTTGTGACTTTAATCCCTCTACCAGAATTTGGGATTAGAGCTCCAGAAATTTAGAAAGTTCTCTCTTTTCAGTCCAGCACTCACCTACTTAGGTCACAGAAAGGCCAAGATTTCTATGTTATTAGAGGTTTCATTCGTTGCAACTTTAGTTCGATTCATTTCAACTCTGTGCTTCAATTTTTTGAAAGCTTGCTTTTTTCTGTTGTGTACAATCTGGTTTTGGTCATATTCAATTAATTATTTGAAAGTTTTCTCAGGACTGTGAATAAATACTGCAAGACGGTAAGACCTCAAAAATGAAAGACCTTGAGATTATGAAACTATAATAAGGCAAGAGCTTCAGGCTAAAATACCTTGATGAACCTTTGGAAACTGCAAGAGAGCAGCACTGTGAAAGCACAAGATGTGAAAATCCTTCACTCTCACTGAAAGAATATGAAATTTCCAGATAAGCAAAAGAAACAAAAATTCTTCTTTAAATTCATTGAAAAGCTATGGACTCAAATATTTTTAAAATGTAAAAATAAACTCAAGAAAGATGATCTCAAGAGACAGAGGGTGCTTTTATACCTGGAGTCAGGCTGGAGGCAGCACTTTGGCCAAAGAAGCTAACCTGCCAGAGAAGGACAGTCTTCTAGATGAAGAGAGAAGAGACAAACTTTTGATTAACTTGTCCTCTGGTATGCCAGAATTTATTCTGTAAGAGCCCCCAGAGCAAAGATAACCCTCAAGTTATCTCTTACATAGTTATTACATAGTTATATATAGTTATACTATAACTATTAGAGACTATTAGTCTCTTAGAGACTATTACATAGTCTCTTACATAGATATAGTTATCTCCTAAGTTATTCTCTTGCATAAGAAATTTGCCAAGTAAGCAGAGGCTAGAGGTGGCACTGGAAAGCAGAAAGCATATTGCACTCTTTCAATTATGGAGTTGGAAAATCCTGTGATCTGGAAGACTTGCAATCTCAGAACCCTGTGGTTCCTTTAGTCTCCTGTCTCCATTTCCTGGTCTCACACACTTGGGTCTTGAGGTCTTACAGTCTTAAGGTTTAGAAATATTAAGGTCTAAAATTCTCAAAGTCTTACAATTTTGCGATCTTGCAGTTTTGTAGTGTTTTGCCATAGACTTTAGTAAGAGAAGAGTCCCAAACTCACCTCAAGCAGTTTTATTTCATTGCATAGAGAATGAAACCCTCCAAATTTCTGATATGATAAGTTATTGAGTTATGCCTTGTGACCTAGCATCTAACTTTTCAAAAAGTATATCTATCATACATATACACACAAATACAATATGTCTGCTTAAGTTTAAAATTTAATATAGCTCTTAATTCAATGTTCATAACTGTACCTCTATATCCTAGTCCACATATTCTCTAGTGTAGATCATTGTACACATTCTCCATTGTGATACAATCCACTCCCATGTTTTTAATCATCAAACACATATCTTTAACTCAAATACCTTTCTTAAGCATCATACTTACTTATTTACTTGATCTCTCTACTTGAGTGTCACACATGTTTCTAATATTAAATGTTCAAAACTTAATTCTTCATCTACTCTTTTCTTACTCCACCTCCAACTGGCCCTTTTCTCTCTCTCTCATCACAGAGAATGGCATCATCCAGAGTCCCAGGTCTGAATCTCGGATATACACATGATTGATTTTTCCTCCCTTATCCTTATATCCATATAATTATAGAAAACTACTCTTTAAACATATTTTGAAGCCATTTACTTCTCATTAATCCTTTTATCACTAATAAGTCTCAATGGACCATTGAGGGACTCTTGACAGAGGCTAATTGTTTGATGTGCCTCCAGGCAGGCATTCTTTATTTACCTGTTCAATAATTATTTGGAAAGGGGGAGAGTAGAGAAATACGACTACTGGAGCTAGGGTTCTGTCTTTCTTTTATTTTCCTGAACTATCATCTCTGACCTCAAACCTGCAACCAGGTCAGCAAAAGAAAGTCTTAGCAGATAACAAGACTTACCATCCTAAAATGGCATGGTACTTTTTAATCTGTGGTCACTTGAGTCTGCTGCTTGAGGATTTCTGTCATTGTCCTAAGCTGTTTATTAAAGTATTCTTCTCCAAAATGTATGGCATTCTTCTAGGAAGGAGATTTGATAATTATAAATGTCTATATTTTCTTACATTTCCAGCTGTATTTTGTTACCCTGGTGACATTTTATATTTGCCCTTGTAGGTTGGCACCCCCCCCCATAAAGCTTTCTTCCTGACCTAGCTATTTTTCCGGGTCTGCCCATGGCAACAGCTACAGCATTTCTCATGGAGTGTTGCAACAGCTCCCAAACTGGTGTCTCTTCCAATATGGCACCATGCTCCTTTCTACCACACCTACACCAAACACAATTTAGCTTCCATACTTCAGCCAGAATGACTGAAAAATACAAATCCAATCACATCACTCGCATGCATGAATTTTTTAATGATTTTTCTTTTCTCTTAGACAAAATGTCAAGGCCTACCAGCACCTAAATTTACGACCTTATCTTTTGACATTCTCCATTGCAAATACTATTTTCCTGGCAAAATGAACATTTTTTTAAGTTACTCCTACACTCTGTGCTATATTTTCTGACCCTTGGTCATTTTCAAGTGTGGTCCTCTTTTCCTGGAATATTCTTGATAGATAGCAATTCTTTACTCACCACTCATACACAATTAGACTTCATGTTTTTTGGGATGTTTCTCCTGACTCCTAATACCATCTCCATAGCACCTGATCCTCCCACTGTTGTATACCTACCACACCTTATTTTAATTGCTTAATGGCCTTATTTCCTGTTCTAGATCATAAGCTCTGTGACAAAGAGCCTAACAGGTACTAAATAAATATATTTTGAAAAGGATGGTTGAACATGTGTATAGAAAATTCTATCCCTAGGCCATGGTATGATTCACTGATCAATTATTTCAAAACATTAAATAGGCATTTATTAAGCAAATCCAAGGGCTAAGAATGTTGAGACAAAACAAATAGAGTCCTTTGAGCTATCACTCCTGTCAGAGGTAATTTCAAGAAAAATATGAGGTAGATCTGGTCCTTAAATAATAGAAATACAGGTTTTCTAAACATGAGGAACAGAATGGAGGAATGTGGAAGAATGAGAGAAGAAAGTTATCATATTGAGAAATAACTGGACAATTATTTAGCATTTCAAGAGCTATGTTGATGTCAGCAGTGTGTAAACATTCTCCTGTATTTGTGAACATCTCGTCCATAGAATATCTATTTGACTTGACTCACCAGCACTATTCTAATAGATAAAAGCTGAATAAGAGTTGTTTCAAATGACTTATTTAAATGTTAACTTAAATTTTTGTAACCCTTTTTCTGTATCACACAGGTGTTTTTGTTTTGTTTTCTTTTTTCCCTGCATCACCTATTCAACGTTTTGTCCTCAGACAATATTTATCTCAATCACCTTTTCCCCCCTTCAGCTCCCAAGCAGGACGTTTGCTAATGCACATCGCCATCTGCTGGCGATAATTTGGAACAAACAGCAGTCTTGTACAAGATTGAGACTTGTTTCCTGTGGAAAGGCTTGTTCAGCCTTTGCTATGGTTAGATTTTTGCCGATATAATGATGTTAGGAAACAAGCAAAAACCACTGTGGAAAACAAATCCCATTTATTATAGATATACGTACTTGTAGACTTGGATTATAGAGAAATGTGGATCTTTGCTTTTATGTGTGCTATTAGAAATACATAATGGATTACAATATATGGATTTACAATATATCGTCAATAAATAGTGGGTGTTGACAGCACTCTGACATCAAGAATAACATAAAGTGTCTCTGCATTTGAGAGTGAAGAGAAAAAGCATTCATCTGGAGTCAAAAAATCTGGGTTTTAATTGTGTGGACTTGAGCAAATATCTTCTTTTTGTGATTCTCTGGTGCTTATTAGTTAAATCTCTCTCACCTGCCTTTGGATGTTAATCTGGGAATAAAATGAGGTAACTGAGGTGAGAATGTCAGTGAAAGGCTAAACACATAAAGTGACATGTTTTAGTAGTCGTGGTTGGCTATTGAAATTGGATTACATCTTTCAGAATTCAATTCAGTCTGAGCTTTCATACCATTTCAAGCGGGGACCACAGCTATGATGTCTTATGGGGTAGAGAAAAATGGAGTATAAAAATTATTCATAAGTTTCCTTGTAGTTTTGACAAAAACAGATGATCCATCCCTCCAAGGATAGTATTCTCATTCCCTTGACTGCTACGTTCAACGAGGATGGGTGGTAACTCAGAGAAGGAGCCTATATCCTTCCTGGAAAGAGGGCTTAACCACAGAGTGATCAAAAACTCTATGTAAGGGTCCACACACAGTTAGTGTAGCTTTATCCTTGGCTCCTACCCTATGTGCACACACAAAGGACCCACAGGACAGATGGGGGTAGGTCATCATCTCATCCCCTAGGCCACAACTGCACACTTTGCTTTTAAAAATTACCTATTGGGGAACCTGGATGGCTGCCTCAGTTAAGCCTCTTAGCTCAGGTCACGATCTCATAGTTTGTGGGTTCGAGCCCCACATTGGGGTCTGTGCTGACAGCTCAGAACCTGGAGTCTGCTTTGGACTCTGTGTCTCCTTCTCTCTCTGTCCCTTCCCCACACTGTCTCTCTTTCTCAAAAATAAGTCAACACTAAAAAAATTTAAAAAATATAAAAGTTACCTATTAATGAACTTTTTGTCCTTTTTGAAAATAAAGGTTTTGGGGGAGAGTTGTGCTTAGGACTCCAGAGAATAGTGAGTCTAGGTATTTCTGTTTACAGATGAGAAAACTGATAACCACAATAGAAACAAAAAAGATTTCCTCCTGACATCACAAAGAAAGGTACCCAGATATACTGAAGGTATTTTCTTTGTTTTGGTTTTACAGTACCAGGTGTTGTCCTGGCTTTGTAGATCTTTTTGATCACTACTCCAAAACTGATTCTCACTTTTGAATGTTAGCATCATAAAAAGATAATATCTGATGGTCAAATACCTATTCTTTGGCTTACAAAGATAGAGGACAAACATGGATCAGAAGTTTTGTCAGTAGTAAAATATCCAGTGAGTGCTTGAATACTCATGGACGAGAGGCAGCAGAGAAGGGTAAGCGGAGCTTAAAACAGGGTCCAGAGACAGGCAAATGTTAGCCACCCACACAAGTGTTTGGTGTCATGGAAGTCAAGGAAAAACATAGTCGAGTTAATGACCGTGTCAGCAGGCAGTGGCCGGGGACCTGGGCACAGGAATGCAATGGAACTCTCTCAGTTGTTAGGCAGGAAAACCAGAGTCATGATGTCAGAAGTCAAAACTACCAACTATCCTCAAAGAAAGACTGGAGATCTTGGCTACTTCTCAGAGGTAGAATACTCTCTTAATTTCTTCAAACTACCCCAGACAGTCTTTAGGACCCCTGACTTTGATTCTGAACAAAGAGCAACGCTTATAGTCTCTGACTCCAGACAGTGATGGCAATAGTGGTTGAGGACTCTGACATTACACTTGAACTGTTTGGCAGCAGAGTTGGAGTTTTATTGGAATTTAAGCCTACTCAAGATCTAGAGAGAAGCTGAGTTCCTTATGGATCAGGTGCAGAGAAGACTGTAGGGCTGACCAGCAACCTTCCTCACTCAGAATTCAACTCTTGATCCCAACTGGAGGAAACAGAATGTGGTACTTGGAGAATGATCTTGTGTGTCACGGGGCTGCATCTTTTTTTGATTTCTCAATGCCCATAGTCATACTGGTTTCTGGACATAAAGGCTGGAGTAGCCAAGCAGCAGACCAAGAGATAAGCTTCTATGTGCATTCAGGTTTGAGCATCCTGAAAGCCACAGATGCAAATTCTGGAAGAGAAACCTCCTTCTTTCAGGTGTTCTTAAATCTTATTCGACTTCGAAAATGTATTCAACTGAGGCATCTGGATTTTACTCAAAGGAAACAAAGAAGGCACATCTATTGCTAGACACAGAAGTCCCCGCTACAAAGCATGAACTTGAGCAGAATCAAACACAAAGAGTCCTAGTTCTTCCTGTCCTAGACAAAACAAAGACAATTACTTTTAAAGGTCTGTATAAGTGATGTTTGGTCGGCAGAGTTATTAACATGGGCAGCACGCTCAGGGCCCCACAAAGCACAGTTGGTTCCTACTGCTGTTTAAATTATAACCTTGGGCCCTGTGTCAGACAGCAAGCCGAGGAGGATAGGGACATCATAATAAATAGAAGGAGGCTTGAAATACAGCACAAAATTCCTCTGGTTCACCTATTCATTTTGGAGTCTTTAATGTTTAATATTTAATGAGTATGGATATAATTGATCATTTTAAGTCTTTGTCTCTTTGCACAGATTTTAAAAGCGACCAACTTAGTTGCCTGCCTGTTGACCCTGTGGGGTAAATGTTCCTGGTCAGTGACTTGGGAGCAGCCTGACTCACTCACAATAGAAACCTTCCTCTTCAGATTGTTAAGTGGCTTCTTAGGAAAACATTAAAGCTTGGTCTCAATCCGGAATCACTCACTGTTACTAGGATAACATTGGGCTTGAAGTCAGGCAAGCATTCCCAAAAAATTCTAGGAGGAAAAGGGTACCTTTTTAGAGTAACCTCTTGGCACTGTTAATTTTGGATTCTATTATCTTCAGTGGACATTTATAAGAACCTATGCTAAAGATGGGCTATGAGAATGAAATGACAAAACTGATGGAAGAAGTGCCTAGCAGAGCACTAAAAACAGTGGCATAAATAATAAAATACATAGCTTTAAGGTAACAGATATTTAACTAGTAATCTTAGAAGGTTCAGAGAGCATCACAGGTAATAAAATTACCATTAATCTCATGTCACACAGGTAATCCCTGTTAAGAGTCTCAGTCATTTTTCCTAGGGTAATTATTATTATCATGTTAGATATATACATTATGTTTTCCAACTGCTTCTTGGACACCATGATAACCATCCTGGAGAGATATGGCACAAAGACTAAATCAAAGCTGGGAAATTAATTTTTTAGTCTGGTTCTTCTGAGAACTGGCTTCTGAACTTGAAGGATTTTCTGATGACCCCAGTCTTCATTTTCACCTCTATAAATGTGCATAGAGCTAGACAATCTCCAATGGCTCTCTCCACCGAAAATGAACATTAGAAACAAAGTCCTAATGATTGTCCTCTTTTCTCTGTTTCAACATTTTCACCCTAGTATGCACATAGAAAGATTACATCGGTTAATGTTGGAACTATGACTTCAAAAACCTAGAAGGAAAATTAATCTCATATATTTGCATTTTTTATTAATGATCATGTGTATGTAGTTGTAAATGCGCACACACGCGTTCATGCACACACACACACACACACACACACACACACATATGCTTGGTAGTACTAGTCACCAATAGGTCAAAAAGATACTCAAATATAAGACCTGACACAGTTTCAGTAATTAGGGAAGGTAAATCTAGTTGGTGTCTTAACTTGCCAGTGAAAAATTGATGAGTTGTGCCTGCTAAAGCTCCAGGCTAAGGTCTAAGCACCCTTGAGAAGACAAGAAAAAAGAATAAGTGATTTACAGATAAGAGCAGTAGCCTTGGCACCAGGAACCTTTGTTTTCTTAGCTTGTAGTCCCTGGGAGAGGAGTGTGCCTCAGCAGGTACAAAGTGTTCCCCAAACAATGTTAGACACACGCCAAATTGAAGCCCAGCCAGGTTCCAGCTACCACGCTGAATTCCTGCTTGCCACTCAGGGGCATATACAAAAGGCAGGCCCAGGTTACCATAGCCTCTCAGGTAAGGACCAAAGCTGGTATTTGTCATCATTAAGGGAATAGGCCATTCTTCTTCCTCCTGTCTTCTAATCAATGGCAGTGCAACTTGCCTGGAAAAAAATAGGGGAACAAAGAAAAACTCAAAATTCTGGACCTAGGTAAGAATGAACTCCCTTCTCTCAACTGCTTCTACATCAGGAATCGTTGCCAGATTCTACTGCTTATTCTTTATGTCATCTTGAGTTATATATTTTTCTAAATAGGCATATAAATATTAATATAGTAGTTGTTCTCAGAATACTAAAGTAATGCTTATGCTTGTAGATAATTCAGAAAATCTGAAGAGTCCAAGAAAGAAATTAAGAAGCTTTCGTAATCCATAACCCAGCTATGAATACAATGATGATTTTGGTGTATTTTATTCTGATCATTTTTATGTCTGTTATGTATGTATAAAGAGCTTATACACACAAGTGAGTAGGTGTGGAAAATCACTACATCATTTCCATAATTGGTAACACACTACACATTATATTTTTAATTTTTTCAATTAACAATATATCATGGACCTGTTTGTAGTCACTAAGAAATTGCAAAATTACAAAAATAATATCTTTCAGGGTAGTTATAAGTATTAAATTAATACTTTATTAAGTATTAATAATTAAGTTTCTACAATGGTACTTGACAGTGATAATCACTAATATAATGCTAATTTCATTATAATCTAATCAACTTGAGATTGTTTTTCGCTGTGAAATACTCAGAACTGGGACACCTGGGTTGCTCAGTTAAGCATCCAACTCTCGATTTTGGCTAAGGTCATGATCTCATGGGGTTGTGAGATTGAGCCCCATGTCACTGATCGAGCCTCAGCATAGAACCTGCTTGGTTTTCTCTCTTTCCCTCTCTCTCTGCCCCTCCCCTGCTCACTCTTACTTTCTCTCTCAAAATAAATGATATAAATAAATAAAATAAAATACTCAAAACTACACAGCAAAACTATATTTGCAAAGAGGAGGAAGGAGAGGGTTTTGCTGAAGATCAAAGGACTAAAAATCAGTGGCCTTAGTTAGAGTGGCTGATATTTCTTCAGTCCACATCCTAAAGAGTGGTCCAGATTATATATAAGCAGAGTCCACTGGCAAAGAAAACATTAAATATTAATGCAGTTCATTCTATTGTATGGAAGCTTTAGTTATTATCAAAATCTATTTAACGTCAGGATCAAATTATATCCTTATATCAACCCAGTGATCCTCATTCAGGGTGTTTAACAATATTTTTTTAAAAAATCTAACTTTCTTGGTTAAGACTAACTGTTTTGACATTGTGGCGCAGTAAACCTCAGACCTGAAGTTGTACTCCCCTATGTTCTAATAGAGAGGACTCTTATATGCTGTGGATATTTTGCTTATATTTATGCAGCCTGAGAGCTTCAAATTGTTGACTCAAATTAGACTTCTTTTTAACTAGGAGGTCAGAGTTTTCTAAAAATGGCATCAACCTTGTGAATAATACTGTGCAAAGTATAAGTAACATGATTAGTTCCATGGTACCAGAGGAAGAAAGACCATCTTTCAAAAGCCCATGATTAAAACAAGGTAGGGGCGGCTCAGTCAGTTGAGCATCTGACTTTGGCTCAGGTCATGATCTCATGGTTCATGAGTTCTAGCCCAGCATCAGAGCTTATTACTGTCAGCACAAAGCCCACATCAGGTCCTTTGTCCCTTGTCCCCTTCTCTCTCTGCCCCTCCCCCACTCGCGATCCCTCTAAAACATAAACACTTTTTTTTAATATAAAGAAATTAAAACAAGGTACAGCACTACATAGATGCGTGAGCCTCTAAATCACATGGAAGATGTTCTAATATGCTCAACTCTGAGCAGGATAAGCTGCCGTTACCTGGCAGCAAAAAGTTCTGGGAAAGTTTAAAATGGGAAATGCATGGATGGGATGGGAAAACATGGATATTACTTTCCAGCCTGTCATTCTGTAGTTCAATAATTATTATCTATATTTGCTAAGCACTGTAATTAGAGTTTTTTTTTTACAAATGCAATGTTGTTTAATTAATTTCATTTAATTCCTACAGCAGTAATGCATTTTAAAGATGAGGTAAGATGAGAAAGTTGGTATCCACTTATTTAAACTTTAAAACAACTTCCCCAAGACTACCCAGCTAAAAAGTGGCAGTACTGAGTTTTCAAAATTCATAATTATACCGTATGACAGCTGGAATAATTCCACAAATTTGAAACCAGTTGTTGCATTTATCCTATCTTCCTTTTTATTCACACACACACACACACACACACACACACACACTACTCTTTCAGATATACACAAAACATCAAAACAACAAAGGCACAAAGGCATATTTTCTCCTCATCTTGATTATTTCCTTGACTTTGTAAGTGATCTTGCCTGAAGTAGCTCCTTCTTTTAATACATCCAAAGCATAGGTCTGATCCTAACTATTCCCTGCTTAAACAAACAAAGAAATAAACTCATTGGATCTTTTCTGCTTTGACAAAAAAATCCAGATTCCATCGATTAGAATTCAACTCTGTGGCTCTTCAATCTGGTTCAACCTAGTGTTGCCTTGTCAGTCATGGGCAGCCCTTGGTCCCCACTTGTGTTACCACTCTCTCCATAATCTGTCCAAACAGCTACTCAGCATCCACCAACCATAGTATTTACCCCACATCTTGCTCATGCCATTCTCTTAAGGCTGTTGCCCCTGTTGTAAACTTCACCCTTATGTCACATGCTATTTCCCTGGCTGTCTCATTTCCATATCCCATTCAGAAATAATTATTTCCTCCTCTCTGCTCTCACATCACTTTAATTTATATTCTTATCATAACATGAGTTTTATTCTGCCTTGGAAGCTCTACAAGGTCAAAGAGTACTTACATGTGAGACACTGTATTAGACCCCAAAAATTTAAAGAAAATCAAGGTTGGATCTCCGTTCTCCAGGAGCTAGCAGTCTGGTGTGAGCAAGACTCCACATCTTTTATCTCCCCCACCACGAAGACAACTCATTCTATCTGCCCATCTGGTTTTACTTCTGTGATATTCTGCAGTTGCACCATAGCATGTCTCAATGTTTTTTTATTCTTATTTAACTTTCTTAGGTCTTGAGGGGGAGGGTCCTGGCTAAGTCAAAAGACTTGTCATCCTGCAATTCTGAAATTTCTCAGGTGCTATCTCTTCAAGGATTTTTTCCATATACTCTCTATTCTCACTTTTCAGCAACTCTGTTAAACATCAGTTGTATCATTCTGTCATCCATGTATCCTAGAAATATTTTCTATTTCTTTGAGATCTGCAAATGGAGTGATTTCCTCAGATCTAATTCTCAGTTCACTAAGTCTGTGTTTGCAGCAGCATATAATCAGGCTTGGTATTCTATTCAGTCTTAATATTTTTGTGTCAAAGGAGGCAATTAGTCCTATAAATTATCCTATAAATTTAAATAAATAAATTTATTCCTCTATTTTTTGCCTTCTCTGAAATGATTAAATGTTAAAGGATATTTTTCTTCTATTTTTTACTATCAATTACATATTGTACACTTCTTGTTTTGATGTTTTTCCTAGAGGGTACAGCATACATTCTTAGCGAGGCCTGATATTAATAGATGATTCTAATCTCTTTCCACCTATAATAAGAATCTTAAAAGCCCTTTATTTCAATTTCTCCCAGCTGCATTGTATACTATAATTTTAATCATTTATTTAAATCTTATCAAACATTTTTATTTACTATTTTTATTTACTATTTTAAGTAGTCACTATTATATTTGCTGTTCTATTTATTTACTATTTTAAGTAGTCACTATTATATTTGCTGTTCTAAATAGCTACATGCTATGATGTTTACAGTAAATATTGTGTTTACTGATTTAAACACTTTTTAGAATTATTTTAGATTGGATTCAATTGTAACTCTTCATCCTGAATAATTTGGAAGCCATGCTTTTATTCCCCCCCCCCCCCCCTCCCGTTGAGGGCCCTAGAACCTGATCACCAGTTCCTTGGACCTGTATTTAGATGTGAACGCTTCCTGGGTCACTACTACGTAAGTTCAACTTTTTCCAAAATGACTTTGAGAGGTTTTTGTGTTGTTAACTCTTAATTCTGAAGATTTTGTATTTTATTATCAAGCCCGATTGTATCAAAAAGATATAAGATAGTATCAAGAATGTCTAACTATGAGCCGAAAGAAAGGAACAGCCACAGCAGCATATTTAACATGTGGCTCTTACTTTTATTTGTAATTGTTTGTAAAATTTCTTTTGGGGGCACCTGGGTGGCTCTGTTGGTTGTGTCTGGCTTTTGACTTCAGCTCAGGCCATGATCTGAAGGTTTTTGAGTTCAAGCCCCACAATGGACTCCATGTTGATTGTGTGGAGCCTGCTTGGGATTCTCTCTCTCTCCCTCTCTCTCTTCCCCTCCTCCACTTGTGCTCTCTTTCTCTCTTAAAATAAATAAATAAGCTTAAAAAAAGATTTATTTTGAACAGTTTTATTCAAGCAAACAAAAAAAGAAAAAAGTGAAAAAACACATAATATGTACATTCTTGTAGGGAAACAAATGTAAAAGTGCCCCACTACTGGCTATTGTCATCCTGCATGCATGGAAACCAAGTAGAAGTGAATTCAAGATGTATGATATTTGCCATCTAAACTAATAAGTGAAGTGTACTTATCACTTTAGAATGCTACTGTATTTCTTAAGGGGAAAAAACGTATCTTATAAAGTAGTCAAGACTGAAATAATTGAACATAAAGACATCAAAGAAATCCCAGAGATACACATACAACAATGTTATAGACAAACAGTGAAAAAGGAAACAGAAGTTCCTTTTCCTCAGTTATTACCCCATGCAGATATAAATAAGTTTATTTGATTACCGACTGTGATAGCCTTGGATTAAGTCTCTGGGTGCTTGAGTTACATGGAATAATGTAGAAAAACACATTGTCTCATCATGGATTGGGTAGGCCCAAGATTCCCAAGTTGAAGTAGTTGAAAAAAGAGATGAAAACAAAAAAAATGAGTAAAATATTGTCCAGACACCCTATTTATCTGGGGAAAAAGTCCACATTAAATTAAATCTTGGCAGTTCTTTTTTTTTTTTTTTTTTTTTTTTTTTTGCTCTCACATATTTATAGGGCTGATTTATGACAGAGCAACCCAGTATATTCCATAATGTCAGCAAGCTGATGGCTAATGGATCATATATTTTATTTTGTTTTTTTTTTCTTTTAAGTTGGGTTATTTGATCATATTTAAAAAAACATAGCAGATTATAGTAAAATGAAGATTTAGACTTGTCTTTAAAAATGAGAAAATCTGGCAACACTAGACCAGCAATCCTCTGTGGCAACCGTTCCCTAGAATAGGGTTAATTCAAACCCTTTAAGAAAGGGCATGTGCTCTCCAGTGGACCCAGTTACACCACATGTCACTGGGTAAGCATTTGAGGCTATAGCTTCTAATGTAACCACATGCAGCAAAATCAGAACCAACATCTCAATGGGTTTGATACACTCTTCAGTGCAGGAAATTCCTTTATTAGAGGGAACTAGTAGAAGACAGTAATTTCACAACATCACACAGCCACAAAAAGGTATGTTCCTCACCCTTTCTCCAACGTGGCATCTGCTGGTCTATGAACCCATTCAGTAACTTTCGATCCTCTCACCAGGGCTTGAGGGAATTTGCAGGCAATGTGCCATAAAACACCAGGTTCCTACCTCAGGCTCATCTACTTGTCCTCCTATTAATAATGCTGATATCTCCACATTATTCCTCTCACTCTGGGCTGACAGGTTTTACATTCTCTGATACCTTTCTGTATATTTTTTAATTCTTCCTATCTACCTACAAGAAAAGTAGTGGGGAGGTAATAATCTTGGCATTCAACCTTCTCCATCTACCTCTCGCCATTTTCTTCATACTCCATTAGGGTAGAAATGGCAGACTGTCTCTATTTTGATATAAAATTTCCATTTCTGTAGACCTTTCTTCTTCTCAGGACACCAAATCTCAGGGCTCAGCATTAATATTAAAACATGTATCCTATTTGCTGTTGAGATCTTCAATTATGGCTGGGTTTGGAAATAGGATTATATGGGACAAAGCCATTGCTTTAGGAGGTCCTCAAAATTTGTCTCAGTTATAGTGCTTGTATATTGTATATAGTGCTTGTAAATTATTCCAAAGACACAGAATGAATTGAAACTTCATGCAGATATCTAGGTCAATAATATAAAAAATGAATAGGGAAGATGGGTCATGTATGGGTTATATAGTTCACTAGAATCTAAGTTCATTTTCAAAATCTCTTGAAGATTTTCAGAATTACTTATATTTCAATATCCAAGATTGTTTTCAATTCATGTTGAAGTTAAATATTTTAGAAATGTTAAAAAATAATTATTTATTAAAAATGACATTAACTGGGGTGCCTGGCTGGTTCAGTTGGTTAAATGTCTGACTTGGTTTTGGCTCAGGTCATGATCTCATGGTTTATGAGATTAAGCCCCATGTCGGACTCTGCACCTTTCTGCATGGAACCTGCTTGGGATTCTCAATCTCTCCTTCTCCCTCTACCCCTCCCCTACTTGCATGCATACACACTCTTTCTCCCTCTCTCAAAATAAATAAACATGTTTCTTTAAATGACATTAACTACTGGGTACATTCCTTATTTACCACTTCTCCTTTGATCTATTCAGCTATGGGCTGCAAGCATACCATGAGTCCTGTGTATACTATTTATCCCAAATTCTTTGGAATGATATTTATCTAGCAAAATAATAAATGTCCCATAAAATGTTTGGCATCAAGCTTAATACATAAAATCCAACCACTGACCTAAATTCACTCCTGGTGTCATCTAATGTCCAAACAATAATTTAAATATCCAAGTATATTATAAAATTTGATGTGGTCATAACATTTGAGTTATCAATTATTAAATTTAGGCACAGAATTCTGACAACTGTAAGTAGTTTCTAAATTTATTAGTTACCTCAAAGCTAGCACAGCCAACTCCAGTTGCTGATGAAAAGTCCATAAGACGATTCCATCAGTATCTTCTATATCAGGCAGTCTCACTCTTCAGTGAGATAGGTGGATAGTGAGTATAGCATTGTTCATACAACGTTCTAGCAAGTGCTCCCAAAATCAAAATCCCAACACATAGACTATTTTTTTTTTACCACAACTATTAGGTAAAATCAACAGGATTTTACATGATGATAATAAGATACAATCACAGGATACAGGACCTTTACATAAAGGTGAAGATTTATTTTAGTTAGCACTGAATCTAGATTTTTTTTTCCTAACAAAACAAACATAACATTTTGTAGCTTTTTCCTATGTTGTACTAAAACAGCTAACTTACAAATAGCCTACTAGCAGACTTAGAGGCAAATAAGTTCTTATAGCATTTAGTGGAGTAATATTTTAAGATATTAAAATTTAGATGTTTCCTGTTTATTTGGATTCAAAAGTTGTTAATATCCCCAATTTCAGTTGTCTTCCTCTGTAGTAAAGTCTAGAAAAATAGAAATAGTCCATTTCCTTTGCTCCCTTGAAGTTAGACATGATCATGTAACCTTCTTTTGGACAATAAGATGCAAGAAGTTTCTGGACTAGTTTCCAAGAAAGATTTTTTTTTTTTTTTTACTTTTGTTATATGTTTTGAATTTGTTCAAAATTGTTAGGGTGTCTTTGTCAGTTTACCTTTCATTTTTTCTTTTTTTTTTTCCTTCCTTGATAGCAGATCTGATTCTAGGAGTGTGGCAACCGTATTGTGATCATGACATGAGGGCAACACAGTACTGATGTCAGATCAGGACAGCTTAGATCCCTGATGACGACTGAACAGGTGTTTCAGTAATGAACTCCTTATTCTGAACTTCTTGAGTCTTGAGAAAAGCACATCTTCTGTTAAAGCCATTGCTAGTTATTGTTGTTGTCATTTTCTGCCAAGATAATTGTGACCGATCCACTATTCAAGTGTCAGTAACATCTGCTTTCCTCTTCACAGTGAGACATGTCAGAGGTTCTCAAACGTTTTAAGTTCAAAGGACGTATTGATATACTGGTGATTTCTTCCTAATGCCATAGACAAAGCAATATCCAGCAATTACACATATTAGGTAGTTAGAGCCAAACAATTTAACAGTTGTAATTCATGCAGTGTCTGTGTTTCCTTCAAATATGTAAAATGCTACTTTACACCCCTGTGAATGGGCGGCAGTGTCCTAGATTTGGGAACCATGTTCTGCTTTGCTTTGCTGGAACAGAAATGTGAACTTGAACCTTTTAATCCCCATTGTCTGGAGTGGGGATCAAGTGCAGTAGGACACAAAGAAACATTTTAGGATGAGAAACTGATCTATATCCTGAATATAGAGTTACTTATATAAGTTTTTAGAAATTATAAAATTCATAATATTGTACATATAAATTACTGAATATATTACATGTAAACACACCAAAGGTAGTAGGACTGATTGTTGAAGAAGATGACAGGATCCAAAATGTCAATGCATACCAATCTGCAATGCTTGAAGTAAAGGATACAATCACTAAACAGCATGAAAGTAAGGCTATGCATCACAGCCAAAGACTACAACAGCAAGAGGTCCTGAAAGTCCAAGAAAGAGTTTTGGTTGTGTATAAGGGCTGTGTGGATGTTTCCTCTCATGAATCAGGACCCACCAATGTATGCACAAACACACGTTTGAACTATGGAATCCGTAATTGAGTCTTGACTGACATTTTTTTTTTCATTAAGAAAAAAATTTTTAATTAAATCTTAGTTAGTTAACATGCAGTGCAACATTGGTTTCCAGAGTGGAATTCAGTGATTCATCACTTACATACAGCACCCAGGGCTCATCACAACAAGTGCCCTTTTTAAGACCCACCACCCATCTAGCCCATTTCCCACCTGTGTCCCTCAATCAACTGTCATATTGTTCACCATCATTATGAGTCTTTTGTGGTTTGTTTCCCTCTCTTCTCTTCCCCACCCCGTTCCCATGTGTTCATCTGTTTTGTTTCTTAAATTCCATATATGAGTGCAATCATATGGTATTTTTCTTTCTCTGAATGACTTATTTCACTTAGCATAATACATTCTAGCTCCATCCACGCCATTGCAAATGCCAAGATTTCATTCTTTTTGATGACTGGGTAATATTCTATATTCTTTTGACCACACAGGTATATTCTTGGTATGTAATCAGACCCAGTGGCAACACTCTAGGGGTCTCACCAAGAATGGATAAAAATTATCAATCTACTGTTATTGATTAAACAATGCTGATAAACTGATACAAACCATCCTCACACTCCTTGAACAAATGATTTCAAAGTGATGATATTAATAAATATATTCCATGCCTTGACCAAGGATCAGTGCTATGCAAGTACCACAGTAATACAGCTCAGGCCAGTTCTGGGTATTCTGGAACTGACACTTACAGCATAATAAATAACATCTTATTAAATCAAAAACAAACTAAAACCAAAGAAAAAATTATGAACTGTAAATCACTGTACAAACATAATGAATTATATAAGGTAATGTTTACTTTGCACTGTTTCATGGTAATAGAGGGCAATGACACCATATAATATTCACAAGCTTCAGTTAATACAGTATCATGCAAAGTAAGGACTGCTTATAGTATGATTATAAAATTATAAAACTGGGGGTGCCTAGGTAGCTCAGTCGGTTGAGAATCTGACTCTTGATTTCAGCTCAGATCATGATCCCATGGTCCATGAGTTTGAGCCCCACATTGGGCTCTACACTGACAGTGCAGAGCCTGCTTGGGTTTTGGTCTCCCTCTCTGCACCTCCCATACTTGGTGCATATATCTCTCTCTCAAGATAAATAAAAATTAAAAAAAAACTTAACAAAATAAAATAAAATTATAAAACTTATGTCTATAAGCCATGGAATAAAAATTCATTAATTCTGGTTGTATATTATAGGAGTGTGAAAAGGCTAGTTAAAATAACCAAGTTCGGTTCTAGCTTGATCTTTGACTTACTAATGAATTGATTCTGTTTGTAGAGCCGGGAACATACACATTAAGTTGATCAATTACTCTTAAGTATTAATTTCATCCTCTATAAAATAAGGATAACAATATTGTCATGATTGAGAAAGAAAATGCATGTAAAGCACTGGGCATATGGAAGCAGTCAATAAATGTTAACTACAGGTATGGCTTCACAAGCACACAAACTATGCAGTCACCTAGAGTCCCAAGCTAAGAATTGCCTAATATTTAGTGTATTATTCTGGTATTACGATCTTGAAAATCTTAATGATCGATGAACTCTGAACTTGGGCCTTCTAAATGATGTCCTATGGAGCAATGGACTGTATACAACATGCATGCTTTCTTTTCCATTGACACAGAGTGTTGGTGATGTCCCATGAGCACAGAATTCTGGTGAGCCCAAGATTCATGGGAGTTCAGCAAGACTCAAAGGTCAAAGTATGCACAAGATAAATGTGCTATGTCTACAACTGAATAAGAGTGACATTGACAACTCCTAGAAACCATGCTTTCTAATCAAAGGAAGACTTAATTTGAATGAAGAAAGAAGGCAACTTTGTTTTAAGACACATGGATGATCAACGAATTCTACCATATCCTTTCTTACTTATGTTACTGCCCTGCACCTGCCAATCACTTGCCCTAAAAAGAATGACATAAAAAGAAAGGGAAAGATAAGCAACCCATAGTTTCTTCCAGTTTCAATCCTTCCCTACTCATCAGTAGGCTGGAAGTAGAATGTGTTGACAGGATGTGCAAGAATCGATAAGTAATATAATAAATACTTGAGCTAATTCTGTGCAGCATTTCACTGTGCTAGCAAGAATGAAATACTTATGCATGCACAAACTACAAACTACAAATTGTGTGATTTCAGTGAATTCCACATACAATTTAAATGCTCTTATATTTGCATTAAAATTGGCATTGTGCAATATAAAAATGTACAATCAAATGCCCACTAAAGATATAAAATTTTATTTTTATTTAGAATGACAATATCAAATTAAAAAAACACAATGAGAGGTCAAAGAAAAACTGTGGAAGAAAGGAAGATGCTAGTATTTTTAATGACACTTTCCCCTTGCTTTTTGAAAACACACTTTCATTTTGCACTCAGCACTATAAATAATGTAGCAGGCCCTGGGTAACTAACATTATTACAGTAAGGATTCTTGATAAAATAGGTAACTCATGCTGTGGATGAACAACTACTTGGATTATTACAAATACACAGATTAAAAACACATCCTTGATTCAATCCACATATCTTTTATTTATTTCTTGAGGGAGATTGAAAAATGGAATGCAGAAAGACATAATGAATATTGACCCAACTAAAGGTCTGAAAGGAAAAAAAAAACTGCATTAGTAAATGTCAATAGTTTATTTTGTAACCAAACCTGAAAGGTGGGTACTGGCTTGCATGTACATTCTGGGAAATGGAAACATTGGTGATTTCAGGTTTCCTTGGTGATAGGTCTTTCTTTCCAGCTACATTGTCTTTGTAAAGGCAGAGTTGAAAGGTTTGGATGCTATTTCCTCATTCTGTTGGCTTCAAGTTTTTCACGGTGCTAATAATTTGGAGGTCAGATGTGAAAAGATAGTAAGGCAGCATTTCAGAGAGTTTGAGAAAAACTTCTCTGAAAACATAGTTGGAGATATTTTATATATGTCCTGTATACGTTTAAGAATTCAAATACTGTTTCTGCTTGAAGTCCATTTTTTTCAGGAAAAGAGAATATTCTGAATATGATTTTTATCTTTATAAAACTCAAATTAATAATCTAATGTGGGTAAGTTTTTTTTCCCTTACATGGCAAAACTCAGGCCTAATCAGTAATTATTGTATTTTCTTCAAGATAGGTGTTAGAATCATTAAATATTTTCCTAATATAAAACTTGTTTTAACAAGTCACTAAAGCTTAATCTCGATATCACTTTTTAAATATGTATGTATGTATATACATGTGTGTATGTGTGTGTGTATATGTATAAATAAATGTATATGTATGTATGTTTACATGCAGATGTAGCTGGGCATTTGGGCCAAAAAAAAAAAAAAAAAAAAAACAGACATAGTCTGGGGAGAATCTTAATGACAGCATTTTGGCCTTGGAATGACCATCTAAGACTTTGACCCAAGAGGGTGGGTTCAGAGAAGGAGGTAGCCTAACTGAAAAATATCTTACTGAAAAAATATCTTACTGAAAAATAAATGAAGCTCTGAGGGAAGGAGGTAAATCATAAGAGACTCCTAAAAACTGAGAATAAACTGAGGGTTGATGGGGGGTGGGAGGGAGGGGAAAGTGGGTGATGGGCATTGAGGAGGGCACCTGTTGGGATGAGCACTGGGTGTTGTATGGAAACCAATTTGACAATAAATTTCATATTAAAAAAATGAATGAAGCTTTTAAAAGGTGCTCATATGAATAGATAGGATCTACAGGCTTCTGAGAACTAGCTGAAATAATTAATCAATCAAAAACAAAAGTAACTCAACTTCCAAGAAATGTAGTTAAATAAATAACTAAAACATAATTGAATATGAATTCCACTCCGAATTCATTATTTAATATCGTGAAGTTCTTTTAGAGGTAGCAGTGACTTCTCTTTCAACAATGAAGATAACAATGGTAGAATCCTCTAAAAGATGAGGAAAAATTAATATTATTACACTTTCCTAGTTTTATAAAGATATTTTCAGAGAAAAACTACTTAAAGTCAATTGTGTCTTCTTTTTGCGTTGTCTAAGGCAAATAGTATGCTTTTCCAATTTATGCCATTTGAGGAAAAACATCTAATGGCATAAAATAAGAGCATGTTGACATCACATGTTTTCTTTTCCTTCCTTCCTCTCCTCCTTTCTTCCATCCTTTCTCCCTCCCTTTCTTCCTGTCTTTTTTCTTTCCTCTCTAATTTGAAAACAGAGGTGCAGATATCTCTTTGGATAGTGCTTATCATTTTGTTAAGGTATATACCCAGAAGTGGGATTGCTAGATCACATGGTAGTCCTATTTTTAAATATTTCTGGCAGACAATTTTTTTTTACTGAAATTCCAAGAGCTGCCACCACTTCCTGCCACCAATTGTTCCACCTTTTGCTATTACACAAAGTAGGTGCCAGCTGTTAACTGTCAACAGAACGCTGTACAGGGTACCACCAGAGGCGCTGACATTGTAATATCAATCTCATCCAAATGCTGGGACATTTTCATCATCAGCCAATACTAAAGCATAGAAGCCACTTTTCATTCCATTCAGAACATGGGGAGAATCCCTCCCACCCTCCCCTGCTTTGTTAATACTCTAAATCAAATAAAGAGACCAAAAGAGAGAGACAGACAGACAGACAAAGAGAGACATGAAGGGAAAGCCATGAAAGATGAAGATAGAGATTGGAGTGATGCATCTACAAGGCAAGGAACACCAAGGGTTTTTGAAGCTACAGGAAATTAGGCAAGAGACTTGGAACAGATTTTCTCACAGAGCTCCCAGAAGGAACCAACCCTGCCAATACCTTCATTTTGGACTTCTGAACTCCAGAACTACAAAAGAATAAATTTCTGTTAAGTCATGAAGTTTGTGGTAATTTGTTTTGGCAGCCATAAAAAAAATAATACAAATGGCATGTTACACTTGATAATCTTTTTCAAGACAATTATTTTCATTGATTCACAAGAGCCATTTAAGACACATATTGTTGTCCTGATTTTCTAGGTAAGAAAGCAGAAAAAGTGTTGTGTTGACATTCCTAAGATAGGATAGTGAGATATTTGGAGACCTAATCCACTGGCGTTTTCTAGCTATCCATGACCATTCATTCACTCAGAAAATATTGCCAACCCCATTCTTTGTTCCAGATATTGTGCTTTTTGCTGAGAAGAGATAAGGATAATAAAGACAGACTCCTTGCCATCAATTTGCTTGCAGTCTATGTCATGACATATAGAATATAATGTAAACTTTGTAGAGCCATAAAGTCATGAAGAAGATACTTTCCTGTCAGTATGGAGCAGCAGTAGGGGTGGGGGTGCCACTGGGTAACAATTTGAGCTATGGCCTCAGGATACCAGGATTAATTCAAAGAAATAGAAGAAAGACTTAAACTAATTTAGGTTTAAAATAATTATTATTTATAAAATGCTTTAAAGTTTTTAAAATATTTTTACATGATGATCTTTTATAATAAGTCAGTGTCAGTATAATTAAGTGACTTACTCAAAGATAAGGAAGCTGAGATTTGGTATACTGGTAAGGATATGAATCGAACTTGTGTCTGTTTCCTTATAATAGTATATCATACCAAACTGGTAGGAAATTCCATATAGTAAATAATTTACATTTCCTTTATTTTCTTTTCCATATTAATATCTTAGAACATTACATCTCATACCCTTCTATGTTAGCACTAATCATAACTATACTTAAATGATTATGTACTTTATTTATTTATGTAGTAGAATCCAATTCACAAGCACATGTTAAATTTAGTCATCGTTTTTCTTTAGTTTTTCTTTACATGGCATAGTTCCTCAGTCTTCCTTATTCTTTCATTGGCTTGACATATTTTTAAGAATGAGAGTCATGCATTTTGTAGATTGTCTTCAATTTGGGTTAATCTGATATTTACTCATGATTAGATTTATGTGCATTTGGCAGAAATACCATAAATGTAATTTTGTATACATCTCAGTGCATCACATCAGGTGATATCTAGCAATCAGTACAGCTTGTATCACCTAGATAATACTTCCCACTTCCACTAAAATGAACCAGGATTCCTTGGAGAAATGCCTAATTTCAGAACCAAGGCTGGAAATATTCAGAATAATTCTTGAACAATTTGTTATGCCAGAAGGTAAGGAAGTTCTTAAATAATCATGATTACAAGCCAAAAGAACACAAACTCCAGTTTTAACAAGCTTTCACTAGACAAATCTGATAATTTGAGGACTACGTTAAGGAATAATAATAATGAGTTATAAAATATTGGTTAAAATAAGAATCCAGTAGTCTTGCCTGGCTGGCTCAGTCAGTGGAGTGTGTGACTCTTGATCTCAGGGTTACAAATTAGAGTATGCTTTGGGGGTAGAAATTACTTAAATTAAGAAAAAAAAAAAGGAAAGAAAGAAAGAATCCACGAGTTCTTTATAAATAAACAAATCAGAATTGTTCTTTTTAAATAATATATGCAGAATATTTTTTAATAAAATTTATAAGGTCTAATAATCTTTCAGGTTTATTTGCTACTTATACATAGCAGCCATCACAGTGACTAACACACAATAAGTACTCACAACAAAACTATTCACTATATCAATAACTGAATGAATAAATGAATGGACAGATAAGGAACAGATTCTTGCTGTGATTTTATTTTATTTTTGAAAAATAGCATAACCTTGACCAAAATAGCTTATATTTTTAGGTCAAAGTTACCCATGTGCAAAATAATAGCTGATGATAACCCTAACACTTGAAATCAAGATTCTAGATCAAGTATTCCTTCTACATTTTTGAGTCTGTATAAACCAGTATGGGTTTTTCCTGAAGGTATTTTACGGTATGCCAAACTATTCCCTGGGAATCTGTATTATTACAGTAAGATATTCATGACACAAATTAATGTTGAACAGTACTTTGTGCAATGTTTATTAGGTGTAATAGAGGTATGCCTATTTCATTGTTACATTTTTTTGTTACATTGAAAACCTGCCTGGTATTTACATATTTTACACTATTTGCTAAGTTCTGAATTCATCTAAGTATGACCAACAAGAAGATTCATATCTCATTACTTTCTTTATACAAAGAGCGGGACTATAATTAAAGTCACTTATAATTAAAGATTTAGGATTACAGGAAATAGTACAAGGGGGGACACTGAATGGCTTATAAAATATATTCATATGAGAAACAGTTTTGCTGATCACTTTTTAATGATACTATCTTCTACATTTGAAGCCATTAAAAAAACTCAACATATTTTGTAAAAATTCTATTTCCATTCATATCTTACCCACCATTAGAGAGTGGGAGGGTGAATCACTCTATGGGTCATAAAAAAGGTGAAACTTGGAAGTTAAATTTCCAAGGACACAAAGAAAATCAAGGTTGAAGAGATGATAAAAATTATTAATGAGGAATCTTTCGGTAGCAAAGGACAAAAACCAAATTTAATGTAGCTTAAACCAAAATAAAAGTTTATTTCAAGAGTAGTGAAATATCTCAGAATCCATGGAATAGAATGTAGCTGGTATCTGGGCCTTAAAAACAGTTAAACCCAAGAAACTGAATATTATAAATATTTTCACCTTAAGAATTCTCTCTGTCTGTCTCTCTTTCTCTCTCTTCTCCTTGTCTATGGTATTTAAAATAGGAAACATGATTACTTAATACAATTCCTGAGCTTTAAATCTTACAATCATCAGGTATCTACCCCTAGGCAGGATGTGGCTTGGAGAACATAGAAATGGTATACAAAATGGCTTCACTTTTTAGAACCATTTTCATGGAGGCAAAGAGAGGGCACTGTCCAAAAATATTGCACTCAGTATAGTAACAATTACGGACAGCACATAGTTCCAGGTGCTTTATGTAGCAGTGATTATCCACAGTTGTCAGATGAGGAAATAAAAGCTCTCAAAAAGTACATATACTGTTCATGGCACTTGGTGGGTGGTGGAACCATCATTTGAACTCATTATTTATTTGATTCTAACAAATGTTTATGTCTTTGCTCAAGTTAAATAAAAACCAGCCATGTTTTTATTAATAGCCAAATTAAGAAAGGATTAATAAATATTTAGAGGCAGAGATATAAGAGATTATAAGGAGCATGGAAATTGAATTGTTTTCTGTTTAAATTCTTATATTGGACTTCAAGTTCTGACCATAATAAAGTAACAGGGACTAGATTTAATTGTCACATTGTAAAAAAAAATAGAAAACTGAGTAAAATATATAAGACACAATTAGACAACAGCACAGAACTGTGATCTTTGAGAGAAAGCAAACAAATAAAAGTGAGCACTATGTCATAAAAATTTCCAGATCATACAGCAGGGAGAGTGTATTAGGATTTTTTAGAGAAACATAACCAATAGTGTGTGTGTGTGTGTGTGTGTGTTTGTGTGTGTATAAAGAGTTTTATTTTAAGCAATTGCTTTATGCATTATGGAAGCTGGCAAGGCCCAAATATTCAGGACGTGTTCGCAGGCCTTGAGACCCAAGATAGGGCCAAACAGAGCCAATGTTGCAATTCAAATCCTCACTTTAAGAATTCCCTCTTGATGAGGGCAGACCAGTCTTTTGTTTAATCAATTCCTTCAACTGATTAGATAAGGTCCATCCACAATATAGAAGACAATTTGCTTTATTCAGAGTCCAGCAATTTAAAAGTTAATCTCAAGACAAAACTATAAACTTCTAGAAGATAAAATAGCAACTGTCCATGACTTTGGTTTGGCAATACCTTTTTATAGACAATGCCAAAGGCACAATTCAGGAAACAAGGAATTGATAAGCTTGACTTCATTAAAATGAAAATTTTCTGCCCTGTTAAAGACATCCCTAAGAGAATGACAAGAAAAGACTTGGACTGTGAGGGAATATATGCAAAAGACATATATGACAAAGTACCATTGTCCAAAACATACAAAGAATTCTTAAAACTCAACAGTAAGAAAACAACCTGATTAAAAATGAGCCAAAGACCTTAACAAACACCTCACGAAAGATAAGCAGAGGAAAAATAAGCATGTGAAAAGATGCTTCATATCATATGTCAACAGGAAAATGCAAATTAAAATAATGAGATATTTCTACATACCTATTAGAATGGCCCAAATCCAGAACACTGATACCACCAAATGCTGGTAAGAATATGCAGCAATGGGAATTTCATTCCCATGGTGGGAATGGAAAATAGCAAAGCCACTTTGGAAGACAGTTTAGTTGCTTCCCACAAAACTAAACATTCTCTTACCCTACAATCCAGCAGCTATATTCTTTGTATATCCCTAAAAGAATTAAAAACTATGTCCACACAAGAACCTGTATACAGGTATTTATAGCGGCTTTATACATAATTGCTCTAGCTGGAAACAACCAAGATGTCCTTCAGTAGATGAACAGATAAATAAACTGTAGTACATCCAGCAATGGAATATTTTTCAACACTATAAAAAATGTGTATTAAGTCATGAAAGGACATGGAGGAACCATAAATGCATATTGTTAAGTGGAAAAAGCCAATCTGAAAATGCTACATATTGTATGGTTCCAATTATATGATATTCTGGCAAAACTATGTATACAGTAAAAAGATTATTTATTGGGAGAAAGCCAAGATGGCAGAACAGCATGGAAGTTTTTTGTGCATCTCGTGTCCATGAAATACTGCCAGACCAACACTAACTTATCCTGCACACCTAGAAAACTGATCTGAGGATTAACACAACAATCTGCACAACCTGAACCACAGAATTCAGCAGGTACGCGGTGCAGAGAGGTGAACTGGGGGAAAGAAAAGCCGCAGAGGGCAGGGAGCCACTTTTGCATGTGGAGAGAGGACGGAGATGGGGCGGCGGTGGGGGGGAGAATATGGGAAAAGCACCGCCTCCCCCAAAAGCAGCTGGAGAGAAAGTGGAAGCAGCCTCAGGGACTGAACTAAAAAGGGAGAAAGGAGAAAGGAGAGGGTTTAAATTCCACTAAGACCATAAGCAAGGGAAGCGCAAAGTCTGCAACTCCGCAGCTCCATACCTGGCGGTGCTCTGGTGGGAAGGGCGAATCCCCAGGAGCAGAGTGGAGTCCAGGGTTCTTCAGGCCACACAAGGAGAGGCGGTTCCCCTGCTGGGAGGATGTCTGGTAGAGGCTGTGTGGGTCCCACAAAGGCAAGGCCCCAGTGGACCCGGGGGGAACAGCCACATTCACTGGTGCTGGAACAAGGTCATTAAGGGTGAAGCCTGGTGCCAGATGTGTGTTGTGATTTTCCATAATCGCTGAAATGCTGCTGCTACACTCTCTCGCGAACTTTTTCTGGGGCCGGCTGGCACCCGGCCATAGTCTCTGGGCATCAGCAGCAGTACAAACCCGCAAACGTTCCTGGGTGTGGCCGGCACCTGGCATTTGCTCGGTGAGACCCTCCGCAGAGGGGCAGAACAGGTCAAAGCCGCAGTCCCTCAGAAGTGAGGGGTTGGGAGAAATAGCCGCATCTGACACAAAACTCAGGAGGGAAGAGCTCCCTGGGGTTCGGTCATGGACTGTGTAAAAGCGGGGAGTGGACAGAAGCTGGAGACAAAGGATGGGTACGCGATTGCTGATGGGGTAGAACAGAGTTTAATAGACACCGGGTAGCTGGGTGATGCCATTCTCTCTGCTTCTGCGCATGCTCATATGCACCTACAAGCACCACCATAATTCACCCCAGTAAGCTAAGCAATGCCATGTAGTGGAGAATGCAGCCATTACACTAAGCCCTACCCAACTGGGCCAACCTGGCTCTTCAGGAACACAAGTCTCTCCGCCTGCTTAGTTTATGGACTATAAAGAGCTTCATAGTTTGACTTCTAGGGGAAAATCAAGTAATTTCAGTTTGTTAGCCAGTCCATCTATACAATGTTTTCTTTTTTACTTTTCTCTCTCATTTTTCTTGAATACAGAAAGAAAAAATTCATTTTTATTTTCAATTTTTATTAAAAATATTTTTCTTTACTTTTTTCTACTATATTTTTTATTTTGTGTAAATTTTTTCTAATTCTATTTTACTTCCATCATTTCATATTAGTCTACTTCAGTGTATTCATTTTTTCAAATTTTCAAAAGATTTCCTTTTTTTCTTCTTTCTTTCCCCTTTTTTCTCTAATCTATCAAGCCCCTTTCAATACCCAGACCAAAACACACCTAGGATCTGGCATCATTTATTCAATTTTGTGTGTTTGTGTGTGTTTGTTTCTAATTTTTAAATTACAATATTTTTTTTAATTTTATTTTTTTAATTTTAATTTTTTTTACCTCATTAATTCCTTTTCTCCCTTCAAAATGATGAAATGAAGGAATTCACCCCAAAAGAAAGACAAGGAAGAAATAACAGCCAGGGACTTAACCAACACAGATACAAGCAAGATGTCTGAATCAGAATTTAGAATCATGATAATAAGAATACTAGCTGGAGTCGAAAATAGATTAGAATCCCTTTCTGCAAAGATAAAAGAAGTAAAAGCTAGTCAGGATGAAATAAAAATGTTGTAATTGAGCTGTAATTATGGATGGGTACCAAGGCAGCAAGGCTAGATGAGGCAGAACAGAGAATAAGCAATATAGAGGACAAACATATGGAGAATAATGAAGCAGAAAAAAACAGGGAGATTAAGGCAAAAGAGAACGATTTGAGAATTCGAGAAATCAATGATTCATTAAAAAGGAACAACATCAGAATCATAGGGGTTCCAGAAGAGGAAGAGAGAGAAACAGGGGTAGAAGGGTTAAGTGAGCAAATAATAGCAGAAAACTTTCCCAACCTGGGGAAAGACACAGACATCAAAATCCAGAAAGCACAGAGGACTCCCATTAGATTCAACAAAAACCGACCATCGACAAGGCATATCATAGTCAAATTCACAAAATACTTAGGCAAGGAGAGAATCATGAAAGCAGCAAGGGAAAAAAAGTCCCTAACCTACAAAGGGAAGGCAGATCAGGTTTGCAGCAGACCACAGAAACTTGGCAGGCCAGAAAGGAGTGGCAGGATATATTCAACCTGCTGAATCAGAAAAATATGCAGCCAAGAATTCTTTATCCAGCAAGGCTGTCATTCAAAATAGAAGGAGATAAAAAAGTTTTTTAGACAAACAAAAATTAAAGGAGTTTGTGACCACTAAACCAGCCCTGCAAGAAATTTTAAGGGAGGGACTCTCTGAGGGAAGAAAAGATAAAAACAACAACAACAACAACAAATAAATAAAGACCAAAAGAAACAAAGACCAGAAAGGACCACAGAACACCACCAGAACCTCCAACTATACAAGCAACATAATGGCAATAAATTCATATCTTTCAATACTCACTCTAAACATCAATGGGAAGTCTTAGCCTCTGCAACCAGACAACACAAAGAAACAAAAGACATCTAAATCAGCCAGGAGGAGGTCAAACTTTCACTCTTTGCAGATGACATGATACTCTATATGGGAAAACCCAAAAGATTCCACCAAAAAACTGCTAGAACTGATTCATGAATTCAGCAAAGTTGCAGGATATAAAATCAATGCACAGAAATTGGTTGCATTCCTATACATCAACAATGAAGCAACAGAAAGAGAAATCAAGGAATCAATACCATTTAAAATTGCACCAAAACCCATAAAATACCTAGGAATAAATCTAACCAAAGAGGTGAAAAAATCTATACTGAAAACTATAGAAAGCTTATGAAAGAAATTAAAGACACATACACACACACACACACACACACACACACACACACACACACAAAGGAAAAAGATTCCATGCTCCCGGATAGGAAGAACAAATATTGTTAAAATGTCGATAATACCAAAAGCAATGTACATATTCAATGCAATCCCTATCAAAATAACACCAGCATTCTTCACAGAGCTAGAACAAATAATCCTAAAATTTGTATGGAACCAGCAAAGACCCCGAATAGCCAAAGCAATCTTGAAAAAGAAAACCAAAGCAGGAGGCATCACAATCCCAGACTTCAAGCTGTATTACAAAGCTGTAATCATCAAGACAGTATGGTACTGGCACAAAAACAGACACTCAGATCAATGGAACAGAATAGAGAACTCAGAAATGGACCCACAAATGTATGGCCAACCAATCTTTGACAAAGCAGGAAAGAATATCCAATGGAATAAAGAAATTCTCTTCAGCAAGTGGTGCTGGGAAAACTGGACAGCGATATGCAGAAGAATGAACATGGACCACTTTCTTACACCATACACAAAAATAAACTCAAAATGGATGAAAGACCTAAATGTAAGACAGGAAACCATCAAAATCCTCAAGGAGAAAGTAGGCAGAAACCTCTTTGACCCCGACCACAGCAACCTCTTACTCAACACGTCTCCGGAGGCAAGAGAAACAAAACCAAAAATGAACCATTGGGACCTCATCAAAATAAAAAGCTTCTGCACAGCGAAGGAAACAATCAGCAAAACTAAAAGGCAACCAGCAGAATGAGAGAAGACATTTGCAAACAACATATCAGATAAAGGGCTAGTATCCAAAATCTATAAAGAACTTATCAAACTCAACACCCAAAAAACCCCAAATAATCCAGTGAAGAAATGGGCAAAAGACATGAATAGACACTTCTCCAAAGATGACATCCAGATGGCCAACTGACACATGAAAAAATGCTCAACATCACTCATCATCAGGGAAATGCAAATCAAAACCACAATGAGATAGCACCTCACACCTGTCAAACTGGCTAACATTAACAAACCAGGCAACAACAGATGTTGGCAAGGATGCGGAAAAAGAGGATCTTTCGCATTGCTGGTGCGAATGGAAGCTGGTTCAGCCACTCTGGAAAACAGTATAGAGGTTCCTCAAAAAATTAAAAATAGAACTACCCTATGACCCAGCAATTGTACTACTAGGCATTTATCCAAGGGGTACAGGTGTGCTGTTTCAAAGGGACACATGGACCCCAATGTTTATAGCAGCACTATCAACAATAGCCAAAGTATGGAAAGAGCCCAAATGTCCATTAATGGATGAATGGATAAAGAAGATGTGGTATATGCATACAATGGATTGTTAGTTGGCAATCAAAAAGAATGAAATCTTGCCATTTGCAACTACGTGGATGAAACTAGAGGGTATTATGCTAAGTGAAATTAGTCAGTCAGAGAAAGATAAATATCATATGACTTCACTCATGAGGACTTTAAGACACAGAACAGATGAACATAAGGGAAGAGAAGAAAAATAATATAAAAAAAGGGAGGGGGAAAAACATAAGAGACTCTTGAATATAGAAAACAAACAGAGGATTACTGGAGGGGTTGTGGGAGGGGGGATGGGCTAAATGGGTAAGGAGCATTAAGGAATCCACTCCTGAAATCATTGTTGCACTATATGCTAACTAATTTGGATGTAAATTTAAAAAAAATTAAATAAAAAAAATGATTATTTATTTCCAGGGGTTAAGGGGAGGGAGAGACAAGTTAGCAGAATACAAAACCATAATATTTTTACTATATCCATAGTTTTGCCTTTTTCAGAATATCATATAGTTGAAATCATATAGTATGTAGCTTTTTTGGATTGGCTTTTTTCCAATAACCAATATGTGTTTAAGATTCCTCCATGTCTTTCTATGACTTGTAATTGTGGATACATGCCATTATACATTTGTTCAGACCCACAGAATGTGCACCACCAAGAATGAGCCCTAATGAAAACTATAAACATTGAGTAATTGTGATGTGTTATTGAGGGCTCATCAGTTGTAACAAATGTACCACTCTGATAAGGGATGTTGATAATGAAGATGGCCAGCAGGAAGTATGTAGAAAAGTATGTAGAAGTATGTCGAATGGGAAAAGATATTTGAAAATGACATATCGGACAAAGGGCTAGTATCCAAAATCTATAAAGAACTCACCAAACTCCACACCCAAAAAACAAATAATCCAATGAAGAAATGGGCAGAAAACATGAATAGACACTTCTCTAAAGAAGACATCCAGATGGCCAACAGGCACATGAAAAGATGCTCAATGTCACTCCTCATCACAGAAATACAAATCAAAACCACACTCAGATATCACCTCACGCCAGTCAGAGTGGCTAAAATGAACAAATCAGGAGACTAAAGATGCTGGCAAGGATGTAGAGAAACGGGAACCCTCTTGCACTATTGGTGGGAATGCAAACTGCTGCAGCCACCCTGGAAAACAGTGTGAAGGTTCCCCCCCCCCAATTAAAAATAGATCTACCCTATGACCTAGCAATAGCACTACTAGGAATTTACCCAAGGGATACAGGAGCACTGATGCATAGGGGCACTTGTACCCTAATGTTTATAGCAGCACTTTCAACAATAGCCAAATGATGGAAAGAGCTTAAATGTCCATGAACTGATGAATGGATAAAGAAGTTGTGGTTTATATACACAATGGAATACTACGTGGCAATGAGAAAGAATGAAATATGGCCTTTTGTAGCAACGTGGATGGAACTGGAGAGTGTTATGCTAAGTGAAATAAGTCATACAGAGATAGACAGATACCATATGTTTTCACTCTTATGTGGATCCTGAGAAACTTAACAGAAGACCATGGGGGAGGGGAAGGAAAAAAAAAAAGGTTAGAGAGAGAGGAAGCCAAAACATAAGAGACTTAAAAACTGAGAACAAACTGAGGGTTGATGGGGAGTGGGAGGGAGGGGAGGGTGGGTGATGGGTATTGAGGAGGGCACCTTTTGGGATGAGCACTGGGTGTTGTATGGAAACCAATTTGACAATAAATTTCATATTAAAAAAAAAAGAAAATTTCTGTAACTTCCATTCTTATGAACCTATGAATTTTTACATATGAAAAATAATATTTTTTAAAAGTTAATCTTATCCAAATACACCCTTACAGAAACATCCAGAATACTGTTTGATCACATATCTGGGTACTAACCCAGCCAACTTGACACATAAAATTAACCATCACAAAAAGAAATACCAAGAAAAGTACAGCAGTATCACTGACTTGAGAAGACACAGATTAGAATTCAGAATCTGAATTAACTGGAATTTGCAGGGCAGAATTATAAAAAAGAGGGATCTACTCAGAAAAGTTCTGGAAACCTAATTGGGTTCTCTTTGATTCTTAGATGTACATGTCTTGGGTGAATCTCCACAATGTTGAGAAATGGAGGATGGGGAAACTACGAGCAAATGGTTCCAAGAGTTCTCAAAGGGCAAAAATTATTCAAATTTCCATCATTCAGAGTGAAGCATCTTTGTTGATCACTTGGGACATTCAGTAGCAAGCCAGAAAGGTAGGTCCTTCTGAGTTATTAGTGCAATATAGCTGAAGTTTTCCTATAACAAAGATTACTCTATAACTGCCATGACAAAATTTAAGACCAAACTTATCAAATTTAGTCTCAAGATCTTATCAGAACCAATCCAATCCTTTTTAAGAAAAAAACAAAATCCAGACTTCTTTCTGTTTTTTAAAGATTTTTCCTATTTTGGTGGTTGCCAGGAGTTAGGGGAAGGGGAAGAGGGGTTTAATGGGCAGGTGGTTTTATTTTAGTGTGATTAAAATGATTTCAGAACTACATAGAGGTGGTAGTTGCAGAGCACTGGGAATGTACTAAGGGCCACTGATTGTATACTTTAAAATGGATAATTTTACTTTACATGAATTTAGCATTAAAAAAAAAAGTGAAGAAGAAGAAGAGGAAAAAGGAGGAGGATGAGGAAGCTAGAGTGGCTACATTATTATCAGATAAAGTGGACTTTAGACCAGGAAAGATCACAATGGATAAAGAAGGTCATTTCATAGTGATAAATAGATTCATTTATCAAGAAGATATAATAAGAACTCTTATAGGAATTAACAATAAGATATTCTGTTTCACTCTGGAAAATAAACCCAAGATCAATGAATGTTAGTTACAGGAAGGCAGCTTAATGTGAAGAACATTAACAGTAAATAGGTTCAACCAATGATTTAAAGAATATGGCTATAAGAAGTAATATGGCCTCAGGCCTGAGTTCCAATCCCAGTTCTGCTAATTAGTAGCATTGTGATCTTGTACAATTTACTTAACTACTCTAATCATCAGTTTCTTACCTGTAAAACAATAGTAATAAAATCTGCTTCCCATTGATGTCAGAATTACATGAAATTGTATCTGTAAAGCAGCACAGGACCTATAGTAGACGTTGATATATATAATACATATGATATATATACCATATACGATGGGGGTTTGGAGAGGTGGTGGGGTTTCAGAGCTGACAGCCAAGAAAGAATTCTGAAGATGTTTTTGGTGCAAAAAGGTGATTTTATTAAAGCACAGCGACAGAACCCACAGGCAGAAAGAGCTGCACTGGGGTTAAGAAGAGTAACTGCCTAAATACTGTGGAATTGGGGGAGATAAAGGCAAGAGGAAGTTTCTTAAAGGGATTTCCAGGTGCTAAAGACTCACAGGTTACTGGAGGACTGGCTATTGTCAAGCTAAAGTGTTTTTTTGTTTTTTGTTTTTTTTACCCTCTAGTAAAGCATTATTAAAATAGTAGGGAGTTCCTGGAGATTAGGCTATTGATAAGATTGCCTTCTTGTAATTTATTGAGATATTTGTAAACTGATAAAGCCTCTATCAGTTTAACCATTTGTTTTCTGTCCTTTCCTTTGTTCTCAGGCATCCAGGAGTGCCTGCCATGTGTCACAAGTATCCCACCTGGGGAGGAGGATGTTGTTAGCTTGTCCTTTGTCCTCAATTTGCCTTATGCTCCTTCATCAATATATACAAATATAATTACAAACAAGTACTGGAAGGTACTGATATAGGTGAAAAAGTACAATACATTTTACTATGGAAATAAAAATTTTAATGGGGAGAGAATACAAAAAAGGGTAGTTTTATACCAAAAGCAATGTTGGAGCTGAATTTTGCAGACTGTCAGGAGTTTCCTTCCTTTGCAATAATAGTACATAATATGTAATATTATGTAATAGTGCATAATATATTAAATAGTGTATTTAATGTTAAATGAAACCAACAAGATTTGAGACCCAATAAAAATTCAAAACCAAAAACCAAAAAGGCTTAGTTTATTTTCTCAGTGGGATATTTGCTATTTGAATAGTGTTAAAAGATGTAAGAAACTACTCTTGAACTCTGAATAATTTTATTGAAGGAGTAAAAAAGAATAGAATTAGTTAATATAGAGACAGAATAAAATACAATTTCTGTTTTTTTTTTTTTTTTCCTGTGTAGTTGCTCTTCAGTTTTGGGATAACAAATTTTTGGTTTTTGGTTTTTATTTAGAATTTTTAAAAAAATGTTTATTTACTTTTGAGAGAGAAAGAGGACACAAGTAGGGAAGGGGCAGAGAGAGGGAGACACAGAATCTGAAGCAGGCTTCAGGCACTGAGCTGTCAGAGCAGAGCCCAATGCAGGCCTCAAACTCACTGTGAGATCATGACCTAAGCTGAAGTCAGACGCTTAACCATCTGAGGCACCCAGGAATTCCTGGGATAATAGTTTTAAGGTAATTTTGACTCTCTCTGTATTTAAGAATATCCCTATATAAAGGGACCATCTTTATATTATATGGAAATCTAGAGTGAATTTCTTCAATTTTAAGCCAGGTCTTTGGTCTCCAAAGTTCATGCTCTTTCTTATAATACATAAAACAGAGCTCCCTACTAATAATGAACGTCTTCATGAAATGGCAGGAAGGTATGTTATATAGTTCCAAAGAGAGTATTAACTATACATTCCCTGATAATGAGGCCAGGAGACAGATTGCAGTCAAATACTATAACAGAGAATATTTCATTGAGAAGATGATATTTGAGCAAATACCTGAAGGAAAAGAGAAAACTATAACTTTGTATATCTTGGAGACTGTTTCAAGAAGGGATATTAGCGAGAGCAGAGGGCCCTAGTCAGGAGAATGCCTGGAACACTTAAATGGCAACCCACTGTAGGAAACAGGCAAGTGATAATTGCTGAGAACATTTTATAATGATCACTCTGGCTGCTATGTTGAAAATGGACTATATTGGGGCGCCTGGGTGGCTCAGTCGGTTAAGCTGCCGACTTCGGCTCAGGTCATGATCTCGCGGTCTGTGAGTTCGAGCCCCGCGTCGGGCTCTGTGCTGACAGCTCAGAGCCTGGAGCCTGTTTCAGATTCTGTGTCTCCCTCTCTCTGACCCTCCCCCATTCATGCTCTGTCTCTCTCTGTCTCAAAAATAAATAAACGTTAAAAAAAAAAAAAAAGAAAAAGAAAATGGACTATATTTTGCCAAACACAGATGTGGAAAAGAGTTAATTCCTATCATAACAATCTAGGCAAGAGGAAATGTTCACTAGGATCAGCTTGATATGGATCAGCTTGATATGGAAAGCATGTGGAAAGAAGTGGTCAGCTGCAAATACATGTTGAATGTACAGGCAATGGGGAATGAATCTAGGATATGAAACAGAGAAGAATCAGCAATGTCTCCAATGTTTTTTGCCTTACCAAATGGAGAGATGGAGTTGCTATCAATTGAGATGGATAAAGCTGAAGGTAGAACACATTTGGGGCATAGGATTAGTAGTTTATTTGAACATATCAAGCATGAGATACTATTACCCAAGTGGAGACATTAAGGACAGTTGGATATACAAAGTCTGAGCTTGGGAAACACATTTGGTGATCATCAGCATAAAGATGGTATTCGAATCCATGAGACAAGATGAGATTATCAAGGAAGTGAAGATAAAAAAGATGATCAAAGACTGAGCCTTGGGTTTCTTCCACATTAGTCAATCTGGGAAACAGTAAGCATCGGCTGATGGGACTGAGAAAGAATGACCTATGAGCTATGAGGAAAACCAAGATATTGAGATATGAATATTATCAGGGAATGTATAGTTAATATTCTCTTTGTGAACTGTAATATACCTTCCTGCCATTTCATGAAGATTTTCACTATTAGTAAGGAGCAATGGTTTATGTTTTACAAGAAAGAGCATGAACTATGGAGACCAAAGACCTGGCTTAAAATAGAAGAAATTCGCCTCTAATCAACTCTATGAGCCTGGACAAATTTAACCTTCCATTTTTCATCTGAAAAATATAAATAATAAACAGGTAAAATGCATGCAAATAATAAATTTTATTTTTAGCATTTGATATAAAATAACCTATCCTTCAATTCCCCTGCCTACAATGAATAATTCTAATGGTTTATCATATTTTACTGTGTTTGCAGTAGTAGGAAATATCATACGGTTAATATGCTCTACAATTTCTCAGTACATGTTTAACTTCTAAAGGAACTGTGCTTTCTCTTTTTTATTTATCAGAAGAAAATATTTTGGTTCTTTAACCCAAAGACTCGCATTTTTAGTTCTTACCTGTTCTGGTATAGTATAGTTTGCATAACTAGTAACAGGCCTTTCTCTTTTGGAAATCAACTTATTGTTGTGAAACATTCACAGACCTAGATTTCTAAATCCCTCAAAGTTTAATATTATGTTAACATCCTGTAAATCATTGATTTTTAATAGCCTTAGAAGAGAACTTCCCCAGAAATTAAAACAAAGAACTAATGGAATGAAATCTGAAATCTTCCTTTTATATCAACATCCCATGTTGTGGTGTGGTCCTGTTTAACATTCAATTAGTGGAATTCTAGAGCCTAAAAAAAGTAATAGTCAAGCTAACTCCTTCCCTTCTTCCCTCTCTCAGCCTCCAGGGGCTATATCAAAAAACAAACAAACAAACAAACAAACAAACCAAGGCATCTTTCCTTCAAATCTCTTATGTTGGAGCTATACCCATCTTTTAATGTCAGACAATGATACCACTCTATATAAAAAATTTCTCAACTCAATCAATTAGAAATATCTAATTTTCACCACTTTATAATTATTCTTGTAAGCTGATTTTCTTGGACAAATTTATTAGCTACTCAAGAATAGAGACTAAGGTCTATGCATACATTTGCCTTTTATCATTTAAACTTAGAAGTTACTCAAAACTTCTAAGGCTGGCTGTACTCAAAAACTTCCGGGCTGACTCAACAAGAGCAGAATTTTCAGGTAGCATGGAATATTCGGCAAGATAGACCACATTCCGGGCCATAAAACAAGCCTCGACAAATTTAAAATACTTGTAAGTTTTAGAGTATGTTCTCTGGACATAATGGAATCACCCTAGAAATCAATAACAGAAAGACAACTGAAGAATCTCTACACCGAGAAATGCCTAATAATCCATGGGTCAGGGAATAAGTCTCAAAAGAAATAAAATATAGAGAATGGAATGAAAATGAAAATATAAAATACCAAATATATGAGATGCCACTAAGGCCTTAAATCGACAGTCTGTTTTTACCTCAAAAAAAAAAAATATATCCAAAACAAATGATAAATAATGAAAATAATAAAGATGCAAACAGAAATCAATACAATTAAAAATAGAAAACCAATAAAACAAGAAGCTGCTTCCTTGGGAAAGGTGACAGGCAGATACAATAAAATTGATAAAGCTGTACTTAGGCTGCCAAAGGAAAAAAAAATGCTAGCAAAGACATAAATTACCAATATCAAGAATGAGACAAGAGATATCACTATAAATCTTGTAGCATTAAGAAGATAATAAGAAAATACTACAAATAATTCTGCGTTCATAAATTCAATTTAGAAGAAATGGACACATTTATCAAAAACCACAAACTACTAATGTCCAATAAAGATGAAACAGTCAACCTAAATAGTCCTATTATCTTTAAAAGAGTTGAATTTGTAATTTAAGCACTCTCCAAAACAAAAACAAAGAAACAGAACCAGATGTTTTACTGAAAATTTTTACTAAAAAATTAAAAAATCGACACCAATTTTACACAATCTGTTTCAGAATATAAAAGAGAAGAGAACATTTTTTATAATTTTTTTAACGTTTATTTATTTTTGAGACAGAGAGAGACAGAGCATGAGCAGGGGAGGGGCAGAGAGAGAGGGAGACACAGAATCTGAAACAGGCTCCAGGCTCTGAGTGGTCAGCACAGAGTCCAACGCGGGGCTCAAACTCATGGACCGTGAGATCATGACCTGAGCCCAAGTCGGACGCTTAACCTACTGAGCCACCCAGGCGCCCCAACATTTTTTAACACATTGTATGAAACTAGTGTTAACAAGATACTAAAAATAGACAAGGAGAGTACAAAACAAAAAGAAAGAATGGGGCGCTGCAGTGGCTCGGTTGGTTGAGCATCCATCCACTCTTGATTTCGGCCAACTTAAGATCCCAGGGTCATGGGATGGAGCCACCCTCAGCCGTGGAGCTTACAATTCTCTCTCTCTCCCTCTGCCATTCTCCCCTGCTCACACAGGGGAACAGTCTCCCTCTGTCTCTAAAACAAAAAATAAGAAAGAGAAAGAAAGGAAGGAAGCAAAACAAAAACAAAAACAAAAAAAAACTACAGACTAATACATCTCATGAGGTTAGACACAAAAACTGTCAACAAAATATTAGAAAATTGAATTCAGCAATGTACAAAAAGAATCATCCATCATTACCAAGTGGAATCAACTCCAGGTATGAAATATCAGTGAAGCATTTGAAAAATCAACCAATTTTATACACTATATCAACAAAATAAAAAAGAAATATCCGATGACTATATTAATTGGCACAGAAAAAAATATTTTACAAATTTCAACATTAAACCATAATAAAAGCTATAAGCACATTTGTAATAAAGTGGAATTGCCTTAACCTGAAAGAGTATCTACTGAACTTTTGCTATCATCAATACAGAGGGTGAAAGACTGAATATGCTACCTTTAAGATTGGGATGCCTTTTTGGGATGAGCACTGGGTGTTGTATGGAAACCAATTTGACAATAAATTTCATATATTGAAAAAAAAAGATTGGGATGCCTGCTCTCACTATTCTTATTAAATTGGAAGTTCTAGTCAGTGCAATAGGGTGAAAAAAAGAAACAAGGCAAACAGATTGGAAAGGAAGAAATAAAATTGTCCCCATTCCCATGTGATATGACTGCATTGAAACTCTGAAAGACTACAAAAAAAAATCCTAAAACTATTAAATGAGATCAAAAAGGTTGTAGGATTCAAGAGCAACATATAAATATCAATCACATTTTAATATACTAAAAGCAAACATGTGGAAATCAGAAATTAAAACACAATACCACTTACAATTGCTCCAAAGAAAATTAAAGTCTTGGGTGTAAATCTGATAAAACATACAAAGGACTGTATCCTAAAAATTACAAAATGTTGATGAAAGAAATAAAAGGAAAACTTCATGGATTCATGATTCATTGATTCGTAAATATAGATTGTAACACTCACCATTGTAAAGACGTCAGTTCTCTCTAAATTACTTACAGCTTTAATGCAATCCTATAAAAAAAAAATATGTGTTGAAAACATACTTGATGCTTAGGCACTTTATTTATTTATTTATTTATTTTAATTTTTTTTAACGTTTTATTTATTTTTGAGACAGGGAGAGACAGAGCATGAACAGGGGAGGGTCAGAGAGAGGGAGACACAGAATCTGAAACAGGCTCCAGGCTCTGAGCTGTCAGCACACAGCCCGACGCGGGGCTTGAACTCACGGACCGTGAGATCATGACCTGAGCCGATGTCGGCTGCTTAACCAACTGAGCCACCCAGGCGCCCCAAGGCACTTTATATACTGTACGTGTACACAGAGATAGGCCCTTTATGTGTATTTACAGACATAAACTTTCATGATTTAATTCTATTAATGTCTTTAAAATTTCCCCCATTGATATGTTCTAAAAATTAATTAACTTTTTGCTAAGTTGAAAGTGTTAACGAAACATCATTTGGCATTAAGCAACCTATAAATTTTGACTTATTTCCAATGTACTGCATTTAAAAAAATGTTATTTGACAATATTTTCAATGCATAGATTCTGAGATTCAGTTTTTTATCTAATAATAGTATAATTAACAGAAATGGGAGAGAGGTGGTGAGCCCTGAGTGTCTTTGGTTTTATTCCCAGCTTCTGATAATAAATCTTGAGGTCATCCTCATGTGCTTTTTTTCCACAGATGGTAAAACCATTTATTTTTAAATGTTTGGAATCACATCTTTCTCTACTGATTTTCAAAATTCACAGTGATTAGGGAATGGAGATCTTTGAAATAAAGTCCAAAAATCTGTCAGTTGCATTAAATAAAATCTAAATCTGACTTTTTAAGGACTACACCTTTCCACTCAAATAATGATTTACTTTTTTTTTCCTCTCTGTATCTGTATTTGGTGGAATTGAAAATATTATCAGCTTCTTGGCTTGAATGAAGGAATGGCTGACACTTACTTAATTCAATTTATTTTTATAAATGGTCTCAAAGTAAAATAATTGGACATTGAAGCCACATAGAAAAGTTATTATCATAATAAACTTATGTACATTCCTTATCTTCTTTAAAGGTCTGTGAGGTCGTTGCCTTGCCTGTGAGACCTCTCTGTTTCCAGACTAATGTTCCTTTTATGTCTCAGTATTGGAATACTCTCACATTCAAACCAGTTCAAGCAACAAAAAATTAATTTATTGTTTCATATAACTGAAAAGTTCAGGGACCAATTTAAGGTCTAGGAAAACTGAACCAAAAATACCATCAGAATTCTAGTTCTGCCCCTCAATTCTGCTTTCCTGTGCTGGCTTCATCCTCGAAGAAATTCTTACCCCAAAGCAGCCCCCCGAACACTTCATATTTATACTCTATAGGACTGTAAGGCTAATGGAAAGAATGTTCTTTCTTCTAATAAATCCAGTTAAATTTCATGGATTGAATGATAAACCTGGTGTGAGTCAAGTGTTAATCCTTAGTCCATTTACTATAGATAGGATATGTGGCGCTTGATTAGATGACCACTGAAATTTACAGGGGGTGTGTGGCATTGGATTTTTTGCTTAATGGTAATCAAGAATTTATTACTAGAAAATAGGAAATAGGTTCTGGACTGGCATAAATGAGATATCCATTGCAGCCCTGGAAACAATACAGACCCAACATAAATGCCTTAGATGAAATAATCAAAGCAATTAAAGAATAAAAGTACAAAATGAATTAAAGAATGCTGTGGAGTTTATACTCAGAAGAGCATTATTGCAATTACAGTTCTGCCACTTTCAAACCATGAGGACATGAGTAAATGACATGAATTCTGTAACCTTTTTTAAAGGAATAAACAAAATGTGTATAATCCACTAATGGGATATTTAAGTATAGAGAAAAATACAAAAGCATTTAAAAAATAAAATTAATAAAACTGTTCAGCAGTTGTATTGGAACGTAACCAAGATAATAAATTTTTTTTCTAACGTTCATTTATTGTTAAGAGACAGAGAGAGACAGAGCATGAGCATGGGAGAGACAGACAGAGGAGGAGACACAGAATCCAAAGCAGGGTCCAGGCCCTGAGCTGTCAGCACAGAGCCCAAGGTGGGGCTCGAACTCACAAACCACGAGATCATGACTTGAGTTGAAGTTGGATGCTTAACCGACTGAGCCACCCAGGCGCCCTGGAATGTAACCAAGATAATAAAATTAACCATAGTTTTATGTCTTAACAAATAGTTCAAGAATTTAAAAAGACACATACCATCTAAAATAAAATAGTATCAAAATTATAAAGCATTGAAAAATAATGCCCATAAAAAAGAATAATGGCCTCTAAAATATGTGTAAGACTTTCATACAAAAGAAATATAAAAAATTCAAGTCAGGTTTATTAAGTTATGATTTGTATACAATAAGATCACCTTTTTCTGAGTACAGTTCTGTAATTTTTGACAAACGCACACAGTCATTTGTTAGTGCGACTACTAACACAGTTAAGATAGAGAACGTTTGCATCACCCCCGAAAATTCCCATATACTCCTTCATAGCCAATATACTTTCCCTGCATCTGGCCCCTGGCTATCACCATTTTTGTTCATTTGCTTTTAATGTCCTTATAGTTTTGGATTTTCCAGAACATCGTATTAATGGAATAATACAATTAGTGGATTTTGAAATCTGGCCTCTTTCACTTAGCATCGTGTATGCAATTGCATTCATCCCTGATGTTGCATGCATCAGTAATCTCTTCCATCTTATTGTTGAATAAAATCTCATTCCACAGTGTTCCACAGCTGGTTTTTCTATGTTACAGTCGATTGACATTTGAGCTGTTTCCAGTTTGGGGCAATTATTAATAACATTGCAATAAACTTTTCCACACAACATTTTGTTGTTTTGTAAACATAGGTTTCAATTCTCTTGGGTAAATATCCAGGGATGAGATTCCTAGGTCAAATGACAAGTGTTTAACTTTATAATAAATTACCAAACCGATTTTGAAAATGTGCCATTTTGCATTCCCACTGTTAATGTCTAAAACATTCCAATTCCTTCACACTCTTGCCAGCATTTGTTATTCTCAATTGTTTCTAGTTTTTGAAAGTTTTATTTTTAAAAAGTTTTATACTTTAAGTTTGATATTAATGTTTATCACCTATTTCAAATTAATCAATCTTTGTGTGGTGGAAAGTGGAATTGAGAAAGGTTTTGCATAAGAATATCTAAGAGTTTTAGCCCTATTTGCTTAAATGACTATTCTTTCCCAACTGAACTGCCTTAGCATTCTTGACGAAATTTAGTTAACTATATATTTGTAAGTCTATCTATGGACTCTTTATTATCATTCAATGGGTCTATTCCACACTGGAATAGATTAAATAAATAGATAGTAATGATACAAAAATATGTACACAATTATACATAATTATATAAATATTTACTTTATTTTTTCATTTAATATTTATATAGCTTATAATGTTTATATAATTATACATAATTATTATATACATACCAAAAATAATAAAAATCCCTCTTAAGCATACATGGAGTATTTATAATTGTATTTTGTAACTACAAAGAAATTCTTGTAAAAACTTTCAAACACTTCACAGCAGACAAGACACATTCGGTGATCAAAAATAAGAAAAATTGAAACTTAAAGGGCTAAAAATTTGAATCAGGAACCTAGAAAAAAAAACATACATTAAGCCTAAAGATCATAGATGAGAAAACATAATAAAGATAAAAGCATAAATTAATACAATAAAATTGTATAATATATCTTACATGAAGTATTACAGAGAATCAAAAAAAAAGGAATGTGTGCAGCTAATTTTATGAGACTGGTAAAACTAAGATATCATATTCTATAAAGATGCATATTTAGTTAATAACAGTACAACATTGGCTGGAAGGATTTCATATGTATCAAATTTATCATGGTGGTTACTCTAGGAGAGACAGGGAAAGAGGTAAACCATACTGAGCTGGAGAACAAAAGAGATTTTTAATTTTATCTATAAGATCGTTTCTTTAATTAAAAAATATATGTGAGTTTGTGTGTGCATGAAACACTGATATTCACAATATCCTTCTAAGCATTTTCTATGGTTTTAAATATTTTGAACCAAAACAGTAACTTTCTATGTTGCTTTAAGATCAAAATTAGCTAGTCATTGCAAAACTTGTCATAAAATGGCAAAGCACTTCATTTCTTATGAAGTACTGATTGATAAATAAATGCACTTTCAAAACTCTTCAATCTTTTCACTACTTATCATGTAATTGATAATTGTGAAGTGAATAACCAGTGACCAACTTACAAGTGCCCAGAAAGTATGACAATAACAAAGTAAGGGACCAGACGGAGGTGGGAGTGGCAATGTGGAGGTGTGCACGCCTTGCCAATGTTCCACTCCACGCTCAGCTCACTGTCGACACTCAGTAAATGTTAAACAACAACAATAATAATGGGTACCATCTGCATGCCAAATTTAGAGTGGTAGAAACATACAGGATTGACAGCCCTAAAGGCCAGACTTCCCTCCCTGATTATTCCCAACATGTACAGCATTTTTCTTAGCTCAGTTAATAGCATAAATAGTCTCTCACTCAGGAAAAAAGCCACTGTTTTCTTTCACTCTACCCTCTCCATCATCGCTCATGCACCCTTCCAGAAACTTACCTGTCTCCAGTCTCTGCCCCTCCTAACACATGCTGAACCTTGCTGTTGGTTGTTTACATGAAAAAATAAAAAAGATAAAAATTCAAATCTAGTTGTATTAATTATGTGCTTAGAAAACCTCCAAACATGTTTCATTGTCTAAGAGAATAAAATCTTAATATTTTAGCCTCTATGCAAGGCTTCTTAATGTATTGCCTCAACTCATATTTCCAATGTAATAGCATGCTATGTCGCTTGAAAACCTTCTCCTGCATCCTGTGCGTAACACATATGAGGCTAATTGACGTTTCCCAAATAAAACATCCCATGCCTTTTTAAGTCTTCACACTTTTTCCTCATTGTGAAGTGATTTCCTTATCTCTCTGCCTGTTGGATTCCTACCCATTCTTCAAAGCTCAACTTGTCTTTTCCTTTGTGAGGGCATCACTGATCCTCCCAGGAGAATCTAATTTCTCTCTTTCATTTCCTTTTTAATACATCATTTGTGTCTTTCACACTGTATTATATCTGTGTTACCTTAATAATTATAGCTAAAATTCATTTATTTAAAAAAAATTTAAAGTTTATTTATTTATTTTGAGAGAGAGAGAGAGAGAGACAGAGACAGAGAGAGAGAGAGAGAGAGGCAAAGAGAGAGAGAGACAGAGAGCGAGCCTGGGAGGGACAGAGAGGAAGGAAGAAAGAGAGAATCCCAAGCAGGCTCTTTACTATCAGCATGGGGCCTGATGTGGAGCTTGAACTCACAAACCGTGAGATCATGACCTGAGCTGAAACCAAGAGTCAAATGCTTAACCTGCTGAGCCGCCCAGGTACCCTTACAGCTAAAATTTATTAAACACTGTGCATCAGACATTTTTCTAAGTTCATTTTGTGATTACATTAAAATTATTATACTATTATATATTAACTCATATAATCTTCACAACAACCCAAGAAGAGTATTATTACCTATTCTATATGTGAGAGAAATAAAATACAGAGAAATCAACTGATTTGACCAGAGCTAGTAAGTGATATCGCTGGGATTCAAACTCTGGCAAGCTGCTTGTCTTGCTACTAGATTGAGTTACTTTAGAGCAAGTGACTGCCTTATTTTCAATCTGCCAACCTTTTTTTTTTTTCATTTTATTTATTTATTTTGTGAGAGAGGGTACATGTACACATGCACACACGGGTGAGGGGCAGAGAGGGAGAGAATCCCAAGCAGCTGTCAGCGTGCAGCCCAATGTGGGGTTTGGTCTCCTGAACCCTGAGATGAGATCATGACCTGAGCTGAAATCAAGAGTCAGAAGCTTAACCAACTGAGCTACCCAGGCACCCCATCAATTCACCAGTTATTGCAATTAACTAACTTAATTGCAATAAACATTTTGCAATATATACCTGTATCAAATCATCACATCTATATACCTTAAACTTACATAATGTTATATGTCAATTATATCTCAATAATTTCTACCTTGATACCATTCCCCAACCTACATAAACATCTAATTCATCATAACAGAGCTTTATATAGCTAGTAAATAAGCTATGGAAAGTAATAAGAAAAAAAGTTTCAATTGGTATCATTTGAAGACAATGATATTATTATTATTATTATTATTATTATTTTTATTTTTATTTTTATTTTTATTATTACAGTAGTCCCCCCTTATCCATGGGGGATATGTTCTAAGACTTCCAATGATGCTCTGAAACTGTAGATATTTTCAAAACCTGTATGTACTGTGTTTTTTCCTATACATACATACTATGATCCAGTTTAATTTGTAAATTAGGCACAGTAAGAGATCAACAATAGTTAATGATAAATAGAACAATTATAACAATATACTATAATAAAAGTTATGTGAATGTGGTCTTTCTTTCTGAAAATGTCTTCTTTTACTGTACTTATGCTTCTCCTTGTGATGATGTGAGATGATAAAATGCCCTCATGATGACATGGAGGTGAGTGATGTAGGCACTGTGAGGTAGCATTAGACTACCAATGACCTTTTTTTAAAAAAATTATTTGTTTTGAAAGAGTCAGAGAGAGAGAGAGAGGGAGAGAGAGAATCCCAAGCAAGCTCCATGCTGTCAACGCAGAGCCCGACATGAGGCTCAAAGCCACGAACCAGGAGATCATGACCTGAGACGAAATCAAGTGTTGGACAGACACTTAACCTATGGAGCCACACAGGTGCCCCTACCAGTGACCTTCTGATGATACTTTTAGACCACAGTTGACCACAGATAATGGATACTGTGGTAAGCAAAGCCATGGATAAAGAGGGACTACTGTGTCCAACTAATATTATTTCAACAAAGAAAAATTAAAACAACTCTCAGGTCTCTATCCTTTCCTCTCCAGGAATGGAGACTAAACAGGCCTTGGAGTTCTTTAGTTCTAGGTTATCATCCCTACTAGGAGTAATTAATAACTATTCTGTTTTATGCCCTCAAACTGGAGGTGTAACCCTGAAGACATTTTCAACATACACAAGCAGTGTTTTGGAAGGCTTAGATCAACTTATCCACAAGGAAACCCTAGGAATTGTACAAAGGTAGAATGTAATGGCTAAATGTTTCTGTCCACCCCACCCCCTGCCACCTGCCCTGCCAAATTTATACATTAAAGCCCTAACCCCCAATGTGATGGTATTAGGAGGTGGAGCCTTTGGGAGATAGTTAGGTCATGAAGGTGGAGATGTCATGAATGTGATTATTGCTCTTGTAAGAAGGGACAGGAGAGCTTGTCCCCTCTCTCTCTGCACCATATGAGGAGACAGTCATCTGTAAACCAGGATGCATGCCTCACCAGACACTGGACCTGCCAGCTTCTTGATCTTGGACTACCCAGCCTCCAAAACTGTGAGAAATAAACGTTTATTGTTCCAGCTACCCAGTCTATGGTGATTTGTTATAGCAGCCAGAGTTGACTAGAAAGAGTCACCTTGGAAACTGGCTGGATATGGTCTCTTTGAAAATGGATGGAAAATAACCACGTGGGTTCCTTTAAAGGCTATGCTCAAAGGACTTCAGCACTGGGGAAGGTTGAGGACCTCTATATGCTAGGAAGACACCAACCATAAAGGTCTTCTTTCACAACACAATGACTGAGAAACCAAGGAAAACAATGATACTGATGGAAATAACCAGACTCTTAAGGCTCCTCTACATGAACACAGTTGTTAGGACCATGTAAGTTCCAGAGAGGGCAAGAGGTCCACTAAAAATTGATAATCAACTTATTTCCAATCTTAAAAAGTTGGGAGTATACAGGACATTATAATTTGATTTAGAAAAATAAGAAAATGCCATAGAACATTTAACACCTATTAGACTTAATGAGTGAATTGATTTATCAAACCACAGTGTGGAACCCATTTGTAAAATACTTGAAAGTTTATAGAGAATAGACAAAATTTTTGTCTTTTTTTTTTGTTTTTTTTTTTAATAAATCCTGAAATCTGTTGGCTTTCTCAATAAATCTATTGAAAAATAGTAGTGACAATGTGGCTAAATCCATCAAAACATTGATGAAGTCACATAATTTTATATAATAAGGAATTATAAAAAGTGAATAGAGTATCATTTTTCATTTTCTAAAAGAGCCAATCACACACACACAAAATGGAAGAATTTACAACTTTTAAAAAATATCCCTATTTGTCTAAATCCTAATGTCATTAATTCCTTCTGCAGGAATAACATCACAGGAGTAAAAAGCTATATATGAAAAGATGTCCATCACAGTTTTATTCATAAATTCAAAAAGTTATGTAAAAATTTCATAAAAAATTATGTAATTCATTCAAATTGGGACATGATTTACAGAGCAAGGTGGCACTAAAAATGAATCACAGGTATTTTCTGATCTAGGACAGTCATGTTAGGACTATCTCTTGAAAACTAGAAACTATGGCTATAGCAACAATAAATTCAATTAGGTACATTATAGTCTACTTATTATAAATAACGGCTATGGAGACTCTGCTTACAATTCATGTTCAATTCAACTCGACATACTTGTATTACATAGTGGACATACAGTAGCGACAAAGACAGGTACTATCCTTGTCCTTTGGGAGCTGAAATTTTATTGGCTTATAAAACTACATCTATACTGTGATTTCACCATGTAAACATTGTCAACATATGTACTAATAATTAAAAATAACAAAGGAAAAGAAGATTCAGTGCCAGACTGTATGGTAGTGAGTAAAACTTGGGGTGATTTTTTTCACTTTTTATTTGTGTTATTTCTAACATATTGTTTAGGTAACCATACATTTAGAAAAAAAATAAATGATGCCTAACAATTATTCAAACCATCAGCATTAAGTTTTTTGAGCTCTATTATATAATAAGTAAATGCTTTACTAATATTTCCTCCTATAATCTTTGCAATAACTGTGTATGATAAACCTGATGTTTAGAGGAATTAAATAATTGGCCTAAGATCAAATATACGATAAGTGTCTAAATCCAGAGTCAAATGCCTGATTCCAAAAGCTCTGTTCTTAATCACTATCGCTTACCCGCCAGAGAAGGCCCTGTCTTCCATGTGGATGTTATACACCTCACTTAATTTCCTGTTGGTTCCATACTTAACATTAAACACTCAAAATAACAACTTTAAATCTGGCCGTGACCCAATGCAAAGTCTCCCAGGAGATTGCTGGCCCCATATCAGAGATCCCAGATGGGAAATCCATACAAGCCTCCTTCCTAGGCCTACTTTGGCAGCAAGTATTTCAATCCCAGATGGAAATGGCAAGTGAACAAAACCAAACTGAACAGCTCAAATAGGCAGGATTGATCCTGTTATCTTAAATCAAATTTTTAAAAAGTTAAAATCAGAATGGGGGCGCCTGGGTGGCTCAGTCAGTTAAGCGTCTGACTTCAGCTCAGGTCATCAGCTCATGGTTCCTGAGTTTGAGGCCCACATTGAGCTCTGTGCTGATGGTGCAGAGCCTGCTTGGGATTCTCTCTCTTTCCCTCTCTCTCTGCCCCTACCTGACTTGCACTTTCTCTCTCTCAAAATAAACAAATTTTATTTTTAAAAAAGTGAAAATCAGGAGACAGATAATTGATTAGATTTTTTCAGGTTGTCTTTTAACTATAAAATGTAGCCCTCTAAATTGTAGTGACCAATTGGAAAAATCAATACACTTTTTGTAATACATTCTACCCTTTGACAAACCACTTTTATGGGTTTTTTATTAGGTCTATTGTGTTGTCATCATGCTTTTTATACCTATTTCACCTAACCCTATTTTGTATACCAGGTACTCATTATTTAATAAGAAAGCAAAGATTTTTCCCCTCTTGATAATGCAGTAAACCCAAATGTTAACAGAAATAAGACGTTCTATTTATAACTTAACCTTAGCTGTAGAGGTTAGGTTCACCCTCACCCTGCCCTACTGCCCAAACTGTAATATTCCCAAGAATGAAGTATTAATATCAGGGTAATGCCCCATCTGCTGCAAATGGAAAAGACATACTTTTTGGAGTAGAAATGTTCTAGGCTAAATCATTATTCCATCAGTCATCTAGCTGTGTAACTTTGGACAATTTCTGTAATCTCTCTGACTTTTAATGTCAGTGAGCAAGGGGACTAAAGGTAAAAGATGGTTTAGTGGGCAAAGGTCAGTTTATAAATGAATTTTCCTCATAAACACCAATATCTCAGATTTTATTCTGCAGGAGAAATATTATTTCTATGAGAGGTTTTGCTTTCTTTCTATAAACCCTGATATTAATGGCTATGTCTAAGGGATGTGTTGTGTCTCTGGTGACAGTGTGAAAGTCTTTGTTTGACTACCATGTGCTTTTTGTGTCTGTGCCTATGGTCTATATTCCTTTTTGGTGACTGCCCACATGGATACTGAATGATCCTCCTTTGCTTCAAAGGAGTCTCACTTAGAAGTTTACATTTTATCAAAAGAAAAATGCACAACTGTTGAACAGAAACTTAAATATACAATATAAAGTGAAATTAAAAATCCCCTCTTCAAGACTTCATGAGGGCCCCACACAAAGGGCAGGATGCCCCACTAGTCTTAGAGCTGTTCGTGCAATCGTTTCATGTGTGAATGCATACTGAGAACAGAAACCAAAAATCACTAAGCAGAAATTCGAAGAGGCTATGATTCGCATTTTAAGAGAATTCACGGAAGGCTGCCTTTAAGAGAAATTTCTTAATGTATATAAAAGGCGTATTATTGTTTTTGGATTACTTTTAAAGTAATCCCTCCTCCTTTGTACCCCATACTATTACAGAAAAGGCTAGAAGCATCTTATGATAAAAGACACATTACACAGTGAAGCCACATATTAAAGTAATTTGGGGGAAGGGGGTGAGGCTAAGCAAAGAATACAGTTATTGAAAAAAAAACAATAGTTACTATAATTAAGCATTAAATTTAGCTCACAAACATTTTTATGGGGAAGACATAGAATTACATTTGTGTCAAGACTTTCCCTGAAATGATAACGTCTGACTCTTTCTTACCGCTTTGGGAAAATGAATAACTTTCTCTGGGATTTAATTATTGAAGAAAAACCCTATCCAGCTCTCTGAGGAAGAAATTCAGCTGGTTTCACTAAAGGGGAAGGGAGGAAAGAGATAAGTATTTGGGCAGTGAGAGAGAGAGACAGCCAGAGTGAGCGGTAAGTGTTCCATGGGTAAAGTTATAGAAGTCTCAGAGCACTTACAGGTAACAGGAGCTTGCATGGATAGCTGAAGGCAAGTCAGGCCAGAATGGTTTTTATACCACTCCTTTGGAGTGGCAGTAATTATACCTCTCGCCTTAGCTTTTGGAAAAAAAAAAAAAGTATGATTAGCATTCAACAGAAACATTTTAAGTGTAAGAAGCACACCTAACCATGGTGAATGCATAGCAAAAGTACTACACAGTTTCCCATTATCTTGACATCAAGTAAGTTTGAGAAGCACCATAATGAGTAATATTGGATATTCTGCTAAGTTGGGAGACAGGGTCTCATGCGAGGTTTAAATTAATCTAGGGGGGAAAATGTAAATCTGATTCTCACACACAAGTTTTATAGAATAAATTCATACATGCTACATGTAAAATGAGTTATATCATCACAAGATTTGTCTACTGAAAAAGCCACATATGTCATCTACCAAAATGTTAAATCTCTGCCATCTGCAGATCCGTTTAAATGCTTCTGAAAACAAGCTGCTTTGAAAAATTTACAAAGTAAAAGCTTTAAGCAGAAATCTTGTTTTCAAAGATGAAGTACTTTCTGTTTCTATTCAGCAAAAAAAGTATGGGATGTCTTGTAGGGAAAAGATTGAGGAGAATATGGACATTAATGTAAATATCAACAGCTTTTTCAGGTAGGTGCATGGATAATATGGCAAAGTATTTGTGTAAGCAACAACCCAGCCGACTTTGGGGATTAAATCCCATCATACTTTCAGTTAAACAAATTCTCAGACCACTTTTCTTCAAATCTTTATGCAGATGTCAAGACAGTTTGGTGCTAGACATCTAAATGGAAAAGATATGGATTCCAAAATCTTTCGGCTAGTACTTTTGTATAACTCATCATAAATATTAATTATCTCTGTTCAGCAGGAAAATTGGTAGTAAAAAGATTAACGATCAATTTTTGGATGAACCAAAGGTCTCCAGACTTTTTTGGCAATAGTGAAGAGATGTAAATATTTAAGTACACACGTTTTGAGTGTGCTACATGTGAAATATTCACCTAAATGTTATTTGTATATTTTTATTATATAATTAGAAACAAATCCCACTATCAATATTTGTGCTTTTGAGACCTGTGACACCTCATATGTATTGCTTCAAAGTTTCTTGGCCTCCTTTGTCTTTTGTTTATGTTGTCTGCTATGAGTACCTGCTTTGCATGAATTGTGATACACCTGGGCCACCTCTCTGTGCCATGCATCTCTTATTTCCTGTCCCATGATTCCCCTGTTGACTGAAAAGCTTGGGAAGCAATGACACCCAACTAAGCATCCATGAAATAAAACTGAGAATCACCCATTCTTGTGTGAAATATTGATAAATGGGATCTAGTGAGTAATTCTCTCCCCCCACCATCCCTAAGATGGGATGTCTTGGGAGACAGTTTGCACAGCTTATTGGTGGCCTGGATGTCAACAATAAATTGCATTTTTCAGCAACCAAATCAATAACATGTCCTACTAACTGGCTTTTTCTTTTCTCTGCTTCATTCACCTTTCCCCTCACCCCTGCTCTCTGGTATTGCACTTCCCAGTAACAGTCTCAGACAAACACTTTGGCTCAGGCTCCACTTTCTTTGGAACCCAGGCTAAAACAAGACTCTATATTTCTCTGTCAATTTATTATAAATACAAAACATATTTATATATTACTAAAATACAAAATGTATTTTCAATATATCCTTAATTTTTAAGAAATGCTGTATGCTCACTTTACTTTGTAAATTTATAATAATAAATTATAATTACAAAAGAAATGTATTATATCTTTTTATTTTCAATTTATTCATACATGGTTATGATGTTGGTCTGTATAAATGAGGATTCTGTTTTAAAAAGTGTATAATTTTTATAAAATCATTCAGTGTATAAAAGAAAAGCAGCAAAACTTCAGACATCACAAAATGGAAAATGAGTGGACAAGTAATCACTTGTATTAGATGTTTTGGGGAGTCCCAGTCCAAAATGGTGAGAAAGGAGACTCCTAACCTCACCTCCACCCCTGGACACACCAAATCTACAGGTGTAATGGAGCAATCCCCTTTGAAAGAAAGCCAGAAACTAGATACGTGACTTCTACACATCGGACAAACAAGAAACTACTCAAAACAAAGTGGGTAGGAAAGGCTGAAACCCACTCTGGCCACAGTAACATACAAGGAGAGAATTCACAATTCCCAGCTTGTCTCTGAGCGCAAAGGTTTGGAGCCAACATCAAGTTCCCCATCTGAGAGATGGACCCCCAAAACACTAGCGTGGGAAGCCAATGGGGGCTTGTATCTACAAGACTTACAAGACTGTAGCAAACAAAGAGAGTTTGGCTCATGAGGACTCGCTGTGGCCATCTCCCTTGGGCTCAGTGCAAAAGTTGCAGGTAGAAATTCCAACTTTCACTCTTTTCCTGAAAAAGGTCTCATTGGCATACTTTAAAACTGCTGCCTGAGGGTCAGCTTCTAATTTAGTGCACTTTTAGGGGCTGACTGGGATCCTCCTTGGAAACCAGGGAAACCAAGAGGCACATTGTCCCTGTTATCCCTTTGGCCTGCTTCAGGTCACTGGTGTCACCCAGGAAGGAGTTTTGTGCTCACAGCTCTCACTCTGGCTTATGTGGCTGTTAACCTAAGCATACATCTGTTGGTTACCTGGCTCTGGTGGCCAGTAGAATTTGTGTTCATGTGTCCCACACAGTAGTAAACAAAGAAACAGTACAGTAGAATTCATCCAGATGGGCAATAAGAAAAAATAAAATGAAGAAGGGTAAAAATTGCTAAAAAGACTTATGTGACCCTATCAAGCAAACAAATATTTGCATTATAGGGGGTTCAGAAGGAGAAGAGAGAGAACAAGGGGACAGAAAGCTTCATCAAAGAAATAATAGCTGAACACTTCCCAACCCTAGGGAAAGAAACAGACATCCAGATCCAGGAAGCCCAGAGAGTTCCAAATAAAGTGAATTTAAAGAGACCCACACCGGGGCACCAGGTGGCTCAGTCGGTTAAACATCCAACTTTGGCTCAGGTCATGATCACATGGTTCATGGGTTCAAGCCCCACATTGGGCTCTGTGCTGACAGCTCAGAGCCTGGAGCCTGCTTTGGATTCTGTGTCTCCCTCTGTGTCCCTCCTCCATTCTCTATCTCTCTCTGTCTCAAAATAAATATATAAACATTAAACAAAAGAGAGACACCCATACCACGTCACATTATAATTAAGTTGTCTAAAATTAAAGACAAGGAGATAATCTTAAAACCAGCAAAACAAAAACAACTTGTTATTTACAAGTGAATAGAATGCTTATTATCAAAAAGACAAGAAATAACAAGTGCTGGCAAGGAAGTGGAGAAAAGAGAACCTTCATGCAATGATAGTAAGAGTGTAAATTGGTGTAGCCACTGTGAAAAACACTATGGAGCTTTCTGAAAAATTAAAAATAGACCTACCATATGATCCAGCAATTCTACTTCTCAGTATATACCCATATGAAATGAAAATAGGATATTAAAGAGATATTTGCATGCCCATGTTCATTGCAGCATTACTCACAATAGCTAAGATATAGAAACAACCTAATTATTCAAGAGATGAATGGATAAAGAAGACATGTTATGTACACACACGCACACACCGAATGGTATAATGTGTGTATGTTTGTGTGTGTGTGTGTATGTATATTATATGTCCAATATAATATATTACATATATTCTACATAAGATTGTTATTCAGCCAGGAGAAAGAATGAAATTTGACCATTTATTTATTTAAAAAATTTTTTTAACGTTTGTTTATTTTTGAGAAACAGAGAGAGACAGAGCAGGAGCAGGGGAGGGGCAGAGAGAGAGGGGGGCGCAGAATCTGAAGCAGGCTCCAGGCTCCTAGCTGTCAGCACAGAGCCCCAAGCAGGGCTCAAACCCACGAACCGTGAGATCATGACCTAAGCCAAAGTCGGATGCTTAATCGACTGAGGCACCCAGGTGTCCCGAAATTTGGCCATTTAAAACAACATGGATGGAACTTGAGGGCCTTATACTAAGTGAAATAAACCTGACAGGGAAAGACAAATACTGCATGGTGTCATTTGTATGTGTACTTTAAAGGATATGCCTAAGTGTAGGGTTTTATTGTTATTGTTGTTTGATGCTACTTGGTGTTCTCTGAACTTTCTGGATCTGTGGCTTGTGGTCTGACATTAATCTGGGGAAAATTCTCATTCATTATTATTACAGATACTTCATCTCTTCTTTTTTCTCTTTCTTTTCCTTCCAGTATATCTATTACATGCGTATAGTAGTTGTCCCATAGTCCTTGCACATTCTGTTAAGTCTTTGTTATTTTACGTTTTGGTTTTTGAGGATTCTATTGATATATTTTCTAACTCAGAGATTCTTTCCTCAGCTGGGTCCAGTCTATTAATAAGCCAAAGACATTCTTCTGTTACAGTATTTTTATCTCTGGCATTATGTCTTTATTTTTTTTAAATATTTATTTTTTTTTAAAGAGAGAGTAGGGCTGGGGCGAGGGGGAGAGCATGAGCAGGGGAGGGGCAGAGAGAGATGGAGACAGAGCCTGAAGCAGTCTCTAGGCTCTGAACTGTCAGCACAGAGCCTGATGCGGGGCTAGAACCCATGAGCTGTGCAATCATGACCTGAGCCAAAGTCAGATGCTTAACCAACTAAGCCACCCAGGTGGCCCTTTTTAATGTTTTCTTAGGGTTTCCATCTCTCAGCTTACATTTCCCACCTGCTATTGCATGCTATCTTCTTTAGCCATCAGAGTCCTCAGCATATTAATCATTGTTGTTTTAAATTCCTGGTCTGATAATTTCAACATCTTTGCCATTTTCAGCTCTATTATTTGCTCCATTTCTTCAAAATTATGTTGTTTTGCCTTTTGGTATGACTTGTAATTTTTTCTTGACAGCCAAACATAAAGTACTTAAGAAAAGGAACTGCTGTAAATAGGCCTTTAGTAATATGGTGATGAGGTACAGGGACAGGGGAAAAGATCTATTGTCTTATTACAATGTCTCAGACTAATAGTGAGCCTATGCCTCTGGACTGTAAAGTTCACAAATGCTTCTCAGTTTTCCCCTCCCCCTTAAGGAGGGACATAGTAGCTGGAGTGGGCTGGAATGGCCCTTTCCCAGGCCAGTCAAGTTCTGATAATACTTCAATTAACCAGTTAGTCTCCGTTTAACTAGCTTCCTCTGCAGGCAGGACTTGTTGAGTGGAACAGAGTGTTCTGATGTATTTCAAAATGGTTCCTTTCCCCCTCCCCTGCTGGAAACCCAAAGAGATTTTTCTCCCATATTTACTATGGGAACCAGAACAAGCTCCTGGAGAAAAAAATCTCACAATATTTTGGGAACTCTCCTATGACAGGTCCCCAACTTTCAGAGTTGTCTGTACCGAGCCGCCTGCAATTTGGAAAACACATTTCAGGTTTCCGCATGCTGGCACTGATTCCCATAATGCTTTCCTCTTGAATGTCTACTCCAGGAAGCCATGATTCCCTGTATTCCCCTGTGGGTATCTCCAATTTTGAGCCCTGTGTCCTCCACTCTCTTATGGTTTCAAGAAGTCTCATTGATTTCCTTTAGGCTGTTCAGCTTTTTGCTTGCTTTAATGGAGTGGTAACTTCTAAGGTCCTCACATGCAGAACCAGAAACCAGAAGTCTGTTTTGCAATTTCTTACAAAATTAAACATACTCTCACCATACAGTCCAGCTGTTGTGCTCTTTGGTATTTACTTAAACTTGTTGAAGACATATATTCACACAAAAAACTACACACAGATGCTTATTGCAGACATTCATAATTGTCAAAACTTTCAAGCAACCGAGATGTCCTTCACGGATACACAAACTGTGGTATATCCAGACAACAAAATGTTAGTCAGTATTTTAAAAGAAGAGAGCTAGTGAGCCATGAAAAGACACAGAGGAGGTTTAAATGCGTATGACTAAGTCAAAGAAACCAATCTGAAAAGGCTACCTATTATATGATTCCAATTATAAGACATTCTAGAAAAGGCAAAACTATGGAGAGAGAAAAAACACCAGCAGTCACCATAGGTTAGGAGGAGAGGAGAGATGAACCAAAGATTTTTAGGGCTGTGGAACTTACTCTGTAGAATGCTATAATGCTGGGTGCATGTCATTATATATTTGTCAGAACCCATAAAACGCACAGTACCAACAGTAAACTCTAATGTAAAATATGGACCTTTAATCATAATAATGTGTCAGCATAGGCTAATTGATTATAATTAATGCACCACTCTGGTAAAAGCAGTATGATGGTGGCAAGGCTGTGCATATATTTGGCGGGGGGGAGGGTAGTAAGTAGGAATTCACTGTACTTTCTACTACATTTTGCTGTGAAACTAAAACTGCTCTTTAAAAAAAGGTCTATTTTTTAAAAAAGAAAGAGAAGGATCACTCAGAGGGTGAATCCAAAAGCCACAGAAGATTATTTCCAGGATTTGAAACCTCATGGAGTTGATCCAATTGGCTTTCAAAATTTATTGGAACCAGTTATTCTTTTTTTCCTTTCATTTTCTTCCTCTATTTTAGAATGGAAAAGCTGGTGCCTTGGTGTCTCTGTCAGTTAAGCATTCACTCAGGTCATGATCTCACAGCTCATGGGTTTGAGCCCTGCGTCGGGCTCTGTGCTGACAGCTCAGAGCCTGGAGCCTGCTTCAGATTCTGTGTCTCCCTCTATCTCTGCCCTCCCCTTCTCTCCCCACTCTCTTCCTGTGTCTCTTGCTATCAAAAATAAGTAAAGATTAAAAAAATTTTTGGAATGGGAAAGTTGGTAACTGTTGTCCCATGCCTGTCCCACCAATGTGTTGTGGAAGCAGTTAACTTGCTATCTAGTTTCATGTGTCCACAAATGGAGTGGAATTTTGTCAGGACACATAAATCATAACCAGAGTCTCAACTATACCTGACTTTAATGTCTTTCACATGTGGGATGTGCATGAATCCATAGGGCAGATTGTGACACCCTAAATAATGCCCCACTTAGTTCACACCCTAATCCACAAAACCCATGAATATTACTTTATATGGTAAAGGAAACTTTCCAGATATAATGTAGTTAATGATCTTGAGATAAAAAGAATTTCCTGTATTATCTCTAAGGGCTGGATACAATAACTAGGGTCCTTTTGAGAAGGATGCAAGAGGAATCAGAATCACAGCAGAGATCATATGATATGCAGATCATATGATAAGCAGGTATTGAAGTCATGCATTTTGAAGATGGGGGAAGTGGATTGTGATGGCTAATTTTATATCTCAGCTTGGCTCAGCTACTGTGCCCAAATGACTGGTCAAACACTAGTCCAGATGTTGCTATGAAGATATTCTTTAGATGGGATTAAGATTTAAATCATTAAAAAAAAAGATTTTAATCAGTTAGACTTTGCGTCAAGTAGATAACTTAGGTAGACCTCAACCAAACTGTTGACGGTCAAAAGACTGAAGTCTGAAAGGGAGAAGAAATTCTGCCTCTAGATTGCCTTCAGACATGATAACATGACCTCAACTCTTCCCCAGGATTTCAGTCTTTCAACCTGTTCTGAAAATTTCAAACTTGTCAGCCTCCAGAATTCCATGAGCCAATTCTGTAAAATAAATCTCCGCCCTCTCTCTGTCTCTCTATTAGATAGATGATAGATAGATAGATAGATAGATAGATAAAAATAGATATAGATATATTGATCTCCAGATCTTCTTTGACTTATGATGGGGCTATATCCTAATGAACCAATCATAAATTGAAAATATTGCAAGTTGAAAATGTATTTGATACATCTAGTTTACTAAATTTCATCATGTAGCCTAGTCTACCTTAAATGTGCTCAGAACACTTGCATGAGCCTACAATTGGGCAAAATCATCTCATGCAAAGCTATTTAGTAATAGAATGTTGAATATCTCATGTAATTATTGAATACTGTACAGAAGGTGAAATACAAAATGGTTGTAAGTGTATCAGTTGTTTACCCTCATGATCAAGAGACTGAATGGAAGCTATAGCCCCATTGCAGGTAGCCATGCGGTAGCTGAGCATCATGGGAGAATATTGTACTTCACATGGCTAGCCCAGGAAAAGATCAATTCAAGTATGGATTCTACTGAATGCATATCATACACCATTGTAAAGCTGAAAAATCCAAAGTCAAACCATCATTAGTCAGGGATCAAAGATGTACAGGTATGATGATGTGTTCATAAACACTGAATCTATCTCTTTGTAGAGCTCTAATAAAGGGACATAAACCAAAAATATAGGTGGCCTTTAGAAGCTGGAAAAAAAAAACAAGGAAACATATTCTCTTCTCCAGCTTCTGGAAGGAACTGGAGTTGGCTGTGTTGACACGTTTGAATTTAGTATAGTGAATCTAATTTTGTGCTTCTGGTCACCAGAACTGTAAAAGAATACATTAGTGGTATTTTAAACCACCAACTTTGTGATAATCTGTGAAAGCAGCCATAAGAAACTAATACAGGACCTTATCCCCATTTAATTAGTAAAATATTCCTGTTTTAACATATGTTTTTTAGGTAATACCTTCCCTCTTGTTTAAATGACAAGTGTAGCTGACTCACCTTATGTCTCACTTCACATTATTTCAATGCCTGTTTTACTCATTTTTATGGTGCCAACCTACTGTGTGCGAGTGTTATCTATGGCACCTCACATCAGCTGTATGGAATAACATCACTTTTCTTCCAGAGCTTCTCTGTCACTATGCTGTGGGACAATGGCGAGAAAATTGTCAGTCATTCTGGCATGGAGAAAATCTCAATCCCTATGTGGCTCCTTTTAACCAATGAGGGATGGAAGCCAATGGATACTTCCTTTTCCTGAAACTCAGGGGCAATACACAAATATCTTCTACGTGGTTCCTCTAAGGTATCTAGCAAGACAGATTTCTGGTTTCGTACTGTGATTAGTATAATAGCTTACTCTTAGATTGGCATTCTTTCTTCCCTTTTATACCCTACCTACTCCCCTTCTTATCTCATAGGATCACTTTCAAAAATAAATAATCTGCATGGAGACCCATATTTCACACCTGTGGGACAAACTGGCTTAAATTGGCTGGTAACGGAAAAGACCCTGGAAGTCACACCATCAGAACAGGTTTCTAAAACTAGAACACTCACCAGATAGCTGTAAGGAGTGTGTTGTTGGTGGTGAAACTGTGATAACCCTTGCATTGTAGTCATTAAGAATCTCACCAATGATAGGTCGGAATAAGGTGCACACAGAAAGTGAAACTTTCATTTCCGAAGTAGCTTTACAAGTTGACATTTAAATTATGTAGGGCAGGGTGCCTGAGTGGTTCAGTAGGTTGAGCATCTGACTCTTAATTTTGGCTCAGGTCATGATCTCACAGTTCATGAGATTGAGCCCTGATGGGCTCTGCACTGACAGCATGGAGCCTGCTTGGGAGTCTCTCTCTCTCCCCTTTCTCTCTCTCTCTCTCTCTCTCTCTCTCTCTCTCTCTCTCTCTCTCTTTCCCTCTGTCTGCCCATCCCCTGCATATGCTCCTGTGTACTCGCTTTCTCTCTCTCTCTCAAAACAAATAAATTAAAAAAAAACATAAATAAATTATATAGGACAACAGTAATTCTAAAGATGGCGATTTTGCTGGCTTTTATTTACAGCTTCAAAAGCTTTAAAAATAAATTGATAGACTCAGGTAATTATACTTTGAAAATAAGAAACTGCACAGTAACATTAAGAAAGACCTACTTCTCTTGCAGCTACAAGGCAGAGGCCCAAGTTTTAATTAAAAAGGTAGTGCAGTTATGACTAATTCTATAAATTTGATATGTCTTTTATGCCAAAGACAAGGTGCTAATGGAAAAAGAGTGAGGTCTGCACTGGGGATATTTGATTGAATGAGCTAAAGACCTTAAACCTCTAGATTCTCCTGAGTCCTCCCACCCAGCAGAAACAATTTCTTTTCCTTGGAAACAGAAGTCTCATCTCCTGAAGTTTCTGCAAAGACACCAGAGGCAGTTGCCTTACAAGATCATGGGTTTTGTTTTTGTTTTTTATATTTGTTTGTTTATTTATTTAGTGCAAGGAGGGGAGAGGGGCAGACGGCAAGAGAGAGAAAGAGACAGAGTCTCAAGCAGGCTCTGCACATCAGCATGAAGCCTGATGCAGGGCTTGATCCTACGACCTTGTGATCATGACCTGAGCCCAAATCAAGAGTCCTACCCTCAACTGACTGAGCCACCCAGGTGCCCCTGTATTTTGTTTTTTAAATAAAAAAAATGTCTTTGTACCTATAGGTGCCTCCACAATAACAAATATAGTCATCTGGAGCAAGGAAATAAAAGCTCCCTTTCAGGAGGAGAAAGACAGGAGAGAGAGAGAATCATCAAGCAAATAGGATAAAATGCTAATTTGATGAATCTGGATAAAATGTATATCGATGCTCTTTGTACTATTTTAATTTTTGAAACTCTTTTAAGTTTGAAGTTATTTCCCTCCCCCAAAATAAGTTTGAAATACATATTTTCCAAACCGCACTCAAAAGAAATGAGGAAACACAAGGCTTTTCCTCAAGAGGCCCCCTAAATGCTGCATCCCTAAGGAGAGCAACATTTCAAGAAATATTCTTTGATTTTTTTAAACGTTATGGGAGTTTAAAATATTTTTAAGTTCACACTCAACACCCCCCAACATGCTTCAGGAATAAGTTTTAGATGATTAGTTGGATGAGTAGCTTTTTATATCTAATAAAACCACTTTCGTTAGACATGCCAGAGCAGGAGATTGTGAAATTGGTATGAGCTGGTTCAAAAGTAATCCCAGCCCTTGCTTGCATTCCAAACAAGCAACATCAAAAAGTAAACCCAGGGAGCAAGTTGTTCCATAAGTCTTTGACTCCTCTGACCCTTAGAAATAGCTGAATTCTAAAAGACAGAATAGTACCCATAAATTTAATTTTCTAAAACCTTAAAACATAAGATGCCCTGTAAGTGTCCAAAATGAATCACCTTCCTAACTAGCTAAAAATTATTAGGAATGTATCTTGCATTTTTTTTTAGTTTATGCTATATGACAAGGAAAGCAATTTTTAAAAATCTGAGATTTTATTGTTTTGCCTGATGAAATATTTTCACCCACTTCTATAATTTAATGTCCAAATTACAAATGGTTAAAATACTTCAAGTAATATATAATGTCACCTTATCAGAACCATTTCAGAGGTATGGTTCTTTGTTTCTCTAATCTGACCACTACCGGTCTGCCTCTTTACTGTAAAATCAGCATTCTCCTTCCACTGTGAAACAAAAGACGTATTTTGAACCTCTTTGTGGGAGAAATCTGATCAAGCTTGGAATGTAGAGATGAAAACATATCTCCTATGGCACAGATGATAATTCCTAGGGAAAACCTTAAAACTCTTTCTCCTTTCTCTTACTTTCCAGAAGCAGCAATTTAAAACTTAAATGCTTAATCAATTCAGATGAGTTATACCAGCAAATTAAAACTTCTAGGTTGTGCTAAAAATATCAGGTGATTCCCTACCCTGGGATAAGCAAACTACATTTGTCCATTAGGCCATAATTTCAATTCTTAAACTTTATTGTAACCCACTCACTTTACATAGAAGTAAATTGTAGTCTAGATGGGAAAAAACTTGCCCAAAGCAGAGTTGGAATTAGCATCTAGGCATCTTGTCTCTGTCTAACATTATATGTATCACACCTAGAAAACTGTTTCTATGTATTCTGGATTTACCCTCCTGATTACTTCAGCCTGAATGCAAGGAGTTCTAATTCCCTGGGCTTATGATACTTGGATAATTGTCTATGTATTGGTTTTAATGAGAAACAGGATTGTTCCCATTCGCAATCTAACTGGCTCTACAGAGTTCAAATTAGTTGTAACTTTTTGATGGTTGTTGCTTGACTTAAGCACAAATCCCTGACAAATATTGCTTTCTGTCTTAAAAAATGACTTTTGGTATTTCAAGAATAAAATCAACCATTTTCTAAGTTATTACCATATTCTGGGGGTGGTTGGGAGCAGAGCAAAGGGGCAAGGACTCACAATAGCCAGGGTAAACTCAACCAAGGCACATGGTTTCTGCTAACTGCCTGGTAGCCTCCACCATGATAACTGCCCTAAACCTCATAGGATTCATTACTTGAGGACCCCCAAACTAGTCTACATGCAACCCCAGTACTCTGAGCGCTCCTCCTCCTATTGCATGCCACCTGTAGATGGCACACAGAAGCCTCTGTAGATTATACATGCGCACAAATAGTGGGGTGAACTCTGCTGAATTGGGAGAAGGTGCATTACTCCGAACACTTTAGGGCACTGTCCTAGAGAAAATAAATGGGCAGCTGTCAGAACCAGGCTGGCTTGGTAGGGTTGAAAAAATACTTCCTCTCCAGAGGGAACAAGAGTGAAGCAGGTGTATTCATAGGAAAGATCTGAGACCTAAAGAATCCCTAGCTGGGTTGACTGCTGAAGATCTTTCCCTTCTGAAAGAGTGGGGAAGGTGGCTACTTCTTCAAAGACAACAATATTGCAAAATCAACAATGCAAGACTCTAAGGAACATGGGAAAAAAAAAGAAAGATGGCACCATCAAAAGAACATAAAAAATTACCAGTAACCAACCCCAAAGAACTGGAGATCTATGAATTGCCTGATAAAAACCAAAATAATAGTTTTAAGTTGCTTAGCAAGCTGCAAAGAACACAGATAAACAACACAGAAAAACAGTGCATGAACAAAGAAGTTCAACAAAAAGAAATCACAAAAAAGAACCAAATGAATTCTGGAGCTGAAGAATATAGTGAATGAGATGAAAAATTGCAATATTGTCAACAACAACCTCTATCAAGCAGAAAGAAGAAATGGGGAACAGTGGGTATTTTCTAAGAGGGAAGTTTATAATGATAAATGCCCACACTAAGAAAAAAGATCTCAAATAAACAACCTAACTATATACTTCAAAGAACTACAAAAAAGAAAAACTAAGCCCAGAGTTAGCTGAAAGAAGGAACTAATAAAAATGAGAGCCAAACAAATGAAATAGACCAGAAAAACAACAGAAAATAACTAAGTTGTTTTTTTTTAAATTTTTTTTTCAACGTTTATTTATTTTTGGGACAGAGAGAGACAGAGCATGAACGGGGGAGGGGCAGAGAGAGAGGGAGACACAGAATCGGAAACAGGCTCCAGGCTCTGAGCCATCAGCCCAGAGCCTGACGTGGGGCTCAGACTCACGGACCGCGAGATCGTGACCTGGCTGAAGCCGGGCGCTTAACCGACTGCGCCACCCAGGCGCCCCCTAAGTTGTTTTTTTAAAGATAGAGGAAATTGACAACCCTTTACCTACCTGAATTGAGGAAAAAAGAAAAACATTCAAATAAAATCATTAATGTTAAAGGAGACATTACCTTTGATAGCACAGAAATTTAAACGGTTATGTAGATGACTATGAACAATCATACATATGCCAATGAATTGGGCAACCTAGAAGAAATGGATACATTCCTAGAAAATTACAATTTACCAACCCTGAATCATGAAAAAACAGAAAATCTGAATAGCCAAAAAACAAGTAAGGATATTGAACCAGCAATCATAAACCTCTCAGCAAGGAAAAGCCCATGGCTTCACTTGTGAATTCTACCAAACATTGAAAAAAGAATTAACATTAATCTATCTCAAGCTCTTCCAAAAAAACTTGAAAGGAGAGAACACTTTAGTATTGAAAAACTCATGTTCTGAGGTTGTACTCTTCCAAGGAGAATTTGTGTTTTCTTCTGCAAGGCGACTGGGGGCATTTTCAATCTGGGATCTTGTTAAATAAAATTGGACCATATAGGTGTGTAACTGAGTCGCATAATCACATGAGAACCAACTCATGAATTTTTTACATTTTTTTTTCCTGTATCAACACTCAAGGCATAAAAGAGCAAGTTTTTTTTTTTCTACCACTTTCTGAATATTGACACTTGTGTCTCACCCACTCTTTCATTAAAGTTATGATCATTTGTAGTCCTAGCCTTATATTAGCGTTCCCTATTTGAGGGTCCACCTCAGCAAGCCCTAGAATTCATGTCACGTCTCCATCACTCCATGCAATCCTCAAAATGGCAGATCAAATATCTTTGGATGCAAGTTGCCTCCTGAGCTTTCTTATCTCCCATGATTCCTGCCTTGACTTTGGTTTGGGCCTTTGATAATGTCTTACCTTATTGCAAGTCTACCCAAAATGTGCATTTTAAAAACCATTGTTTATAAATTTTTATTTTATTAGGAGGATCCTTAAAGTGCATCTTAAATAAAGTGCTCATAAATAAAATAACAAATTGTTCTAACCCAAGATTAACTGAACGTTAAACTATTCATTGATTCAACAAAGGTTTATTGAATTTTTCACATCCTACCTCATACCGTTAAAGGCAATGGTGATTCAGAAGTGAATAAAAACAAGTCCCAAACTTCATGACTCTCAAAGACTAATTAATGAATAGACCACATATAATGTATGAGTAAGTATGAGGGTTTCTCTTTCCAGATCATTTCTACCTAGATCTGTCTATTGTAAACTTTGCATGGACCCTGATGGGAAGAAGGAGGGATAGTGAAATGGTGAGGGAGCTGAATGTGATAGCTTTATTAAAAAGAAAAAAAATGGGGTGCCTGGGTGGCTCAGTCGGCTGATAACTTTTATTTACCTGAGTGATAACTTCAGCTCAAGAAATTCCACCTCCTCATTTTACAAACGTGAAAAATACCAAAAAGCTGACATAATTTCTTGTAATTTTCTTTTCTAATTCAGCTTCCAACAATTGTGGTTCACTTTCTGGAAATAAAGACTTTTGTTCCTCCATCAGCTGAATCCTATGTTTCTACAATATACTCGCATTTGACAGATACTGAGTCTTTTGTAAATTATGAAAATATTAACAGCCCTTATTGGTCATATGCTTAAATTATTCATAACATTTTCTACATGAGTTTTGATGGAATGTAATTCATTTCTTAAAGCTATTTTAACTTTCTATTTCTTCATTATCCAAATACCTTAATTTATCTTCTTTTTAAAAGGGATATAATGCAGTTACATATATTACTCTCCCAATGTCTATTTGAATTTAGCTCTATTTTCACTGAGATATTTTATAAAAATGTAATTCAATCACATTCACTAGTTATAATTTAAGGTATAAATGGAAATAAAATACTATATTTAATATGTATGTTTATTTAGTTTTAAATAGTGTTGAGTCAGCAGAGTAGCCATCATAGAGCTGGTTTTACTTTTTATATAAAATTTAAAAGAAAAATCTCATCCTCACTTGCCTTATCGAGTCAATACTTAATTACTGACAACTAGGGGTGCCTGGGTGGCTCAGTCAGTTAAGCATCTGACTTTGGCTCAGGTTATGATCTCGCTGGGTTTGTGAGTTTGAGCCCTGCATCGGGCTCTGTGCTAATAGCTCAGAGCCTGGAGCCTCCTTCAGATTCTATGTCTCCTCCTCCCATGCCCCTCCCATGCTCATGCTCTGTCTCTCTCTGTCTCTCAATAATAAATAAACGTTAAAAAATGTTTTAATTACTGACTAGTATTAGTGATGTAAATATGCATATTAGGCAATATATCTCATTTCTAGCCGTTTACCCGCTAATGCAGATGACAGATAATCATAATGCAATATGATAAGTACCATAATAGTAATCTATAAAGTCATCAAGTGAAGATGAGGTTGACTCACTTAGTGGTGGGTGGTATGGATAAGTCTCAGGATGCTTCAAAATGCATGCGACCATTGCATTGAGACTGTAAAAAAAGAAAAGAAAAGAAAATAATAAAGATTTTCTAAGGTGTTTGGAAAATAGTATCACAATGATGAGACAGAAGAGACAACAGTGTAGAGAGTTTTTAGTGTCACACTAAAGACTTTTAAGTTTATTCTGTGTAGAAAGGGCGGTGAGATTTAATGAATGTCAGGCAGAATAGATACCATGTGCAAAGTTATGAATGTTTAGAAACTTGCAGGCACCAAGTTCTACGTGAATAGATAATGAGGTATTTATGGAGATTTCTATGTATGTGAGTCTTGAGGAATAAGCATGAGTCAATTTAAAGAGGGTATTGCCTGACTTGCTAAGAGTGTGATATTTGCTCCACAGAAATTGTGAGCCAAAGAATCCTCTTACAAAGTGGGATTGACATGATAATAATCATTGTTAGCTGAATGCACATGATGTGCCAAGATACCCCCACCCTGCTCATTTGATTTCAATGTGATTGTGATAGAATATTCTCTTTACTTCCTGTGCTCCCCACTCAGAATGTGTCTCAAAGACTCCCTGCTGGGCTTTTTTGAAAGCTGCTCTGCCTTGTTCAGACAAGATCTCTAAGTTTAGGGGAACTAATACCACTGAAGGAAACCCCAACAAATAGGAAGGGTGAATCAATCCCCCTGGACTTTCATCCACTCTAAGGGCAATTCTGAGGTATATTCAGCATAGTTTTTTATTTGAGCCTAGAAGAATTAAGCCCTGATTCCCCATAATGGTAACTGGCTTTTCCTCCTTCTTTGTCTCACTTTTTCCACTCCTTCACCTCTGATTTCTGGGATTACAGATGCTTGCCTTGAGGTTTGCCTGGAGACTAGATGATCTTATCTGAGGTGGGGATCTTTTGAAATGATGCTGTTTCTTCTTCAGATCTGTCCCTGTCTCTCCTGATTGCCCATAGACCAATAACTAGGGTCAGATTTCAGAATAGGCTGAGAAGGAAAAACAGTCTGTGCTCAGACAGTGGATCAAAATTGTTTCAAGTTCTAGCTAATCTATATGAGAGGGAACCGAAAGAACTTATGAGGCCCCTGAGACTGGTGGGTCAGTGTGGAAGTGTTGAATATAAGGCACCATAACATAATATTGATATAGAAGAACTCTGCCATGACTCAAGATTTAACATTATGGCAAGGACATTTAGAGTTGGTCCTAAAACATTGCTGGAATGGTTCTTTAGGTCTTGGACACAATAAACATGGCAAACAGTACATGAACTGAGATGCAAGAACTGTTTTATCAGCATGTTGTGAAAGGAATCAGAAGGCATAGGGAGGTAGGCAAGTTAGAATGGGTTTAATCTGTGAGAGTAGAGAACCAATCACTCACCCTGTGTTACTTGAGAAGGCCCAAATTATACTCTCTTCACTAAGAAGGCATTGAATGCATATGTGAGGGGACTGCTGGCTTTATTGAGAATGTTAGTGCTGACTGTTCTCTGTAAGCCATGGTTGACTATAAGAGATGGTGATGGAGCTGGGATCTTTAGTTTTGTAGCAGTAAGTCACACACAGAGAACTGAGACACGGAGGTTCTTCTTTCCAGGAAGCAGTTTTATTGGTGCAGGAATGGGCTCAGTGGGCTAAGACCCAAAAAGCTGAGTCCTGAGCACAGTGGGGGGTTGCCTTTTGTATAATTTTTGCTCCTTTGCCTTCCATATATGGTAACATACAGTATGAATGGACGGTTTATGTTACAGGGTCATGAGTAATGTTGTGAACACACACATAGCCAGGTTGCCTTTCCTCGTCTTGAGGTTTTCACCACAATCCTTAGGGAGGGACTCTACCACAGTTTCAATGGGCATACTTGGTTGTGGGAAAATAGGAGAGGCCAGATGTTGGCACTTAATGATCAGAGGCAACCTGGAAAAATCTATAAGGTTGGTGTGGCAACCAGGGTTTCTAGAACATTAGGGATCTGAGATGGTACCTAGTTGACCATAATGATTCCAAGAATGAGATAGGGGCTATAATTGTATAACCAGAAAAAAAAGTTAAATGGCGAGCAGAAAGCTTATGTCAGCAACTGCAAAGGGAAATAGTGATCCCTTATCCAGTTTCTTTACATGAGACAATTCTTAGACCCAGAGCCTATCCATTGAAAATGAGGCTGAGTCCTGTGGAGAAAGAACAATTCAATACCAACACACGTGTATAAAATACAATATTTCCCTCATTCTTCCCCAAAGGAACCAACAGCCATTTATAAGAATAAAACAATTCATTGGGATAAAAAGGAAATACCCATATTAATAAATCTGAACTGACACTGGATCTAAAATATGGGTTCTAGAATGCATCGTGCCCCTCCCCCTCCCTTCTTGTTAGGATGAGGACCCGTGGAAGCCAGGTGATAAATGGAATTACGGTCCAAATACATCTTACTACGTGTGCAACAGGTCTTTGGATATATAACTCTGGTCATTTCCTTAATCCCAATACATATTTATATGAACATATTTAAAAGTAGACAGAACCCTCATATTGATTATTTTGACTATGGATAATAAGTAATATTATGATCTCTTAAAAATATGATAAATCATCATTCCCATGAGCGCATTGCTTCAGCTCTTAGTTTCATAGGCATTTTTGGGCAGATGTAAAATCACAACTAGAATGCAGGATATCCATTGAGGCTGCAGCCTTTATTTAAATTCCCTCAGGGTTCATCTTAAAGCTGATGGTTTCAGCTGATATTTTGGATTTGCTTCACATTGTTAACTGCTTTAATATAGATTGGAAAAGCCAACTTCACATCCTTTTGCTTGTGAGCGGGATAAATTCCCCAAGACAAAAAACAAGGATGACTGACCTTACTCAGCTTTTGTGCTTTTATTTATTGAGGAAGTCTAAAGTGCCATGAGATTGAGTAAGTCAAATAAATAGATTGGGGTTGGCGCTCTGGGTAATTTGTTTGTTTCTCTTTGTTTGGTCCCTTTTCCAAGTACAGCCAATCCTATTGCCATGCAGACAAACATGACCGTTTGCTGGTAAATTATCACTTTTTGGAAACTGAGCTAACACACTAGTGCCTCATTTAAACAAAAAAAAAAAAATGAAAGCAAAACCTAATGTAAATACCTAACAGCCCACTCCTATTTGTGTTTCGGTTGGGTGGTTTAAATGGCTTATGAATTTTGTTTTCCTCACATATAAAATCAGCTTATTCTCTTAGCTTTCAACTGAAAACTCAAAACTATTCTTTTGAACACAAACAGAACAATTTTGAATCTCTTGCCACAGATTTTTGGAAAACACTTATGTTCATAATGATCATTAACCCATACATTAACCCATTGCCAAGCATTTCTGTGGATGGCACAGTGAGTAAAACGAAACACATATGGGCTTTGTTCAGCAAAATTCAGGCACCTGTTGAACTCCTACTAGACTCTAGGACTTATGTGAGGAAAGGGGGATAAACCTCTTGATCTAGGGAAAGAGCATAAACCTAGTGACTTGCATAAAGTTGCTTACTAAGTAATGGAGAAAAGAAAGCAGCATCATTTATTATCACTTGAACCTGCTAGGTGACATAAGAGATGAAGTGCCATAAAGTTCTCTGCATGAGAATGAGCACCTTTTATTGGGGAAGATTTTGTGAGCTCAGTTGAACAGGTTTGAATGATGAAAAACAAATGAGGAAGAGGAAGTGAGGCCTGATAACAGATAAGTGATCTTCTTTCCAAGTGAATCAAATGCACTAATGAATTTTAAAAGGCGTATGTTTTAGTCTATGGTAAGGTGAATATTACCCTTTACAGCAATTATTTTTATAACTAAATTAGGTCATCCATAAAGGCTTGATTTTTCAGGGACACTGGAAGCATACATCACTGTAAAATCTCTGGGGAAGCCTGACCTGATACCGCATATAATTGAGACATTCCTGCTTCCTTCAGGGAGTAAATCCGTTGATTTTCAACTATTTTATTCACCTCTAATTTAAGTGTCCTCTTTCTAAATGGTAATTTGACCCAGAACATCTCTGAAACGTCTGAGACATTTAGCAATTCCTCAAGGGGCCGTTACACCTGTGAGTCATGATGAATTCAGAAGGTAGAACAAGTTAATGACTTTGGGAAAAAAAATTGTATTTGATGTGGTAGGATTCACTTCCAGGAAATCACTTAGCATAAACTCTAAAGGTCAGCAGGATGGAAGGTACCAACATGCTTGCCTCCCACCATTTCCTTTGGGGTCCAATAAAGGAACATTTTTGAATACTTATCAGAAGAGACACTTTTACAAACTAACATCAGAACAGCAGCATGAGACTGTTAACAGAGGACTGACGTAAGAATTTAGAGGCCCCACAGTTCTGAAAGTGTTACCTTATCATGCATGTGATCCTTTCATACTTTTAAAAGTAAGAATTAAGAGGCAGGCGCGGTTCTAGTTTATTGGCTTGAAAATTTTGGAAGCTACTCCCTGGTAGTGAACTGGGCAAAGCCAGATCACAATTCAAATTGCATTAGCAATAAAGTTGAGAGGATCAGAACAGATCACTTGGCCACAACCCAGTGTCCAAGATAGTGTGGAAAGAAATGGAGTGTATTAATAAGTAACATAGTTTGAGGTTTTGTATTAAATTTGAGGCTCTGTTTGAAAGTTATGAACCAGCAGCTGTTTGCAAAAATCATAGGCCTAGCAGGGAATTTAACTGAATGAGACTATAAAGTTTTTTTGTTTTGTTTTGTTTTGTTTTAAATAGAGTGATGTTCTGGTTCAAATGATAATAGGTTGCTTTTATTTATTTATTTATTTAAATGTATACTTATTTTGAGAGAGAGAGAGAGAACGCGGTGCGTGCGGGTGGGGGAGGGGCAGAGAGAGAGAGACACAGAATCTGAAACAGGCTCCAGCTCTGAGCAATCAGCACAGAGCCCAACGGGGAGCTCAAACCCACAAACCCACGAACCCACGAACTGTGGGATCATGACCTGAGTAGAAGTCCAATGCTCAACGGACTGAGCCACCCAGGCGCCCTGTATATGTTGATTATATTTAAATGGAAGCCTAGAAAATTGATTCAGAAACTGGAAATATCAGTGTTGGATAAAGCTTTTAAAAATATCTGATTGACATACTTGTATTTATTTATTTATTTATTTATTTATTTATTTATTTAGAGAGCAAGCATGCATGGGAATAGGAGGGAGGCGCAGAAGGAGAGAGAAAGAATCTTCAACAGGCTCCACACTCTGTGCAGAGTCCAACAAGGGGCTGGATCCCAGGACCCTGGGATCCTGACCTGAGCCAAAATCAAGGATCAGATGCTCAACCAACTGAGCCACCCAGGCGCCCTGACACACTTATTTTACAGATGGAGAAACTGAGGCCCTACAGATATTTGGCTAAGGGTGTATGTGTATGTCTATATATATATACAGAGAGAGAAAGAAGATTCATTTTCAAAATACATCATAGGGAATTAAGAATAAGAATCGTGAATTAAAGTACATCATAATCTTTTACAGGGAAATAAGTAAGGCTCAGTCATGCCATGTGGCATAGCTGTCCCAGGAAATAACAGAGTTGTCTAGGACAGACTGTCTTCCCCCCGAATCCCCTGGGCAAGTGTTATCCTCCACTTTCCCCTCTAATGGGTTAAACAGCTGAACTTTGATTGGACTTGACTCTACTGTAAATCTTCTCTGAACTTTTAATCAAACGTCAACAAACATTTTATAAATTTCAGCTTCAAAGAAATATCAAATTTATGAAAATATTCCAAGTACACTTCTAGTGACAAACACCAGTCACAAATGCCATCTGCATGTATGTATGATAATAGAAGAAAAAAAACAGACAACAAAGATAAAAACCACAATGAGAACAGGGGTTAGCCTTAAGTAATGGAAATTACATCACATCTATATTATTTCTTCCTTTAAAAATTAACTGCATATTATAAGTTTACTCTGAAAGTACAGTGTTCTACAAGTATAGTGTGTATGTGTGTGTGTGTGTGTGTGTGCATGTTTGAAAAAATAAAGAACTCAGAATGTTTTTTTAGAAAAGCTACTATTCTCAGCATTGAATTTCATGTGGTACTCTGCTATCTTCAGCTCAGCCTCTCTTGGGAGACTCAGTCTGTTCACTAGCCATAATAGCAGAAATTATCAGGAGAAACCTTAACCCGGCATACATAGACCTGACAAATGCAAAAGGTCTAGAATTTAGCTGCAGACAACTCAGAGAGGCTAGCTCTCTGGTTTGAATATTATTGAGTAGAAATGTTTGTCTTCCTGGTTTGGAATTGAATATGCAAATTTATTGTAAAATGTGAAGTGTTAGGTAAATTCCAGGGATTGTTAGTGTATTAGCTCTTCTAAAGTTATCTGTGTTTTAGAAAGAATTCCTGCAGTTGTAATGACCTTACTTCAAAGGACTGACAGATCCACAAATGATGAGCTCAGTGGCAAGGCTAGAGTAGCAAAATTTTTGCAACTGGACTTTGAGTAGTAAACTGAGAATTGAACTTCACTATATAGAGTAGAAAAATTCTAATTTTAGAGGGACAATGCAGGGAAGCTTCATAACTATGGTACTGAGGATTGTTTTGCAGCCTGATTAGGATTTTACCTGGCATCAATGAGGAAAGACCTCCCAAAAGAAAACGATAGCATGTGCAAGATGCCAGATGTTTGAAGGGTCTGATATATTTGAGGTGGGAAGAGTGGTTCCAGATAGGCCTAGAGATAGAAGTTGAGGTAAAAAGAATAAAGAGGCTCATTTGCTGAGGTGTTTGGATTTTATCTTATAAGCACTGGGTATCAAAAAAAGTTTTTATGCATCAGAAAAAAAGATCGAATCTGCATTTTAGGAAGCTAGCTTTGGTGAAATAGCAGAAGGCAGAGTGGGGAAAAATATCTAAAATTCAATGTAATGTTCTTTTGCAGAAATTCTGAAATAGTAATTTTTTTCAAGCAAATCAATGAAAGTAAAAATATGATATAATCAGATTGTGTGCTCTTTGGTACAAACCTCTTTGAATTAGGATGTAGAGGCTGTGAAAAGCATGCAAATGACCTTGAATCTTCTAGTTTGGAAACAAGTGGATTATACACGTTATTCAAGATTAAGACAACTTGATTGATGATGGTCAACAATGAAATTTGCACTACTACATTTCCTGGTTTTTTAAATCACTTTTTATTTATTCATTTCTGTAATATGCTACCTACCAACAGACCTGTAGGGCTGTAGGTATTTCTCTGCCCTTAGCAGACTTTTAACCCACTTGCAATGATGGATGTGGATACAGTGACACAAGACAAATGCAATGAGATTATGAGATGGGTATAAAATACAACATAATCCAAGGAGAAAGGCATTGATTCTCACTGCTTATGAAGGTCTGTATAATTAAACTGTGAGCGGCTTGAGGTCAGGAACTGTGTGTTATTCATCTTTAAATTTTGAACCTAGCCCAGTGTCTGACACCTAGTTGACATTCAGACAATATTTATTTATTTATTTTAATATATGAAATTTATTGTCAAATTGGTTTCAATACAACACCCAGTGCTCATTCCAAAAGATGCCCTCCTCAATGCCCATCACTCACCCTCCCCTCCCAGACAATATTTATTAATTGGAATTATTTGTAAATAGATTAACAGAGAGGCTTGTTGTACATAAAACTTCCAGTTTGGAATACTTGTTAATCTCAATTAGTTTTCTCACAGTCTAATAGAGAAACTAGGTAAGTGAAAACAAATTGTTTTTGAAAAAAAAATGCATAGTAAAAATGTGTTGGCAAAAATAATTCAGGAAAAACATAGTTTTTCATGGACTATTTTCTGTGAAATGGAGATTTGGTTTGACTGGGCACACCTCTAGGGCCTTCTCAAGTGTTCTGAGTCAGAGTTTTGGGGGGCAGGCTGCTGCCCCCCATTTATTTTTTTTCACAGCTGATCCTGATATATGTCACCTAGTTGAAAACTAGTGTTCAGTGTAACAACTTGCTATGTGAGACAGAATCATTTTCCCATTAAAACAAACAAATACAAAGGTTACAGTCACTGCCTACCTGGCCAGTTATTGTCTAGGGCAGGTCTTCTTAAATTCTGATGCTGCTGCCTCTCATTGACTTTAGACAAGCAATCACATACTTGAGAGTTTTTCGTATAAAGGCAAACTCCATACCTCATCATGCCATGTATAATTTTAATAAGATTTAATTAGCTCATATGAAAAATACTCCAAAGAATTTGATGAGATTAGAGCATTTTATTTTTTTAAATGAGATACCCTCAGGAAAATGAGATAATTTTGTTTACCAGTCATTAGCTGGACTTTTTTCCCCTTTATATCTTTAAGCTGTCTGTAAGTTTTTTTTCTTTTTTTTTTTTTTGAGCTGAATCATAGCTCATAAATACATACCACAAACTCCAGTGTATGTACCTGTCAGCATTGCTTACTCCTGTCAAGGCACCTCTGTTGGCTCTAACCACGAATCCTGGAGTGACCACACACCAGCAGCTACTTTCCAGGCTAATCTCCAGAAGAAAGTTGGAAAGAATCAGTTCCTGAACGAATACTTTCAATACCCCTAGTTATTTTGGCATGCTTTTCTTCTCAGTGGACTTGAAAATAAAGTCACCCATTTCAGTTGTGAAGGTCACTCATGAAGACAGGCTGCCAAATTCCTCTATCGTGATGATGTGATTGTGAGGATATCCAGTCAAGCAATGGAATGAATGATGCTCTCTGGTTGTACATGGTTCAGAAGCATGGGGATTTGAACAAGCTGGGCTGTGAAATTATTGGTCCTGGAATTCTATGCCTCAACTTTAATTCTTAAAATAATGGGATTTCTGAGCACTTCAGATTCCTAGCTAAGCTCCCGTTAAAAACCATGTTTTCGCTGGGCTAGATTCTCCTTTTCAATGGAAAACAGTTTCCATCCAAACAAGAAATGGAACTCTCTCCACGTATATACCTGTATTTCTTCTCTACTTCTCCCATCCCACTAGGTGTACATTTGTTCTGATTCACTCTTGATATCCTTTGCATAGAAAAAGGAATTGCTTCACCCTACTTCACATCATCCCCAAGAAAAGATATAGGTAAAATATATATCCCATGATGTAATAAGCCACATTTCTTAGAAAAAATGATTTCATCGGTTAAGAAAAGGGAGGATGGAAATATCTGGAAATATGATATCAACATTATCAAAATTACTATTATCATTATAAAGATAGTGGTAACAGTTGTGACAGTATTATTAATTTTTAGCAAAGTGAATATTCTGTAGTCAGATGAATGATCCCTCCTTATTAAGGCAAATCTTGGTTGGAGGCCCAAGTTTAAGAGTAAGCCCACACAGTTTTGAAGCTACCTTAATTTCAGAACTGCTGGTATTTTACTTAGAACACTGTATATCTATTTAAGGACAAATACCTAACAGATTTGCTGCATCTCCCTCAAATGTTTAGTTCATTTTCTGCCAAGTGTCATCATTATCATCCCTTGAATTTGAAAACATTTAGTAAGATATAAATATTTTAGATAAATGTTCACTTAACATTTATGAGAATTCTGTTAGGTGGCTATTAGGATCCTTATCTTACACATGGAGAACTAAGGCTCAAAGGTCACATGTAACTTGCCCATTATAACACAGTATTAAGCAATAGAGGTGGGAGTAAGACACCCAATTTCTGACTTGAGTACATTTATCAAGAATAACTTATCCAAAGCAGATAAAATTGTACAATGGGAAAATTGGTTAAATAGCATCAATCCAAATCACCCACTTTGACCTAACACCCACTCTGACACCCAAGCTGCCAAAATCATTTATTGCACAATCAACTAGATATCTCTTGAGACTCTAGAGCTCTTTACAACACAAGAGGCTATTTCAACCTTAGATTGTTTTCTTTATGAACTTGAGGTTTTCATTCCCGGGAAAGGAACTCTTAGATAGCAAAATAATGTCCTAGGATGAAAGAAAAGTAGCAGACTTGGAACTACAGGTAGGAGTAAGAATGAAAAACTATTGTTTTCAGGAATTAAAGTATGTTATTGTTAGGAGACTATTATACAGATATTATTTAGTCAAGGTCACATAGAAAGCTGTCAAAAGTGCCAGGACTTCTAGTTAGATATCCAGACTCAGTATAGTGGTCTTTCCACTGTCCTGGTATATAACCGCACTCTCCATATTACACTGATGCATAGCCTCCTGAATCCCAAGAGTTATATTTAAAATGTCCTTGCTCAGTTCAAACTAAGATGAGAAAATGAACCCTCCCAGGAAAAACTGTATTGAAATTACAATTCTTTTTGGTCATTTGAGTCGAGAAGGGGGAGTATACCTACTATTTTTATGAGAAGTCATCCTCAAAATACTAGTTCTTCACCACATGATTACTGGTGCAAATATATCATTTATTTAAAGTGCCAATGCTCCAAAGCCTTTAAGAGAAAGGACTACATGGGATCGTGCAAATGATAAGCTTGTGTTAGTTGACAATCGTTTTAGTAATTGTATCCATCATCATATTTACATTTCTGTAATTAGTTGAAGATATTTACACGAAGTTATGTCTCTAATTTAATGCAGTCATTATTATCAGTCAGTAAATATTAAGCTTGAATTCCACCAGTATGTTTGGAAAGCATTTAATTTTAAAAGAATAACTTTCTACTGGAACCTTAATCTCCATTGACTAACAATTACCAAACACCCACATTCAGCAAGGAACAGGCACTGTGAAGAGTTTGGAACTTGTAGACCTCATCCTTAAATAGCTTACAATAGTGTTGAATGAAGTGAAATAATATTATAGAGCCCCATATACAGTAATAAATGGTACTACATGACATCATAATATATGACACTCCAGATGAGTGGTATGAACTGTAGGACCCCAGAAAAGGAAGAGGTTGCTATTGACCAAAGAGGAAGACTTTGGCAATGTGAGAATATATCGTTTTTTAAAATTAAAACAAAGTCTACTCCATATAGCGATATTTTATCCGTGAGAATAAATCTAAGATTTAAGTGAAGACTTGAACTGAGGGCTCAGACTCCTACTTTAGTCTCTTCACATAACACTTAAGGTCTTATGAGCTGTAAGTTTAGGAAAGCTTTTAGGATCTTATTTTTTTAAAGGTCTACTCTCTTCTCTACTTTTCTCTCAATATTATTTTGTGTCTCCAGAAAGGAATAATATTTCTTCCACTATACTACATCTGGTTTATAGGGAATATTTGAGGACCATAAAATATTTGAATTGAAGTTTGGACTCATTAGCATTCATTCCTTCATGTCACACCATCAATTTCTCACCTAAGAAAGCAAGGAGCTGAGCACTTTAATGCCGGCATTGCTCTCCAAAAAGGTTTGTCCTTTTCACTGGCTGGCCATAAGGTCAGCCATTTGTGTCTGCTTAGTGAGGAGAGAAAACCTTCAGCGATAGCTTATCTCTTACAAACTATAACAGTTCCTTAAGAAACTCAAGTAATGGGGTGCCTGGGTGGCTCACTCGGTTAAGCTTCTGACTTCAGCTCAGGTCATGATCTCGCGGTTCATGAGTTTGGGACCTGTGTTGGGCTCTGTGCTGACAGCCTGGAACCTGGAGCCTGCTTTAGATTCTGTGTCTCCCTCTCTCTCTGCCCCTCCTCTTCTTTTCTCTCTCTCTCTCTCTCTCTCTCTCTCTCTCTCAAAAATAAATAAAAACATTAAAAAAATTAAAGAAGAAGAAGAAGCTCAAGGAATGTATTGAGTCAGAGCCCCCTTGGCTCACTGCTAGTCCAAGTTACAGAAGTCATAGTGGAGAGATCTTTACTGACTCCAGAAAGATCCTTGGGGAAATTATTCTGGTCTTAGTTGGGGTGGTAGGTCCCTTAACTAAAAAGTAAGCAGTTTCATCCCCCAAAAGTAAAATTTTTAGGGACAAAGATGATCTCTGTACACTCTGCTTTTATTAGCATATGCCACAAAAGCCACAGGGCTTTCCACTAACCACAATGACCCTGTGATTAGTAAATGAGGAGCAATTGAATAAAATACAACAATTAACAGCATAGACTTTGAAATCAAGGCCCATCACTGCCACTAAGCAGTCATCAATCACTGAGAATTAACTTTCGGAGAGGCAGAAGCGGCCAATGTAGCAGTAAGAGGATGGTTTGGGACCCTAAACCAGCATTTTAGTCCCAGCTCCACCTCTTATTAGCTGAGATTTTGAGCAATTACCTAACGTTTAAGTGCTTCTATTTCTTCATCTAAAAATTGGGACTAATGGTAATATCTACTCAGTGGGTTTTATTTTGTATCAAATAAGTTGATAACTTTTATAACTAACTATAATAGCTATTATAACTAGGACCTGGTAATTAATAAATGTTGGATAAGAGTTTGTTATGATTATTATCATCAATTTTTTAACCCCTCACTTTCCTCATTTGTAAAATGGAAAGATAGATATAGTTACCTCAAAAAACTGATACTATAATTAAAGAAAATTATGTAGGTAGGACACTTAATGTAGTGCCAACATATAGTATACCCATGTATTTTATCTATTAGTATTATTATTGTTATTATATGGAGCACTGACATTATTAAAATATGGTATTTTACAGTATGACTGGTTGCCTGATGCATATGAGTGTCCTGTTAAAGAACATTCTCTTTCTGGTGATTCTCTCTTCTGCGTAGCAAAGGAGCCTGTAGTGTCTTTCAGGAGATTAAGTGTTCTTTAATAGTATAACCCAGCAGGAAAAAAAAATGTTACATTAGTCTCAAAAGATTGTCCTCACACATTTCACCTCTCCTTTTGAAAGAATGACTACCTTCAGTGACAAATTCACCAAAAGAAGTTTAATGAAACCATTAACTTGTAATGGAAATAGGTAAAGAAGTAATCCAGCAGAAAGAAAAATGTAACAACTTGGTTCATAAGAAATTCTGTTTGGATGAATCCACAGGGAAAACTCTATTTTCCCTTCAAATAATCTTTTGGCCCTGGTAAAAGATATTTGTAAGAGTAGTCTTTTGATGACTGCTACTGTTTCAGCCACCAACCTTTAGCAGTAGACTCGGTCTGGACAGAAACAAAATGGGACAGGAAGAAAAGACAAAGTACAATGTCATGGGCTACTTTCTGATGTGAAGGCCAAAGGCCATTCTTGGTACTGGAGAGATCCATATCTTGCCTTAGATAGGAAATATTCACATTCAGCTTAAGGGAAAGAAAAAAACCAAATATTGTAAGTTTGCCCACCTTGTTTAAAGAGATGACTCTTGTGCATACAGGAAATAGCAGGACAAGAAGGAAGCAATATATTTGTTCTGAAATGATTTTGTCACTTCACCAGATAGCCATCATAGCTTTCTAACAGATGATGTCAAAGAAACATAACAGTGGGTTTAGGATGTTCTAAAGGATGTTCTTACATGGTTAAATGTTCGTCTAATTCATTCAGAGATTCTTTTTTTTTTTTAATTTTTTTGGTAATCTTTATTTATTTTTGAGAGAGAGAGAGAGGGTGCAATTGGGGGGAGGAACAGAGAGAGAAGGAGACACAGACTCCAAAGGAGGCTCCAGGCTCTGAGCTGTCAGCACAAAGCTGGACACAGGGCTCAAGCTCAAGGACTGCGAGATCATGACCTGAGCCAAAGTTGGACACTTAACTGACTGAGCCACTCAGGCACCTCTCATTCAGAAATTCTTAAAACAATAACAAATAATCAGAGATCTTCTACCTTTTAAGTCTATGTAGATGAATTAATTGCTCTAATGTTATCCACTGATTGAAAAAGTTGGTAAGGAATTCTATTAGGAATATAGATTAGGCTCTGATTCTTCATAGAAACACTTCCTCATGTGTTCCATTGACACTTAAACCAATAGAGTTTTGAACTAAATATAACTATTTTCTCCAACTTAAAAGAACTGTGTTGACATTTTCAGTGAACAATTTAGGCATAAGTGAACTAGCAGCTTGTTTGTGTGTAAAAATCAAATATGGCTTTTCCAGGTAATAAATTCATACCAGTACATTGACTTGTAGTAGCTTAACAGATGGAAATTTGTCAGCATAAAGTTAATAACAGATTGAAATTGGCCAAAATGTTGAACTTCACTTAACATACTCTGTTGGGTTGAACAAAAACAAATACTAATCTTTTGATTAATTTAATTAATTCACCGGGACTATGAATTCGGTTAGTTACTAAAGCATACATAGATCCAATTTCCCTTTCCACTTCATAGTAGAAATCAGGAGATAATCTTTTTAAATAATGGAGACAGATTGTGGTAGATCCCTGGCAGCAATCTTCAGCGGACTTTTCTTTGAAAGTCGAACATACTCCAACATCAAAACCTCAGGTGGAAGAATTAGGTAGATTCAACCCTAGAATTTTAATACACATCACAAACAGAATGGAAATTTGTCTTTTTCTTTCTTTGAGGCAACTCTGGGAAATTAAGACACCTAAACACTAAACTTAAACTGCCATTATCAGCCACAGAGACACAGGTTCCCCATCTGTCCCAAAATGACACTTTAGAAGAGGAACAATTTGCTCTTTTTATTGGCTTCTCTTGGTAATATAGCTAATACTGAATTTTGAAAAGATTATTTCAACATAATATTGCTTATTGGCTATAAAGCCCTCAATCCTTTTTCCCTAGCTCTTAATCTATAACTTCTATGATTCTGATGAAAATTGGACATAAACAGGAATGTTTAAAATATTTCAAAACAAAAAGACTCAGATGACCAAACATTATTAAAAGTAATGCCTTCACTCTCCAAAACAATGTACTTACGACCACAAAGATGTGTACAAATATAGGGTTGTATCTCATGAGAGAGCAATAAATAAATCTGAGATCAAAGGAATTACTTGTGCAATTCTTTGAGTATGCAGTAGCAAAGTCATAAATCTATAGCATGCTAAGGTCCTTTAGTGTAAATGCTCACTTACCTCCTTATTTTCTCCATTGAAAAATCTCAGGGATCAGCAGTGACAGACTGAAGACCACCCAACTGAGTGTCAAGCAGTATTCATCAGTATAGAACTGAGGAGAAACCACCATATTGAACACCTTTAGAGAGAAAAATACTGATGTTTTATGTTTTCAGCAGTATATGAGTGTCCCAAAAGACAAAAAAAAAAAAAAACATAGAAAAGTGTATTTCAGATGACTGACACTTCTTAGATGAAATGGAATGAATTAGACATGAAAGTTGTTTTAACTATAAAATATCATAAGTTGAAGATCAAAAAGATTGCTTAGTTATTGCTCCTGAGCAACCCATTTCATATGGGTTACTCCTTAAGAAACATTTTGAGGGTATGAACTATTACACAGTCATGTTTGAATTCCCACAACAAGGTAGAAGTCCTGGTACATAGTTAGTGTTCAGTAAATATTTTGGATTAAACAATGCTGTTTATCTCCACATTCTATCCTTTAATACAGTATCTGACCATAATAGGTGCCTAACTGCTTAGGGGTTTTGTGTATGTAGGTGTGTGAATAAATAATGATAACATAAATAAATACCGTCTTTCAATTCCATGTGCCTCTATCATACATTCTGTGCCCAGCATTGTGGTCATCTTTGGGCATTCAGAAGATAAAACTAATCCCAAACATAAACCTTCCTTGGTTGTCAAAGCTTGCTGCATACTTTATCCTTTATACATTACTGTTCCAGATTTACCCTTTCCAGTCATTGAAATATGACAGAACTCCTGCTTGGTCTTCATCGTAAGAGGGCCTGAGCCATTTACGGGGGAGCAGGGGGAGTGCAGTAAATACTGAAGAGTAAGCAGTTCTACCACTCCCTCTTATACACAGGTTGACTTAAAGAAATGCAAAATGATATATGAGGACCAAGTGTCTACAAGCACTCGGAGACAAGTGAGACATCACGCTTGATTCACTCTGGGAGGAGTGCAAACACCAGAGCTCACGCTTGGCTTCTCAGGCATGACCGAGTGTTCTTTCATGGATTTGTTGACTTTCTGGTTGTATAGTGTAAAAGAGCAGAAGCTTCAGGTAACAAGATGACCTCCTTCCTATGGGCCCTTTCAGTAAAGCCCTCTTCACTGGGGGAGACCAAGAGGACAGTCTTGGGAAAGATACTGTCAGTGTGCATTTTTATCTTTGTCTAGTAGGATGTATCAGTTTTGAAATACTTCATTGAGAAAAGCCCAAAATACTTCACTGAGACATATTCATGAATATAATGTATCTTCATTAGTCTAATATATAATAAACACATACTGACCACTTATTATGTACTCGGCATGATGCTTTTCATTGTAATCTCTCTCTTAATCTTAACAACAATCCTATAGGATACATGATACAAGATGAAGAAAATGAGGCTTAGAGAGAAGAAATAATTTGTCCTACATTACTTATCTAGTAAGTGGTATATATGATTTCTATTTTAATTGTACTATTGAAATAGTTATTTTGAGATGGTGACCCTTCTTACTCCAGTCCTCCTTTCCAACACAAACACACACACACACACACACACACACACACACACACACACACATATATATGTACAAACACTAACACAGCACTCTTCTTTCATTACAACCAGAATGATCATCCTAAAGCAGAGATGTGGCTTTGCCCTCATTACTCTTTAAAAACAAAAACAAAAACCAAACATGTTTAGTAACCCACACTGCCACTCTTCTTCTAAATAACCATCAATGGCTTCATACTGCTCATGATGGAAAGTGCTCTCTTTAGGGGTTCCTGGGTGGCTCCATTGGTTAAGCATCTGACTTCGGCTTAGGTCACGATCTCTTGGTTTGTGAGTTCGAGCCCCATGGCGGTCTCTGTGCTGACAGTTCAGAGCCTGGAGCCTGCTTCAGATTCTGTGTCTCCCTCTCTCTCTGCCCTTGCCCTGCTTGTTCTCTCTCTCTCTCTCCCTCTCTCAAAAGTAAATAAATATTAAAACATTTTTTGTAAAAAAGAAAGTGCTCTATTTAACTGTTAAGGTGCTTCATAATCTAGCCCTGACCCCAAACCTCTCCTTTTCGTGTATTTCATGTCTCAGCCAAACCCATTTCCACAAGATATCTTCAGTAGTTTCTCACCTCAGGAATTTCGTCACATGGTTTTCTCAGTTTGAAGTACTCTTCACCTAATTCTACAACCGGCCTACAAACCCAATTTATCTTAAAGACAAATTTCCCTTCTTTTAGGACATCAGAGGACTGAGGAAAGATATAGATACCTTCCTTAAGTGTTAAAAGACAAAGATAAAACAGTGAAGTGAACACTGGAAAGTTAATAGTGATGGTCACCGTAGACAGAACAACAAAAACACTAAGACACATTTGTGTACAGACAGTAAAGCTAAGGTATCAACAAATACATTCTGATTTGAGGTAGTTTCCTGCCCATGTAAGAAATGTGTGGTGCCAGGTACGCCTGCGTGGTTCAGTAGGTTGAGCATCCAACTTCGGCCCAGGTCATGGTGTATGAGTTTGAGCCCTGCCTTGTGCTCTGCACTGATGGCATAGAGCCTGCTTGGGATCCTCTGTCCTCCTCTCTCACTGCCCTTCCCCCATTCATGTTCTCTCTCAAAAATAAAAATAAACATTTAAAAAATAAATAAATAAAATAAAAAATAAATATATATTGTCTATTCTAATGCATATATTAATCTAATAACATAATTATGATACGTATATATCATAGTAATGTTCAAACAAAATATGTGTGCTTTTAAGTTCCATCCCTGCACATTTTTTATTTGTTATTTTGACTCATTTCTTTTCAAGAGTTACTCTACAGTTCCCTAAAAGCTGAAAGATCAGAGAATTTAGATCTCATCTTTTTTCTTATACCAACTAGTTAAGGCACCCTGACCACTCACTAAAATTCTTCCTAGATAGATGAAATTGTATAATACTTGTGCATATGTCTCACATGGATTTTTGTGTGAATCAAATTGTTTAATTTATTCAACATGCTCTTACAGCAGTTACATATGTCAAGGATTTTGTGCTTAGAAAAAGTATGATTAAGATATTTCATACATTATTTAATCTCTCATAGTACAGATAACAGTAGATGTGAAAGCCTTTTGAAAACTCCAAAATGCTTCGCATGTATAAAGAATTATTATCACTAAACGTGTATAAGAAACACTTATAATACTTAAATTAACCTCTGAGGTTAATGTCATAATAACTTCCATATGCTTGTCAACAACATGTCCTTTAGGGAGGCTTCTGTAAAAAAAAGAGTCTACAGAGTAAGATTCTTTGCTTGTTGGTCTCCTTTGGCTTGGCTTTCTTAAGTTCTTACAAGTTTACTTAGTCCTAGTTTCAATAGTGAGATTTCTCCAAATGGTATAACCAGTAACATATTAATAGTAGTCAAAATCGGGACGCCTGGGTAGCTCAGCCGGTTAAGCATCTGACTTCAGCTCAGGTCATGGTCTTGCGGTTCGTGAGCTCAAGCCCCACATTGGGCTCTGTGCTAACAGTTCAGAGCCTGAAGCCTGCTTCCGATTCTGTGTCTCCCTCTCTCTCTGCCCCTTCCCTGCTTGTGCTCTGTCTCTCTCTCTCAAAAATATGTAAACATTAAAAAATTAAAAAAAAAAGTAGTCAAAATCAAGGCCTTTTAGTTTGTAAAATATTAAAATCAGTATTGCTGAGCTCCTTGGAATCATAGTTAAAATGTGATTAATTTGGATCCACTCATGACTCTCCTTAAGGATAACTGTGCATGGTTGATACTGGGAGAAGCAGAAGTCTTTAGTAGATAAGAATGAGCAAACATTGCTCTCTGAATGTCCATACAGCTGTCAATCACTGTAAATTAAAACTTAAACTTTCTCCACTGGTGTCTTCATTCAGACTTAAGTGTTAGCATCACAGCTGAGGCAATAGGCTAATCAACAGTGTTTCCTTTCCATTCATTAATACAATATTGGTTTGTGGCCATCTGGGAGTCTCTCCCTTCCTACATTTACTGGCGGTTGCATATTTAGAAAGCATTGTTTTACTTTTCACAGTTTTGAGGATGTTTCAGTTTTAGGCCCTTTCACAATAACCATTATGGGACTCATCCTTAGACATTTAATTACTATGTTTCTGTTTTCTGTACTTATGTTTCCTATAGTACTTTTAGGATACCCCTTCTCTCACAGAAACTGGTATACACTCAGGAAACATAGTTTAATTTTAATGTAGACACCTGGGTGGCTCAGTCAGTTAAGCATCTGACTTTGGCTCAGGTCATGATCTCATGGCTTGTGAGTTCGAGTCCCGCCTGGGGTGAGCACGAGCCCCGCTTCAGGTGAACATGAACCCTGCTTCCGCTGAGCCCTGTTTCTCTCTCCCTCTTATTCTCTCTCTCTGCCCCTTGTAGATTCTCTCTCTTCCTCTCTCTCACTTGCACCCTCTCTCTCTCAAAAATAAAGATTGCAGTTTTTAAAAAAATAATAAAAAAATAAAATCAATACCAAAAAAATCTTACGAAAGAAAATCTGAGCCTACTCAAGGAAGTCATCTAACTAAAAGTAAAAATTAAAAATAACATGCTTTAGGATTTCCTTTAAATTTTTGAAAATTTTTACAGAGCTTTTTGCAGTATTCAAAAATCATTTGACACTCAAGTTTTAGAACAGAGGGCCACAGCATATTGAGCCAGAGGATCTATAGGGTGTTTCCAGTCCAAACTCTGCACCTCAGAGGTAGAGGAAACCCATTGAGACTCATCTGACTTGAATAAGGGGACTCAACAACTTGGTGGCAAAGCCCAAGTCCCCTGAGGCTCATTGTCCCAATTCATTTTACTGTCTCACATCAACTGGGTTGTTTAAATCTCACTTTATAAATTCAGAAGAGCACCCTCTCATCTGATAATATGCTTCTGACATTTGTAGTTGGAATAAGAAGCAAATACACACAATGAATGATGTGACTGTTCAGATTCTCTAGATTCTTTTTCTGATTCCCTAGATATTATGTGTAGAAAACCTAAAACATCACAAGAAGCATGAAGGACCTACCTGACATGGGACATACACCAGACCTCTTGAGGAAGTGATTTAAGATAAGCTCTGAATGAGGATTATGCAGCAGCCATAGGTTGGCAGCAAACGAAGAGCATTTAGAGCTAAGAGAACAGCATAAGCAAAATCCTTAAAGCAGGAAGTCTCTAGGTACCTCCAACGATTTGAAATGAAGCCATAATGGCTGGGGCATAATGAGTGAAGTAAAAGCAGAGGTTGCAAAAATGAGTAGAGATCAGCCTATGCAGGCCTTGTGTACCACATTAAGGATTCATATTTTACTTTTTCTTTGTTGTGGACAATTTTTGAAACATTTTAAGCAGAAAACACAATGATATAAATTTTAGAAAAAATCTCTTCTAGGTTCAATATACATTATGGGTAAAAAGTGGAAAGAATGCACATGAGGCAATCAGATAGAAAGCTACTGTGATAATCTAGGAAAACATGAGTGATCAGCGACAGAAAGGTGGCAACAGAGTTAAAGAGACACGCACACAATGGGAGTTTCGTTTGAATGTAGAACCAACAGATTTAGAATACACTTCTCTGGTTAAAAGGATTGAAAATGCTCAGTTAATCAAGTAATCAAGTAGTTTTGTTACTCACTTTGAGGTGCCTTTTGTATTGATTCCTTCTTCAGCCATATATATAAGGAACTGTCAGATCCTCATAAACGAGCAGAGAAGCTGCACCTGCTCTCTGGGCCACATGTCTTTAATATAGTAGCTGTGGAGTCAGCCTCCCTTGTGTTCAAATCCTGACTTATCTACTCAACAGTTATGAGAACACGGACAACTCACAAAACCCCTTTAACGTCACCTCCAAGGGAATAAGATTAACACTTTCCATTTACCTACCACCATCTTAGTTTGATTGAGGCTTAATAAGATAATGGAGACATATCAGTGTAAAAGCATTTTGATCACACCTCCTCACCTCCAAAAGAAAATTAAATTTACACCAAAAAGATGTTTTAAGACATTAAACACACAATGACAATATTGACCAGCCTAAGGAGAGAGACTAACATCATGCCAAGAGTCCAGGTAAATCATCTTGCAGGTAATTAAGCCCCATCCAAGCATTCAGGGAATCTTAAACACAAATGCCAAGCATGGGCAGATATATGAGGGGAATCTCTAAATAAAAGAGACAAGAATAAAGAGAAAAAAACTGAAATGAACAGAGCCTATGTGAAGAGAAGTTTAGGAAAAGCTTTAATTTTCATGTTCAGAGCAATAAGAAAAAAAAACATTAGAATTTAAAAGCATGACACAGCAGAAATGAGGAAATCAACAGAATATTTAAACAGGTTTAGGAAAATGGAGGAGAAACAATTAAAAAAAATAGACAATGAGTTCAGAACGTCCAACATATATAAGTGAGAGGACTTACAGAAAAAGAGAACAGGGAGGAAAGAGGAGACGATCATACTTGTAAAATATGTTGGGAAACTTGTCCAGAAATTAGGACTTTAGATTGACATAAAATAGAAGGAAATAAATCCAAACTGAAGAAATATAAGAACTCAGGATGTAAGAAGAAAAATTTTACAAGCTTCCAGAGAGGAGGAAGATGAAGCCAGATATTAAGCATAAGACTGGGATTCAGAATGGAGTGGGACTTCTCAAGAAACAATAGTAGAAACAAGAAGAAAACTGAACATCTTTAACATTCCTAGCTAAGTAATGAAAGATCTCAATTTTTAATCCAGCCGGATCAAAGTTAAATCTGAAGATATGACAGAAATATTTTAGTTCACAAAAAAATTCCATGAGCCATTCTCAGAAAGCTTCTGATTTTGTCTTTCACTTTAATGCAGGATTCAGGGGAGTCAACACAAGAGGCAGGATGACAATTGTACAGAAGACCTAAAGAGCAACTAGCCCACATTTAAGTAATGTGACCCAAGAAACAGACTCTCACCACAAGACACCTTCTGCTCTGGTGAACCTCTGTCAAATTCTTATCAACGTGGGCCATGTGCTAATGAAGTCCCCACTTCCAGTCACTGATAGCAACTGAAGACATTCACCCCACTATTTCCTGAGAACTGGACATTGGCCATGGTGAGCTTAGAAAAAAAAAAATCAAACATCTCCCTCCTCACCCATATCCAGTATCCAGATTTGCCAGATGCCAGACTATGGAACTTTCTCTATTTCCCAAGGCTCACTGGGTACCTTTTTTAATGAATCCCCTAGAAGAAATTCTTAAAACCTCAAAGAAATATGAAAACCAAACTATGGTCCAGACTCCACTTAAGTAATTTTCTGCTAGGAATATTGTTCTTATGACAATGTGATTCTTTTTATAGAGTTATTTGTGTTTCCTAATCAATTTGTATATGTGTATGCTTTCATATTGATATGAAAATAATTTAAAAACAAGGAAAAATCATTGAGAAAAAGTTGAGATATGAAGTGTTTAACATAGGCTGATATACAGTGGGCTCTTAATACATCACAAGTGTAATTGTTTTAATTTTATGTAGTCCTTCCATTTCCTGGTATCAGTAATTTTTCTGAAATACGGTTTGGGTGAATAGTCACATAATGACTTCATTATTTAACACCTGCATTCAAAATGTCCTTTTCCTACAACTGAGGAACACGATGCAAACTTCCTTAAAGTGTTAACAATGACAAAAAGAAATCTCAATTATATTAATGTTCATAAATCAGTTTTATATTAATTCTAATAAAAATATTTGATGAATGACCTATATATAGATTTTAGTCCACATTCAAATAATTGTGTTCATGTAGGACATACATAGATATAAACTAGACAAAAGATGTAATAAAAAGGCTACCCTAGCAATTAAGAGACCTTGAATCTAGTTCTGATTCTGTCACTACCTAAGTCATCAAGCTTGGTTGGGTCACTTGCCTCAGAGCAGGAGATTTCTTGTCTGCAAAATTAGAACATTGGACATCATGCTGGATTGTACCTTGTCAACTTGACCAAGGCTCAGAACGACATTTCCCAGAATCTCTTTTTCTTTATGGTCTTTACGCTAGAGTTGACAAAGGAGGAACTTGCCTGAGATGTGGAAGGTCAGAGTAAAACAGATGTCACTACTTTGGGAAGGATGTCTCAGTGTGGGATGGTGCTGAGCAGATGCAGAAGTATCCAGTAGATCCCAGCTTACATCACTTCCTTCCACTCTGTTTGGAGCTCACCTTCCCTACTGCCAGCCCTACGGGCCCAGGCCCACTAGCAAGGATTTATTTGGCTGCAGTCTTACAGAGGCCTAGCTTCCTGAGAGGTGGAGATTTCCATTCAACCCCTCAGAAGCTTCCCCCCTTGTGGATCTGATTCACAGACTAAACGTGTTTGATATCCTGAATTTCCAAGAAAGCTCTGTTTGTCCACTCACACCAGTGCTTACAGTGGACTGGGCAGTGACCTTTTCATGGATCTTCCAACTCTCCTGTAGACAATCACTTCTCCCCTTCCTCCTACATTCGGGCAAGGTCTAATTCCTACTATAAATCCCTTCTCTAAGTGATACCTACAATGGCTCTGGTTCCCTGAGAAATGCGTTGCTGAGCTCTATGACCCCTTCTGAATCTGATATTCTGGGATTCTCAGTATGATATTATGCGATCTACGTATATCTCAGTAAATAGTAGGGGCAGATTCAAGTCTCTTCATCTATTTCTAGCAGACAACAGGGAAGTTAAGCAATATTGTAAGTTTGCATGTGACTTCCCAGAATGCCAACAGAGTATCAAGTTCTCAGATTTCAAGTATATAACCAAAAAAAAGGATTTAAAGTGAGTGCATATGGATTAAGTAGACACACAGGCTCACCTCTACATAATAGTATATATTTAGATCACAAGTGCTTAAAAAAGAAATTAAATAAAAAATAACAAATACTCCTATTCATGCTTAAGTATACAAAGATAAAATAGACACTAAAGATTTGTTCAATGGCCAAGGCCACAGCTGAGTCCTACCCCCAGCTCCTTCCCATTAGTCCTCCATTGTTGCAAAACTATTTCACTTGCACGTAAAGGAGAACAATATCTCAGAAACTATTCTAAGACAATAAATCATGAGAGCTGGTTTGTTCACATTTTTTTCTTTTCTTTTTATTCTTGAGGTAAACCTCCCACAGAGAAAGTTATATCAAGCAAGGGATTCAACAAAATGAATGAAAATATATTTATGTCACTCATGGATTATTTTTCTATGGCACAGTTCCAATCCATAGCCCTGGAGGAAAAAAAAAATGTGTGTGTGCATGTGTGTATGTGTGTGTATGTGTATTTGTGTGTTGTATGGTTCCTTAACTTCATAATTGCAGCTGTTCAAACATTTATCATTTCATGTTACAAAATAAGGAATTTACCGAAGCACAAAGAAGCAGCATATTTTTCCATCAGTTTAGCATTTGTCTCGGGATTTAAACAAAACAAATTAAGAACGCATGTGGATTTCGCATAAACTAATTTGGCTTCTTAAAATCAATTCCAAAATTATCCTTTCTTTGCTACCGCCTTCTGCTGAAAGCATTACCAATTCATCTCTGCGTGCCACATTAATTATAATAAGTTAATATTGGCACATTATGTTAGTTTAGAAAATGTGTTTGTGTAGATAAAATAGATCACCCAGTTATAATAGGAAAAGACATTGGTTTTGGAGTCCAAGGATCCTTACTATCTGTGCAACAAAGAGGATGGGACACAGGTGGGGGGATCACCACTATTCTATAAAGCTTAGATTAGACAATGGGTGTTTGAAGGTGATTTGTGAAAGGTCTAGAATGAAACAAAGAGCGTTGAATCAATTTTCATTACGTAGATGAAGAACAGCCACTAAATGATTCACCCAGAATTATATAGAGGTATAACAGGACTAGGAATCCAAAGTCTACACTCCTAGTGTAATATTCTTTCCACTACATGTCTCTGCGTCTCAATTATTAGTTTTTTTTTTTTTTCCTACTATGGACTACATCATTTCATGTAGAAATTTAACAAAAAACAACATATTTAAATTTTTTTAATGTTTATTTATTTTCAAGAGACAGAGTGTGAGCAGGGAAGGGACAGACAAAGGGAGGGAGCCACAGAATCCGAAGCAGGCTCCAGGCTCTGAGCTGTCAGCACAGAGCCTGACGCGGGGCTCCAACTCATCAGCCATGAGATCATGACCTGAGGTGAATTTGGACGCTTAACCTACTGAGCCACCCACATGCCCCAACAAACAACATATTTTAAAGATTCAGCAGATTGGAATCCAAACTTTCTGAGTTTAAATCTGAGCTCTCTCACTAACTTGGCAGCTGAGTACATTCATTAACTTCTCTGTGCCTCAATTTCATCATCCTTAAAATCAAGATAAAATTAGCATCGATATCACAGGGCTGTTTTGCAGATTATTTGAGTTAGCACATGCAAAGCACTGAGAAAAGTGCCTAGTACATAAGAAGCATTCAGTAAATGCTAGCATTTTTTTTTTTTTTGTGCAAACAGTCCTATAGAGACACTATGTTGATGCAATCTATTATACTAGACTTGCCATCGGTAGTCATAGCAACATGACTGGTATCCTTAAGAGCATTGGGGATGAGGTGAGGAAAATATGTGTAGGATGATGCTGACTTCATTTCCAGAGATGAAACTCAAAAAAGCAGCTCCAGTTTCAAAATGAGCAACACCATTCATTGCTAGAAAATCCAGAATTCATGGAACAACCATATTTGAATAAAGACACCCATTGTTTATTTACTCCTTTTTTTTTTTAGCAAAACTGTAGGATTCTTGAAAGGTTTAGCAATGACTATAGAATATAAAGATAAATATACTGAGAATTATTTATCAGCCTAATAGGAGTCCATCGACACAAGATATTATGGTAAATGCTGTATACCAGAAGCAAAAATCATGGAATGTTAGGGTGGGAAGATAACTTAGGGTCTACCTGCTCACACCGACCCTCATCCCATCTAATAAACACCTTTCTTTTGTATCATCTTTAAATAATCTTCCAGCCACTATTGAACATTTCAAAGGATAGGAAAATTTTCACTTCCCAAGGAAATTGTCTCACAAACCTGACAGTAATAGATTTTTAGAAAGTTTCTCTTTACTTTGAGCATAATTTTGTTTCATAGTAACCTTTATCAACAGGAACTCATTCCTTGTTCAAAGGGTATAATAATATTTTATAAACAAGAAGGACTGTGAAAAGGTACTACAAAACTTAAGTTGTTATTAGTAAGCATTGTAAAATAAGTTATATTTGGGTATAATGAGATGGTCCTGACCATCATGGCCCTGAATATAGTCATCTGAGGCTTCTTATCATCATTTTGTGCTTTTCACACTAGCTATGACCTGTATCTATTCTCATGTTTGGTCAGGTACCACATGTCCAACTTACACCCTTCAAAAATGAACCCACAATATACTTTGAGTAGACATTTTTTTCTTCCTGATCAACTTCATTTGTTGATGACATATTTGTTTCTGTTTTAGGCCATTCCGATTTACATTTCTATTACTATTGGAGGAGGTCTTCAAGAGGGCATGACCACTGGTTGACCAATCAACTGGACCTGGGCAATCAGAGTCTCCTTACCCCCTCCCCTGTCTTTGGAATGTATGCCCTGCCCACTGTTCTCATAACTGGAACCATTTCAAGGTTGCAACCTCAAAAGAGTAACATGCTGTTGAGACTGTCTGGACTGTATATGAGACTGAACCCTGTTAAAGCCTCTACAGAAACTTTCAAGATTCTGGCTGGTTGGTGCAGAGACTTGTTTTGTGACCACCCAAGACAAGCATGGTTTATAAGTTCCCTTGCTTATTAAAACATCCAGGGGTTCCTGGGTGGCTCAGTCGGTGAGCACCTGGCTTCAGCTCAGGTCATGATCTCCCAGTTCGTGAGTTTGAGCCCTGCGTTGGGCTCTGTGCTGACAGCTCAGAGCCTGGAGCCTGCTTCCAATTCTGTGTCTCCTTCTCTCTTTGCCATTCCCTCTCTCTCTCTCTCTCTCTCTCTCTCTCTAATAATAATAAATAAATAAATAAATTGTTTTTTCAACGTTTTTATTTATTTTTGGGACAGAGAGAGACAGAGCATGAACGGGGGAGGGGCAGAGAGAGAGGGAGACACAGAATCCGAAACAGGCTCCAGGCTCTGAGCCATCAGCCCAGAGCCCGACGCGGGGCTCGAACTCACGGACCGCGAGATAGTGACCTGGCTGAAGTCGGACGCTTAACCGACTGCGCCACCCAGGCGCCCCAAAAAAATTTTTTTTAAAAAAGCCCACCTACCCATCTAGAGTGGTCTTCCTTTTCCTTTGGCTTCTCCTTGCCCACTATGGACAGGGGCCAGTTTCAGATTTCACCCAGGAAACTTCTAAAGTTGCAAACCAATAATTGGCAAGCCATCCAGGAGAAACAGGTCTTGGGAAAGAGACACCTGAGGGAAAACTCCAGGTTGGGCATCAACCTCTAGGTGGGGAAGGGTGACCCGTATGTCAGATGGGACACCCCAAAAGGCTGGCTGGTCTAATGTATTTGTTTGACAAAATGTTCATAACACACCACCCATAGCGAAGAAGGGAAACAAATGGCTGTCCCAATGGGATGGCCTCTAATGTGGGCAGCTTGGCTGGCTACCAATGTCCAACCAGAGGCAGAAGCTCAAGTTAGAAAGTTGGAAGATGAACAGAGGTTAGAGAAGGAAGTGTCTACCATTCTGCTAGCTTCCAGGTGAGCAGATGAGGTGGGAGAGCAGGATACTATGTTATAGTCCTTAGCAGCCAATCTGCATAACTAGGAATGCATGAACTTGCATGGAATAAGATCCAGGGGCTTGGGACAAAGCCTGACTGGGACCCTAAAAGGTGGAATCTCTGGCAAAGTGAGAAGAAACAAGAGAAGTGTGTTGTGGTGGTTGACAGTGAAACAGACAGAGCTTCCCATGCCATCTGACCAGTAATACACAGGATAGTTTTAAATAGTAATTACCCAAGACTTCTAGTAATAGAGAAATGAACCTTGAAACTCTTAAGAGAAACACTTTCATTCTTTGTCCCTTTAAAATGTAAATCTTATCACGTCTTCGAAATGTAAATACCCCAAGGGATAACTAAAACACTGCCCACCAGGAGACCAAATAAAATAAGAGGGGGAAAGTTCGCTTTTTAGAGAACAGACTGCTTAGAAGCTCCCTTGCCCAAAATGCACTCCACAGTCTCCATGAACTACTTGCAAATCTTAAAAGTCTCCTTCATAAATAATAATAAAAAACTTTAGCGTTGGGAACAGGTAACATTAATTTTACATAATCTGGATTCAAGAGTTATTTATAAACTAGTGAGTTTTGCATTGCTGTGTGTGATTCATGGATAAAATTTTGGAATGGAAGTTAGAAGGGCTCTGTGTCTGTATGTTTATGCATGTCTATGGGTGTATGTATTTTTTAAGTTTATTTATTTATTAATTTTGAGAGAGAGAGTGAGCATTCGCACAAGCAGGGGGAGGGGCAGAGAAAGAGAGAGTGAGAATCCAAAGCAGGCTCCGTGCTGTCAGCGCAGAGCCTGAGGTGGGATTTGATCCCATGAACCGTGAGATCATGACCTGAGCAGAGATCAAGAACCATACACTTAACAAACTGAGCCACCCACGTGCCCCTGTATGTTATGTACTTGTAACTCTACCTCTGGATGGTATTGCCAAAATTTGTAAAAAAGATCTACTTAATTGGTTTAAAATAAGTGCATATATGTTAAGTATTCCTAAAACTCTCAGAAATGTAGAAAGTAACCCAAATGCTTTTCCAGTTCAACTAGTTTAAGTTTGTTGGCTTAATTAAGATAGGCATGTCTTCAAATTATCAGCATTAGAATTAATTCAAGCATACAACTTTTATTCTACCTGGGTTTAGTAGTCAAATGAATTCATGTTACCTCTGTTACAAAATTTGTCAGCAAGAAAAATAACTTAAGTTGATGGCTAGCTCTTTAATGCCTCATGAAATTTTCATGAGTAATCTAAACATAATTGTTAAGAACAAGTGAATCAAATAGGTGTAAATGGATACACAAAGTTGGAGATAAAGAGAATTCTTTCCTTGTATAACGAGTTGGCTAAAAGTGGATGAATTTGTGATAGAATGTTTTTAAAAAGTAATCTTTTTGTGTGTTTTTTTTTCCTGGCATTTTAACACAACATTTTTATTGCTTTTGAGGGTTTCCCTAGAGCAGACATCCTTCTATTGCGCAGCTGTTTCATTTTGGCATTTTAAAAGTTGAGGCTGAGGTTACAAATGCTTCCAAGACCAATTAAATGCCCAGGGTAGTTAAAGGTGAAGGCGCACAGGCTTTAAAGAACAAGGTCCGTAGCTTTTCCTCTCTGTGCGCACCATCCTTGGTTAGCAGGTGAGTTTTGACAGTACTTTCCGCCTCAGATTTCCAGAGAGCCTTCTGAAGCCCTGATCACTGGGGCTCCATCTAGCAGGAAAGTCAGAGCCCAGTCAGGAGCCTGCACCAGCCTGACGCCCACCGGTGGCGGAAATAGGAGAGGAGCAGAGTGCGGGAAGCTGACAAAACTAGGGGAGCCTTCCTGTTGGTCTGAAAGCAAGGAGAATGCAGTTCACACAGCTACAGAAGGGCGGATGGTAGTTCCCTGCTTCTGCAAGCTTAGTAAACCCAGGAGACAGGCACGCACTGTGGAGAACTGCACGCCTGCTCCAAGGCTTCTTGCAATTTCTTCAGGGTTTCATCGACGCCGTTGTTGACCAGCGAGAGGTCAAAGTAGTACGCATAGTGGCTGCGGATGGCCTCGGAGTCTTTCTGCAGCTGCTGCAGGGCCTCTGTCTGTGCCCCCTGGTCGGAGGGTGCGATGAACACAATGAACGATGACAGTTCTGCTGTGCAGACAATCTTCAGGGTCTGGGGCTCAATGTCCAGGATGGCAATCCTGTCCTGCTTATGAATCTGGTGCAGGGTTTCAAATGTGGTGCCAAACACGTTGCCCTGGTAGCTGCCAAACTCCAGGAATTCGTTGGCAGAGATGCCCCTCGTCATCTCTTCGGTGGAGACAAAGTGGTATTTTCCCCATCTTCCCCACTCTTCCTGGGCGCCCGTGTGGTACACGGGGTGGGGTACGCAAACTTGTCCAGGTTCTGGCTGAGCAGGGCACTCTTAATGTGGCAGCGGCCCACCCCGCTGGCTCCTATAAGCACCAGGGTCTTCTTCATGAACGCCGGGAGCCGACCAGCTTCCTCGTAGGAAACGACCTCCAACTGGTCAAAAATCGAGCTGTGCTTGGCCAGGTACTGGTCTTTGTACTTCTTCCCGAAGGGACTGCAGCTTGGGGCTTCGCTCGCAGCAGACTGAGCCACGCTTGCCACTCGCCATTCCTGCAGCTCAGGAGAAAGGATCAATCCAGCTGACTCCTTGGAGGAAGCTTCCACCTGCCCTTGCCACCAGTTACTGTCGTCTTTGCTGAGTATCTTGATGATGTCCCCGGTAACAAACTTCAGCCCCGCCTCCTTCCAGGGGATCAGGTGGTCCTTTTTGGGGTCATAGTCAAATTTGGCTCTCATGACCATCTGTAGTGCAGGAAGATGATTCTGGTGGTTGGGAATTACTTTTAATGAGATCGTTCCTTTGGTTTCTTTCATCGCCTTCTGCAGCCGCTCTCCTGAGTGATTAGTCGCGTTTGTGCCATTGATTTCTAGGCTCTCATCCCCAACGTGAAGGGAGCCTTGTCTGTGAATCATGCCGCCATCAAGAATTCTGGCCACCGTACAGGACTGCTTGTCGTTCAGCTTCAGGATGATTCCCATGGGCTCTTGGGTGACTGTCTGGAACTGGATGAGTCGCACCTTCTGTACGTCCTGCCCCTTGGGCTGGGCAAGGCTTCCTGGGGCAGCCCAGCCGTTGGTGTACATGCCCTAGGTCACAGCGTTCGCCTGGTGTGAGCAGCCTCGGGCTGGCTGTGTTTCTGCAGCAAGTGCTCCAAGTAGAGGTCAGAGACAGCGGTGCGCATGCTGCCCCCCCCCCCCCTCCCCGCCCTTGTCCTCGCCTAGAGCGTAACCTTCCCGGGCCTGGAGGCGGGGCCGTGAGCCGCAAGGCGGGCAGAACCGGAAGTGCCCGCGGAAGCCTGCAGGGCCACAGAGGGGGCAGGGGCGGCGCGGCCCCATCACCTCCCCACCCGCGGCGCACTGGAAGGGCCAAAAGGTAATCTTTAATATCAGTTGTGTATTTATATAAAACTACAGCTTAATTTGCTTCAATTGCAAATTAGGATAAATTTTCTTAGATTATGGATCACTGCTGCTACCAGGTTATGAAAGTGTTGTTTTGTTTCTTTCAAGTACTCTGCCTTGAAAACAAAAATTGTGGGTTGTTTTTTTTTTTTACTTTTTGTTATATTTTGAAATTTTTTTTTAAAGTTTATGTATTTATTTTGAGAGAGAGGAACGCAAGCAAGGGAAGGGCAGAGAGAGAGGGGGAGAGAGAGAATTCCAAGTAGGCTCTGCACTGCCAGCTCAGAGCCCAACAGGGGGCTCAGACTCACCCACCTTGAGGTTGTGACCTGAGCCAAAATCAAGAGCAGGAGGTTTAACTGAATGAGCCACGCAGGTGCCCCAAAGATTGTGTTTCATCAAAATGATTTCCCCTACCTCATGCTGTTTGTATCAGGTCTTTGATTACTTTAGAGAACTGAATCTTCTCAATAGTAAAGGAGCAAAGTTTTTTTCCACAGCTATGAAACCTTTTGTATTTGCTTTAAAAATCTTTTATTGCCATTTCAGTAAAATAGAGAATTACATGTTGTTTCATGAAGATGTATGATTCTATCAAGTCAATTTTCTGAAAAATTTCCCCCAAATAAAATTCCAAATGAAATATTTTTGTCTTTTTTTGTGATTTGTTCATCTTGTTGTCAAGTTGAAAGCATGGTTGATTTATCTCTAAAGATTCTCATTTCCTAATTAATGTATTTATGGTAAAATGTCTATCTTCTAAATCCTGTTTTGGCCTCATCCTTCCTATTTCTGTGTATGGTGCTATCATCCATTCAGTAAAGAATCAGCCATTCCCAGAGAGATGACCAGCATGGCTGGTGTAAATGTAGTTAGCTGGAGTATTAGTTTTCAATTCCTCTTTATACATACTTTCGCTTCTTAATTGCCTTTTTTAAGAAAATACTTTCCAGGTAGATGGTGTTTGGCTGTGCTTTTTCTGTTAATAAACCTTATTTTTCACTTTTTGTTTTGAATTTATGAAATTTTATAAATACTGTAGGGGCTTACAACAGCGATGCACTCTGTTGACTCTGTCTTCTAGCTTAGAAGTTCAGCCATCAGCTGTGTTGGTTCTGTGATTTTAGCCCATCTGTTTCTTGCCTCTGCAATGGGGCTTTTATTTTTGGAGTCTAATTGTTCTTTTCAAAAATGAAGCCCGTTCATTTCTACGAATGCAGTATCCTCAAAAATTTCTTTAAGGGCATTAATTACACCTCGCTGTCTTCTGGTTCCTAAATTAAGAACTTGGAACTCAGTTATTTGATTTTTTGGTGTACGAATTGGAAGTTCTGACTGACAAATTTTGGGAGAAAGTAAAGGTGTTTTCACTCCACTAGAAATCTTTATAGCCATTAATGTAAAGGCACACCTGAAAGAAGGTCTACTGGGAGGCTTATTCCTTCTTTCATTGCTGTGTCTGCACTTGCGATCTGGTGCCACTGAAGCTACCTGGCAACTGATGGCGGGAGAAGTCACGGAGACAGAGCCAATAATATAAAATACCAATAATATCACACCAATAATATCAAAATGAAAAGATAAAAGGGCTCTAGTCCTTGATGTTATTGCTGAGGCAATGATAGACAATGCTGAAGATGTCCTATTGATGGACTTTTTACATTATGGGTTTATATATATATATATATATATATATATATATATATATACACACACACTTTTTTTTTGGTGGACAGCGCAAATGGGGGAGGGGCAAAGAGAGGGGCACAGAGGATCTGAAGCGGACTCTGTGCTGACAGGCTGACAACAGAGAGCCCTGTGTGGGGCTCGAACTCACCAATGGTGAGACCATGACCTGAGCCAAAGTCGGACACTCAACTGACTGAGTCACCCAGGTGCCCCTAATATTTTTTAGGTTAGGTTTAGGTTTTCTGTAATTACAGCTAACATTATCCAAATCTATATACCACCTCCTACAATTCATTTTCCAAAATTTAATCAGAGCAGGCTTTTGAAATCACATATCACATCATGCTGCTTTGCCACCTATGTTTGTCCAATGGCTTCCCATCCTATTTAGAATAAAAACCAAACTCCTATCTGGTGTACAAAACCTGGCATGGTCTGACCTCTGCTTCCCTCTGTGGCCTGCTTTTTAACCTTCAATTCTCTTACCTTCTTTTAGATTTTCAAACATGGGAAGATTACTCCTAGTTTGGGGTCTTTGCACAAGCTCTTCTCACTCGCAGAAGTGTTCTCCCCACGATCTTTGAACAGCTGGCTCCTTCTTGTTCAGCTCTCAACTAACATATCAGCTTTTCAAAGAGCTCTTTCATAATTATCCAAATTAGAGCAACCACTCAGTAATTTTTCTATCACATTAACTTCTCTTAATTATTTGCATCGCAGTTACCTCAATCTGACTCATTCTTTTTTTAAAAAACATTGCCTTATTTGCCTTTCAATAATGTAAGGTTTATGAGAACAAGGACATTCAACAAGATGTTGAAATACTGCAGTATTTCCATTATCTAGAAGAGTTCGTGGCATTTAATAAGCCCTCAATAAATAGTTGTTGAATAAATGAATGAATCTACTCTTCCAGAAATTCTTCACTGCTCTGATCAGCTGGTGATATTGTTCTCCAGTTACTCATACTGCTGTATGTGTACGTATATCTGCTCCATCATTTCAGTAGGATTTGGGAGGGAGAGGTCGATAAATGATTATATTCAACAGCATTTTAAGAGGATTCAGAGACAATTCCCTAAATGTAATCATCATTCCCTTTGAACTTTTTAGTAATATGGACACCACTGTTCACTCAAAAGTAATATGATTTTTTTTACACTTCCCAAATTATAATCAAAATTCCTCAATAGAAGCAGAGAACCAGAAAGGAGCTTCATGCATGAGGCACACATACAGAAGGTGTCTGTTTAGGCCTTCCTATTTTGGAGTTATTAATTTGCATTACACAGATACAAAAATAAGCAGACTCTAAAACCCAAGTATAGACTAGAAGAAAAATATGTTAGTGAGAATGCAACTTGCTCCCTACATCTTGTGACCTGAGATATGAGAGTATATTCGGCGATTTCCAGACTCTGCATGTTATAGATCATAATATTTGCCAGATAGGAATTAACTTTTTATTTTGCCTTATTAAGACAAGTATGAATACTATTACTATTATAAAATAGAGGACATTATGACATCAGATATTGCAAATGATACATCTAAGAAGAAAGGACACTTCTTGAAATACTTCGAGCTTTGTGAAAAATTACTTCTTCAGTCTTATTCTCATTTTGCAATGGGCTGGTGGACTTAATGTTCAGAATTAGTCCTTTTTTTTAATGCTTATTTTTGAGAGGGAGGGAGAGAGAGAGAGCGAGAGAGACAAAATGCAAGCAGGGGAGGGGCAGAGACAGAGGGGACAGAAAATCCAAAGCGGGCGCTGTGCTGACAGCTGAGAGCCCAACGTGGGACTCAGACCCACAAACCATGATATCATGAGCTGAACCAGTCAGATGCTTAATTGACTGAGCTACCCAGGAGTCCCCAGCACTAGTTCTAAGACTAGCAAAAGTTTCCTGGAACTTAATCTGATGATGTGAATTTAAGGCTCAATTCCACACTGTGTGACCATGAATAAATTACCTAACCTACTAGAGACTCAGTTTCTTTATCTTTCTCTGCTTATCTAGGTGAAGTATGAGGCCCAAATGAAACAAGTATCTTTAAAAATATTTTGTAAGCTACAAATGTCTTTATAAATATAACTTATGGATAAATAGAATATATGGATTAAGTTACATGAATATAACTTAAGATGAGAGATAAAGAGGCATGGAGAGTCCAGTCTTTTTCACCTGAGGAGTGGGAAGTTGCTTTAAACTTAGGAACGAAGTTTTGGAGGAAAGATCAGCAGTTTAGTTTGGGACGCAAGTTTGAGGTATTTATTGGCCACTCAAGTGGACACGTCAGGTAGGCATTTGGACGTAAGAATTTGGAATATATGGGAGAGGAATAGCCTCGAGATATAAATTTGTCAATTGTTAGCCTGTAAATTGCTTTAATAATCACTAAGCTGGAGGAGATAACCAAGGAAATGAGGCAGACACAGAAGGAAATAGGTCTCATGTCTGTCCCCTGGGCATGCTACAGTTCTGACATCAGTGAAAAAAGGGAAGTAAAGGATGTTGAAGAGGAACAGTCCTTGATGTTAGAGACAATGCAGGAGAGTATAGTGCTGAAAGTCAGCTGAAAATTTCTGCAGATACATGAGGTTAGAACACCTGCTTGAAGCCCTGTGTAACTCAGGCTGATGAATTCAGTACCCATTTAGCCACAGCATATGAAAAACCACTACTTGCCACTGAGTTGCCAGAGATAAACGTTAAAATGTAAAGCTGTTTACATAGACAAACCACACATACGCACATTAACATGCATTCAAAAAATGCCCCCTGCGGTCTTGAAATCTGAGCATTCCGAGGTAGTTAAGGAGAGGGTAGAATTGCAATGTAAGAAGTTGCGGGCGATCACAGACTGCAGCTTCAAGGCGCTCAGAGGAAGCATCGGTGGCCCATGAGCAGAATCGGTGGATGCACTAAATGACTGCTTAGGGATTTGGAAATTGAATTTTTGCTTTGCCAGTGGTCTAATTGAATTCATGCTTTGCCAGTGGTCTAATTGGATAGTATGTAGGTCTAATGAATCAAGCCTCAAGTAGCTTCGCAATGTGTCACACTTTAAATCAACTTAATAAGGAATTTGCAGGTGTGTTCAAACATTAAGTAATATTTTGCTTTCCTAAAGGAACTTTTCCCAAACCTACCTATGCCATCTTTTAATAGTGAAACCACCCATCATCATTTAAGTAGATTTTGAATTTCAGAAACGCAATTTGTACCAAAATGTTGGGTAACACACTGATGATATAATTTAAGGCACATGCAGCCATAAAGCTACAAGTCAATTACAACATCTATGTTCAGAGTGAGTGGGAGGAGAATAAAATCTAGAGCGAACACCCACCACATTTTAACAAGTCTTTTTTAAACTTCATTTTTGGTTGCAGCAAAATCTTGCCTTGAGATATTTAGTTATATCTTAGTTTCCCCTGGTGCTGGCTGACCCTGTCATATTTCACCTCAGTCCTTTCCCCAAGTTAGGGACTAGCTGCTTACCTCCCTCACGGCTGATAGGCAGTGCCCCCTAGTGGCCATTGTGGAAAAAGAGCCTGAAGAATGCCCCAGTTCTACAAAGGATGGTGAGAATCTGAAGCGCAAACTGGTAAGGAGAAACTGTTGCCAGGGTGTTTCAGCTTGAACCGGTTTTCTTTTCTTCCTTTCGTTTTTTATTTGTTTATTTTGGCAACCTATCTTCCTTGATGTTATTTCCAAACATTCTTTTTTTCTCGATATTGTTTCTAAACATATAAATGTGCATCTTCTATCAACAGGATCTTGCTACAGATTCTATACTTAGAATCTATGGCATGACGAAAGTGACAAGCAAAGACAGACGATATGAATGCTATTTTAGGTTCATATAGATACTAGAACAAAGCAGAAGATGATTTGGAGAATTTTTATTCCTGGAGAATCAAGGCAAAAACAGTATTCACAACATTCTTTTCCCAAAATATGTTGCCTAGTGACCAAATGGAATCAATTGTCAATTGATCTGGTGGGAATCTCAATAGATGGTCTGTCTGACTACCCTTTATAAGGAAGAATAACGATGAGTTTGTGAAGCTCTATCTACCAGGGGAAAGGAGTCTGTGGCAAGAAGAAATTAGAAAGGGGGAGTGTCTTTTAAAGGACACGAAAGAGCTATGTTAGAATGAGAGAGAAATAGAAAGGTTTGATTTAATTTGTTGAAAACTATCATTATTTAAAAAACAGAAAGGAATAAGATAGAAACTTTATAACAGTAAGTTTAGAAATCCATGTATGTTTAAAGGACTTTATATATTAATGTGTTAATTCTTCATAACAATCTTATGAGGAAATAAATGTTAATATTGTTCCCCTTTTACATTTTAGAAAATTGAATCAAAGAAAGTTAAGAAATTTGACCAAAGTAAAAGACAATCCGTGTCCAGAATCCATTCTCTTAAGAAAAGATATTATGAAAAAATAAAATTAAATTAAAAATAGGAAAGAGAATAGAGAAGTTTGGAAATAAACAGTAAGAATATTAAAAACTGAATGTACTCATATGTATTAATCAGCTCGGGCTGCCATAACGAAATACCATAAACCAGGTGGCTTAAACAACAGATATTTATTTTCTCTCAGTTCTGGGGGCTGGGAGTCCCAGATTAAGTTGCTGGATAATTCCATTTCTGATGAAAGCTCTCTTCCTGGTTTGTAGATTGCCACTTTCTCACTGTATACTCACCTGGCCTTTCTTCCGTGAGCATATGGTGAGAGAGAGAGAAAAAGAGAAAGGGGGAGGGAGGCAGAGGGGGTGGGGGGAGAAAAGAGTGTTTCTTCCTCTTACAAGAACACCATCTCTCTGGGATTAGGGCCCCATCCTGTGACCTTATTTAGTCTTAATTACCCCCTGAAGGCTCCAACACTAAGTACAGTCACATTGGGGGGGTTAAGCCTTCAATACATACATTTTAGGAGACACAATTCCCACAGTACCATATCTAATCCTATATAAATGAAATAAAAGTTAAAAAATATCAAAAATATCATTTGGGGGGATATGTATAAATATTTATTGTAGCATTAGTCATAGCAGTGAAATAAAATAAATCAAAACTGAAAACGAGTGCCTGGATGGCTCAGTCAGTTGAGCATCTGACTTCAGCTCAGGTCATGATCTCACAGTTTATGTATTTGAGCCCCACATCGGGCTCGCTGCTGTTAGCCTGCCAGCCAGAGCCTGCTTCAGATCCTCTGTCCCCCTCTCTCTGCTCCTCCCCCACTTGTACTTTCCTAAAAAAAAAGAAATGAATGTATTTTTTAAAAAACCCTGAAAAACAGAATGCTCCTTGATGGGGCAATGAATGAGCACATGTGGTACACCCATGTCATGAAATATTATATAGCCATTAAAAAGGATGAATTAAAGTAGTTGATGTGAAGGGTTAATGGTAAATAAACCAGAGGAGATGAGTACATGACAGGATCATAATTTATATAAAACAGTGACAAAAATAATCCTGTATGTTCCAGTAGTTTTTTTTAATTGAATATGTAGCATTATATTAATTTCAGATGTACAGTATAATTCTATAATATATACTGAAAAATTATTACAGTAAGTCTAACATCCACTCATTAAAGAAAATATTATTTAAAATTTTTTTTAATGTTTATTTTTGAGAGAGAGAGAGACAGAGGGTGAGCTGGGGAGGGGCAGAGAGAAAGGGAAACACAGAATCTGAAACAGGCCAGACTCTAAGCTTTCAGCACAGAGCCCAACACAGGCTCAAACTTCGTGGACTGCAAGAGAGTGACCTGAGCTGAAGTTGGACGCTTTGCCACCCACGCGCCCCTAAAGAAGATATTATTTAATGCAATTTGGACGATATATTTAAATTGTATCTAGCATCAGTGACATAATCTAGAATAAATCCAGCATTCAATGGGAAAGCAGATTAGATTTCTAAAAGGAGTACTTAGCAAAGAAAGGATGATCAGGCCTTAGATCAAATCCTCAGAAACTGGGCTTCTAGAAGCAGCTTGAGAGCTGTTTCTGGGACAATAACTATGGCACTTCCACTTTTCCCTGAGTGTAGATCCAGTGGGCTCCCATCATCAGGCAAAAAGGCCTCAAGCAAGCAGAAGCACATGTTCACAATAAATTTGAGGCAAGACCTTCTTCTCTGAACCGTTGTTCATCACCACTGATGTATCCAATCTCTTTCCGAGTCTTGTTGCTTCAGTGTCCTTAAAATTGCTTGAATCTGTTCACCTCTTAACTTCCACTCTCCTACCAGACTAGATCAGTCTCTTGCCTAGACTGTGGTACGTACATGTTTCTAACTGGACTTCTTCCCTTCACTATGCTTTCCTCCAGTTCATTCTACTCATGACAGCTTTATTGTTATTTGCACACTATAAATACGATCATGCCATTTCCTTGCTTAAAACACTCTGATGCTTCTTCAGCGCCATCTGAATTTAAAGTCTGAACCTGTTATCATACTTTGGACTTCTTAACATGACCCACAAAATGTATTTCAAGTGCCTACTCCATAAAACATACATACCTCCCTCCACCTCACATTATCCCCACTCAGTGTCCATGATGCCTGACAAATCTTGGCCTAGAAGGTGGATCTCTGTAACCCTTCTCATCCCTCAGGGAAAGCAAAAAGAGATAGAGAATACAAATATATTATTTCCCTACATAATCTTATCTTAAAATGATATGAATAATCTCAGCATCCCAATCTTTATTCTTATGGTGGTGGGAAACTATTCCACAATTTCTCTTGTTGCTTTGGACCCCCCACCCAAAGATGACTTTACAATCTATTTCTTCTTTTAGGTCTGAGGAAAGTTTATGCAAGTAAGCTTATGTTGGGGGTGGGAGGTTACATTTTGAGAGGCAGTCCCTGTTTGGGAAAATATTTAAAACTAATTTATAGAAAAAAATGCTGCTTGGAATTGAGAAGGTTGTGGATTAGTCCCATCTCAAACAAAATACCAGCCTCTGATTCTTTTTCCTGTCTAGACACTAGACTTGCATTGCCTCATATATGGCTGAAGCATGCATAGTCCTGTTGTAACAAAAAGATTTTCTTCTCTCAGGAACAAATTGCTGATACTGAGTCTTTTAGTTTGGGGAAACCCCAAAAGGTGAAAATTGACCCACATGTGCCAACAAAAAAGGATATTATTTAAATGCTAAGATCCATATCTAACTCCTTAATAAAAACATAGGGATTAGGAGTGGAGGAATACCCTTTCTCCTGTACAAACTCTGAATAAATGCATATTGCACGTGATCTAGTCCCTGGTTATTTCTGAAGATTCATCTGTTACTATGCCCCCTTTCTCCCAACCTACTTCTCTCTCTCTCTCTCTCTCTCTCTCTCTCTCTCTCTCTCTCTCTTTAATATTTCAGGCATACTGATGTACTCCTAATTTTCTAGAACTTTTCACTGGCTCTTTTCTCTGCTACTTGGAAGGACAGTCATTTCCTACTTCCATCAGGATTGCTTACTCATTCTCTATGTTTTACTTCAGATATTACCATTTTTAGAGAGCTTTCCTGAACTTTCCAAGTCTGGGCTTTTCCCCCTCCTTTGTCCTCTCATTTTATATAAAAATTATATTAATCACACTGTCTTAGAATTGCCTGCTTACCTGCCTGTTTCAACCACCAGACAGTAAAATTATTGACAGTGAGGACTTCCTTTTCTTCTCATTTAAATCCTAAGTGCCTAGAAAAATACCTGGTACAGGAGATGCTGTATGAACTATAAAGCTATAAATAAATAAGGATGCTATATTATATAAGCAGATTAGAGAGGTAAGGACATAGCTGTCTTCACTTACCTTCACCACCTTCCTTATCTTCCCTAATCTCACATCAGATACCAGCCCTGGTTTTATAGCCTGCCCTCAAACATCAGTTTAAGTCAATCTAAGTGTTCTGGTTTCTCAGGTTAAATAATTAGGCAGACTCATCCATACATCTCGCCTTCTGTCAGTCTGCTCCAGACCAGATATGAATCTCATCATGTCTTCAAAGAAGAAAGACATGGGTATGTTTAACTGCAGAAAGGTACTAACATGGTTTGAAGTTCAGTGGAAAATTCAAGGACATGAAGTTTGCATCCTTCACTACGCCCACTCTGCCAGTTACACTGACTTAATGGCCAAACCGCATAAACTGTATTCCAGAAATGTCACCAGAATCTGGGCTTTCTCCATCTTTATTGCTAGTGCCCTAGTTCAAGTTCTTTTCTTACAGTCTTTTACCTACAAGCCTTTGATCACAGATTCCTTCTGTCATCCAGCCCCTTAATACTCCGTGCTTCCCACTCCTCCTCATGCCCCAAACTGCAGCCAGATTTATCAATTAAAAACAAATATTAAGTCATTTCAATTCAAAATGTATGTTACATCATCTTTGCTTACTGAGAAAAAAATCGAATAAGATATTTCACAATTTGCTTCAGGAATACATGAATATTATTTGATGAATAACATTTATTGTTTCAAGTTATTTCTGTAGTGGCAACTGTTCCTCAGGCACCAGAAATTCTTAGAAGTCCTAGTGAGTATCATGAAAATTAAGTTTTGAAACTGCTTTTTGCTGTAATATATTTTGTTGTTGCACTAAGAACCTGTGATGTCTGATATTTTTCCAGGAGTATCAAGTTGCAAAGAATTGTAATTCAATTTCAGAGTTAATTTTTATGTAGGATGGGCAAATAGCTACACAGTAATGCAAAAAATTGCTTTAGGAACTATTAGGTAGTCTTACATTTCAAGCATCCACCACCAGGGGGAGCTAGATAAAACTTTTTTCCTCTTTTTCTGCCCAAAACCTGTGTCGGAAATATGCTGCGATTTTTCGGTTTCATTTTGGCAGTTCCTTGGTAATTCCAGTTGATTCATCTCAGTAAAGGTGGTAACATGCCAGATTTGGGATATTGCTTCCATTTTCTCAATTTTCCCCAAATTCTTAAACTTTGGAATGCTATAATTTGAAACCCTGTATGTCAGAAATTTAAGCTAAGGCTTTTTTCCCTGTTATGATAAAACAAATAGACAAACAAACAGAAAAACAAAACAAAGACTGAAGGAGTGGTAACCACTGTGTCAAATATTTTAGTCTAAATTTTCTCTACTGGGAGCTAGAGCCGGCCTGGCCCATTAACTAGACACGCAAATTAGTGGCTTTTACTGGGAAAAAGTTGGCCTGGTTTTCTAGACCAGCCTCGTATCCAGTGGAAACCAAGGGAAAGTGTAAGCTCTGGGAGAATTCTGAGACTTAGAGCTCATGATGCCTCATGTAATTTCTGTGTAAGGAAGCTGGGATAGGCCATGTACAGGGTTTCAGTAAGCGAAAGTGGAGAGTAAATGGAATAGGTAGGACATCACATGCAGAAGACTTTGGCAGAGTAGCAAATTTGCCACTTGGTTACTTATTCCATAGATTGTAAGCCTGATCACCTAAAAGAGATATAGAGTCAGATGGACTTTTGTCTCAGACTCATGAATACCAAAAATGTAAGCGATCCTAGAAATCAGGTAGTGCAGTGATTTCAAAATATGCTATGATCAATCTCATAGCATATTTTGACTTCACAGAGTTTACTAAAGAGGTAAAGGTAGTGGAGAGGGGGTTGAGTGACTGGGGCTCTGGTACTTTCTCCAGTTCAATCTAAGGTGATTTTACTTGTTTAATTTAGTATGTTTCCATCAAAGATTTCCCTTTGGGGAAAAAGCACTAAGATAGGTAGGTAGGTAGGTAGGTAGGTAGGTAGATAGATAATACATAGATAGATACATAGATAGGGATAGAGATGTATAATATATATAATATAATTGGTGATTCTTAAAAGAAGAACTGAGGGAAAAAAATAAAAAAAACCTAGAGGAAGGGAGAAGTGGCAATTCCAAACTTCAGTGTTGAGCCCCCTCTTACCAAGGATAGCTTGCTAATGCCCAATTTATATTTTTACAGTACTTTAGAGTTTTAAAAATATTTCACATTCACTGTCTTATTTAAAGACCATAACTCACTTGGTGGCTTAGTCATTTAAGGGTCTAACTCTTGGTCTCATCTCAGGTCTTGATCTCAGGATTGTGAGTTCAAGCCCCATGTTGGGTGTGGAGCCTACTTGAAGAGATAATAGCCATAACTCTTTGTTAGTATCTGTCCTATTTACCTACTTTTTTTCAAGTTTTATTGAAGTATGATTGACAAATAACAATTATACATACTAAAGATGTACATTATGTTTTGATATGTGTATATATTGAAAATGATCACCACAAGCAGGCTAATTAACATATCCATTATCTCATATATTCTTTTTTTTTAATTTTTTTAATTTTTTTTAATTTTTTTTCAACGTTTATTTATTTTTGGGACAGAGAGAGACAGAGCATGAACGGGGGAGGGGCAGAGAGAGAGGGAGACACAGAATCGGAAACAGGCTCCAGGCTCTGAGCCATCAGCCCAGAGCCCGACGCGGGGCTCGAACTCACAGACCACGAGATCGTGACCTGGCTGAAGTCGGACGCTTAACCGACTGCACCACCCAGGCGCCCCTATTCTTTTTTTTTAATGTTTATTTATTTATTTTGAGAGAGAGAGGGAAAGCGAGAGCTTGAGCTGGGGGAGGACCAGAGAAAGAGGAGACAGAGAATCCTAAGCAGGTTCAGTTCTGTCAGTGTGTGGCAGGTCTTGATCTCACAAACTCTGTGATCATGATATGAGCCAAAATCAAGAATCAGATGCTTACCTGACTGAGCCACCTAGGCGCCCCTCACATAGTTATTCTTTGCATGTGTGTGGTGAGAACACTTGCAATTTACTTTCTTAGCAAATTACAAGTATAAGGTACACTATTATTAATTGTAGTCACCATACTATATATAGCCAACCTCCAGGATTTATTTATTTTATAACTGAAAGTTTGTACCCATTGATCAACATTTCATATTAATTATTTTTTATATGTCTTGGCCATTTGCATGTATTCTTTGGAAAAATATCTGTTTGTGTTCTTCTTAAAAATATTTTATTTTTAAATAATCTCTACACCCAATGTGCGGTTTGAACATATGCGCTTGAGATCAAGAGTTGCATGCTTTTCTGACTGACCCAGCCAGATGTCCCTAATTAGGTTCTTTGCTCATATTTAATTGGATTATTGGGTTATTTAGCATTTTTTGTTTTTATTTATTTATTTTTTTTGTTACTGAATTGTCTGAGTTTCTTATATAATTTGGATATTGGCTCTCTTTCAGATATATAGTTTGGAAATATTTTTTAATATTCATAGCTTACCTTTTCATTTGGTGATTATTTCTTTTGCTGCGCAGAAACTTTTTTGTTTGATATAGTCTCACTTGTTTGTTTTTCCTTTTGTTGACTGTGATTTTGCTATCAAATCAAATATATATATATATTGCCAAGACCAATATCAAAGAGCTTTCTCCCCCCTGTGTTTTCTACTAGGAGCTTTAGGATTCCAGGTCTTACTTTTAAGTCTTTAATCCATTTAGACTCAATTTTATGTATGATGTAAGATAAGGGTCCAATTTCATTCTTTAGCATTTGGATATCCAGTTTTCACAAAGCCATTTATTGAAGAGACTCACTTTGCCCCATGGTGTATTAGTTGATTATGTATGCATGAATTTATTTCTAGGCTCTCTATTATGTTCCATTCGTCTATGTGTCTGTTTTTCTACACCAGTATCATACCGTTTTGATTACTGTAACTATGTAAGTAATTTGAAATGAGTATGTGTGATGACATCTGCTTGACTCTTTCTGCTCAAGATTCCCTTTTCCATTAGAAATCTTTTACGGTTCCATATGATTTTTAGGATTTTTAAATTTTATTTCTGTGAAAAATGACATTGGAATTTTGATAGAGAATGCATTGAAGTATTAGGTGCTTTGGGTCGTATGGACATTCTAACAATATTAACTCTTCCAGTCCATACTTAGGGGATATTTTTCCATTTATTTGGGTTGTCTTCCATCTTTGTCTAACAATGTCTTACAGTTTTTAGTGTACAGATCTTTCACCTCCTTGGGTAATTGTATTCCCAAGTATTTTATTCTTTTTGATGCTATTGTAAATGGGATTGTTTTTTAAATGTCTCTTTTAGATAGTTCATTGTTAGTGTATAAAAATGCAACTAATTTTTGCATGTTGATATGATACCCTGAAATTTTACTGAATATTTTAATTAACTTTAACAGTTTATCAATAAATTCTTTAAGGGTTTTCATTATGCAAGATCATGTCATTTGCAAACAGAGACAGTTGTACATCTTTCTGTTTTGGAAGCCTTTATTTCCTTTTCTTGCCTCATTGCTTTGGTTAGGACTTCAAATGCTATGTTGAAAATAAGTGGTGAAAATGGGCACCTGTGTCTTACTCTTGATCTTAGAGAAAAAGATTTTAGCTTTTCACAACTGAATACAATGTTAGCTGTGGGCTGTTACATATGGCCTTCGTTGTGTTTGAATACATTCCTTCTATACCTAATTTGTTGAAAGTGTTTACTATGAAAGAATATTGAATTTTGTCAAATGCTTCTGCTGTCCCTACTGAAATGATCATATGATTTTTAACTTTCATTTTTAATACATTTATCCCACATTTATTGATTCGGTCTTCTTACTCATTATAGGGTCTCTTCAGATTTTATATTTTTTCATGATTCAGTCTTGGTAGGTTGATTTTTTCTAGGAATTGTATCCATTTCTTCTAAGATACCAAATTTTTGGTGTGTTATTGTATAGTAGCCTCCTACGATTCTTTGTATTTATGTAATATTGGCTGCAATGTCTCTTATTTATTTATTTGGTTCTTCTCTCATTTTTTTCTTGGTTAGTCTAGCTAATGGTTTGTCAACTTTGCTTATCTTTTCAAGAAACCAATTCTTAGTTTCATTAATCTCTTTTTATTGCTGTTCCAGTCTCTTATTTAATTTATTCTGAGTCTGATCTGTGTTTTGTTCATTTGTTTGTTTTCTTTCTCTGCTGCTAATTTTAGGCTTTGTTTGTTCCTCTTTTTCTAGTTCCATAAGGTGTGAAGTTAGGTTGTTTATTTGAGAACTTTTTTTTTTCTTAAAATAGGAGTTTATTGCTATAAAACTCCCTCTTAGCACTGCTTTTACTGCATATAATAAGTTTTGGTATGTTATGTTTCCATTTTAATTTGTTGCAAGATAGTTTTGATTTCTCTTTTGATTCCTTCTTTGACCAATTAATTAGTCATTCAGGAGTGTGTTGGTAATTTCCACGTACCTGTGCAATTTTCAGTTTTCTTTCTGTTTTTGATTTCTAGGTTCATAACATTGTGCTCAGAAAAAAGCACAATCTTCTTTAATTAGTCAAGCCTTGTTTTGAGGTCTAACATATGATCTATCCTGGACAATATTCTGTGTGCACTTGAGAAGAATATATATTCTGCTGCTGTTGGATGGAATGTCCTGTATGTGTTCCTCAGGTACATTTGGTCTAAAGTGTAAGCCTAAAGTGTCAAATCCCGTGTTTCCTTATTAATTTTCTATATGGATGATATATCCATTGTTGAAATTGTGATATTGAACTCCCCTACTATTATTGTACTGTGTCTATTTCTCCCTTCATTTCTGTTAATATTTGCTTTGTATGTTTAGGTAATCCAATGTTGTGTGTATATGAATTTATAATTGTCATATTCTTTTAATGAATTGATCTCTTCATACTTATATAGTTAACTTCTTTGTCTCTCTTGACAGTTTTGAATTAAAGTCTGTCTTGTCTAATATGGTTATATCCACTCTTGCTCTTTTTTGGTTAGGACTTGCATGGAATATCTTTTTCTATCCCTTTTCCTATCCCTACGTGTGTTCTTAAAGCTGAAGAGTGAGTCTCCTGTAGGCAGTATATAATTGGGTTTTTTTATGGTATCCATTTAGCTACTTTCTGTCTTTTGCTTGGAAACTTTAACCTATTTATATTTTAAAAGATTATTGATAGGTAAGAAATTACAATTGTTATTTTGTTGTTTCCTGGTTGTTTTGTGGTTCATTTGTTTCCTTCTTCTCTTGCTATCTTCTTTTCTTATTTGATCATTTCTTTAGTGGTATATTTTGATCATTTTCTCTTTATTCTATGTGTACTTACTATAACTTTTTGCTTTGTGGTTACCAGGAGGCATAAATAAAATATCTTAGAGTTGTCTATTTTCAGCTGATAACAACTTAATTTTGATTACATTTAAAAATGTTTTATGTCTTTGATGTCACAATTTACATATTTTTATATTATGTATCTATCCATTAACAAATTATTGTAGCTATAGTTGTTTTTAATACAATGTCACTATTCTTTATACCAGAGTTAAAAGTGATTAACACACCACAATTACAGTGTTGGAGTATTCTGAATTTGACTATATACTAATCTTTATCATTGGGCTTTTTAATTTCATGTTTTCATGTTATTAATTAGTTTCTTTTTATTTCAACTTAAAGAGCTCCCGTTAGCAGTTTTTATAAGGCAAGTCTAGTGGTGATGAACTCTTTCAGCTTTTCTTTGTCTGGGAAAGCCTTTATCCCTCCTTCATGTCTGAAGGACAGCTTTGTTGGGTATAGTATTCTTGAATGGCAGGTTTTTGTTTTATATTTTTTTAATGTTTTATTTATTTTTGAGACAGAGAGAGACAGCATGAGCAGGGGAGGGGTAGAGAGAGTGAGACACAGAATCCGAAGCAGGCTCCAGGCTCTGAGCTGTCAGCACAGAGCCCGACGCAGGGCTCAAACTCACAAACCGCCAGATCATGACCTGAGCCAAAGTTGGATGCTTAACAGACTGAGCCACCCAGGCACCCCGGTTTTTGTTTTTGTTTTAGTGCTTTGAATATATCATTCAGTCTCTCTTGGCCCATATGGTTTCTGCTGATAAATTTGCTTATAGTTTTATGGGGATTCCCTTGTATAAGCTGATTCTTTTTTTCTTTGGCTCCTTTCAAAATTCTCTCTTTGCCTTTGATTTTTGACAGCTTGACTATAATGTGATTTGGTGACATTTTCTTTGGGTTGATCCTGACTGGGGACCCTTGGGCTACTTATACCTGGATATCTGTATCTCTTCCCAGACTTGGAAAGGTTGTAGCCATCATTTCTTAAATAAGTTTCCTGACCCTCTTTTTCTCCTGGTATTCCCATGATGCATGTTTGATCTTCTTGATGGTGTTCTGTATCTATTATACAACTGCTGTGGCCATGGCTCTAGTGTCTCGGGTGTGGGCACTCATGGGACAGCTGTGAAGCCAGTGTCCAGAGCATGAGTATGTACAGAGTGAGTATAATTCCAGGGCCAGGATCTGGAGTTTGGATATGTATGGAGTGGCCATAGCTCTGGAGTCCAGGATGTATTGGGGTTGAGGTTAATGGCATCCCAGTCCCATGATTGGCAACAGTGGCTTCTTCTTCAGGGCCAGAACATCACCCCATTCTCAGGGTGGGGTGGAGGGTTGGAGGCAGAGATGGCTGTTGCTTGCTTCAGTGACAAAAGCTGCTGGTGTCCTCTGTGGAGCAGGTCACTGGGGTCTGTGCTAATAAACATTACTGAATCCTCCATTGTGAGAGCTGCAAGGAGTCCATGGCTGTTACAGGGGCTGTTGGGGTACTTTATGGAAAATATAGCTGTGGTTCCCACAGAGGAGACCACTGAGAGCCATGGTAGCATCTGTTGCCTTCTTTGTTCCTTGCCATCTCTGGATGGCTTAGTTACACTGATTTCCATAGCAATCCTGTCTGTGTGGTTATTCTCTGCTTTTTGTTGTGTTGTGTTTTGTTTTATTTATTTTTGCTTCATTGTGTTGCTACAGGTTTTTAACTGGACTTTCAAGACCTCCTAAGGCTATTTGTGCTTGTTAGTAGTTGTGTAATCTTTTTTTCCTGTGGGGAGACAAAGGCTGGGATGACCTACTCCACCATGTTGCTGACATCACCATTTCTTCCTTTACCTTTAGGTTTTGTAATTATTGGGGTTGTCCTATTTCTCTTACCAATTTATATATCCCTCTTTAATTTATGTATTTTCTGCTTATTCCTAGCACTGTTCCTTGCTCACAGTAGACCTCATGAACATTTGTAGAATATGAAATATTCAGTGTTTGGCATATAGTAGGCACTCAAAAAATGCTTGCATATAATTGGTTTGGATGAAACATTATGATGTACAGCAAAGCATGCCCTTTAGCCTTCGGCAGCAGGAGTCATTTCTTTTAATCTCCTAAAGCTGGCTTAGCTAATATACCTGCTCCAAATGTTCACTTGCATATTGGAATAGGAAGTCTATTCCTGGAACAAACTAAATTCATAGCCTCCGTGAGGGCAATAGCTTTGCCTAGAGCACCTCACTGACATTTATTCACAGAAGGAAACCACCCTAGCATCAGAATGAGCTGAGCAAGATGTAGGTGTTGCAAATTAGGACTCCAGTTGGGAAACCCACACAGCACACACCAACAAAAAAACCCTTCAGCTAGTCTTAAGCTAAATGCACAGATGTGTGGGGGGGATTCCTTAAATAGCAGGGGTGGGTTGTAAGTTTAGACTATGATATCTCCACTGTGTGCTATGGGGGTGTGGAGAGGGAAAGAAGATTAAAGCAGAAGTGCAGGACATTTTAAGTTGGAATATGATAGTAAGAATAACTAGATACCCAGCATTTGAAAAATATAATTCTTCCCTTGTCTTAACTTTTAGGTAGATAGGTAGATAAATAAGTGCACACACATGCACAGACGCACATACAACCTATATTCCATTATGTTCCCTTCCCTCTTCTTGGCTGGAAAAAAAATACACATGAGATATATTTGGATTTTCAATGCAAAAGAAAAGGAAGGAAGTCGCAAAAGTATAAGCAATTGGAAGTGAAAACAGTATGCTTTTTTTTTTCCTTTAAGAGGAAGACTTGATGTATAGTGCTCTATCTGGGACTCAACACATAGGTGGAGAAAACAAGATCCTCCCCTCTTTCCATTTCTCCCTGTGCCCCAATTGCATAATTGGGTCTGCTTGTCACGGCAGTCTCAGGCATTGCCAATTAGCCTGCTTGGTTGCCAGGGGAGTAAATGCTTTTACCGGGGCCACAGAAGATTTCTCATGAACCCCAAACTGCATCTACCATTTTCTTTTGGCTCCATGTGCCAGTGGATCAATAAGTAAAGTAAGAAATTGATGTCATAAGGATGCAATCATCCAAGATTATCAGAAGTGATACTTCCTGCCACCTAAGGTAAGCAGGAAGGAGTATATTTGAACTACCATGTTGCTTTCTTTCTCAGGAATAATTACAGGATGACAGCAGTAACCACAGAGGGCTTAGACCGTACAAGGCAAGCAACTCAGACCAGCCAACATGCTAGCTAAGGATAAGAAAACCCTAGAATGAATAGTTGGAGAGGAAGAAAATGATGACAGATATCAATTACACCTTACGATTACACCAGGGACTGGAGTATATTTCCGTCAGTATCTTGCCTTAAATTTCATCGTCTACGGGCATTCAGTGGAGCTTGGAGGTTACCACTCTACCCCAATAACAAGTAGAGAGATGAACAGATTGAAAAATCAACAGCTCTTCTTAGATCCATAAGAGAGGCAAGGACACAGGGAAAACTGCCTCCCCAAAGAGTGGAGTGTACTGGGAGTTGTAGCCTAGCAGAGCAGAGACTCAGAAAGGCAGACCTCCCACAGAAGCAGTGCCAGCGTGGGACACCTGGACTGCAACTTCTGATGAATTGCAGAAAGCTCTGAGAAGTCTGAGTCATCTCAGCGTAGACACCGTTGAGAGTTAAAAACTCCGCGGGGCCACAGTTAGGGGGACCAACACAGTATTGTGAGGTTTACCTCTAGGACTTTGACCTGGTTCTCACAGTAAATATAGGAGAAAAATTCCCTGGGGCTTCCAGCAGGGGGAAGAGGAAAGGAGCCATTTTAAAATATGCCAGAACATTCTGTTCTTCTTAATGAGGCCTGCCCTCACAGGGAATTAGTCAACCAGAGCTTAACCTGCCAGGGTTAATCTCAGAGTCCAACTGACCCGGGGAAGGGAAATGACTAACTCAAGCCCACTGTAGCCATTGTGTTCCACCTAAGGGGGAGGAAAAAACTTGAGAAAACACTTGTGGAGTAACACCTATAACCAGATAACTGAAAGATGGAGACCTCATTGTACTGCAGGACACGTCCCCTCCTCCCACACATTCCTATCGGTTTACTAAAGGCCTACTTACAGCAGTTCCTTTTACTTGGTACATCTTGTCAAGCTATTAAGAAAAAGTTGCAAGGCATACCAAAAGGCAAATGAAACAATTTGAAGAGACAAAGCAAGCATCAGAAGCAGACATGGAAAAGATGTTGCAATTATCAGATGGAGAATTTAAAATGATTATTTAATATGCTAAGGACTCTAATGGACAAAATAGCATGCAAAAACAGATCTAAGATGTAAGAGGAGAGATGGAAATCCAAAGAAGTAACCAAAGAGAAATGCTACAGATAAATACATACATTTAAATAAATAAATATATATTTATAAATAAATAAAGTGAGTAGAAATGAAGAATGCCTTTTTTTTTTTTGTCAAGTTAGCTAACATACAGTGTAGTCTTGGCTTCGAGAGTAGATTCCCATGATTTATCACATACATGCAACACCCAGTGCTCATCCCATAGCTCATCTGATGCTAGTGCCCTCCTCGATGCCTGTCACCATATGCCCCGGCCCCCCAACTCCCATCAACCCTCAGTTCTCTGTATTTAAGAGTCTTTTATGGTTTGCTTCCCTCCCTGTTTTTATCTTATTTTTCCTTTCCTTCCCATGGAGTTATTAGTGGACTGGGCATGACTAAGAATCTATGAGCAGGAGGATATATCAATAAATAAACCTACAACTGCCCTCAAAAAGTAAAGTCTTTGAAAAAGTATCATATATGTTTGTTTTATCTATACCCATGTTTCCTTTTTGGCAAATAAAATACTATGAGGTACAGAAAAATTAGAGAAATAGGTGAACACAGGTGTCACTTTTACTGACAATAACTTCCGTATAACCAAATCCAGTAGATATTTCGCAGTCTTTAATTTACTCACTTCTAAAGAGCAACCTTTCTGGAAAAAGGTTGTCTTTTGGCATTTGAAATACCAGATTCTCTCAGGTTTTTTACCTACTTCCATGACCCTTTCTTTTTACTCTTCCTGGTTCTTTCTTCCTGTACTCAACATGTAAAGGGTGGATTAATTTAGGACTTACTCTGAAGTACTCTTTCATTTTTTTTTTCCAACTCCAGGATTACATTTTAAGTGATCTAATTTTTATCCATGAATTCAGTTACCACCAAATAAGATGATTCATAGTACATTATCCAAGAGCTTTCATCTGTACTCTAGAATCTTAAATCTAGCTGCCAGCTTGATATTTCTACTTGGACATGTCAAAGCTATCCCAAGCTCATCATTTCTAACATTGAACTAATTATTCTTTCCACCAAATTAAAACAAAAGCACAATAACTCAAAGAAACAAGCAAACAAAAACCCTAAGCCTTATCAGTGTTTAATGGTGTTCCTTATCTTGAAGAAAGGTGATGTCACTCATTCAGTTGTGCAAGATAAATCAGGTTTATCTTTCATTAATTACTTCAACCTCTTGTGTTCCAAGCATAGTTTTACATGTTTTCAATTACAACATTAAATAAAACAGACGCATTCCTGTCCATGTGAAGAGAAACACTTCTCTCCTCCCTACACCCATGTCTATCAGGTCCTAACCCTTTACTTCCTAATGATTCCTTAAATCTGTTAATTTTGTTTCAATGTAAGTACCAAGTAGTCCAAGCTAGTATAAATTCTTATTTGTACCATTACTAAAATAACTCATGACTAGTCTCCTTCCTCTATTCTTATCCCTTTCCATAAGCATTCTTCTTCTTGTGGCCAGAATAAGCTTTACAACATAGTGATCTCATCATCTCCTTTCTTTGTTCAAAAATTCTTTCACAATGTTCCACTACTCTGGAGCTGGAAACCAAAATACTTAACACCCTTTGTAAGGCTCTGCACGATCTGGCCACTGTTAATATCTACAAAGTTTTTCTTCACTTTTTCTGCTTTTGCCACACTGACATTTTCTCATGTGTCTTTAAGACAACATTCCTTCCCACTAAAGCTTTTGTGTATGCTATTCCTCCTGTTGGGAAGGCTGATCAATTCCACTCCCACCACTCTTCTACAAGTTAACTCATTGTAATACATAACTGAAGTTAATTGCTGCACAATTAGGGAAGGGGTCTCTGAGTCCCTGCACTAGGGATATTTAATTTCATAAGAATATGCACTTCCTTTTATGAAGTACTAAAGCAATAATAATCATAGTATATCATAACAAATCAAATAAGAATGTAGGGAAATCTTTCAATAATAATAAAAAATATTGTATCAATTTGGCCCTCTAATAGATAACAGTTATAAATATGGGATAAAATTAAGAAAAAAACTATAGAAAGCACTGAAGGGTGGGCACCTGACTCAGTGGGTTGAGCACCCAACTGTTGGTTTTGGCTCAGGTCGTGAACTCCAGGTTCCTGAGTTCAGCCCTGCATCCCACTCTTCACTGATGGTGCAGAGCCTGCTTGGTATTCTCCCGTCTCTCTCCCTTTCTCTCTCTCTCTCTCTCTCTCTCTCTCTCTCTCTCTCTCTCTCAAAATAAAATAAATAAACTTAAAAAAAAAAAGAAAGGGATGACAAAAAATACACAAACTGGAGGGAAGTCTATCCTTAAATGAAGGGTGAACTTCACCTTCATGCACCTTTTTTTGCCTGAAGAAATGCTCCAGTTTGCACACCATAGTGGAGTTGGAATTTAGGCACAAAGCTACTGTTTGAAGAGAAAAGGACAAGAGTTTAATGCTACTGTCATGGCTGAAAAGGGAACTGGTGAATCCTAAGAAAGAGCGATCCAGAGAGGGGAACAACAAAATCTGCATGTTACTCCACCCAAAGTTCTTGACTGACCCCTGAATTACATAAATGCAGGACAGATCTAGATGGTCACAAGGAAGGCAATAGCCAGAGGATGAAAGAACTGAGCAGTGATTTCACCTGTTGCCAAAGACAGGAGAAAGGAGTTTGAACTTTGACACAAGAATTTGTCATTTTGACTGCTAGAACAAAAATCATCATGTTTTATTGGATGATAAGAGCATTCAGTGTCTCCACAACATATTAGGAAAATGTCCAGTATAATATAAAAAGTAAGTAATGAAGAAACCAACAAAAAATGTGATCAATAGTTAAAAAAAAAGCAATACATACTAAAGATGATCCAATATTAGAATTAACAGACAAGAACTTTCAAACAGATATTATATTATAAATATGTTCAAGTATTTAAAGGAAAATGCAGCTGTAATGAATGAACAAATGGTGAATATTGACAGAGAAATGGAAACTTAAAAAGAAAAACTAAGTGGAAATTCTAGACCTAACATTTACAGTATCTGAAATGAAAACTTCATTCTTGTATTTTTGAACTTTTTGGAGCAGATTAGAAGTGGCAAAATAGTACGTAAGTAAACTTGAAGATAAATCAATAGAAAATTCCTAGTCTGAAGAACAAAGAGAAAAAAATAATAGAGAAAAGGAACAGAATTTCAGTTATCTGTAAGACAATATCAAATAGTGTAACATACACATAATTGGAATCTCATAAAATGAAGTAAAGGAGAATTGAATAGAAAAGTATTTTAAAATAATGATGGCTGAAAATTCTTAAAATTTGTTAGTAAACTTTGATGATAGAAACAAGGAAAACACACATGGTTATCTCACAGTCAAATTACTGTAAGTCAAAGATAAAGAGAGAACTTTGAATATAGACAAAGAAAAGCAAACTGTTGCATACAGGAGAACAAAATAAATATATCTGACTTCTTATAAAAACCATAGGAAATTGCAGAGAAAACTTTCTGGAATGATGGAGACATTCTATATCTTGATAAGAGTGGTGATTATACAGGTATATATACATATATATGTGTTGATATATATGTATATATATGTATATATAAAAAATGTCATCAATGTATTCACATAACGTGTGAATTTTAATTTATGTAAATTGTATCAAAATGAATTTATTTTAAATACATACAAGGAGAAAGACATATTGCATAGAGAAGAGCATGAGTATAAATGACTCCTGACTTCTCACTAGAAGTCTATAAAGTGTTACACTTGAACAAAACAAAACTGTCTATGTTGGATTCTACAGTCAGTAAAAATGTATTTCAAAATAAAGACATGTTCAGACAGAAAGAATTTGTTTCCTGCACTATAGAATTTGCTGACCTGCACTACAAAAACTTTTCAAAATGCTAGCTGAAATTATTCAGGCCAAAAAAAAAAAAAACGATACCAGATGGAATTCTGTATCGGCAGGAAGAAATGAAGAACATTAGAATAGAACAATATCTGGAAAATTATAAAAAAGACTTAAAGTATCTTATTTTTATGTATAGTTTTAAATTTGAAGTACTATTAACTATTTATACCAAACTAATAATATATTATGACATATATAATATGTGGAAGTAAAATATGAAACAACTAGAGTGTAAGAAGTGAGAAGAGGTGAAAATGGCCTCATATCCCTTCAGATCCCATGATGTAATACTCTATATAATATTATTTGAAGGTAAGCTGTGAATACTTAAAGATGTTTATTGTAATCTCTAGAACAACAAGTAACAAACAACATAAAATGGTTTAGTTAAAAAGTTCAGAGGCAAAAAGGGATACCAAAGACAGTGATTTACTCCTCTCTGCCTTAAAAACAAACAAACAAACAAACAAACAAACCAGGAAAGAAAGACTACAGGAACAGTGACTAAATAGAATAAGTGGAAAACTTAAATCATATGAATAGTTACATTAAATAAAAATGAGCTAAACATTTCAATTAAAAGGCAAAGATTGTCAAATTGAACTTAAAACAACAACCATATGCTGTTTACAAGAAACACACTAAACACAGAGAGCACAGGCTGGTTGAAAATAATGGGGTAAGAAGAAAATACATCATGCAACAATAAATGTGAGAAAGCTGGTGTGGCTATATTTATACCAGATGAAGTAGACTTAAAAATACAGAGTGTTACTAGATATAAAGAGGGGCATTTTATAAGAAGAAAAATTAGTTAAGAAGATGATAATCCCAAATACATATGCATGTTATATGAAAGAGGCAGAACGATTACTTCCTGTAGATGTCAACATAACTTGAGGCCATGCTGTACTATTCTGTAGCTATATGTTAGTCATGAAGGGTTCTGGTCTTAGATTGAAGCCAAGACTTAGGACAGCAGAGTGAAGAGAAAATATACATTATGCATCTACAGTTTTGTTTTCATCATTAAATTATTAGTCACATCTCACTGGGTCCTGTCTTACTGCTAAACCTCCAGTTACAAGCAAATCAATACATTTCTTTATTGTTTTAGTCAATTTTTGGCAAATTTCTAGTATTTGTAGCATTTGTAGTCAAGGATGTCCTTATTTGAAACAGTGAAACATGAGCATACAATTGCTAAAATAAACATTATACTGTAAGTGTATTAGAAAATCAATTCCCATAAGCAGACACTGAGGAATCTGAGAGTCTCTGGGTCTCCTGTTGCACCCACTGATAGCAGAAAACATTTAGCTTTTATAAGACCTTATCAGGATCACATAGATCTATTGGGAAGAATATGGATTTTATGATGATCAAAGATGACATTTTAAATGTTCCTTTTAAATGTTTTAATTGTGACTAAACCAGTCGCAGATGTATCTTGAATCAGAGAGGGATACTTTATTAAACCTATATTTGCTCCTCAGATCAACATTTTGATATCCTTGCTTCTGAATAAGCCTCGCTCACCATGTTCAGTAGGAATTTACTTCTTTTCCCATGCACCTGCTTCCTTTTTCTGTCCTTGTATCTGTTATTCTGTATTGTAATTTCTTTCTTTCTTTTTTTTTTCATTTACCAACTCAACCAATTTATATGCTACTTAAAGGTAAGGTTCATGCTTTCTAAATCTTCAAAATCACCGTATCTGGTTTAGTGCCTGCTGGAATGAATGTTTGTTGTTGAATTAAATGAGATGAAATCAAATAAAATAAGATTTACATATTTGTACCAATATGGATCTTTTTTCAAATCTATTAGGATTTCTTAGACCTACACGTGTATGTGTACAGTCGAAATTTTCATTTTTTATTTTTTCAAGTTTTTATTTAAAATCCAGTTAACATACAATGTAATATTATTTTCAGCTATGGAATTTAGTGATTCATCACTTACATACAACACCTGGTGCTCATCACAAGTGCACTTCTTACTCCCCATCACTTATTTAACGCATCCACTCACATACCTCCCCTCTGGTAACCATCAATTTTTTCTTTATAGTTAAGAGTCTGTTTCTTGGTTTTCCTCTCTCCTCCCCCGCCATGTTCATTGTTTTGTTTCTTAAATTTCTCTTATTAGCGAAATCATATGGTATTTGTCTTTCTCTGATTAATTTCATTTAGCATAATACTCTCTAGCTCCATCTATATTTTTTGCAAATAGCAAGATTTCATTATGTTTTTATGGTTGAGTAATAATGCCATTGTATATTTATAACACATCTTTTTTTATCCATTTGTCAGTCAGTGGACATAATGGGCCTTTTCCATAATTTAGCTATTGTTGATAGTGCTGCTATAAACATGGAATGCATGGACCCCTTTGAATTAGTATTTTTGTACCCTTTGGGTAAATTACCTAGTAGCACAATTGCTGGATCGTAGGGTAATTCTATTCTTAGCTTTTTGTGGACCCTCCATCCTGTTTTCCACAGTGGCCGCACCAATGGGCTGCACCCATTTTCATTCCCACCAACAGTATAAGAGGGCTACCCTTTCTGTGCATCCTCCCCAACATCTACTGTTTCTTGTGTTGTTGATTTTTAGCCATTCTGACTGGTGTGAAGTGATAGTTCACTGTAGTTTTGATTTGTATTTCCCTGATTATGAGTGATGTTGAGCATCTTCGCATGTGTCTGTTAGCCATCTGGATGTCTTCTTTGGAAAAATGTTCTGCCCATTTCTTAACTGGATTATTTGGTTTTTGGGTGTTGAGTTTGATAAGTTTTTTAACATATTTTGGATACTATCACATATGTCATTTGCAAATATCTTCTCCCATTGCATATGTTTTCATTAGTTTTGTTGATTGTTTCCTTCCCTATGCAGAAGATTTTTATTTTGATGAGGTTCCAATTATTTATTTTTTATTTCGTTTCCCTTGCCTTAGGAGGCATATCTAGTAAGAAGTTGTTATGGCCGATGTCAAAGAGGTTACTGTTTGTTTTCTCCTCTAGAATTTTAATGGCTTCTGTCTCACAATTAGGTCTTTAATCCATTTTGAATTTATTTTTATGCATGGTGTAAGGAAGTAGTCCAGTTTCATTTTTCGCATGTTGCTGTCCAGTTTTTCCAACACCATTTGTTGAAGACACTATGTTTTTTCCATTGGATATTCTTTCCTGCTTTGTTGAAGATTAATTGCCCATCTACTTGTGAGTTCATTTCTGGGTTTTCTATTGTGTTCTGTTGATCTATGTTTCAATTTTTGTGCCAGTACCCTACTGTTTTGATCACTATAGCTTTGTAATATAACTTTTAAGTTGGAAATTGTGATGCCTCCAGTGTTGCTTTTCTTATTCAAGCTTGCTTTTGTTATTCAGGGTCTTTTGTGGTTCCATACAAATTTTAGGATTATTTAGCTCTGTGGAAAATGCTGGTAGTATTTTGATAGGAATTGCATTAAATATGTAGATTACTTTGGGTAATATATACATTTTAACAGTATTTGTTCTTCCAATCCATAAGCATGGAATGTTTTTCCATTTCTTTGTGTCATCTTCTATTTCTTTCATCAGTGTTTTATAGTTTTCAAAGTATAGATCTTTTACCTTTTTGGTTATGGTTTATTCTCAGGTTCTTGTTTGGTTTTGGTGCAATTGTAAATAGGATTGATTTTTTTTATTTCTTTTTCTGTTGCTTCATTATTGGTATATAGAAATGCAACAGATTTCTGTACATTGATTTTGTATCCTACGATTTTACTGAATTTGTGTATTTAGTGCTAGAAATTGTTGGGTGGAGAGTTTTGGCGTGTTTGGGGGATATAGAGTATAATGCCATCAGCAAATCGTGAAGGTTTGACTTCTTCCTTGCCAGTTCGGATGCCTTTTATTTCTTTGTGTTCTCTGATTACTGTGGCTAGGACTTCCAGTAGTGTGGTAATAATGGTGGTGAGAGTGGGCATCCTTGTCTTGTTCCTGACTGTAGAGGAAAAGCTCTCAATTTTCCCCATTGAGGATGATACTAGCTGTGGGTTTTTTATATATGGCCTTTGTGATATTGAGGTATTTGGCTTTGATTTGCTAGTATTTTATTGAGATTTTGCATCTATGTTAAACGGGGATATTGGTCTGTAGTTCTATTTTTGGTGGAATCTGTCATGTTTTGGTAACAGAGTAATGAATTCATTCATTCATAGAATTCATTGATTCATGAATTCATGAATTCATTCATTCACAGAATGAATTTGGAAGTTTTCCTTCCATTTATGATTTTTGGAACAGTTTGAGAAGAATAGGTATTAAATCTTCTTTAAATTTTTCATAGAATTTTCCTGTGAAGACATCTGGTCCTGGTCTTTTGTTTGTTAGGACTGTTTTGATTGCTGATTCAATTTCTTTTCTGGTTATCGGTTTGTTCAAATTTTCTATTCCCTCCTGTTTTAGTTTGGGTAGTTTATATGTTTCTAAGAATTTATCCATTTCTTCTTTTTTCCAATTTGTTGGTATATAGTTTTTCATAATATTCTTTTATGACTATTTGTATTTCTTTGGTGTTCATTGCTACTTCTCCTCTCTCATTTGTGGTTTAATCACTTGAGTCCTTTCTCTTTTTTTCTTGATAAGTCTAGCCAGAGGTTTATGAATTTTATTGATTTTTTCCCATAAAACCAGTTCATCACTTCATTGATCTGTTCTATTGTTTTGTTTTTAGTTTCTATATTACATATTTCTGCTCTAATCTTTATTATTTCCCTTCTGCTGGTTTAGGCTTAGTTTGTTGTTCTTTCTCTGGCTCCTTTGGGTGCAAGGTTAAGTTGTTTATCTGAGGTTTTTCTTGATTTTTGATATAGGCCTGTATTGTTCTATACTTCCCTCTTAGGACTGCTTCTCCTGCATCCCTAAGATTTTTGACCATTGTGTTTTAATTTTCATTTGTTTTCATATGTATATATTTTTTCTTTGGTTTCCTAGTTGGCCTATTCATTGTTTAGTAGCATTTTGTTTAACCTCCGAGTATTTGTGGTCTTTCCAAATTTTTTCTTGTGGTCAACTTCAAGTTTCCTAGCATTTGTGGTCAGAAAATATGTATGGTATGATCTCAGTCTTTTTGTATTTGTTGAGGCCTGAATTGTGACCCAGAGAATGTTCCATGTGCACTTGAAAAGAATGTGTGTTTTGCTGCTCTATGATGGAATGTTCTGAACATATCTGTTAAGTCCATCTGGTCTGGTGTGTCATTCAAAGTCATTGTTTCCTTGTTGATTTTCTATTTAGATGATCTGTCCATTGATGTAAGTGGGGTGTTAAAGTCCTCTACTCTTATTTTATCATTATCAATTAGTTCCTTTACGTTTGTTATTATTTGTTTTATGTATTTGGGTGCTTTCATGTTGGGAGTATAGATATTTACAATTGTTAGATATTTTTGTTGGATAGACCCCCTTTATTCTGATATAGTGTCCTTCTTCATCTGTTGTTACAGTCTTTGATTTAAAATATAGTTTGTCTGATGTAAGTATTGCAACTCCAGCTTTCTTTTGATGTCTATTTGCATGATAAATATTTCTCCATCCCCTCACTTTCAATCTTCAGATGTCTTTAGGTCTAAAATGAGTTTCTTGAGGCAGCATATAAATGGGTCTTTTTTTTTTTGTAATCCATTCTGACATTCTATGTCTTTTGATTGGAACCTTTAGTCCATTTACATTCAGAGTAATTATTGTAGATATGTATTTAGGGCCATTTTGTTACTTGTTTTGTCATTGTTTTCTGGAGATTTTCTCTGTTCCTATCTTATCTTTGTCATTTTTGGTCTTTCTTTTTCACTCAGAGTTCCCCTTTAATACTTATTGCAGGGCTGGTTTAGTGGCCATGAACTTCTTTAGATTTTGTCTGGGAAACTCTTTATCTCTCCTTTTATACTGAATGACAGCCTGGTTTGATAGAGTCTTCTTGGCTGCAGATTTTTCCTATTCAGCACATTGAATATATCATTCCACCCCCTTCTGGCTTGCCAAATTTCTGATGAAAGATCTGCAGCTAGCCTTATGGGTCTTCCCTTGTAAGTTAGGGATTTCTTTTGTCTTGCAGCTGTAAGGATTTTTTATCTCTATATTTGGCAAATTTGATTGTAATATGTATTGGTATAGGCCGGCATTTGTTGATTTTGATGGGAATTCCCTGTGTCTCCTATATTTGGATGTCTGTTTCCTTCTTCAGATTAGGGAAATTTTCATTTATTATTTCCTCAACTAAATTTTCTATCCCCTTTCTCTCTTCTTCTTCTGGGACTCCTATAATGCAAACGTTATAATGTTTGATGGAGTCAGTGAGTTCCCTATGTCTATTCTCATATTCCATGATTCTTTTTTTCTTTTGTTCAGCCTCATTATTTTCCATTATTTTATCTTCTGTATTACTTATTTGTTCCTCTTCTTCTTCCATCCAGTGTTCATTGCATCCAGTGTTTCAAATCTCAGCTATTGTATTTTTTCATTTCTGACTGTTTTTGAAATCTTTTATCTCTGCAGTAAGGGCTTCCCTGAAGTCTTTCATTCTTTTCTCAAGCCTAAATTCTCCATCAGCCATATTACTTGTACCTGTTTTGATTAGATCTCTATAACCATATCTTTTTGTTTCATTTGGGATGAATTCCTCCATTTTGGCATCTTGTTTAAGTCTCTGTCTTCTCTGTGGTAGAAAAGCCTGTTGTATTTCCTGCTTGTGAGAGTAATGGCTTTATGAGGAAGCAGTCATATAGTGAGCAGTGCCTGGTGCTTTTAGGGAGTATATCTGGGATGTGCTGGTGCACTTTCATGCTGTGTTTTGGCTGCTCTGTTCTTCAGGCAAGTTGTCTGCAGAGGCACTTCTTGCCTGCAGTGGGAGTGTTTAGACCTTGGCAAGAGTGTGGCGAGTTTTACCTAGGCATGCTTTGGTCTACCTGTTAAATGAGACCTGATACTATGTCAACTGAAGCCTTGAAAAACTCTGTGGTTGGGAGATGTGGTGTGGGCAGGGCCTTCTTCTGGTCTTCTGGGGAAGGAGCCCTCCATGCTGGGACTGAGGCAGACTTGATCTAGAAGGGCAATACTGGCAGAGTGCAGGGGTGTGGGACCTTGTGTAAGCACGTTAGGCAGCCTGTGTCAGTGCTATGCTGTTTACCACAGGTGGGTGGCTCTGTACTTATGCTGAGGGGCAGGGGAAGGAAATGGTGCCAGCAAGCTCCTTTGTCTCCAGAGAGGGGTCTCTGTGCTTGCTTCTCCCAGAAAAGTACTCTGAGAAAGAGCCAACAGTCTGCCCACTGTGCATCCCAGACATTTTTCAGACCACTGTTTTCATGCTGTCTGCCTCTGGATTGCCTGCCCACCTTCTCTCGGGAGTAGTGCAGTGCCCTTAGACTCTATCCCAGCCAGGCCCTGTGGACTTTAAAAATCTAGGCTTTAGGGATATGGTATTGGCAGGGGCCTGTGCTGGTCTCCCTGAGGAGGGTCTGATAGCAGGTTTGACCCAGAAGGGCTGTTATACCAGAGCGCAGGGTATGGGAGCTGCAGCAAGCAAACTAGGCAGCTTGTATCTGGGAGAGTCATTCTCAGCAGGTGTCTCTGTACCTGTGCTGAAGGGTGGGGGTCAGGGGGAAGGGTGCTAGCCAGCTCCTTTGTCCCAAGAGAGGTGTCTCTGTGAAGGCCACCTCTCAGTGTCAGCTCTAAGAAGAACAAATAATATCTCCACTGTGTGCCCCAGGCATTCTTCAGATCTCTGTGTCCACTATGGTCCTTCCCAGGGTTGTTTGCCTGTCTTCTCTCCAGGAGTAGGGCAGTGCCCTCAGGGTTCATTCACAACCAAACTCCCCTCCCCCTTTAAAACTCTAGTTTCCAAACCTCACTAGTTGCAAAAATTCATGAAAATTAGCCCCTCATTTTCCCAGTCAATGGCTTTGGGGAAGTGCTCTCCTTGTGTGTTCCCCTGTGTGCTCCTCTGTCTCTCTCTCTCTCCTCTGTGACCAGGGCTCCCTCCCCTCTACAGCACCCGCGATCTGTTTCTCCCCAAAACCATGTCTTTGCACTACCTACCTTCTTCAACGTGGCCTCTTCTCTCCCTCTAGTTGTGCAGTTTGTTCTGTCAGACTTCAGGTTGATTTCTTGGGTATTCAGACTGATTTGATAGTTATCTAGTTGTGTGGAGGGAGGTGAGGAGCCTAGGGCCCTCCTACTAAAAGCTGCCATCTTAACTCTGGGCAAAATTTTTAAATTAAAAGCAATAGAGACTCTCCTAAGCTACTTTAAGTAAAGTGAGTTGATTTTAATGTGTCAGTAAATGATGAAAGTACTCAGAGGAACCTCAAATATTTGTTGCTGTTTCTTGGAAACCCCAGGTATGAAATTATCTATAGACATCCAGCAGAAGCAGGAGTTCATAACCTTCACTTCAGAGAACTATTAATATAATTTATGACTTCTGATGAAAAATGGAGACCTTTAAAAAAATTAAAGCACTAATATGGAATTTAAAAATACCCACATACTCTCCATTCGGACTTGATAACTGATAACACTGTGGTATTGGCTTCGAGTCTCTTTTTTTTCTTCAGAGAAACAAAATGCTACACGTAAATTGGACCCCCTTTTAACCAATCCTTTCACATTTCTCTTCCTAGTCTACAGAAGCAACTGCTAATGTGAATTTAGAGTGCACCATCTTCTGATATGGATACGTATACTCATAATCAATATATATTTCCTTTACTTTGAAGTGTTTTGCCAAGATTATGTTTGATCAGTTGCTAGTATTTTTGAATTTATTTTTACCAACTTCATTTGCATTATCTCTTTATCATGATTTTTTTTGTTATCTCCCTTTCTTTCCTTTTATTGGACTGATAGCATTGTCTTTTCTCTGGCCTATCAATATTTTCCACTCTATCAATCTACTACTTTTAAACTTAGACACTTATACTATTTTAGTGGCTTCTATTATATTTTAATATATCTAAAATATCATTTAGTGTTTCTGAAACATTAAACTTAAAATTTATTTCTCCTAAAGAAGAAAAAGATATATCTACTTTAACAACCATATTGATTACTCCCCTCCGATCTCTCATGTTATTTAGTATTTTAATTCCACCTTCTTTTTATACATATACAAAAAACATCATTATTTAAAAATTAATATTTAATCCTTACGTTTATTTATTTATATATTTATTTAATTATTGCTCATATTTTCTTCTTGCATGCTACTTCCTCTGGGTTTACTTTCTTTCCTGCTTAAGTATATTTTCTATTTATAAATTCCATGGAGAGTGCTTTCACTTAGCATTTATTTCTTTTTGAAAATGTGTTTATTTCACCCACAGGTTTGAATTATGGTTTAGTTAATATATAATTTTAGGGTGACAGTTTTATTTTTTTCCCTCAGAGTTTTGATAATATTATTCCAAAAGTCAGCTAGCCTCAATTTTTGCTGATAAGAAATTCACTGACAGTTAAAACTACTTATTTTTATATTACAATTTTGTTTTTTTTTCTTTTTATTGGTTTTTAAAATCACTTTGAGCACTTGCAACACATAAACACACTAATTTTAAGGTGTCTTTCTTTTATTTCTTTTCCTGTGATCCCATACATATCCATTTTTTTTTTTCATTTGTAAATCTGTGATCCACCTTTCTATGTTTAAATCTGTAAGTAAGAACATCTTCAGTGGTCATCTTCCTGGGGAGTCTTACCTGAACTTTGAGTGTTGGAGGTTCCTCTATGGGGCAGTTTTTTCATTGCCTCTGCCTAGGCCCTATGGGTAGACTGGTTCCAATTTTTATATCGGGTTTTCTACCTCAGGTTCTTCCAAATAGTTCAGGTGCTGTAAATTTGAGCTGTACACAAGTATAGAACTAAGATCTCAAGCTTTTACTGGTGACTTGGTTTATACCTAAGACCTCAGAAGCCATTGCGTGGGGGAGATTTCAGAGATTTTAAGACTCTAGGCAAATACAGAGTAGCACTTACTTGGCTTCTGGCTTCTACTAAGAGCCTAGCTCCAGCTCTCACTGCATTTATCAATTTTTGCATGCAGCTTAAAAATTCAACTCACTAACACATATATTCTCACTTTCTCAAAAACAACATGGCTTCAACTTTTGATTATTGCCACGGCTCTGGGATTATTTTTCATTTATGGCATCTAGCTGTTTCCCTTTTTTATTTTATATCTTGTCTAATTGTTTTTAATTTATTTAAAATATAGTAGCCAGCATTACTATGTGTTCAGAGTAAGAACAAGAGCTCATGCTCTATTTAGCCTGCCCTTTAACTTGGAGTCTAACCCTTCTATTCCTTCAGTCTGTCTTTTTTTTTCAGTGTCTTTCTATTCAATAGCCATTGTCTCCATGAGCAGATATTTTATGCTAGACCATATGTTTGCAGCCTGTTTATGGATTTGCTGCTCTTGAGCCAGTCTGAGTGAACTCACTCAAAGAACAACCTAAGTCAGTTTCTCTTAGTAGGGGTGTTAGATTGGGACTTGAAAAGATGTTAGTTAGGCCTTGGCAGGCACTATTATTAACATATTTCATACACTCTCTAATGTAAGGCTCAGATTTACAAAATGAATAAGAGATTAGAGATCACTTAAGAAATAAGAATATTACATAATAGATATGCAAAACTATTTGTTGAAAGAGTTCATTCATCATTCATCAGTGAATGAATGGCCTGGGCTTTCATTTAAACTCTGCATCTATTTAAATAGAAGCAAAACCTTTCTCTGTCTCTCATTTTCCTCAGCTTTAAATAGTGAGGAAGGGGCACCTGGGTGGCACAGTCGGTTGAGTATCTGACTCTTGATTTTGACTCAGGTCATGTATGATCTCATTGTTCGTGAGATCGAGCCCCACATTGGACTCCATGCTGCCAGCACAGAGCCTGCTTGGAATTCTCTCTCTCTCTCTCTCTCTCTCTCTCTCTCTCTCCCTCTCTCCTTCTCTCTCTCAGCCCCTCCTCAGTTCACGCATGCATGCTCTCTCTCTCTCTCTCTCTCTCTCTCTTTCTCTCAAAATAAATAAACATTTAAATAAAATAAAAATAAAATGGTGAATATAAAATTGGCTCTGCCTACTTCACAGGCTGCTACAAGAACAGAATCACAAGGAGGTAGAGTATGTACAAATATTTTGAAACTGTAAAACATTATATAAATATGACTTATTGCTATTGTTGTAACATAAAGCTATATTTTGATTCACAATACCACTTATGCAGTCTTATTATAATCTCTGATATGTAATGACAAAATAATAAAGCTTATTAATCATCAAGCCATTCTTGGTCATATTTCATTATTATAATATGTCAGTGGTGCCAAAAATATAAACAACCATTTAAGAATCATGTTGCTTTGAAAGGTTATTAAGCAGCCTGATTGCTAAGAAAACTTAGTCTTTGGAGCTAGGTTTATCTCTTTACAAATACTAGTTCTCCCACTTTACAGCTACTTGATCTTGTGAAGTTAGATGTTAATTTTTCTGAATCTTCGTTATCTAATTTTTGAAATGGAGATAATTATACTGGCCTCTTGTCCTTAGAATGATTAAATGGCATGACGTGAGTCTGGGTAGGTAAATCCTACCACCCGTCATCTTCTCTCTCTCCAGGTAGTCTCCTACTACCTTCCAACACAATCCTTTATAGCAAATTTCAAGGTCAGCAAGATTGAAAAGGACTATATAGTTGGACGAAATATTTTTTTAAGGAAAACACTGTCTATAAATTCAGCTATTGATAAATTACACAGCTGTGGCTTTTTTTTTTTCGGGGGGGGGGCAGATTTGTTATTGTAACCCATCATAAATATGCTTTAGGAAATGGTCACCTTCTATGGTTAATTAACCTTGATAGCCAATCACTAGGACCTATTTTATGCAATTTATGTAATTCCCTGAATAGTTTTCAATGTATATATCTAGACTATGTTTGCTTGCTTGTTTATTTGTTTGTTTTAATTTTATTCTCAAGCTAGTTAACATACAGTGTAGTTTTGGTTTCAGGAGTAGAACCCAGTGATTCATCACTTATATATAACAGCCAGTGCTCATGCCAACAAGTATCCTCCTTAATGCCCAGCACCCATTTACCCCACCCCTCCACCCCTCACTGCCATCAACCCTCAGTTTGCTCTCTGTATTTAAGAGTCTTTTATGGTTTGCCTCTTTCTCTGTTTTTATCTTATTTTTCCTTCCCTTCCCCTTGTGATCATCTGTTAAGTTTCTCAAATTTCACATATGAGTGAAATCATGTGATATCTGTCTTTCTCTGACTGACTTATTTCAATTAGCAGAATATCCTACAGTTCCATCCATGTTGTTGCAAATGGCAAGATTTCATTCTTTTTCATAGCCAAATAGTATTCCTTTGTGTATGCATATGTATATCTATCTGTCTATCTATCAATCAATCAATGTATCCATTCATTGGTTGATGGACATTTTGGCTCTTTCCATAATTTGGCTATTGTTGATAGCACTGCTGTAAACGTTGGGGTGCATGTGCCCCTTTGAATCAGCTCTCCTGTTTCCTTTGGATAAATTACTAATAATGCAATCACTGGGTTGTAGGGTAATTCTATTCTTAATTTTTTGAGGAACCTCCATACTGCTTTCCAGAGTATCTGCACCAGTTTACATTCCCACCAACAGTGCAAGAGGGCTCCCTTTCTCCACATCCTTGCCAACATCTGTTGTTTCCTGCGTTGTTCATTTTAGCCATTCTGACTGGTGTGAGGTGGTATCTCACTATGGTTTTGATTTGTATTTCCCTGATTATAAACAATGTTGAGCATCTTTTTATGTGTCTGTTTGCTATCTGGATGTCTTCTTTGGTAGGCTAGGATTTTTTAGATGAAAGTATATGTAAGAAAACAATGTAGTGTGTTAAGGATGTGATTATGATTCTGTCATACTCCAGAGGAAAATGTTGCATTATTTTTATGTTTTCTCTTTTAACTCTTCAAAAGATAATGTGTTTCACAAGAATTACTAACATGGTATGTCTTCGATCTACTTTTCAAAACTGGGAAGTAATTATGCAGTATATTTG